>NC_048600.1:61142629-61781645 GCF_003668045.3 Cricetulus griseus
CAAGCCCAGCATCCAGTCTGCTGAAGCAGAAGTATTATAGCTCCTGGTTAGTCTGGGCTAAAATTAAAATAACGTCTACAAGTTGGAAGTAGAAATTGAACAAAATCTACAATTATGTTCAAAAAGTTGTTTATTCTCCCCTGATGGAGGGTGGCTGCTGGGAGTCTGGAGGTCTTTGACAGGAAGTGGAGGGTGAGGAGTAAGTGGTGCATATAAACATCTCTTGATGCTTACACTAAGAAAGGAGCAGAAGTCAATATAGCAGTCTTCATGGAAGAGAACATTATTAGGATCTTGTGTCTCGGGCTGCCTGGACAGTCCAGGTTCAGCTTGTTCTCCAGCAGCTAATTTATAAACCTGGACATCTTCATTTCCATCGGTGAATGATGATTTACCAAAGTCATTCTAACACATTAGGAATGCTATGTAGGCCAGTGCATCAAACCATGAACACCGAGAAGACACTTCCTGTGGGGTACAGAAACAAAGCTCCCAACGCTACCAGGGAATGGTTCAAATAAAAATGATACCCTTGATTAGAAGAAAGCATCATGATGGTTTCTGATGACATGTTTCATTTTCCTTTCTATCCCTTCTGCATCACCTCACCCTAATTTAGAATACTGCTATGTGGAAAGGAAGATGGGATCACTGAGGTAAGCGGGCATGGCTTGTGTCAATTCTGCTTCTACTCAGTCTTGTAGATTTTGTTTTGTTTTCCCCTCATCCTCTTCCCCTTCCTCTTCCTTCTTTGCTTCTTCCAGGCAGGGACACCTTGCTTGACTCCCATTGTTCACCTTAGATTCTAAAATTAGTTTCACTAGCCTCTCTCGTCTTACCATACCTTCCAGGGATGTGTCAGCATTCTGATTTCCCAACCATTGTATCTGAACTGGTACCAAAGGATCGCCTCAGATCTGACAACTTGTAGCAAGTGCTGAATGGTAGATTTTGCTTTCTGGAGTGGGTATTGAAAGAATTGCTTTGATTTGCAATTTGGTTTTATTTGATGAGTCCTTCATTGTGTACCAGTTATATTAAAGATGATGAAAGGGCTAGAGACTCTCAGTGGTGATGCTTTTGCACAGACACAAGCTCAGCTTCCGCACCCACAACTGCCTGAAATTCCATTCCATATGGATAGGGATACCCCATCATTACAGACTCCAACATTCATGTGCACATATCCACACACATAGATACCCATATATGCATAATTAAAAGTAAAATATACTCAAAAATAATTACTGAAATCCATGCATGTGGTACATTATACACACATTCAGAAAGAACACCAATATTCATAAAACAAATGTAAAAATAGTAAAAACTGGTGAATAGAATCAAAGACCAAGGGAGCTAATAGCCAGGTCCTTTTAGATGCTTTCAGGTATGTATTGGCTGTTTCAGTGAATCCTGAAACAGTGAGAGCAGGAGATTTGGAGCTTGGTAATTCCTGTAGAAGCAAGGAGTGCAAAGGAACCCTGGCAAGCCACTGCCTCTCCTGTTCATACCGCATTCTCTTCACTCAATTATAGTAGCTGTCTGCCTTGTAGGCTCTCTAATTTTTTTTTCCCAGCAGAGCCGCCTCAGACACAGAAAAAGTTTGATTCTGCTGCTCTTTAATTGATCATATTTCTGAAGCTCTTTCAGGCTCTCCTCTGAAACTGCTCTGTACCTTCTCCATGACATGTAGTTGTCTGCATTGTGATAAAGCCATCTAGTCTGTTTCATTTGGTTCAATTGGCTCTGCACTGGGTCATTTTAAAATCAAAACCCCACAGCCCTCTGGCTGTTGCCCACTACTCCTACTTCTCTTTGTTGGCTGTTTCTACAAAGGCTTCTCTGTGTCTGAGTTAACCACATGAGCCAATGTGATGAAGTGGCAGTGTGTTCTCAATGGTTTCTGGCGCATCCTAAGAGCCTAGTGCGCTTGCCTGCTATTGCGTCTGTCACATTCTTCCCAGTAATGAAGATGTTACAGATAATATACTATTATTCTAGGCATCCTACAGATTGGAAAAGAGGTTCAGAAATGTGAAAGGGTGTCCTAGGTTACACTGCAGAGTTTAATGGCCTCAGTCTGAGGAATCCATGCCCAGAATTCCTTTCACCAGCTGCTTCTGAGACTGGAAAGAGAATATTCCTTACAGGAAAAACCCACAACCTCAAACCCAGCATTCATTTAGTCTTTTGATTTCTTACAATGTAAGTGTCTTTTTTACTGAAGGTTTATTTATTTATTTTTTTGTAACCGGATAGATAGTCTGGCAGTCAGAGAGCCTTAGTGATCCCCCCCCTCTCACACACATATCTCTCTCACAAACACACACACACACACACACACACACACACACACACATCCCCAAAACCAATAAAACAGGCAAGCAAATCCAATCCACTGCTCAATATGTCTAGAGATTTCCTCATGACTTTTTCTGTCACTTATATCACACTGTCTGATCACAGCTTTTTGTCCCGACACTTTTTCCATACATGTGCTTTTCCCCATCTACTTTGTGATTCTCACACCAGGGATATCTTCATGTGGCCAACTGGAGACGTTCATTTTGGTTCCATTTCAGTTCTAGAAATGGCACTGTGTTCAAATGACAAAATTCAGCTATTTCAAAATGTCACAAGGATTAAAGTTAGTCTGTTTTCATCTTTGATTTGCTCCTCCATGAGTTCTAGAAACTCAAATGTGAGTCCACTGTGCCTACCCTGGTAAACATGAACAGAATGAACTATAGGAGTAAAGCCCCTCCCACAGCTTTTGGGGTGGGTCAGCTGCAAACACCTGCAGTCCTCTCCCCAAATTCCTTCCAATCCAGTGACTGATATTAGTGTTCATGCGGTGTCTGCGAATGTGTGTCATACAGTAGTGTTTGAAATTGTGCCACAGACTGCCAGCTATAGTAAAAAGACACCACTTTGCTGCTTGACATGTTTTTCTACTCCATGCTTAATATTACAGGATGTAGATGCTATGCAGGTTTCAAAACTCTTTTTTTTTAAACAAAACAATTTATGTATTGTTTTGAGTGGTGGTAATTGTGTGTGTGTTTGCACATGCCCAGTTCCATGACACGTGTGGAGGTCAGAGTACAACTTTGTGAAGCTGGTTCTTTCCTTCTCCTTTATAAATGATCTACAGATCTTATTCAGGTCACCTGCCACTCCTAATGCTTTCTACAGAGTCACTGACCAAAGCTGTAAACACACCAACCCTCCACTTCCTAGCCCATTTTCCACATGCATATTTGATTAGATAACTAACCGTGGTTCTCAATATCTGTCCTTTTAGATCTTCTACTTTTGTGAAGGGTTCCAACATGAGCTGATATTTCAAAAAAATAGTTCTTGGTTTGTTTGATGCGTATTAAACAAGTGTTTTTCTGTCTTAATCCCAGGGTCTTGTGTAGTGCTATTATTGTTCCCTGTTACAGTTTTTGTGAATGGGGCTCCTGGAGTTCTGAGTATGGGTCATAAATGCAAGCTCTGCTCAGACCTGAAAGGTGATGCCTTCCATCATGTAACACTTCTCTTTCTCTCTCTGCAGCTTGGTAGACCATATCTACAAGATCAAAGCTTTGCAAAATACAGTGGTCTTGAGGCTCCGAGGGAAGACACAGGCTGCATTATGGAAGACAGTGTTCATGTCAAGGGTTAAGTCACAGTTGTTCAAGGAAGGCCTTCCTCCTGCAATTGCAGCAGACAGCAACCAGATATGATCACACTGGACATCCTTTAATCCCCAGGGCTATTTTCTGTGTCAGTTCATCTGTTGTTCCCACTTGCCACCATTGTGGAATGGATGATCCTCTTGTTGCTGTTGATGTTATGCTTAGTCTCTCAAGTCACTGGGGAGTGTTCTCTCAAACATGAACACTTTAGACTTTGATATTTTCTTTAGACCTTATAATTCTTGTGTCCATCAAAGACAATCATGGACTTCTATCTTGGATACAAAACCATCTATAAGAGAGGAATAGGATTATAAAATTAAAAGAGGGGACTTAATTTAGAAGCACTTTGTGATTCTATCAGTCCATTTTATTGTAACTCAAAATGCTACTTTCCTTATGTTCTCTGAGGGAATAAAATCAAGGGAAATCTGGGTTTTACTTTTTCTCATAGATAGATGGTAGTTGAGTCTAATTCTCATGGCTCTAGATATACGGTTCATTATTATGTGGTTGCATATAATAGACACCTAATACCCACTATGATTCCACATGGCTATTTTCCTGGAACTCAGGAGTTAGGATGGGAAAATTGAAAGGGTGAAGCCAAATTGAGCTACATAAACAATTTCCAGGCCATTCTGAGCAATGAGATATTTCTTAAAAAACAAACATTTCAGGGATGGCAGTTCACACCAGTAATCCTAGTCCTCAGGAAGCTGAGGCAGGTGGACTGCCATGATTTCCATCTCAGCTTTGGTTGCATAATAAGTTTAGGCCATGCTGGATACAGAGAGTTGCATGGCTTATGGGCTAGTTGGTTGGAGTCAGAACCTGTGAGGTTGCCTTGCTCTACGTTCCCATGCATTATGTCCTGAATCTTCCTGGTCAGAACCACCATGGTGGGGAGATTTGTGGTCCAGTTCTGTGAACATTGAGTGAAGGGGCTATGGGAAGCTGACAGTCAGAAAAATGACCTACTTGTCTGGGATTTGAGCAAATGGTTTGTGTTCTAGTCAAAAAGGAGTCACTCACTCACTCACTCACTCACTCACTCTTACTCACTCACTCACTCACTCTTACACTCACTCCCTCTCACTAACACTCACTCACTCTCTGTGTGGTTCTCACTGTGTGTCTCTGTCTCTCTCAACACAGTGAATAAACACAGTTGACAAATGAGAAGCTTGCACATTCCAAACTACTTGCAGCTTGTTTTATTGTTTAACATAAATTACTTTATAATACATTTACATGCAAACAGCTATATAAGAAAGCAGTCAAGCCATATAAGATGTGTTTGGAATCATCATTCCCTTCCCCAGCTCTTCCCATCCGCATGATCTGCCTCTTAGACTCCCCAAATCAAAACCTGCACATTTTGCTATTACTGGAAATACATGCACACAGAGGAGCCTTTCTGTTTGTGTGGCTCTGCACCTTGATTTTTCTCTGTAGCATTGTGGTTGAGTGTATGCTACACTGGGTCAATCTATCAGGTTCATGATTATAACATGGATGCATCACACTTATTTACCTAGCTTCCTTTTGGTAGATATTTAGCATGCTGCAAACATGTTCTGTTACAAACATCATTTCTATGACCATCTCTGTATCTCCCTCCTGCCTCTATGACATACTGATGTCATTATGGCTCAACCATACGCTGAACTTCCACATAAAACTCTTCAGTAAAAGGTAAAAGTAACTGCGAAGCTCTAGAATATTGTTCCCTACATGTTTGTTCCATAATAGATTTCTACATCAGCATCCCCTGCTGGACTGGAGCAATGAGGTTTTGCCAAAGTTCATGACAGACTTTAGTCAAATTCTCTTGACCTGGTGTTGACTGAGTTGTGGTGGAAGAAAGGCTCAGTGCAGAGAGTAAGGGGCTTCAAATCCTGTCTTCTCCAGGCCTCAGTGAAGTTCTCTGCAGTTTTCACTGTTCCTTCTAACAATGACATCAACCTTCCTCCTCAGGCTAAAAATCCCTGATACTCATACATCAGTCTGACCATCCTGGAAATTCAGGAAAAGTAAACGAACTCTGAAATTCCACACCCTTCTGACTGCCTATTTCCAGTCAATGTGTCATGAGAACACTCTGGACAGGGCAGCCTTCTTGAAGCTAATTGTTTACAATAGTCTGGGAAGATACAGGTCACCTTGGATTATTTATTTCCTTGTTGTTGTTATTGTTCAACTTTTTATCCTAAAAGAATTTGGACCTGCATCAAAATTGCAAGTGTCCCTGTAATCATCCAGTTTCCTCTACTGTCAGCATCATGGAACTTTGGAACCTTTGAACCATGGACCTTTGATCAATACAAAGAAACTGGCAAAATACTGTGAACAGAGCCAGGTTCCTTACTGGGAGTCAAAGGATTGGTTCCTCAAGTGTGAATGCTTAAACCAGGTGTGGTTGCACATGAGTACAGTTCCAGCACATGAGTGAAATTCCAGCACTAGGTAGAGGGATTGTTAGTATGATGTCAGCCCGGTTCACATAGCGAGATCTTGTCTCCAAATCAAAACCAGGATTGGGAACATAGCCCCTTATTGTACATAAACAAATGAACATAAATAACTAAATATATAACAAGCAAAGATTATGATAATCTGTGTAAAATATTTAACAATAAAAAGTACAGTGAAAAAGACAAACGTGGTGATTGCTGCATACTTGAAATCTGGTGCTTTAGAACAGGAAGATCAAGAGTCTAAGATCAGCCTTAGCTACACAGACTGAGATTCCTGGGCTACAAGGACCTCATCTCAAAATAAATAAACAAAAACCAGCCACACAAACTTCAAACAAAGGGCAGAGTTTAACTTTATCTTTGGGTTTCCCATTCAGCATTCCCACACATCCCCAAGAGAGGTATGTGGAATTGCTTTATACTTCTAGACCATGTCCGGTACTAATACAATGAGGAAGGACTGCACACAAGCAGCTTTAATTTTCTGCTATCCATATTTAAAAGAAACAAGGCATAGGGCTTGAGAGAAGGCTCTGCATTTAGAAGTACTTGCACAGAGATGAAGGCCCGGCTGAGCATCTGAGCATCCACATAAGAAGACCCAATCCCAGGAACATCCAAATCCCAATTTTAAAATGGGGGGGGGGAGATAGAAATTGCTGTGGTTTTCTGGCTTCCAGTCTGACAGAAGAATCAGGAGGCCCTGGTTCAGGGAGAGATCCTGACTCAAAAGAATAGGCAGAGTGCTAGAAGGGAACACTAGATACCCGAGTCTGGCTTGCATCGGCATGTATCCATGCCCGAGTGCACACTCGTGTGCTTCCACTCTCACATTCATCCACACACAAATAGATAAGTGTCTAAAAATAGAAATAAGTGGCATTACATTTTAAAAACAAACTTTCTTTAATTCAGAGTGCATTGTAACTCTTGTCATCTCAACATGGAATGGATCACAAAATCACTAGGAAGAATCCACACTCTTTCACTGTAAGCATTGGGGATTCAGTGTGCATTTCACATTTATAACATATCTCAACCCTGACTGGCTACTTCATGGATGCTCAGTAAACACATGGGACCAAAGTTCAATTCCTGTGACCCACAGCACATCTTCTGTAAGTCTTTACCTGTTTATCCACAAATGACTGCATATTATAATACCATTTTCTTCTTAAATAACACCTTTTTAGATAGATGTGCAGTGTGGGGTGGAATAAATTTATGTGCTCTATTGAACCAATTCCCTATACTCTTATATTTTATTTTTTTTCTGTTTCTTATATGGTTGAAAGATATATGCTTTGTGCGAAGACTATGTTCATTTAAATGTTATTGACGTTTAAAGTTCTAGAGGTGAACTTATTTTGTCAAAGAGTATGATACTTTTCAAAACACTATAACTATGAAACAATAACGTATTTTATACAAAGATAGCAGTAAGTGTGTACCTAGATGCATATATTTTTACAAGGTGATCATGTGAGAAAACACATACAAATATTTTGAGACAGTGTGTCTTGTTCCTCATTTTGTCCCTGAAGTTCTTTTGTAGCTACTGAAGACCTTGAATTTCTGATCCTTCTTCTCAAGTGCTGGGGATTATGGGTGTGCAACGCCATGCTGGGTTTTGAAGCCAGGCCTTGGTCCATGTTGGACACTCTAGTGAGTTACACTCCAGTCCCTAGAAATCTTAACTTTTATCTCAGTGTGATCCTTTCATTTGGGTTTTGCTTTTCAAATTTGGCTGAAGAATCCAGTTAAACTGGGTGTAAGAGTACACACCCAAAATCAAGCTGTCAGGAACCTGGTGCCCGAGGAGCAGACCTGGAGACCCAACAAGCAAATGAGCATCAACAAAAGCCTAAAGCAGAATCACATTAAGTAAATCATCCAGGTCAAGCATGCTCACCAGTTTTTTTTGGAATCCCAGTGATTTTCAAGCTCATTCTTCTCTACCCCTTCTTCTCTTCCCATTCTAGGAATCAATGTCCTAACTGGGGGCCTCTACTCCACTGTTGGTCTTCTAATATTCCACACTCATCACATAGTAGCCTAAGTATTCCAGCTTTCTCTTTAAGATTATCAATCAGACTCACCTACTCTGCTGTTGAGGACCATTTTCTGAGGTATGTGTTGGGGGGGAGACAGACTTTCTCCCGCCTTTACCAACCCTTCCTCATCTTCTCTGTTTCAGGCACACTGACTGTCTTCCTGTCTGATTCTAGGATATCTTGAGTTGCCCTGGTTCTTGCACCTGTTCCATGCCTGTTCCCCCCCCCCCTTTTTTTTGGATACCTCTTTCTAGTAGTTTGAAGAGCTGCCTCATATCTTTCCCTTTCCATTTTGAATTTGTTGTCTACCTCAACAATCTGTTCTCCCTAGTCCAGTTTATTTCTTGGATACCTTAT
This sequence comes from Cricetulus griseus, assembly GCF_003668045.3. NCBI lineage: Eukaryota > Metazoa > Chordata > Mammalia > Rodentia > Cricetidae > Cricetulus > Cricetulus griseus. The sequence goes on from NC_048600.1 coordinate 61,151,207, forward strand.
TATAATCTACCCCTCATGTCAGAATTAGTCACTAATAGCATGCCATACCATAGGAGCCTACACAATGCCTGACTCATAGTTGGTAAAATCAGGGTCTGTGCTGTTGTTGGAAGAATGGGCACATGCCTGCTGCATTGCAAACCCAAGCTGTGTACTGTATATGGAAAGATCCATGAGTATTTCCCTCTAGGAAGTCAGAATGCACTAGGGAATTCAACTTAGGCAAAGGATTGCAGCAAGACACAGTGATCCTGGAGCAGACCCACTGCCATTACATTCTGAAGGACACAGGGAAGGTGTTCTTGACCCTGTCCTCCTTTTCTCTTTTCTGTGGAAACACAAATTCTCAGCCTTAGCATTGCTCAAATTCAGCAGACTCATGTGGAAGAAGGATGGCCAGGTGGAGCAGTTGTTCAAAACAAATGGAGACTTCATGGAAGGATACATCTGACAGGTTCTAACTACTGTGCCCCAGATAAACACATGATGACTGAAAGCATTTCTACTGGTTGAGGAAAATGTGTGTCTCAGTGCAGCCCTTGTGTGCATGCAATCTTCCATCCTTCCACAAGCCTGTTGATGTCATCATGGGATAGTCTGTTTTCCTGGAAGAAATGGAGGCTGGTCATGAAGCTTAGAAAAGTACACCATGTCAATGAAAAGCATCTTCTATCTTTGTAACAATGCATAGTCTAGAGACTTGCCATTTAAAACATTCTTTTAATCCTTTTAAGGGAGAAAGAAATAATTTTTCTCTTAGTTGGAGGGTATAGTTCAACATATGAGGAACATGATGGCAGTTGAATGAGACAGCGAATGGCATTGCATGTGTAGTCAGGGAGTAGAAAATGACAAATACTGTTGCTCAGTTTGCTTTTTATGGAGAAAAGACTCTAGCCAATGGGCAGGTGCCACCCATGTGTTCATTTGTTTGTTTATTTAATGCTTCAAATACTTACCATGGGTTTAGAGATCTGCCTTTACACTTAAGAAGCTGTTCCTCTTTTAGAGGAAACATTTTGTTCTCCCAGCATCTGTATCAGGTGGCTCAAAATGTCTGGTAAATCCAGCTTAAGGAAACAGATTCCTTCTTATGGCCTCCAAAGGAATTCATATATGCGTTACATTCTCTCTCTCTCTCTCTCTCTCTCTCTCTCTCTCTCTCTCTGCACCTCTCTCTTTCTCTCTCTCTCAAATATGTATTTAAATTCTTAAAAATGAATAACCTGCATTTAATCTATATTAGTATATTAGTGAGACTTCTCCAATATTCAAATGATAAATAAGCATAGAGCTTCAGGGATGGAGGGACGGCTCAGTGGTAGAGAGCCCTATGTTCAGTAGGGCTCATGGCATCTGAAAACTGTTTTTACCTCCAGTTCCAGATAACCCAACGCCCACTTCTGATATTTGTGAACTCATGCATGAATGTGATACACATGCACACACTAAATCACATTCACAAGCACACACACACACACACACACACACACACAATCAAATAAATAATTTTTTTTACAAATATGGAAAAGATAATAGAGTTTCAAATTAAAAGTATTTTTTCACCCTGTTATTCCACCAAATGTGTTGAGGAATCTGGTGGATTCTTTCCATGGCATTTAAACATACCAACATATGCATGTAAATGTGTTGCCTTGGGGTTGTGATGATTTTACAAAAATGGGTTCCTGTGACACAGGTTATTATTTTTTCACTTACACTCCTTGAAAATATTTTAAGTCATGTAGTACCAATAAAATGGTCATATTTTCCATAAATACACATTTTTATTACGCAGATGGCCACGACTTTGACGTAATACAGCATAAAAGTTACACAGGTGTTCCTGGCATGGGCAGTTTAGCTTAGGGCTCAGGAGCTTTGGAAGGTCTTGAATTGGAGTCTAGACAGCACTACATATAACACATTGTAAGTATTGTAATCTCAAAAAGGAATAGACAAATCACTAAGAAATGTTCACATTTTTTCACTTTAACTATTATGAATTGAATGTACATTTTCCCTTTGTTACATGTGAAAAGACCCAAGTGCAGCATTCTGTAGGCTCCTAAAGTATGGCATGCTATTAGTGGCTACTTTTGAGATAAGAGTTATTTTGTAATGAGTTATTCAAGGATGCAACTACACTAGGAATTTGATGTTCTACATAAGGAATTAAAGCTGGAGACTGAAAGATATGAGGCAGCTTTTCAAACCATCAGAGAGAAATGTCCTAAGAGAGGGAACAGCCATGGCATATGTGCCTGGACCAGGAGAAATCATGGAAGCAGACAGGAAGCCAGTGTGAGTGACACATATATGCTATAATTCAGGCTGTGGATATAGTTCAGTTTTAGAGGGCTTTCCCGGTGTATATGAAAGCCTGGCCGGATCCTCAGCACAGAAGAAACACGGGAGGCAACACACACCTGTGATCTAGCAGCAGTGGAGGAAGAGAGTTCAGTTCACCTGATGGTGACCACATGGGAATTTCAGTCCAGTGTGCATTACATAGTAAGACCCTGTTTCAAAACAAAACAAGAAACACAAAAACACCCAACTTAAAACAGAAGTGATCATCCTAACTCAACTTATTGAAGCCTGGTGTGATTAAATCCATGTGACCCATCTATCTCTCCCCAAATTGGTATAGGGACAGCAGATTCCATCCACACAGATGGTTATGGAACAGAAGTTTTAGCCTCAGACATATCTGTGACATTGTCCTCAGTGTCTTGAGAAGACCATTAATGAATGGTTGGTAGTTTATTATAATTTATTTGGTTTTTAGGAGTGAGAGCACCCTACAAATACATAATTGCTTCTAGAAACACTTGTTTGAACAACATAGTTGTCAGAAGGGGAAGTAGTTGTAAACAGTGGGCTAAATATGTTCTTTTATCTCTTCTATTCTGAGCATGGGCTTCTAGGAAACATTTATTAGAAAGATGTAAGTAGAATGCCATCCAGGGTTATAATATGAGCCAGGTGTCCCTTCTGCCCTTGCTCCTGGGACTCTAGTTGCCACAGTCTATTCTTCTTTCTGGAGTGCAGTTTATTCACCTGTAAAGTGAGAGGGTTGGTCCCTTCACTCTGCAGCCATCTCAAAAGCAGCATGGTCCTCAGGCCTAGAGTCACACCTCAAGTGAAGATCTTTGCTGCACTTGGGAAACAGCCCAGAGCACATTAGCAATGTTCCCACTCACTTATGTTCTCCTATAGTCTGTTTGTATCAGTGAGTAGATGCTATCTTGTAGGTGGATTGGAGAACTGGAGAGACTCAGATTTCACACAGAACAGGTGAAAGTGTGGCCCAGAGATAAGGATGGATTTATAAGAGAGACTCTTCTATCTGTAAATAGCTCTGGAAACATCCATCAACAGCAGAAGGCAAGAAGGAGAAACTGGAACAAGAAGTTTCCACTCTCTTAGTAACAGGTAAGCCGGGTCTTCTACAGACTCATATGAGAGAGAAGCAGAGGATAGTGCTCTGTGGAGTTTCTGTACCATGCAAAATTGCATATGGGATGATGTGGGGTTGTACGTGGCACATTAGGACAATGGGGAGTGAGTCTCTAGACATTAGGGCAACTTAGCATCCAATAGAATTCTCTGGATTCTTGGAAGGTGGATCTTCATTTAAATGGAATGATGGACTTCATAGATGAGCTATTCAAGCCTTCTTAAGCAAAGTTAACATGAGAAATAAGATAAAAACTGTAGAAAATAATTTGTTACTCTTGAATTAAGCCCCAATGATTTAGGACAGTAACTATAAAAACATGCAATATTATGTAATAACAATGAAATAAGACCAGGGAGATGAGGGCATAGATATAGTGCTGTGATGTTCATTCATTGACATTTTTTGGTAGTAAATAAGGAAATTTTATATGAAATGAATTCCATGCAGTGTAAAGAGCCTCAATAGGCTGTCGACATTTGAGGTTTTGCGTTAGTGGTGATGTAGCCAAGGGCAGAAGTAACTAAATTATGCTTTAGTTGGAGTGTTGGAGATGGGAAGGGAGCGGTCAGTCTGGGAAGATGAGCAGCTTTTAGCAAATCCATTGAAGCTGGACAGTCCAAGTTAAGGTTGCACCATACTTGTCCAAACCTGCCATAAGAGCTCCCTTACCTTCCTTTATGCTTTCTTTGTTGTTTTTTCCTTATGTTTATGTGTTCTTCCACCCAGGTTAAGGATGTAGTCTACATTTTCTAAACAAACCTTTATTTCATAGACAGAAGCAAGCTACATGATAGAGTATAGATTCATAGAATCATGTGTATTTTCTTCAAGACAGTAACCAAATATATGAAATGAGTAAAAATGTATTATTATATTAGTACTTTGTATAGTAAAATGGATTGTATATAATTTTATGAATATATGATTTTAAGGATATTATAAGATTATATTTGCTGTTTTAATTTTGAATATCTTTGTGTATCTGTATGTAGTGATGTTGTTTTGGAGCAATGGTAACCGAGGAATGTTTGTGTATTCTGAATCTCCAGGGATAGTGGTTGTGAGCCTCCCTACATGGGTGCTAGGAACCTCTCTGAGGTTTTCTGTAAGAGCAGTGGACACTCTTAACCATGAGCCATTGCAGCAGCCCAATATTAATGTTTTAATGAGAGTATTATATGTTCATACTTCCTTAGCCCCAATCTACTAGTGGAATTAAATGAAAAACCTCAAAATCCTTGTCTTTGAACTGTATGGGACAATGTGCTTAGACACGACACCTCCATTCTTCTCAGTCCATCTTGCTAATAATGAACTTGATCTAGGCTTAGTGATCAATCACTGTGGCTCCTGAGCAGAAATGGCCACTAGTTCACCAGAGGGCAAGTACACTGCCATTAGAAGGTTGGTCCTTGCTTAGGGTTTCACCAAGGAAACACACTCTTATCTCTGCCTTCAAGTTTTTTCTGTTTGCTGTCTTACTTGTGCCAAGACCAGGAGTGAGATTGATGACTATTATGTGGGGAAGGACCAGGAAGAAGAGGCTGTTTGGGAAGAGAGGAGGTCCTAGCAGAGAGGCCTATATGATCATACATTCAGGATGAGTCTGTCTCAGATACAGTATGGTGAGTGACTGCCAACCAGAGTGCCTTGTCGTTGTCCTTTCAGGTCAACACCATGAGGCATACTCAAGTCCTCATATCAGTCCTGTTACTCCTTCTCCCAGGTAAGTGAGAGGTGATCTGGGGAGGGCGAGGAGGATGGAGCTTCAGAAGAAAAATAGGTTCTCTGGAGTGTATTGCAGCACGGAGCCAGGATGAAATTGTAGATCTAAAGAAATTTCTTAACATATCTGAATTAAAAAAATAATACCCACAAGACTGTCAGGTAAGTGGTGAATATATGTACATGCATGTTACATCCAAGTAAGGGTGGGTATAGTACATGCATGTTGTAGTTAATGCATGAGAGCTGAAGAAAGGACATGAAAGGGTAACCTAATCTTCCTTTGTCCTATCTGCTCTTAAAATCCCTCATCTGCAATTACTTAATTAAAAATGGTAACTGAAAACACTCTGTGATACAGGAGAAAGTATTGAATTGCATATTAAATTTTTGAGACAGAGTACAAGATAGCATTGGCTATTCCTAGACATAATAGACAGCTAAGTGTAATCTCAAACTTCTGATCCTCCTGTCCCTATCTCCCAAGAACTGAAATTATAGGTGTGAGCCCATTCATCTGGTACATATTCTGACTTTACAATCTAACCTCTGGGAAGTAGAATTGTGGAAGGTTGTTAAGTCCTACTAGACATTTCTATAATTTTATTATAATGTGTATTATGTTTGCGATCCTAAAAAAAATATTAGGTAAAATGAAGTGACGAGTGTCCCTTTACACACCCCTTACACATTCATTTTACAGAACTAGGAGCATGCTGTCTCAGACCATGTCCTACACTCATGGCCTAGTCCTGAAGACAGGTGACTGGCTAGTGAATCTTGCAATTCACTGTTTTATGCTGTTTGCTTATCTGTTTGTTCCTGGGCTGGCACGGGCGAGGTGAGCATTGTACCCTTGAACTTCATCTTCAGTCCTGAGATCTCCCTTAAATGGGAGCAATTGAAAATAGGGATTTTAGTCCACCATCTCAACAGACACATATCCCAATTTTATTTTAGGTTTAAAAGCTGAATGGTTTATTTCTTGATTTAATATTATGATTTTTTGTGGCTGCACTTTATAAGTAAGTGTTGTTCAGTTTCTGGAATGTTACCAACCTATAAGCAGGGATCCTTGCTCAGGTATTTCTTTTGTTTTGTTTTTAGGACTGATCCTAAAGCCTTAGTCCTCCTGATGGTATTACAATATCCATTGTGAGCGTGCCCTTGTGGTGCACTGCTTTAATCCCAGCACTGGGGAGGTAGAGGCAGGTGGATCTCCATGAATTCAGGCAGCCAGTTCTCCATACAAAGGTCTAAATACTGAAGATAAGCAAGGGTTACATAGCAAGACCTTGGCTCAAAAAACCAACGAAAACCATATAAGCAAACAAAAGGAATTCTGAAAATTGATGTTGAAGTCAGTATAGTTCTGTCTTTAAACCAATGACGCTGCAAATAAGACCTGGGCTTTGTATAAGAGAGGTGGGTAAAGTGAGTGGTATCATTTTCAGTAGCATTGAGCGGAGTTAAGGTCAGTTTGAGGCAGAGTCTCATAAGCCTGTTAATTCACTAGTTTCCTGACTTCACCTTTCAGTTCCACCTTTGCAGGCACCCATTGTCATGCAGAGCTTCTGGGAGAGCAGCTTTCACCTTTTAAGACTTAGAGCTAATGTCTGCAGTACACACTTGAAGTCTCATTTCTCAGGATTCTGAGGCAGGAGGATAGTAAATATGAGCCAGCCTGGGCTACAGAGCAAGATCCTGTCTGATAACAAGCCAACAAATCAGACATGGTAGTGCATGCCTTTAAGCCAGGCAGTCAAAGGCAGAGTTAAGGGTGGATATCCAAGGGTCTTAGGCTAGCCTAGTCTACATAGAGAGTTCTAGGCCTGTGATAACTACCTAGTGATCTCTGTTTCAAAAAGAAAAAGGAATGGAGCTGATTAATACAAAAGTATTAAAAAGCTACTGTGTGAATACAGTGTAGTAAGTTGCTTTATTTACACACATAACCATTACATAATCATTCTGAAGAAAAAGCTAACAGAAAATTGCTGGTAGTAAAAATATTAAGCTATGAAAACTCTACAAAGAAAAATGCAATGAAGGGCTGGAGCACAATGATGGAATGCATATCTGCCACGCCCTATGCCTCAGGTTCAGGTCTCAGTTGAGCCAAAAGGAAAAAAGGGAAAGAAATGAAGAAGTAAAATCAATTGTAAGCAAATGACAAGTGATCATTCTCCAATCCCACTTTCTCTTTTTATATCACAGCTGCTGTGTCTTCCTTCCCAGAAGTGCATGGAGTGGTGGGTCACCCTGTGACACTGCCATGTACTTATCCAGTGTCTAATGGGATCTCCTACATGTGTTGAGGCCGAGGAGAATGTGGGGATACATGTGGACAAACACTTATCTGGACTGATGGCTACAGGATCTACTATCAGAAAAGCAATCGCTACCAGCTGAAGAGACAGCTTCTTGAAGGAAATGTGTCCTTGACCATACAGAATGCCACTGAGAGCGACAGTGGTCTCTACTGCTGTTGAGTGGAAATGAAGAGCCCGAATGGTGTACAGAAACTGACCATCTCACTACAAGTTCAGCCAGGTAAGCCGGCCTTGTTGCTTTCCAAGTGAATCGAGTCCTCTTTTTAATTTGTTCTTTTCCTAGAACAAGGAAATTAAGGTTCTTATAAACATGCTTGTGATTAAACACTTGCTTTATTTATTTATTTATTATTTATTTATTCATTTACTTTTGGTTTTTTCAAGACAGGGTTTCTCTGTATTGTTTTGGAGCCCATCCTGGAACTTGCTCTGTATACCAGGCTGGTCTCGAACTCACAGAGATCTGCCTGTCTCTGCCTCTGGAGTGCTAGGATTAAAGGTGTGTGACACCAACACCCAGCTGCTTTTTATTATAGTTTTAATGACATTGCCCCGTGTATCTTAGGTTGTCATCATCTCCTTTGAACTTTACCATTTACCTGAGAGAAAAATGCCCCAGAGCAATGACACCTGTCATTTATAAAGTGTGTCCTTAGGAACGTGGACTCTGTTCTCTTCTCCTTGTTGTCAGTACTGCTGCCTCCTATTGGTGAGCTGTTTCCACTGCCCTGCCCTGCCATATCCAAGTTGGACTGATGTGCTAGAGTGGATATATAGAAGGCTCTTCTTTCTTGTTACTAATCTGACCCTTGCTTTCATATTCAGGAGTTCCAACAAGATCTTCAAGGAGACTTATAATTACAAGTAGAGTCAAACCTATTAATAGACCCAGACCTACTCCAATGAGTCCTAGAACTACTCTAAGGAAACCCAAAATTACTATAAGGAGACCGTCAACAACCACAAAATCCATGACTACTTCAAGGAGACAGCAGCTACCATGAAACCTACAACTCCTTCAAGGAGACCCACAATATAGAGACAGAAGGATAAGAAGTTCAACCCTGGCCTCACCTACACTGTAAGTTCATTGCCAGCATGGGAGATGTAAGACAAATGGTCTAAAAACTCCAAGGGACACAAATCTAACAAACCATGGCACTTAAGAAAAGAACCACTAGTATTTAAACTTCACAAGTTATATGAAACAGGAATCTTCATGGTACTGTAACAGCAGTCGTAGAACATGTCCTATGTGTTAGAAATCATCTCAGGGCATAGTAGGTCCTAACACATCCCCTGATCCAGAAGGGATTACAATACATATCTTAGATCAGGGAACACAGAAATCATGTGAAGGCAGGCAGAGTGGCTGAGAATCCTTACTCTAGTTCCTTGGTCTGGGAAATACACATGAAACATACTGCCTTCTACCAAAAGTCTAAAGAAGACAGTGGAAGTGCCATCTTGAGAGAAATGTCAGAAAACACCATTAGCAAGAATAGGGGTGGAATAAGCCTTTTCCTACCATAAAAATCTATGTCCAGGACCCCTAATTTGATCCATGGATTTAAAGTGGCTTTGCACTATGCTACAGGGGTAAAAGATTTTGCTCTACCAAAATTCCTTGGATTTTTGTGCTCATTTCTCAGGGAGACCCATTCCCATTCCTAATGCTGAAGTCTTGATAAAGTTACTCACTTATGGTCAAAAGGATGCCCGTGAGAAGCAGCAGCACAACAGACACGGAGATTCCAATATAGAGGCCCATAGTTGAGATCTTCTGGGGATGTGGTGTGGGGACCACTTCCTAAGGAAACATCAATCATTGAAGAGACACCAAATGGGATGAGCAGAAAACACACCCAGCACCTACAAGGTGATTCACAGTGGTCTGAGCTCTATCCCCAGAGGATTAGACACTTTCTTCAGGCACTTATAAAAACTGCAAGCCTATGGTTCACAGACATACATGCAGCCAAAACACCCATACACACTAAATGATAATAATAAATATAATAAAGGTATTGTGCCTTTTAAAAATGACTTGCTGTTTTTTTCCAGGTTCACCGGTTCATTTGAATAGGCATTTTAATCTTGCTATGAGGAGTATTCCCAGCATGTGGACAGATATGTCAACAGTTGTCAAGGGAACTGGGGAGATGGCTGAGTGGATAAAAGGATTTCCCCAAGAGTGAGGGCCCGAGGTTGAATATAAGGACCCATGTGAAAAGCAAGATACAGCTGTGTGTATCTATAACCTCAACCTGTGGGGAGAAAAGACACAGAACAAAGGAATGGGTATTCCTTTGCACTAGAAATATTATTTCAGGTTAGCCAAGCATGGCGGTACCTGCTGTTAGTCTCAACCCTTGGTGGGTAGAGACAAGTGGATCTCTGTAAGTTCAAGACCAGCCTGGTCTATTTAGTGAGTTCCAGGTAGTCAGAGCTACATACAAAGACTCTGTCTCTGTGGCTGGGGGGGGCACTGTAGGAGGTTGAATGAGGTGATGGGCACACTTGTTGGCACCCTGGGTTAGGATTCTGCATAAATCACATGTTATCCAAGTCCTTTCATTCTTTCATTTCTTTTAATCTCTGCTCCCCCTCTGTCCAAGGGGTGGCCACTGAGACCTCTAGATTTCCTGTCACATAAAGTGCCCTCCTGCCTCTATAACAATCTTGAATATTCACAGATTGGCCAAATAAACAATGAAAGATATCTCTACTGCTATCATAATTTTATTTTTAAAAAGTAGTCACTTAGTCCATGTCCTGCATAAAATTTTTGCGGGGATTAGATTTTAATCAGTCTCTCTCTCCCTCTCCCTCTCCCTCTCCCTCTCCCTCTCCCTCCTCTCTCTCTCTCTCTCTCTCTGTGTGTGTGTGTGTGTGTGTGTGTGTGTGTGTGTGTGTGAGAGAGAGAGAGAGAGAGAGAGAGAGAGAGAGAGAGAGAGAGAGAGAGAGCACTTTCCACTGAGGGCATAGGGGATAAAAAGACAACATGGAGAAGAGAGCTCTTTCCTTCTTTCATGTGAGTCCTATGGATTGAACTCAGGTTTCAGACAAGCGCCTTTATTCATAGAACCACTTTGCTAGCCATTACTTCAAAGGGTTGATAAGAAATGATTCTATTTTAGTTAGATATTAAGTAAACTTGGTGTAATGGATTATTGTCTTTGTTGTTTTCAGATGTATTCTGGGCTGGCACTGTTGCTTATATTCAGGGCTAAGGGATTGATGAGGTGAAATCAGGGCTCTTTCTAGTTGGTTGCAAACCATCAGCTTCCTCAGATGTCAGCCTCATAAGGAGGAGCTAAATTCTTCCTAGGGTCAAGGTTGGAAGCTGTCCCTGAAGACAAACAGGACAGAAGAAGCTGACCTCAGAGCACATCGATCAGGGAGGTTAATCTCATCTTATTTCTGGATAGAGCTCTGCTCTTAAACTCTGTGAAGCTCTTTTCATCTTTCAGTAACGGGAGAGAAAAATAGGTTAAGTTCCATCTCACAAGCTACATCTTGTGGGAATTCAATAAGAAAATGAGTCCACAATAGTTAGTCCAGTGTCTGGTCACAGAGTTCTCAGGGTACTTTGTGCCTGTCACCAATACTGTCAGTAGGCCAGAGGCAGACTGAGAAAATGGTTCATTGCTGCAACAAAAGTAAACTGGGCCCTTCTGACCAGTTCTGAACTCAGTAACACTGCACAGACACACTGATTGAAAAAGTAAAAGTTCTCCTTAATTTATAAATATACCCATGCTTATTAGGAAAGCCAACAACACAACCTATGTTACTTCTCATGCACCTCTCTGTAACACTGCACCATGCCTGGGATTCCAGAACTGTGGTTTCTCCTCACAGCACTCAGCACACCTGGCTATTTGTCTTTGTTTGAACAAATAAGTTAGAGTCTGAAGGTGTAGCTCAGTGGGTAAAGTGGCTTTTGTAGCATGCAGGAAGCTCCCAGGGCCACATACACTTATAATCGAAACACTCTCTGGTGGTAGAAACAGGAAGATCAGAAGTTCAAGGTCATCTTCAGCTACACAGTGAGTTCCAGGCCAGGGTGGGCTACAGGAGACCCTGTCTCAGGAAAAAACAAAGTCAGTTTGATTGTACTTGGAGAGCATCACCACATTCAAGACCTAAACACCCCCATCAACCAAAAGCCTCACACACTTTTGTAATAGTGACTTATTCTCACTTCTCAGAGAACAAGGCCTCGTGCTCTGAAATTGAATGTTTGAGAGCTGCGTTTCTCACACAGAAACACAAAAGGGGAGAGCACACTGGGAGGTGACTGTTGAAGTCTGTTCTGAAAGAAGAGAATGTGTCACCTCTGTCAAGGCCTAGCATAGACAAGACAGGAACAGAGACAACCCTCCTCCCCCCAGTAAGATGTGTATGGGTGTCAAAACTTGGACTAGTTTAACTAGAACAAGATAGTGGCCCCCAATAAAGTCTGAGAGGAAGCTGAGGCTGGGTCCTAACTTCAGGCAGGCTGCCCTGCCCAGAGTGCTCTTGTGACTTCTTTCCCAGAAAGAAGCAGCTGGAACAGTGTGGAATGTCAGACTTCATGGTCCTTACCTGCACTTCCAAGATCATGAGGTTGATGTACATGTAGCAGGAATTTACTGTCAGAGGAAGGTCATTGATGTCATTGTTAAATGAAATGATGACAACTGCAGAGAACTTAACAGAGGCCTGGAGTAGACAGGCCTTGAAGACCCCAGCCTCCGAATGGGAGCCTTCCTTCCACCACAGCTCAGTAAACACCAGGTCAAGAGATTTTGGCTAGGACCTAGTGGTCAACTTTAGCATGAGAAAATTGAGTAGTGGGGAGGCAGGAGGAGGCAGATCCTTGTGAGTTTGAAGCTAGCCTGGTCTATATAGAGAATAAGTTAGCCTGGACTAGATACAGAATTTAATATAGTAAGACCCTGTCTAGAAAGACAGACAGACAGACAGACAGACAGACAGACAGACAGACAGACAGGGAAGGAAGGAAAGAAGGAAGGAAGAAAGGAAGAAAGGAAGGAAGGAAGGAAGGAAGGAAGGAAGGAAGGAAGGAAGGAAGGAAGGAAGGAAGGATAGGAGAAACTGTAGCCAGCCTACCCAAGCCACAGTACCCTGTCCCTGGTGCCCAGGCCAGTCTGCATGCACATGTTCATGCATGACAAGCACTTCCTCCCTGAGCCAAGCCTCCAATCCTGCCTCAACTCCTAGAGACACTGAGGACACCTGACCCAGAGATACCAATGAAAAAAGGATGTACAGCAGAGTTAGCCGCTTGAGCCAGTGAGACCTTGGGAGGTGGAATAAAGACAAGCCGAAATTCCAGAATAAATGAGCCGGAGCCAGGGCCAGGGCCAGGGCCAGGGCCAGGGCCAGGGCCAGGGTCAGGGCCAGGGCCAGGGCCAGGGCCAGGGCCAGGGCCAGGGCCAGGGGGCCAGGGCCAGGGCCAGGGCCACTTTTCTGTCCTGCCAGGTTCTGCCCAATTAACCACACAAACACTGAATATTATTATAAATGCTCAGCTGATAGCTTAGGTTTGTTTTTAGTTAGCTCTTATAACTTAAATTAACCAGTTTCTATTAATCTATGTGCTGCCCTGAGATTGGTTTACCTCATGTATGTACTTCCCATCCTGCTCTCTCTGCACCTCATGGCGTCTCCTCAGGCTCCTCTCTTCTTCTTCCCATTATCCTCCTAGTCTGGCTCTCCCACCCAATATCTCCCTGCCCAGCTTTAGGGCAGTCATCTCTTTATTAACTATTGAGAGTAAAACATATTTACATTGTACAGAGATGGTTCCACAGCAATTCCTCATTAGGCCTCTCCTTTCTCTGAGTCCCTCACTCCTCTTCCATCCAAGGGTGATCACACAAAGCTCTGTATTTCCTGTTTCAGGAAAATGTTCCCTGCCTTGAAAATCATTTTGGATATTCTCAAATTTTACCAAATAAGATGTGGTCATCATTTCACTTAAGAAGATAGTCATTTATCCATGTCTTCTTGTTGTGGGACTCTCCCTGGAGTAATCACGTGAGCTCAGCAAAAGGGGAAGACAGGAGATGGCACTGATGGCACAAAGCCTGGATGACTATGGAGAGGCTTCAATGACGACTCCAGTGGCATTCTCATTTTTTTCTACTTTTTCTTTTATTGAAAACAGTCTTTTCCGTACAATCTATTCTGCTTGCTGTCCCCCTTCCTGAATTCCTCTTAGGTCCTCCCAATTTCCTGACTCATCCTAATCCACACCATTTCTCTCTTGTTAGAAAACAACCAGACACTAAAAGAATAATAATAAAATACTACAAAATAGGCAGGTAAACAAGCAAGAGTTTACAGAGCATATGTGACAGTCAGCAGGTTGTCAAGTTCAATGACCCATTGCTTTAGCTGTTTCTCCAGATCATTCTGTTGCAAGTAACTAGTGAAGTCATTCTTGGCAAATAGTCAGTACAAACTGTACTTTAGGTAAATCACTAAATAAATCAGTATTTAGTCATTGGTCTTTTCAACCTTATTCTATATCATTATGTAAAATTTTAAAATGTATTACACCTTATTTATTTAGTGTGCATGTACATACATGGCTATGTGTATGCATGGATGTGAGTGTGTGCATGGGTGTGCATTTGTGCAGGTGTGTGCATGTGTGCGTGTGTGTGTGTGTGTGTGTGTGTGTGTGTGTGTGTGTGTGTGTGTTGTGTGAGAGTGTGTGTGTATACAGTTGCCATGGAGGGTATGTGTAGATAAGAGGACAATAAGGGGGAGCCAGTACTCAGGAGGCAGAAAACTGACATAGAAGTTAATACCCCCTCGCAAATCAGCTCTTGTCAACAATCCAGCTGGCAATGAAGATTCCAATGCCAAATATTTCATTGATTGTAACAAACTAATTCACTATGAAAATGCTTTGTTTTTCTAAAATAAATTAAATATAAATATGGTCTGGAGACAATTAAACATTTAGAACCCTGAATGAAACCAATGATAGCCTCAAAGTCTGCCACACCTGGAATAGGACTTCTCTCAGGCAGAGCCTGTGTCCTGCTCCCTCCTTTCCCCTTCATTTCTGCATTGTCTCCTTCTAGCACCTAATTCAGAGCCCATTGGATGACTATAGGAACTATGAGCATCAAGTCAGACTGCAGTGGAAATAACACTAATAACCTTAATCCTTTGGTCTATTATTTTCTTCCCCTGATGTCTGCCTGGACCACACCCACCGTGGAAAACTCTCCTGACTTGCATGAAACATCCATGGACATCCTAAGATTAGCCAAATACAACACATCATATTTCAAGATCCATGAGAAAGTCTAAACAACACTCATGGTGGGCGATATTAAACTCACTTTTGTTCATCTATAAAGGAAATTAAAGCCTGCAGCTCCCATGACTAGAGTCCCTTGGAGATGGTAAGGGTAGGAGACATTTTGAGTTATGTTAAATAGACAAGACATTGTCATGAAGTGCTTCTAAATTGAATCTCACCCTCCCCACTTTTGTTTTTTATTTTATTTCTAACTTAAATCCTAGTCCTCTCTGCTGGATGGTTTTAGTTACCAAGATAGAAGTCCATTTCCTGCATTACCAATGATTTTTCTTTCATGGATAAAAGAATTATGGGACCTACAGGAAACCCCACATGTTAAAATGTTCATGTTTGAGGAAAGACTCTGTAATGAATGGAGAGACTGGACATCATTTTAACAGTGAGTGTGACAGCTAGCAGGTCATCTTTTCGATTATTGCTTGAAAGCAGGAACACTTGATGAGCCAACACAGAAAATAGTGCTGGTGCTTAAAGGTGTGACCAGCTTGGTGGTATCTCATTGTCTTCTACTGCAGCTTAATGGAAGATAGGAATATTATCTTCAATAATGTAGATGTTCTCTTGGGTTCGTGGTCGCACATTCTCTGTATTTTGTAAAGGTCTGGTCCTAGAGACACGGAATGCTAGCAAGCTGCAGTTGGCGGGTGAAGAAAACATGAGGAGTTCACCCTTCAGGTCTGAGCAGAGCTTTTATTTATGATATATACTCAGGATTCAAGGAGCCCCATCCACAAAAACTATAACAGTGAACAGTGCCACACAGGGCCCTAGTATTAAGTCATAGAAAAGTATGTTTAATAGGCATTAGACCAACTAAGAATGTTTTTAAAAATATCAGTTCATATTGGCATCCACCAGGATATGCATGTGATAGAACATATAGTAGGAGATCCAAAGAGACAGACACCTACCATTGAACTGAGTTACCTAATCCAGATGTACACTCTGGAACTAGGCTAGGAATGGCATGATTGCTATATTTACAGCTTTGCACTGTGACCCTTTAGAATGGGTTAGGAGAGCCTGGTGACATGTGTGAGATCCCAGGAGCCCATATAAAGGTAGAAGGAAAGAGC
The DNA here is from genome assembly GCF_003668045.3 of Cricetulus griseus. Classification (NCBI taxonomy): domain Eukaryota; kingdom Metazoa; phylum Chordata; class Mammalia; order Rodentia; family Cricetidae; genus Cricetulus; species Cricetulus griseus. The sequence continues at coordinate 61,167,158 of NC_048600.1, forward strand.
CAGTTCCACAAAGTTGCCCTCTGACCTCCACAGGTGTCGAGGAATCTACACACACACACACACACACACACACACACACACACACACACACACACACACCAATAATAATAAATAGATTCTTATTTAAAAGAAGGCAAGGGTTTTGAAATTTGCATAGTTTCTATCTTCCCTAACATGAAGCATGGAATACAAAGACATGTAAAAATGCAGTATCTTTTCACAAAAGCTTGTGGTCCATGACACAGTTTCAAAGACTACATGTATGACATACATATGACACAAGCATAATAATGTTGAGTATTTGAGGTCAAGGAACTAATTTTGGGAGAGCACTGTTGGTATCTGTGCCATCAGCACAGATGATGGGGAGGGGCTTCACTTGGAGAGTTCATTCTGGGCCCATTAATCAGGGTAGTCACGTTGGACTGATATTTGAACTTCTAGAACTCATGGAAGAGCAAATCAGAGCAGAAAACAGACTAACTGTCACTAGTCTCAACACAGTGGAATTTTGTCATTTGCATATAGTGGCCATCTGTATTACTGAAATGTGAACCAAAGTGAGCATACCTCCCCTGAGAATTACAAAGAACATGGACAAAGCTTTCCTGGAATTTGTCAAGTAGTGGATTGGGTTTACTTGCCTGATTAGTTTTGTTGTTTTTGTTTTTACTGTTCTTGCTAGAAGTCTAGGCTGGCCTCAAACAGCTTATTTTTCTTTTTGTATGTTACATTTTCTTCAGTGTTTTTATTTTTAAAATAATAATAATAATAATAATAATAATGAAACAAACCCAAGATTTGGGGCTAGAGACATGACTTAGGGATAAGTGTGCTCATTGCACAACAGGAATACCAGAGTTCAGGCCAGCAACCATATAACAAGCCAAGCATCCTCACATGTCTATAACCCCAGACTGGAGAAAGGAAATCACTAGAGCTCTCTCTGGCTGACAGCCTCATTGGAAACACATGATATCCAGTCAGGGAGGGGCCCTGCCTCCATGGCCATAGGTGGAGAGAGACAGAGGAGGGCACTTAACACCCTCTCTACCGCTCTGTGCACACATGTGTATACAACAGACTCAAACATTCTTTGTCTCTCTTGCTCTCTATCCTCCTCACACTAACACACACACACACACACACACACACACACTAAAAAATAAGAATTGAAATAAAACTTTTGAAAAAAAGATCAGAAATGGGAAAGCAATGATTAGATGGATGCTTTGTTTTTTATCTATCAGGAGTATTTCCTTTCCATTATCAGAAGTTAATGAAAATAATTATAAACAGTGAAGCCTAAAAGTGAGGTTCTAAGAGCGAGGCCTCTATATAGTATGCTTTACATAGCATGACCTGGGACACCCTTCTTTCTGAACCTGTTTTCCAAATGTAGGATGCTTAGAATAACACTACTTGGTATGTAATGTAGTCATACTGGGGAGGATAGGACAGAAACAATAACAGCTAAATACATTGGCTGTGGATTGGCTCATGTGATTAACTCAGACTCAGAGAAGTCTTTGTAGAAACAGCCCACAGAAGAGAACTATGTGCAGTGGACACTAACCAGGTGGCTGTGAATTTTGATTGAAAAAAAATATCCCTGTATAGAGCCAGTCTTGAACAAAATGAAACAGACTAGATAGCTGTATATCAGGACAGATAAGAACATGGCATGTAGGGGGGAGAGACTGAAAAATCTTTACAAACACAGTAAATTAAAGTGCATACAAAGCAGACAGACACCGATATAAATGAGTGACGAGGACTCAGTATGAACAGTAGAGGCACTGCCTTGCCTGGGTTCCTTTGCACTCCTTACTGCTGCAAAAATTACCATCCTCCAAATCTTCTGCTTCCCTGGGTCTCACTCGCATAACCCACCACACAGGTGACCCTATCATCCCCATGCTACTTGCCTGGAAGCTCTCCTAAGATGACCTAATAGCTTATATTCTCTCTGGTTCTTTCATCAATTTTTAGAGAAAATATTGATTACTTATTTATGTGCAAGTTTTTGCTTGAATGTATGTATGTGAATAACATGTGTGCCCATTACTTGTTTTTTTAAGTTTTATTTTAAATTATGTGTATGTGCGTATGTGCACATGAATGCAGATGTTACACCTCCCCACTACCACCCAGGAGCTGGAAATTCAGGCATTTGTGAGCCCTAAGACATTGGTCTTAGGAGCCAAGATTGGGTCCTGTGCAAGAGCATAACCACTGTGGGAGGTCTCTACCCCATTCACAAGCTTATAACACAATAGGCACCCAATGAAGGAATCATTAAATAAACTGAAAAGGGAAATCAAAGTAACTCATTCAATTGAGCGCCAAAGAGCAAAATCTACCACTCAGGGCTTGAGAAAAGCTTTCAGTGCTGAGAGGCTCAAAGGACACCAAGGTAGGGAAATCAGAATGCTGACACCTCCCTGGGAGGTATGGTAACAAGAGAGAGGCTCAGGAAACTAATTTTAGAATCCAAGGTGGGCAGTGGAAGCCAGGCAAGAGATCTCTACCTAGAAAATGAAGGAGGAGGTGAAGGAGAAGAAGAAAGAAGAGGAGGAGCAGAGGGGGAGGAGGGGAAGAAGGGGAGAGTTGGGACAGGGAGAAGAGGAGGATAAATGTGAGGAGGAACGGGAAGAGGAGGAGAAAGAAAGGAACAACAGCAACAAAAATCTACAAGACTGCAAGTTCGAGAGCAATTGACACAGCCATGCCAGCTTACCTTAGAGATCCTGGTTTCTTTTTCATGAGATTGCACTCTAAATACGGACGAGAGGAGGGAGGGGTAGTTGAAAATAAAATTGAACATGCCCTCAAAAACACTTATGGTGCTTTTTTCTTCTAATCAAGGATATTGTTTCTGTTTTTAGTTGAACCATTCCCTGGTAACTGTAGGAGGCTCCTTCCTGTACTCCACAGGAAGTTTCTTCTCTTCATGGTTTGGTGCATTTACCCACACAGCATCCCTAACATGCTAGAATGGCACTGGTCAATTGTCTTTCACTGAAAGAAATAAAGAAGTCTAGATTTTAATTTGTTTAGTGGAGAACAAGCTAAACGTAGGCTCTCCAAGGTGACCGAAGACACAAGGTCCTATTAATGATCTCTTCCACCATGGACTCTTTAAAATCACTCACTAAAGCGACACTAAGTTGGCTTTCACTCCTTCCTTAGTGTAGTCTAGGAGGTGTGCACCACTTGTTCTCCCACCCATGGCCATTTCCTGTTAAAGATCTTTATGCTCCCAGTAACCACCCTCCCTCCCGGGAGAATAAATAACTTTGTGCTAAGAAAGGGAACCTATTTGTAATATTTTGTGCAATTTTTATTCCCCTCTCTTAAAGTCCATGAGCTATGAATCTTCTGCCTCAGCAGTTCAAGTCTTGGAACTGTAGATTTATACCACCAGAGTCAGCTTAAATAATCATTTTAGATAAATAAGATCCAAATAATTAGAGGGAAACATCCTGCCGGGTGTTGGTGGCACACGTCTTTAATCCCAGCACTCAGGAGGCAGAGGCTGGGAGTTTGAGACCAGCCTGGTCTCCAGAGCGAGTGCCAGGATAGGCTCCAAAGCTACACAGAGAAACCCTGTCTTGAAAAACCAAGATAAAAAATAATAGAGGGAAACATCCTGAAGCTTGACAGACATATTCTGAAACAGGTCAATAATGAGCTCATGTTCCATGTCTTGAAACAAAGAAAACATACATGCAAAGAATAATAGCTAGACTGTGGATATTACATTTAGGAATATATATATATATATATATATATATATATATATATATAATGCATATATATGCATGCATGTAATAACATATAAAAAGAGATCATGAATTTGAAAGAGCACAGAGTGTTACATGGGAGAGCTTGGAGGGAGAAAAGGAGTGGGGAAAGGATGTTATTATATTATAATCTCAAAAAATAAAAGAAGTAATATAAAAAATGGCTGGAGCTAGAGACTTGGCTTCAGTGGCTAAGAGCACTTGCTGCTTTTGCAGAGAACACCCACTGGGTTCCTAGCACCCCCATAGTGACAAAAAAACAAGGTCCCAGAACATTTCACAGATGTTAGAAATAATTTCAGTGCTTATTAGGTTCTAACATATCCCTGGGATCCTAAAGGGACTACAGTATGTATCATGGATTGAGGAACACAGAGAAGTCATGTGTAATGTAAACCCCATGGCAGAAAGAATGGCTAAGAATCTTTCCTCTAGTTCCTTGGTCTGGGAAATATAAATGAAACATACTGTCTCCTACCAAAGGACTAAATAAGTTAGAGGTAATGCCATCTTGTAAGAAATGTGGGAAGACACCATTGGACAAGAATAGCTGTCGAGTGAGCCTTTTCCTAGGGTCAAATTCTATACTCAGACACCATTCTCTTTAGTCACTGCACTGTTTTATATGGCCAGTTTCATAGAACATGAAGCCAGGCTCAGAACACTCAGAAAGACAGGCACAGGACCCTGTGATTTACAGGTAAAGGTTCATTGGGACCACCACTGGGTACACTTGCTCTGTGGATTAAAGTGGCTTTGCACCCTTCTGTAGAAGTAAAACTTTTTGCTTTGCAAAACTTCTTTGGTTTGAGCATGATGGGAAAACCCACAGAGGGAGCTGACCCTAGCTAGTGGGAGCTCACGGACTCTAGACCAAAGGCTGGGGAGCCTGCATGGGACCAAACTAGGCCCTCTGCATGTGGGTGACAGTTGTGTAGCTTGGTCTGTTTGTGGGACCCCTGGCAGTAGGATCAGGATCTGTCCCTGGTGCATGACCTGGCTTTTTGGAGCCCATTTTCTATGGTGGGATTCCTTGCTCAGCTTTGATGCAGGGGGAGGGGCTAGGCTTTGTTGACTCCCCATGGGAGGTCTTACCATTTCTGGGGAGTGGATGGAGGGTGGGTTGACGGGGGACATAGGGATAGGGGAAAGAGAGGAGGGAAGGGGAACTGTGGTTGGTATGTAAAGTGAATAAAAAAATTTAAAGAAAAAATTTTTGGGTTTCTGTGATCATTTATTATTTAAATGACAATCTTTCATTTACCCTACCTTGGGATCATCTTAGAATGACTTACTTGTAATAACCATTATGCTCACAAGAAGTAGAAGCATCAAGGTAATGGGGATTCCAATATAGAAGCCTTTAGTCATCGTTGGTGGGTTCCGTGTTGGATCGCTCCCTAGGGAAATAGCAGTAAACTGAAGAGGCACTGAATGACATTAACAGAAAACACATCCTAGACCTTAGCCTAGCCTTTACCATTATTGGCCTACAGCTAATCTAGAATATGCAGTAAGACCAAATAATCAGAGATAGTCATGCACAGTGGAACTCTGAGGTGATAAAGTGTATTCAAGAACCATGGAAATGTATTCTCTTTTTTGCTCAGGGTGATTACACGATGTATACCTTTGTCAAAATTCTAAGGAAAACATCATTTTGTGTTTTTATCTTCATTAACAGTCAGTAGGGTATATCTCTACTGAGAAGAACAATGGCTCTTCTCTAAGTTGACATGATGTTACCCCAATGTGCATAGCTACTTGGTCGGGTCTTTCTTCACAGACCCTACTTATCTTGTAAAAGGCAATTGTAGAGTCTACATTTTTGAGATATTGTCTCAGTTCTCACTATGTAGACACAGCCAGACTAAAACTCTCCAAGTAGAACAGGTTGCCCTTGAACTCACAGAGATGGTTCAGACTCTGCCCCCTGATGGCTGGCTAGCTTTAGAACCATGGGTCCCCATGCCCAGCAAGATCTACATCTTTATAAACCATTCAGAAGAAGCTGCCCTGGATGCAGCCTGATTAGTACCCTGTGATCAGACAGAAATTCAGAATCTCCCCTAGTGCCCAGATGCAGGTGATCAGGGATCAGTACATACTGGAATAAGCAAGAGACAGGTTGGCAGCAGGTGACGCAACTGTAATAGCTTAGCACTAATCTACTAACCCTCACCAGAGACCATGATGGTTTAACTGTAAGGAAAGGGAGGAGCAGAGACCAGGCGTTTGCCCGTGTATGAGCCTCATCTCTGGAGCCACAATCGTGGCTCCTCTGCTTAGTCAGGGGGAGCATGGACAAGTTAGTTAATCTCTGTGACCCTGACTCTATGTCCTCAAACAATGTGTTCAGTGCGTTCTCAGGGAAGAGATTTTCAGGTATTCTTGACAAACACTGTGGGGATATAAAGTAATGTGTGTTGGTTTTGAGGCAGGGTCTCATGTACCTAGGCTGGCCTGACACTCACTAAATAACCAATATGATACATATTGGATACCTGTATATCCATCTTGTTGATAGACATGTTGTTTCCAGTAGTGGAGTGGCTGAGGCAGGGTGATCTATGAGTTTGAGGACAGACTACTGATTGACATATTGAGTTCCAGGCAAGCAAGAACTAGAGTGATCCCATATATATATGTATATGTATATATATATATATATATATATATATATATATATTTGGTTTTTTGAGACAGGGTTTCTCTGTGTAGCTTTGGAGCCTATCCTGGCACTCGCTCTGGAGACCAGGCTGGCCTCGAACTCACAGAGATCTGCCTGCCTCTACCTCCCAAGTGCTGGGATTAAAGGCGTGCACCACCAATGCCCAGATTGTGATCCCATATCTTAAAGAAAACCAACCAACCGAAAACAAACAAACAAACAAACAAACAAACAAACAAACAAAAAGATTTCACTAAATAACCCCAGGAGGTCATATGAACACATAAATTGTCATTTCTTTTCTAAATCTCTGTTTTCAATGAAGTCAGTAACCGATTCATGTTCTCCAAACTCAGCCCATGAGCCCATCCTGTGAAACAGGCAGGAACTAAGTATTGGAAAGTTCTGTCAATCCTGAGAGATCCTCACAGTTTTTTAGTGCCTGCAGCTGCCTAGAGCAAAGGGGTTTTTCTCACAAATCCTTATGCTCTACAATTCCAGTTATAACCTAGAGCCCTCTGCAAACTCAGCTCATTGACCAACTAGAACAGGGCAGGGCAGGGCAATGGAGACAACTCACCAATAGCAGGCAGATACACTGACAACATGGAGCTGAGAATAGAGCCCATGTTCCTACTGAAACACTTAAATGACAGGCATCAGGTCCTCAGATGTCTGTGCATCTCTATGAGACTGAGAGGGTGTGGGAGACTGGGACCAATCGTCTACCTCTCATTGGTAAATGACTGATTTCTACAGATTACAGGCACACTTGGGTAGAAAATGCACATAGTCTTCCACTGTTTCTTCTAATCTAAGAGAAACAGGGTGAATATCCCTTATCCAGAAATGCATGGTACCAGGAGTTTCATAATTTGGGTATTTCTGAAAAATTTGGATTATTTGCCTATGGATAATTTCTTATGGATGGGGCCTACATCTAAATATGAATTGCCACAACACTTTCATGTAGCTACATTGGTTAATATTGGTAAGAATTCTGTGCATGAAAATGATGTGGTGTTGAATTTTCCATATGTATCATCAAGTCAGTGCCCAAAAGTTCTCAGATTCTGAAGCACTGCATGTTGGGTAACAGCCTCAGGCCATGAGGCATTGAGTCATGTTGTACTGAGCAATAGGCCCTAACCATAAAGAATTGAATAGCCCCATGCTGACCTTTAGTTCCACCTGCAGAAACAATATGCCTGGGTATTGTAAACAAGCCACCCCACTCCTAGTCAAACCACAAAACAAAGCTGTAACTCCCTGGTAGCTACACACACACACTCACACACACACACACACACACACACACACACACAGAGAGAAGAGAGAGAGAGAGAAGAGAGAGAGAGGAGAGAGAGAGAGAGAAGAGAGAGAGAGAGTATGATGTGTGTGTGTGTGTGTGTGTGTGTGTGTGTGTGTGTGTGTGTGTGTGTGTTCCTTGCCCCACAGAAAGGCCGGGGCTCCTTGCTGGCTGTTCCAATAAAGCAGTCTCAGCTAGTTTTGAGATGGAATCTGCTTCTCTGCCACATTTTCCTTACACTCAGACTTTGGATTCTCAGATTAGGCAGGCTTGATCAGTAATTCACAAAGCAGGAGAGTCAGGAGTGCTGAAGAATCCCAGCAGCTTACTGATGGTCTGAGAGTGTGCAGAAACCCCAGGCTGGCATTAAGGGGAAATGTTGCCTGGGAGGAAATAATAAGTGAAGTACTCCAGCAGGAGCACAGTGTTTATTGCCAGCTGACCAGTTTCATCATAAGCAACTTCCTTCAATCCTAACTTGGCTAACTACAAAATAAAACGTTGGAAATTGAGAATAATTGGTTTGATTTTGTTTTCCCTTAAGGGATAAAATGTAATTTGGAATCTAGATAGCTTTTGTCTTGAAGGAAAAGTAATGTGTGTGCCTATAATATTCAGGGAAGTGGTGAATGCAGTGGCCAGCTTCTGTGTGTTTGCGTGTGTGTGTGTGTGTGTGTGTGTGTGTGTGTGTGTGTGTGTGTGTGTGTGTGCATAAGCATGTGCTGTGGCCCATATATAGAGGTCAGAGACAGCTTGAGAGAGCGGTTTCTCTTCTTCTACCATGTGGGTCTCCAGAATTGAACTCAGGTCACTGGGCTTGACAACCAGTGCTCTTACCTGCTGAGCCATCTCAATGGCCACCAACCCCTGTACTTGGTAAAGACCAAATAGTAAATGTTTTCAGCTTGGGAAATTGAAAACATATGTTCAATAGCAAGCACACACCTCAACCGATTTGAAAGCCACAACTAATGACATAGCAGTGAGTCCCGTGACTGTGCTTTGGTGAAACTATTCACACCAGTGGTGGGTCTGTCACATAACCAGGTCTGGCTCTGGCTATGGTTTGCTGAACCAGACTACTGTGTGGGCAGAGGCTTGAGCACAACACAAACTCTCTCTGGAGAGCAGAAATCTCCGAGGTGAGAGAATAGCAAGCATGGGAACAATCTAGTGAGAAGATCACTATGACAACACAACCAGGAAAGAATCAGCAGCTCGGGAGCTTTGCTCATCTAGCTCTGGGACTTTATTCTCCAAGTAGATGGGAAAATCCAAAGGAGCTGATGAGGGTCCTAGGACCACTGGAGAGGAAGCTCTGTGTTTTTAAACCAGGAGAAAATGTTGACTTGGTTTTTAAGGATAAGGTAAAGTGTCACTTGTAGACCCATTGACTAGTCAGCCAGAGGACTTTTAAGCAGTGACCTGAGAAAGAATTTCTAGGCTTGATTAAAGCCTACTATTATTAATTTCATGCAACTAGATATGGTGACACAGGATTTAATCCCATCACTCAGAAAGCAGGGGCAATTGGATATGTTTGTCTGAGACCAGTCTGATCTACATATGGACGTTGAGACCAGCCATACTATACACTGTGATCCTGTATCAACAATAAATAAATAAGAAAAGAAATAAAAAATAAATAGCAAATTATAGGGCTGAGCAAGTACAAAATAATCATATGAATTTAAAAAGAATACAGATAGGTTACCATCGGCTTCTATTGTCAGTGGAAGCCCTTAGGGAATTAGGTACTAGCATCAGAAGAAAGTATACTCTCATGACTCAACCTTTAATTAAAAGCTGAAGGAAAATCAGGATATTCACATCACAAAGGAAACTAATGACTTAAGAACTCGGACTTTGATGAACTTCTCACTAGTCACCACTGAACAGTATTGGAAGAGAGACACTTTCCCACTTAGCCAATTTTGTATGAAAAGGATAATTTTGTGACATGATGTGAGGACTATTTTAAAATCCCAAGGCAGGGCAGACAGGAAGTGGACCTCTCCACCTATACATGTGCTTGTGCTCAGCAAGGTCAGCTGACCCTGTTGAAGCCAGCTCATGAGCACAGCAGCACCCTGCATTGCCAGCTTTTCAGATTAGGGATGTAGTGCTTTTACAGTGTTGAGGATAGGTGACTTAATGTCACAAGACATTAACTCAGAGGCAGGGTCACTCAAGTCACTTCAGCTTAAATAAAGCTCCTGCTGTGTTTCAGAATGAAGAGTGGATGCCGTTTCATGGATCAACAAGACTGTCCAAGTAAAGTTACGACCTGGGTCCTGACTTAGCTCTTGGTCTTGGATTATGGTTGATCTTAGGACTTCATCCAAACATCCAAGCTATTCTGTGCCTCAAAAGGGAATCTTAAGGCTGCATATGATGAAACTTACTTGTGTTCTCAGGACTAGAGAGCTACAGACATCAAGATACATGAAATTACATTTCAAAACAAAAAAACTCCAAAAAACCCAATCAAGTGTTTAACAGCAAAAATGTTTATAAGAGCCTTCATGTCTTTGTTCTAGGAAAATAGTAAATTATTAGCAAATAGAGCACTTGATTCACTTGCAAGAAATAAGCAAAGAAACAAGGCCGGCTTACCTGGTTGAATTCTTAGTGAGATGGTCAGTGTCTGTACAACATTCCATTGCTTCATTTCCACTTGACAGCAGTAGAGGCCACTGTCACTCTCATTGACTTTCTCTATTGTCAGAGACACATTTCCTTGAAGAATCTTCCCCGTTAGGTGGTAGCGATTGTTCCTCTCGTAGTAGACGTAGTATCCATTGGTCAGGATAACAGCATCTTTACATTTATCAGAAAAACATGCCCCTCGGCCCCAACACATGGGTGAGACTCCATGAGATACAGAGTAAGTACATGGCAGTGTCACAGGGTGACCCACCACTCCACGCACTTTTGGGAAAGATTCAATGAAAGCTGTAGTGAAGAAGGGGAAACAGAGAATAAGTTCTCAATGGTTTCGTACAATTTTATTATTATGTCTGCATTTGTTTTTCGTTTTTCCTTTTTGTGTCAAGTGAGGATTAAACATGGGGCATGATGCATTGGAGACATGCACTCTATCATTTCTTCCCCCCTCTCTCTTTTTCTCTCTCTCTCCTATTTTTGGTTGTTGTTGCTAGTTTTCTTTTCTTTCATTTTGCTGTTTTGAGTCAGAGCTCACTGTGTAGCTCTCGCAGGCTTAGAACCCACTTATAAATTAGATATCCTGAAACTCTTAGAGCTCTTCCTGCATCTACCTTCTGGGGTTTGGAGCTAAAGTTCCCACTATACTTGACCTGTTGGTTTGTTTTTATTCAGGGTCTTGCTCTATAGCCTGAGCTTGCTTGCACTTGAGATGGAATTACAAACATGCACCACTGAGACCAGCGCTAATCTAATTCTTTTTTAAGGTTCTTTCGAGACAGGGTTTCTCTGTATTGCTTTGGAGGTTGTCCTGGAACTCTCTCTCTGTAGACCAGGCTGGCCTCAGATTCACAGAGATCTGCCTGCCTCTGCCTCCCTAGTGCCTGGATTTAATTTTTATAAGTTATTTATTTTAATTTTATAGATTAGATTATGATGACTTCATTTCCCCCTTTCCTATCCACCCCTGAAGCTCTCACATTGCAGTCCTCTTTGCTCTCTTTAAAATTCATGGCCTCTCTTTTCATTAATTGTCTTACATGTACGTATGTAAAAACATATACATATGTATATAACACACACACACATACACACACACATGTATGTGTATTCTGAAATACATAAATACAACCTTCTCCATCTTGATGTTACTGTTATCTATAAACGTGTTCAGAGCTGACCATTTGGTATCAGAATACCAATCGACGAGCTCTTTCCTGGGCAAGACTAGTGCTGCTCTTAGCTAACTGGGAACAGGGGAACTCAAACAGCACTTCAAGGTTAAGGTTTTAAATGTACACCTGCTGTCCTGGAAGCTGTGTGTGTTGATAGGTGTCTGCAAACCCAGAACATGGGAGGTGTAAGCAGGAAAGCCAGAAGTTCAAAGCCAGTCTTGGTTGACTAGGGAATTCAAGACCAACCTGGGTTCAAGAGATCCTGCCTTAAAAAACCTCTGTCCTTCTCCTTCCTGTTGTTCTAAGTGGAATCATCAACTCCTTACATTTCTCTCCTCTACAAATAACAGCATTATTGGCTCAAAGGCAGAAGTTTTATTCTTCAGCATCAATTTTCAGAAAGAATTTTAGAACACTACAAGCAGGAACGAGGTTTCAGGATCAGTCCCTTAAGAAGTAAAATCCAAGCAGGGATCCCTTGTTATAAGTGGATGACATCCCAGAAACTGGGAACCAATTACACACGAAGGTCACAGGATTGGAGATTATTCAGCCCAGAACTAAATTATGCAATTCCTAAAACTAAAGCAAAAATTTAAATATATGACTTTTTGGATGGTGGAAGAAAACCACTGTCAATTGCCTGCATGGTGGCCTTTGAAGAAACTCTGAGGGCTGAGGATGGAGCTCAGTGATACAGTGATTGCCTAGCCCATGCCAGACCCCAGATGGATCCCAGCACAGGAACAAGCCAACCAACCAGCCAACTAGCTAACCAACCAGCCAACCAATTAGCCAACCAACCAGCCAACCAACCAGCCATCCAGCTAACCAACCAAGAACATACAACAATGAACTATGAGATTCACTAACTAACTTATCACCTATATGCAGACCTAAGCTATGAGTTTGGGATATGACCTGAGAAAGCACAGTCCTTGTTGTATAAAAAACGAGTGTATATTTCACACTGGGACACAGATCACTTGATTTTTTTTTAATTTAATACCTTTGCAAGATCATAAATATACGACATGGTATTATAGTGAAATTATAGAAATGTGATAGGAAATAACTTCATCCCATACTCCTCTACATAATCACCCCTCACTAGTCGACCACATGCATGCACATGTACGCACCCCTTCCAATCTATCACACGCATGCACGTGTACTCACTCCTCACATACTTTTGCGGTTTTCTTTTTTGGCCATCAATTTTGAAACACACACAAGTAAATAATTTCTTCAGAGGCCCAATTTTACCCTGGTTCTCTTCTCTTACACAATTCATAATAAACAAATACCAAGGAATGTATTCTTTCTATGTCATATCCAACCTCAGCAATACCCTCTACTCACTTACCTGGGAGAAGCAGTATGAGGCCTGAAATGAAGACTTGAAGATGCATCATGGTGTTGACCTGGAGGCACAAAGAAGATATCCTAATTGGCTGTGGCACTCAGCACATGGTATCTGGTTGTGTCCTAATTCTCGGAAGGCATTTACCTTTGATACCTGATGATGCGAATCATGCGGGCCTGTAAAATCCACCTTCAAAGGTTTCTCCCAGGGTGTTGTAAGCTCCCAGTGGTGGAGGGCTGTATGCCCAAACACCCTTTTCATTCCTAATCCATCCCCACATATAACCATCAATTCTAGTCTTGGCACAAATAAGGCAGCAAACAGAGAGAAAACATGTTACTTAAAGACACCACCTAAATAAATAGGGATTAATCCAAAAGTACCAGACTATTTTCAACAGCTTTCTTCTTATTTCTCAGGTTAACTTTGCTTGAGAAGGTTTTACCAGATCATCTATAAGCCAGGCAATGGTGGCCTACGCCTTTAATCCCAACACTGAGAAAGCAGTGGGAAATAGATCTTTGTGAGTTCAAGGCTAGCCTGGTCTGGTCTATAGAGTGAGTTTCAGGACAGCCAAGGCTATACAAAAACAAAAAAATCACTTTCTCAAAAACCAAAATAAATAGGTAGCTCATCTATGAAAGTCCATTATTTCATTTAAATAAAGATCCATCTTCCAAGAATCCAAAGAACTCTATTGGATGCTAAGTTGTCCTAATGTCTAGAGACTCACTCCCCATTGTCCTAATGTCCCACATATAACCTCATATCATGCCGTATGTCATTCCATATGGCACAGGAACGCCAAGGAGAACTATCCTGATTGCTTCCCTCCAGCATGAGTCTGCAGAAGACTGTACTCACCAGTTAGGTAGGAGAGCCCCAACTTCCTGTTACAGTCTCTCCTTCTAGTCTCTGCTGCTGATAGACTTCCAGAGCTGCCCATGGATAGAGATGAGACTCTCCCAGAGTTCCATCCTTATCTCTGGGCCACACACATTTTTCACCTGTTCTGTGTGAAATCTGAGTCTCTCCAGTTCTCCAATCCACCTACTAGATAGCATCTACTCACTGATACAAACAGACTGTTGGAGAACATAAGTGAGTGGGAACATTGCTAATGTGCCCTGGGCTGTTTCCCAAGTGTAGCAAAGATCTTCACTTGAGGTGTGACTCTAGGCCCAGGGACCAAGCTGCTTTTGAGATGGCTGCAGAGTGAAGGGACTTTAACACCTGGAGCAACCCTCTCACTTTACATGTGAATAAGCTGCACTCCAGGAAGAAGACTAAACTGTGGGAACCAGTAGTCCCTGGAGCAAGAGTAAGAGCAGAATGGATGCCATTCTACTTACATCTTTCTAATAAATGTTTCCTAGAAGTCCATGCTCAGAATGGAATAGATGAAAGAACACATCCAGCCCACAGTGTCTGTTTCCCAAAATTTAAGAGAGCCAGGGGTGGTGAGGCACACCTTTAATCCCATCACTGGGGAGCACAAATAAGCAGATCTCTGTGCTTTATGGCAGCATGGTCTACAGAGAAAGTTATAGGCCAGTCAAGGCTTTGTGGTGAGATGAGACCTTTAAAACGCTGAAGTCAAGCTTCTGCACACCCAGGTGCACCTTTCAGTTGTTACTGAATTGTCCTTTGAGGCTCCTAGAGTGTGGGAGTTATGTAACACAAGGAACAGTATGATTACTTTCCCATCTGGCAACTGGAGGATGCTATGTTTGTTCATAGCAGCATTACTTGTAATAGCTAGAACATGGAAGCAACCTAGATGCCCCTCAGCTGAAGAATGAACAGATAAAATGTGGTACATTTACACAATGGAGTACTACTCAGCAGAAAAAACGAACAATGGAATCTCGAAATTCGCAGGAAAATGGATAGAACTAGAAGAAACCATCCTGAGTGAGGTAACCCAGTCACAAAAAGACAAAAATGTTATGTACTCACTTATTTATGGATTTTAGACATAAAGCCAAGGAGTACCAGCCTATAATCCACACCACCAGAATAGCTAGAAAACAAGGAGGATCCTAAGAGAGACATATATGTTCCCCTGGAGAAGGGGAAAGGGACAAGATCTCCTGAGCTAATTGGGAACATTGGGGGAGGGAAGAGGGAGCTAGAAGAAAGAGAAGGGGAGAAGAGGATGGGAGAGGAGGACATGAGAGAGCAGAAGATCTAGTCGGGGAAGAATAGAGGAGAGCAAGAATAGAGATACCATAATATAGGGAGCCATTATAAGTTTAAAGATAATTCTGGCACTTAGGAAATGTCCAGAGATCTACAAGGTTGACCCAACTAAAATCTAAGCAATAATGGTGAGGCTACTTTAAATGCCCTTCTCCAATAATGAGATTGATGACTACCTTATATGCCATCCTAGAGCCTTCATTCAGTAGCTGAGGAAAGCAGAAGCAGATGGCCACAGCTAAACACTGAGCTGAACTCTGGAGTCCAGTTACAGAGAGGGAGGAGTGATGAGCAAAGGGGTCAAGACCAGACTGGAGAAACCCACAGAAACAGCTGACCTGAACAAGGGGTTGTTCATGGACCCCAGACTGATAGCTGGGAAACCGGTATAGGAATGTTCCAGACCCCCTGAATGAGGATGTCAGTTTGGAGGTCTGGGGAATCTATGGGGCTTCTGGTAGTGGATCAGTATTTATTCCTAGTACACGAATGGACTTTGGGAACCCACTCCACATAGAGGGATACTCTCTCAGCCTAGACACATGAGGGAGGGTCTAGGTCCTGCTCCAAATGATGTGATAGACTTTGAGATTTCCCCATGGAGGGCCTCACCCTCCCTGGGGAGCAGAGGGGGGTTGGGATGGGCGGTCAGTTGGGGGTTGGGGGAAGGAAGAGAGAACTGGGATTGACATGTAAAAGAAGCTTGTTTCTAATTTAAAATTGGTCTAATTACAATTATAAAAATAAAAATAAAAAACCAGGAGTGTTTCTAGAAGGAAATAAGAGTTTAGAGGTGTCCTCATTCCCCCTAAAACAAATCATAAACTTAATATCCAACCTTGTGTGATCTTCCTAAAGATACTGAGGACACAAAGTTTGAGGTGAGAATTGTACTGAACCATCATCATCTCATTGGCTGTGTCTTTTCTCTTTTTTATTTTTTCAAGACAGGGTTTCTCTAAGTAGTCTTGGCTGTCCTGGAGCTTGCTCTGTTGACCAGGCTGGCCTTGAACTCATAGAACTGCCTGCCTCTGCCTCCTGAGTGCTAGGATCAAGGGAATGTTCCACCACTGCCCGTCAATGAATGTGAAGATGCTGCCTCCACACCCATCTGTAGAAGATAGAGAGATCCGGAGGATTTAATAACATTAGGCTTTACTGAATGGAGTCAAGCCAGGATAGTCATTTGAGTTTTGACTAGGGTGTTGTTATTGTTGTTTGTGTTTCTTGATTCAATTTGAGGCAGGGTCTCATTATGTGATTCGGGATGGCCTTAAAAGCTTTTGTAAGCAAGCAGCCATTGAACTTGTGATCTTCTCTCCACTGGTGCTGGGATCACATGTGCGTGCCATGATCCATGGTTTCTGCTGTTCTGAGGATCCAACCCAGGGCTTCTCCCACACCTGACAAACACTCTGAAAGTGTGCTACACCCCCAGCTAGGATGATCATCTTGTAAAGAACTATCCCTGGGTACTGAACTGCCATGCCAGGAGCACCTGTACAAAATGTTGGTGTATTTTGGACATCCCTGTTCTAGGAATAGGTCGTCACACTGTTCATTCTGCTGCTGAACAGTGTGTATGTATTAAAAAATACCAACTTTCTTTTGGAACTGTGAACTTCAAGTATCTTCAAGAAATGTAAGTGAAAGTATAACATGTAACAGCTGGTTTCCAGGAACCTATTTTTGTGAAATATCATAACTCAGTAGTACCATATTTACATACATATGTCGATAGAATGGAAATGTGTGAGTGTGGGGGAAGCAAGCAGACTCTTCAAAGTACTTGGTAGAGAAACAGGATGAAGTAAAATGACTTGTAGTTTAAAGCTCTATATTTTTAAGAATAATTTTCTTTTTATTAATATTATATTAACATGAGTGGGAAAGGGCTGAGTATATGCATGGATGAGCCCACAGGCACCAAGACAGGGCCTTGGAGCCTCTAGAACTGGAGATACATGGGATGAGTTGTCCTGTGAGTGCTGAGAACCTAACCTTGATCCTCTACAAGGACAGGAAGTACTCCTAATCACAGAACCATCTCCCTGGCCTTGATACTCTATATGTATGTATCTATTGAGTAATTGAGAAGACTCACCAAAATACGGAAATAAGTTCAATGGAGGTTTTAGGTTTTTCTTAATTTAATTTCTCTGTGGATACACACTCAAGTGTGTGTTTGTACCAGGGTGTGTGAACATGAACACACAGGACAGAAGAGGGTATCTGATGACCTCTTTTATTTCTCTGCCTACTCTATTGAGTCAGGATCTCTCCCTGAATCCTGAACTCATGTTTTCTCAGTAAACTGGAATCTGTAAAGACCACCATTCCTTCTGTCACCCTCTCCCCTATTTTCAGGGCTGGAAATCAGGTGTTCTTGGGGGGCTGTCTTCTTATGATGGTGCTGGGATGCTAAGTCTGGCCTTCAAGATTAAACAGCATGTACCTCTAACTGCTGAGCCATCTCTCAAGCCCTATCACCTGTTTCTTTTTAATATGTGTAGTGGGAAATTGAAACTGCTTACATAGTCCTCATTGTATTAGTACTGGACCGTGCTGGTCTAGAAGTACAGAGCAATTATACAGATTTCTCCTGGGGAGTGTTGGGAATGCTCAGTGTAAGGAGAATGAGGAAATTCCAGTGTTAAACTTAGATTCTACTTGCTTCCTTGCATGCTTGGCTATTTTCTTTTGTTTGTTTGTTTGTTTGTTTGTGTGTTTTGAGATGAGGTTTCATGTATTTCAAGAATCTCAAGTTTCTGTAGTTGAGGCTGGTCTTAGACTGATCATTAGATCTAGTTCTGGAGCATCAGATTTCATGCTTGTCTTTTCTATTGTATGTTTTATTTTTATTTTTTAATACATCAGTATAGATGTGTATAATCTTTACATGTTATTTACTTAGTTTATTTATTTATGTATACTACTGACCTGTATACCAACCCTTGTTTTTGATTTTGTTTTTGGAGACAGAGTCTTGCTATGTAGACCAGGTGGACAGCATATCAGCAATCTCCCTGCCCAGTACTGGATTTTCACTAATATGCTGGAATTTCACTCATGTGCAACCCCACCCAACGTAACCATTCAAACTTGAGGAACCAATCCCAGGACTTCGAGTAAGGAATGTGGCTCATTTAATAGTATCATGCCCGTTTCTTGGTTTTGATCAAGATTCCATGATGTGTACGATGCTGACATTAGAGGAAATTGGATGATTACAGGGGCACTTGTGATTTTGCTGCAGACCCAGATTCTTTCAGGAAAAAAATTGAACAACAAGGAAATAAATAATCCAAGGAGATCTGTATCTTCCCAGGCTCTAAAACAATTAGCTTCAAGTAGACAGCCTTGCCCAGAGTGTCCTTGTGACACATTGACGAGAAAGAAGCAGTTAGAAGGGTGTGAAATCTCAGATTTCATAGTATTTACCTGAATTTCCAGAATGGTAAGGTTGCTGCATGTGTATCGGGAACTTTTAGTCTGAGGAGGAAGGTTGATGTCATTGTTGGAAGGAACAGTGAAAACTGCAGAAAACTTCACTGAGGCCTGGATCAACTCCAGGTCAGGAGAGTTTGGCTAGGATCTATTGGTCAAATTTGGCATAATGGAATTGCTCCAGTCCAGCAGGGAGTGCTGATGTAGAAATCTCTTATAGAGCAAACATGTAGGGAACAGTCTTCCTAGAGCTGCCCAGTTAATTTTACTTTTTAATAAAAGTTTAGAGTTTTATGTGTAAGTTCAGCTCACGGCTGAGCAGTAATGACATCAGTATGCCATAGATGGTAGGAGGGAGATACAGGGATGGTCCTAGAAATGATGTTTGTAACAGCACATGTCTGCAGCATGCTAAATGTCTGTCAGTGGGAGGCCAGGTATAGAAATATGATGCATTCATGATATAAGCCATTAGCCTGATTAATCATCAGGTAGAGAATGCCAGAAGTCACAATGCTACTGAGAAAATCAAGGTGCAGCAACATGCATATGGTAGAATCCTGTTTGTGCCCACAATGTCAGGGAACAGCAATGTGTGGAGAACTTTTCGATATTTAGACTCAGAGTGAAAGCATGGAATGGGAAAAGTTTGGAAAGAGAGTCAAGATTTCATACAGGTTTCATATGGCTTGACTGCTTTCCTGTATAGATGTGTGCATATAAATGTTTTGAAAAGAATTAATGTTGAACATTATAATGGCTCCAATAGTTTGAAATGTACAAGCTTCTTATTTGTTGAGGTTCTTGTTCACTGTATTGGGGTGATTCGATCATCCCTTCATTGGCTAATGAACTGACAACTAGCTCAGATCCCAGATAGATGGGGCCATTTTCATGGGCAGCAATGCCCATTTTTCTGATTGTCAACTTCCATTAGCCCCATTATTTCATGTTCACAGAACTGATTCACAATTCTCTCCAAGGCAGTGGTTCTGGTACATGAAGAAGCAGGATCCCAGTATATGGGAAATGACAGCAATGCAACATCCCAGACTCACTCCTGACCAACTGAGCTGGAGGCTCTGAAACCCTCTGTATCTCAGGCTAGCCTCTAATTTACTCTGCAGCCAAGGCTGGGCCGGGACTCATGGTAGTCCTCCTGCTTCAGCCTCCTGAGTGAGCCACCCCTGACTTCTTTGATTTCAGAGGAAGTGTCTCATTGCTCAGAATGACCAGTAACTTGCTTATGTGGCTCCTCTGCCTTTTCTTTGCAATTCTCTTGTCTCTACTGCTCTCCTGAGCTCCAGAATAGACAGAGATTTGGGGAATTACCGTTTTAACTGGAGAGCTAAAGCTGTGCCCACACAGCTGGACTTTGATTTCCCATGCCTTGTACTCACATTTTCACATCTTTCCTTCAACCGTGACCTGCTGCTGCTACTACTACTTACATGTATGTACAGGCTGGAGCTTTTCGGATGGCAAAAAAATTATTTCACAGAGGGCAAGATGGAGATACAAGCATGCTCATCATGAGGCAGTTTATAATAGCATATGTTTGGCAGCAACCTAACTGTTCAACCAAGTAAGTAAATTTGAGGTATCCATGATACAAGCAGGGAGCCTCATTGAACAACCTGATATAGGTGCTGGCAGCAACAATGCTACAGAGAAAATCAAGGTTGCCCAATTATGTGTGCACACACTGCTAGGGATCAGCAGTGTGTTCAATTCTTTTAATGCTTGGGCTCCAGGAGGGGGATCTGGGGGATGGGAAGAGTTAGGAGAGGGAGTCCAGCTTTCATGTACCTTTCATGTGGTTAGAATACTTTATTATATAGTTGTGTTATTATAGAGGAATTTATGTTAAACTTCAATACAACATATAAGGAGTTTCAAATGTGCAAGCTACTTGTTCTGTTTTTTTAAAGGGTTTTATTCACTAGAGGGGGAAAGAGGGAGAGGGGAGGGAGAGAAAAAGGGAGGGGGAGAGAGAGAGAGAGAGAGAGAGAGAGAGAGAGAGAGAGAGAGAGAGAGAGAGAGAGAGAAAGAAAGAAAGAATGGGGATGAGGTTACCTTTCCTTTGCTAATGAATAGACTAGCTCAAATAGGTGGACCATTTTCCTGGCCAATGATGTCTATTTTTCTGAAAGTTGACTCCATTAGCCCAGGCTTTTATCGTCAAAGAACTCTTAACAATTCTCTTTGAGGCTGGTGATGCTGAAAGTGGGGTGTGGGGAATAAAGGACACACAACACGTGGGAATTGAGAGAAATGTAATTTCCCATGTTCCTCCTCAGACCAATGGAGGCAGACAGTTTAGAAAATGAATATGGGTTGCCTAGGCTGGTCTCAAACTCATTGCAATTCTGAAACAGGATCTTCAGTACAGGGATTATGGTCATAAGTCTTCATTTCTGACCTGTTAAGTTTTTTTGAGAAAACGAGTTCATCAATTAGGCTACCTGGAACTTGCTCTATAGTTCAGTCTGGTCTCTAATTGGGATCTTCCTGTCTTCACCTGCCAAGCTCCAGGGCTAGAGTCATGTGCAATCATAGCGGGTGTTAGAAAAGGGCTCTCTGTTTCCTGTGATGTCAGAGAATCATTGGCACAGTCAATCCTCCTCCCAACAGGGCAGCCATAGTTCCTCTTTAAATATATGATGCATTGTCAACAGAAATGAATCCCCTCACTCGCTCACTGTCTTATCCTCCTTCCCTCTCTGTGAAGGGTCTTTGGAAGATGCAGTTATTGTCGAGGTCGGTAAGAATGCATATGTGCCCTGCAGCTACACTTTACCTACCCCTGCGACACCTGTGCCTGTGTGCTGGGGTAAGGGACCCTGCCCTTGGTCACAGTGTGGCAATGGGGTTCTCAGCACTGATGAAAGAAACGTGACATATCAGACATCCAGAAGATACCAGCTAAGGGGGAATTTCCTCAAAGGAGATGTGTCCCTGACCATAGAGAATGTGACTGTAGATGACCATGGGATCTACTGCTGCAGGGTAGAATTCCCTGGTCTATGGAATGATAAAAAATTAGACCTGAAATTAGTCATCACACCAAGTGAGTAGACCTTTTCATGTTCTTTTTATCTGTATGAATCGCCCATGGGTCATGATATCATAAAAAGATACAGATTATTATCTCCTCTGATTTCCCTAGATACAGTCCTGGGGGTGGGATGGGAGAACCTAGGATAAAGAGGCCTCACCTGTGAAGGCCAGTGGCACCTTCCATATATTTTCATATTAAGGATGCAGTCTAGAGAAGGGGAAGAGAGGCCTAGACAAGAGAGAGGTTCAAGACCCTTCCTGATCATTAGATCACATGGGGAGTGGCATAGCAACAAGTGCTCGGGCCTTCCTTGAAACGGGAACATTATGTCTGCAGTTACAGTCTGAATTCTCATTTACACAGCCCCTCCCTAGCCAGGTACAGCAAGCAGTAGGAACCCCTGGGTTGAATAAGTTTGTGGTAGGTGTGTATGTGTGCATATTCTCTTATTTTAAGATTATAGCAAGGTAGCTCAGACTGGTGGCGTTGCATACAACATGCTGGGACTAAAGATGTGTACCACATTGCCTGGACAAACAAATCTTTTTTTATCATATTGGGATGAGGAAAAGGCATTATGTGTTAAGATTCTGCATTAGTCACAAACTAATCTGGTGACCTGGGTCAAGGCCTTTCCCTCGTCTGCGTTTCTGTTTCCTCTTCCATCCAAGGTTGATCACACAAACTTCTGGGTTTCCTCTTTCAGGAAAATGCCCTCTGACTCAAAATTAATTTTGGATATCCTCAAATTTTACCAAATAAGATGTGGTCATCATTTCACTTAAGAAGATAGTCATTTATCCATGTCTTCTTGTTGTGGGACTCTCCCTGGAGTAATCACTTGAGCTCAATGAAAAGGGAAGACGGAGATGGCACTGATGGTCCAAAGCCTGGATGGCTATGGGAAGGCTTCAATGATGGGCCCAGCGGTATTCTCATTTTTCTACTTTTTTATTGAAAAGTAATTTTTTTTCTATACAATCAGTTCTTATTAGTGTTTCTCTTCCCCCAGCTCCGCCGAGATTCTTCTCATCTCCCCTCTTGTCCAAATCCACACAATTTTTCTCTCTCATTAGAAAACAACCAGACACTTAAACAATAATAATAAAATAATACAAATTGAGTAGACAAATAAGCAAGATTTTAGAGAAGCATATGTGGCAGTCAGCAAGATGTCAAGGTCAATGACCCATCGCTTTAGCTGTTTCTACAGATCATTCTGTAGTAGGTAACTAGTGAAGTCATTCTTGGCAAATAGTCAATACAAATGTTACTTAAGGTAAATCATTTAAAAAAATCAATAAATCAGCATTTAATCATTTGTCTTTTCTACCTCATTCTACTTTTTTATTTAAAATTTTAAATTTTATGACATTTTAATTATTTAGTGTGTGTGTGTGTGTGTGTGTGTGTGTGTGTGTGTGTGTGTGTGTGTACAGTTTCTAAGAGGTCACATGAAGACAAGAGGACAACTAGTGTAACCAGCACTCAAGAGGCAGAAAACTTATGTAGAAATGAATACTGCCTTGAAAAGCAGATCTTACCAACAATCAAACTGTTAGTGAAGATAGCAATACAGCAGCCTTTGTTAACTCTTAGCAAAACCAAGTATTTCATTAACTGTGACAAACTGATCTACTATGAAAAATGCTTTGTCCTTCTGAAATAAATTTAAATATAAATATGATCTGGAGACAATTATACATTTGAACTCTGAATGAACCAGTCCCAACCTCTGTCACACTTGGAATAGTACTTCTCTCAGGCAGAGAGCCTGGGGCCTGCTCCATCTTTTCACTTAATTCACAGCCCAGCAGATGAGTATAGGGACATGGAGCGTCAAGTTAGACTGCAGTGGAAATAGCACTAATGAATTCACACCCTTGTCCACTATTTTCTTCCCCTAATTTCTGCTGGGTCACACTCACCATGGAAACCACTCCTAACATGAAACACCCATCCTTACCCTAAGATCAACCACATAATTATGCATCATATTTCATATGTCATGAGGCATTAGAAAGCACACCCACCTCTGGGCTCCTTTCTGTTTATCTACTGGAGAAGTTAAACTTGCAGCTCCTGTGACTTAAGTCCCTTTGTGGAAAGTAAGGAAAACAACTTTCTGAGTGACAATAAAACATAATCCTGAGGCACTTCTACGTTAAGCCTTGCCCTCCCTACTTACATTTTATTTTTTACTTTTAAATCCTAGTCTTCTTGGTGGTTTCAGTAACTAAGATAGAAGGTCATTTCCTGCATTATCAATGACTGTCTCTCGAGGACACAGCTTATGGCATCTAAAGAACCCAAGAAATTCTATGTGTTCCTGTTTGAGAGAAAACTCCTTGGTGTGTGACAAGACTAAGTACTATATTAACAGTGACCGTGCATATGAATTGCTAAAGGGCCATTCTCTCCACAATTGCTCCAAGTGAGAACATCAGATGAACTGCCACAGGAAAAAAATACAAGTGTGGTTATATCCCATTGCTTTCTTCTGCAGTCTTGGGATGATGACCCCTCAGAGAACAACTAGGATGTAATACTTGAGTGAAAACTGTCATCAGTAATGTCAAACTTGTCTTTGGTGGCTTGAGGTTGCTCTGCAAATTGAAAAGTTTTGTTCTGGTAAGCATGGAAGACGACTGAACTGTGGAGAGAGTTGGCAGAAAAAGAACAAGCCAGTTACTTTTTAGGTCTGGGCAGAGTTTTCATTTACGATTCAGGAAGATGGGGTATTTTCACAGCAGGAGCCCAATTCCCAAAACTGTAACAGGGAATGAATAGCACCATGTAGGGACCTGATATTAATTCATAGAAAAGTTTGCTTAATAAACATCAGCCAAATTAGGAAACATTAAAACAAAAATAATTCATATTGGCATCCATCAGGACAGTCATGTAATAAAGCACAAAAGTAAAATGTCTAAAAAGACAGATACCCAACATCAAACTGAGTTACCTAATCAATCAGGGTGTACACTTTGGAACTGGGCTAAGGACTGGATGACTTGTGTATTTACATCTTAGGACTGTGGCCCTTTAGAAAGGGGTAGGAGGGCCTGGTGACCCATGCTAGATCCCTGGACCCACAGAAAGGTAGAAGGAGACAGCCAGCTTCAGAAAGTTGTCTTGTGACCTTCACAGATGCCATTGAACTGCATGTGTACACACAAGCACACCAACAATAGCAACAACAGCTTCCATCACAATAATAAATAAATAAATTCTTGTTTAAAAAAATAAACGGTTTTGAAATCTGCACAGCGTCTGCACACTCTAACACTAACAAACAAGGGAAATGTGTAAATCAATGAAGCAGGGCCTTTCCACGGGGGGCTGGTGGACTGGGAAACAGTTGCAAAGTCTACAGTACGGCACACACTCGTGTACACCACATGCACAAAAACATCAGTCACAGCAGGGAGAGGAACTAATTTTGGGAGAGCACTGCTGGTATTTGTGGGTCTTCCTTTCCCATTATCTGTGGGAGGGGCTTTTACTCTGGTGGTCACAGTGGACTTGCTATGTGAGCTTCCTAAAACTCATGAAGTAGCAAATCAGAGTAGAAAACAGACCAACTTTAACTCATGGGTAGTGTTTTGACAGAATGCAGTTTTGTCTTTTGTACAATGGCCATCTCTCCTGCTGAAATGCAGAACCAGTCAGCCACACGAAGAACACCTATGCTGCCATTTACAAAGAAGATGGGGCAAAGCTTTTCTCGTGTGGGTCAGTATTACACGTCCATATATGGAAACAACTTAGGGTCAGAAAGTGCAGATGAGCCAATGTGAGAACTGACAGAAAACAGTCTTTTTGTTTTGTTTTGATCTTCAATTTTGTATTGTTGGTTTTTTTTTTCCTTTTGTTGAAAGAAAGAGGGAGAATATAATGTAGAGTAGGTAGAAAGTGGTGTGATCCAAGAGGAGTTGGTGGGTGGAAAGGAGCATGACCAAAACAGGTATTATGAAAAACACTTTAATTAAAAATAAGTAAATGAAAAAGAGGAGAAGGAGAAAGAGGAGGAGGAAAGGGAAAGAAAAAAAGGAACAAGGAGAAATCTACAAGACCGCAAGTTCCAAAGCAATTGGCACAGGCCGAGACAACTTACCTCTCTGACTTCTTGTTTCTCATGTGTCTGCATGCTGAAATGGAGTCGGGTCGGGGGTAGAGGGGAGGAGTTGAAAGGAAAATTGAACATGTCATCAAAAACATCCATTATGTTTTCTACTAAACAGGGTATTATTTCTGTTTTTAATCAAACTTTCCCTCATAATGTTGGGAAGTGCCTTCCTGTACCCCATAGGAAGTTTCTTCTCTTCAATCACGGACTGGTGCACTCACCCACATAGCATTCCTAATGTGCTAGCATGACATTCGTAAGTTGTCTTTCACTGAAAACAAATGAAGTCTAGGTTTGTAAATTGACTGCTGGAGAACAAGCTAAATGTGGAATCTCCAGGTGACCTGAGACACAAGGTCCTACTAATGGTCTCGTCCATCAAAGATCCTTTAAAAAAGTCACTAAAGTAGGCCGTACTGTCCAGTAATGAGAGACAGGTCAGTAATGAGCTCCTGTGTGAGGTCTTGAACAGCTGATGAGTTGGGGTCTCACACGGGGAGTGGACTACAAAACAGAAACACTGTGTTTGCCCTCACGAACTCAGCAGGAAATGGTCTTGAGGTATGGATTCCATCCTCAAAGAACTCTGCTTTAGCATTAGTCATGTAGTTTGCCCTCCCAATGCTTCATTTGCCTCTTCTATTAACACTTATTAACACCAGAACACTCATAAATATCATCATGGGGTCAAAACCAGTTCCCCAGGCTAAGGCAGAATACACCAGAAGTCTTGAGAAGGTGTATTGCCATCCAGATCTCACCCTGTGAAGCAAACTACTGTTCCAGTCTTTAACTTTTTCTTTAAAGATCTGTCTCTCTGTCTCTGTCCCTGTCTCTGTCTCTGTCTCTGTCTCTGTGTCTCTGTCTGTCTCTGTGTCTCTGTCTCTGTCTCTGTTTCTCTCTCTCTCTCTCTCTCTCTCTCTCTCTCTCTCTCTCTCTCTTGTGTGTGTGTGTGTGTGTGTGTGTGTGTGTGTGTGTGTGTGTGTGTGTACTCGAGACCAGAAACCTGATAAACTGGAGGCATGGAGGCACCAAATGGAGCTATGGATACAGGCAGTTATGAGTCACCCACCCAGGAGCTACCTTGTGTAAGTACAATACATGCTCCTAAGCGATGAGCCACCTTTCCAGCCCCACATTAAATTCATTTATGGAAAACTTGAGTTCAAGTTTTCTCTTGAGGTGGCCAACAATTGAAACATAAAGCATATGCTTGTAAGTACAGCAGGATAAAAAGTTCAACACTGGCCTCAGCTACACTGTAAGTTCCATGCCAGCCTGGGATGTACAAGACCCTGTCTC
Organism: Cricetulus griseus; assembly: GCF_003668045.3. Classification (NCBI taxonomy): domain Eukaryota; kingdom Metazoa; phylum Chordata; class Mammalia; order Rodentia; family Cricetidae; genus Cricetulus; species Cricetulus griseus. The sequence continues at coordinate 61,194,290 of NC_048600.1, forward strand.
AAAAATGCCAAAGGATACAAATCAAACAAACAATGGTACTTAGAAAAAGAGCCACCCATATTTAAGTTTTACACATTACATGAAACAGGAAATTTTATGATACTGTAACAGGGGTCCCCGGACATTTCCTAAGTACTAGGAATAATCTCAGTGCATAGTATGTAGTGACACATCCCTGGGATCCAAAGGGACTACTATAAGTATCTTGGGTTGGGGAACATAGAGCAGTCATGTGGAATGCAAACCCCGTGGCATGTGGAGCTCCTTAAAGCCAGTCACAGTGGTTAAGAATCCTTGCTCTAGGTACTAGGTCTGGGAAATATACATGAAACATGCTGTCTCCTACCAAAGGACTAAATAAGTTAGAACAAGTGCCATCTTGAAAGAAATGTGAGAAGACATCATTTGGCAAGAATAGCTATGGAGTGAGCCTTTTCCTAGGGTCAGAATCCATGTTCAGACACCATTCTCTCTAGTCACAGCACTGCTTTACATGACCGGTCTCAGAGAATGTGAGGCCAAGCTCTGAGCACTCAGAGGCAGGCATAGGACCTCTTTGCTTTAGAGTTAAAGGCTGAGCAGAACCCCTAATTTGCTCAGTGGATTTAAAGTGGCTTTGCAGTATGCTATAGGGGTAAAAGGTTCTTTGTGTGTTTGTTTTGTTTTTTATTTTTGAGGTTTCTCTGTGTAGCACTGGAGCCTGTCCTGGAACTCGCTCTGTAGATCAGGCTGGCCTCAAATTCATAGGGTTCTGCCTGCCTCTGTCTCCTTACTGCTGGGATTAAAGGTGTGTACTACCACCTGACCTGGTATAAAAGATTTGCTCTGCCAAAATTCCTTGGATTTCATGCTCATTTCTCAGGGAGACCCATTTCCATTGCTAATGTTGAAGTCTTGATAAAGTTACTCACTTATGGTCAACAGGATGCCTGTGAGAAGCAGCAGCACAAGGGACACGGAGATTCCAATATAGAGGCCCTCAGTAGAGATCTTCTGGGGATGTGGTGTGGGGACCACTTCCTGAGGAAACATCAATCATTGAAGAGACACCAAATGGGATGAGCAGAAAACACACCCAAGACCTCAACCTAAACTTTACCTCCATTTTCTGTGGCTACTTCAGAACAAGCAATTATATGGGAGTGTGCACCTTGATTCCCAGTACTTGGGATATAGAGGCAGAAGACTATCTGAGAGTTCCAAGACAGTCTGGTCTACATATCAGTTCTGGGACAGCCAGGGCCACATAGAGAGATTATGTGTGGAAATAAACTAGAATAGAACATGCAAGTAAAATCAAACAACCTGAGCTGGTACTAAGTTGTTCAAATCCAGACAATGCAAACTTCAAAGTGTCTAGGAGAAGGATGAAAATGTTTTCTATGAAGTGTGGTATGACAACATGGTTGCATATTTTTGGGAGCACTAAGTTTCACTAGGTTATTCCTCTATTGAGAAAAACAATGGTTCCCATATAAGTCGGTGCTCTGGTGTTTCCAGCGTGTGCTCAGCTGCTGAGGCTGGTCTTACCTCACAGATCCTAATACTCTTATAAAAGGCAATTCTGGATTTTTTTTAAATGAAGCTGTGTCTCACTTCTCACTTTGTAGCCAAGCCACAGCTAGCCTGGACTCTCTGTGAAGACTGGCCTCTACCACAGAGATGCACATGCCTCTGCCTTCTGATGGCTGGAATTAAAGCCATGGACCCCCATTCCCAGCAAGATCTACATCTTTATAAACCATTCAGAAGAAGCTGTTCCTGAATGCAGCCTGATTAGCACCCTGTGATCATACAGAAATTCAGAATCTCCCCTAATGCTCTGATGCAGGTGATCAGGGATCAGTACATACTGGAATAAGCAGGAGACAGGCTGGCAACAGGTGACTCAACTCTAATAGCTTAGCACTAATCTACTAACCCTCATCAGAGCCCATGGATGGTTTAACTGCAAGGAAAGGGAGTAGCAGAGACCAGGTGTTTGCCTGTGTATGAGCCTCATCTCTGGAGTCACAATCCTGGCTCCTCTGCTTAGTCAGGGGGAGCATGGACAAGTTAGTTAAGCTCTGTGAGCCCTGACTCTATGTCCTCAAACAACATGTTCAGTAGGTTCTCAGGAAAGAGATTTTCAGGTATTCTTGACAAACACTGTGGGGATATAAAGTAATGTGTGTTGGTTTTGAGACAGGGTCTCATGTACCCTAGGCTGGCCTGACACTCACTAAGTAACCAATATGATGAACTTCTGATCCTGCTGCTTACACCTCCTGAGTGCCTGGATCACAGGCGTGTCCACTGTATCCACATGAACATTTAATTCATAGCATTTTCCTGATTATGAATGGCAGCAATGTCCAACCTTTCTCACACATCTTTCCATATGTTTTTTTCAATCTCTTTGTGAGATAGAATCCAGGTAGTTGATCTACAGGTTAAAATGAATGCTGCTGTTGCTAGGCATGGAGGGGCACACCTAAAAATCCCAGAACTTGAGAAGTAGAGACAGGAGGTCCTGGAGTTCATGATCATTCTCAACTCCATAGAGAATTCAAGGTCTCCAGGAGACCCTGTCTCAAAAACAAACTAAAAACCTAGACACCAGCACATGAAAGTATATGTGCCCTGTTCTCAATGCACCTAGAGCCAGCCAGACAGCTTCAGAGTTCAGGTTTTGCTAATTCTTGTTTTGAATTTAATTCTAAATTATTCCTTCTTGCTGGTAAAGATGGCTGTACTGCAGTTAACACAGCTCAGGTACAACTTCCCCATGTAGGGTTGTGCTAAAAACAGCACAAGTCTGCTCAATTAGCAATACTTTCAACATGGCATGATGGTTTCTGATGTTGCACTGGGACACATAAATATGATACGTTAATTTATTCTCCTCTAGTTAGCTCATTCTTTTTATTTTAACCTAATTTTAACCATGGAAAATCTCTCTGTGTGTCCTTACCTCCCTCATTGATTTGTAAAATAGCATTTATTAGGCACCTCTAACAAACTTGCCCACCAAAATAAACTCAATACCCTTTTATAGTCAAATTCTTCTCTTTACAGTGGATTTATTATCATATATTTAATACTGTCTTTGTCTCCCTGGGATTTTTGATATAAGGTCTCACTATGTAGCTCAAGCTGATCTGGTAGTCCAGGCTATCCTCAATTTGGCATCCCCTGTGTCAGCTTCCTGGATCCTACCATAAAGGAATAAACAATTATGCTTGACTCCTTTTCTCTTCTTCTATTTATTTGTTGTTGAGACAAAAGTCTGTGAGCTAAAAATTTTTTTACAAGTCTTTAAATGCAACTCGATTCCAGGAATATAGACAAGAGAATCACATCATTAACACAGGGAGGGATATGCTTACAGTGTGATTACTCCAAGGGCGGTGGGAAGATGTCACAAAGACCGTGTAATCTGCTCAAAAGGAATGAAAATTGTCATTAAAAAATGTTAGTTTTGTAGTATAGGCACTACACATATTCACAATAGCTTCTATGATAGATTGAAATTTCAACAGCATGAGCGAATATCATAGGCACGAGGTGCACCTCACTAAATACTAGCATTTTACTAAATTTATCTAGGAAGTTATATATCTTAACCTTTCTATTCTAGCTTCATGGAAAATACCCCCCTTTCTCCCTCCCTCCCTCCCGCTCTCTCAATAATACATGTACATGCCTGGGTTTATCCATAAATTTAGGTGAGTCAGATGACTTAGTTTTGGAACAGTTCAAAGTCCCACTTCACCAATACTTCCATATAAGCTGAGGATGCTGAGTACACACACACCGAAAGGTCAGGGTGAAGCTTCTCAGAATGAGTGGAACTACCACGGCATCCAAAACAGCTTGTGTGTTCTTATCTAATATGTCAGTAGCCTTGGCTTGGATCAGAATTGCTTCAGAAATCAGCTACAGTATCACCTGAGTCACCATGTCACATATGTGAGGATTGGGATTTCCTGTGGCAGGAGAGTCCCTGAACTCCATTCACATATTGCGGTGTCTCTGAGATACCTTATTTGGGGGGAACAGATTATAAATTTTAAGCTTTCTAAAATCGGTATGTACAGAATTCTCATGCTGCTGAGTAACAGCAATAAACAAATGCTTTATATCCTAACAGTGAGTACCTGCTTCATTTTATTCTTGAAACAGCATACATCAGATGGTTCTACATTTGTAGTTTTACTAAATGACAGAAATTTCTGCTGGTAGTACACACACACACACACACACACACACACACACACACACACACACACACACAGCCCAAAACATGAGTGGTAATACTGCAAGGTCTATGGAAGTCGCAATTACTGCCAAAGCTGGCACTGCCAGCATGAGTGAAGTTCGATGACTTATACCCCTCCACATTCTCATATTACTAAGCTTACATTTTTACTCATTGGGAGCTCACTTCCAAGGAGCCAAAGACAATGACTAGGTTCAGGAAACATCTACAGTCTAGACTCTGTGACTTAGGACCTTAAGCACAACCTTCCAGGTATAAGTGTGACTCAAATATGAAAGAAGATAAAATTTTAATTCAATACTGACAGGCATGATGTCGCACACCTTTCATCACTAGAGGCAGAGGCAGGGAGATCTTGGTGATCTCAAGGTAAGCTTGATCTACATCATGAGTTCCATTCCAGTCAAGTTGAGATCCTGTCTCAACAAAGATCTAATCTCAACAAAATAAAAATCAACTGATACCACCCCAGCCAGTCATATGATCACATCAATTGTCACTGCTTTTCTAAATCTCAGTTTTCAGTGAAATCAGTAACTTATCTTTGTTCTCCAAATTCAGCCCACCCACTGAAGCAGGCAGAAACTAATATTGAGAAGTTCTGTCAGTCCTGAGTGATCCTCACAGTTCCCCAGCGCATAGAGTTGCCTAGAGCAGAGGGTGAACATAAAAGGGCTGGAGAATCACAGACATTGTGAAGCAATTGTTCAGAATCCATCTAAGAACACTTCACCTAGATTGTACTTATGGCTGCCTTGTTGCTCTCTGTGTCCTACAGCATCCCATGAGAAGGTCTCTGATTGCTGAAACATGTGGTTTTTACCTGGTTTTGGTGTAAGTGTGTTTGTTGTTGGTGGAGGAGTACAGGTAGAGATTCTGGGTTTTTTTGGACCATCTGTGAGTCTTGTTGAAGTAGTTGTGGGTTTTGTGGTAGTTGAGAGTCTCCTTTTAGTAGTTGTGGGTTTTGTGGTAGTTGAGGGTCTCCTTGTAGTAGTTGTGGGTTTTGTGGTAGTTGAGAGTCTCCTTTTAGTAGTTGTGGGTTTTGTGGTAGTTGAGGGTCTCCTTTTAGTAGTTGTGGGTTTTGTGGTAGTTGAGGGTCTCCTTTTAGTAGTTGTGGGTTTTGTGGTAGTTGAGGGTCTTATTGGAGTAGTTGTGAATTTTGGAGTGGTTGAGGGTCTCCTTTTAGTAGTTGTGGGTTTTGCGGTTGTTGCTGGTCTTCTTGGAGTAGTGATAGGTTTCCTGGGAGTAGTTGTGGGTTTTCTTGGAGTAGTTTTGGTTTTCCTTGAAGTAGGTCTGGGTGTATTGATAGATTTGAATCTACTTGTATCTGTAAGTCTCCTTGATGAACTTGTTGTAACTCCTGAATATGAAAGCCAAGGGTCAGCCGAGCAAGAAGAAAGAAGAGCCTTTGCTGCAACCATTCTCCAGCACATCAGGGAGAGGCTGTCTCTGGGCAGAGGCTCCTCTCCTGAACTTCTTTGTCACTGACCTAACTAGGATGTTGCAGGGTGGGGCAGTGGAGACAGGCTCACCAATAGGTGGCAGGTGTGCTGACAACATGGAGATGAGAACAGAGCTCACCTTCCTACTGAAACACATTCTAAATGATAGGGTTCAGATCCTCAGATCTCTCTCAGAATCGCTGTGACACTAAGAGGATATGGGGCCCTGTAACTGATCATTTTCTTCTCAGTGGTGACAGAGTTCACCCACAGCATGTTCAATGCAGTCAGTCTTGAGAGGACACCACACAGTGCTGCATCATAAGGCTAACTAGACTAGTTAGCCTGCAAGTATTCCCACTGTGTGGGCAGAGGCTTGAGAACAATATAAACCCTCCACGGACAGTAGAAATCTCTGAGGTAAGAGAAAAGCAAACCAACAATCTAGTCAGAAGATCACTAAGAGGACAGAACGAGGAAAGAATCAGCAACTCAGGACATTTGCTTATCTTGTTCTGGGGCATTTTTTTCTCCCAGGTAGATGAGAAAGTGTAAAGGAGCTGATGAGGGTCCTAGGACAGCTGGAGAGGAAGCCCGATGTGTTCAAAACACAAGAAATTATAATAAATGGTGGTTAAAGGATAAGGCAGAGTATCACTTTTGAACCCCTTGACTGGCTAAACAGAGAACTTTTAAACACTGACCTATGAAATCTTTTCTATGCTTGATAACAGCTCGCTGTTAATAATTTCAAACAGCTGGACATTGTGAAACAGGGTTTTGATGCCATCAGTCCAAAGACAGGGCATAGTCTGATCTATTTGTAGAAATCCTGACCATCCATACCACACAGTGAGATTCAGTGACAAAAATAAATAGATAAATAAGAAGGTAAGTGCCGGCCGTTGGAGGTGCATGCCTTTAATACCAGCACTAAGGAGGCAGAGGCAGGCAGATCTCTGTGAGTTCGAGGCCAGCCTGGTCTCCAGAGCGAATGCCAGGATAGGCTTCAAAGCTACACAGAGAAACCCTGTCTAGAAAAACCAAAAACAAAAGAAGGTAAGTAACAAACTGCAAAGGTTGAACAATTACAAAATGATTCATGAAAATTTAAAGATAGAGACAAGTTAGAATTCAAGTCCTAATCGCCTTGTAGTCACGGCGATTAGGACTATCACCAGAAGAAGGTACATCCTTCAACTCCTTTTGTGAAAATGATGTCCACATGACAAAAGAAGATTTATAAAGATTTAAGAGCTGGGGCTTTCATGAACTTCTCACTAGTAACCACTGAACAGTATTGGAAGAGAAAGACTTTCCCATTGGGCCATTTCAAAGGCCCAAGGCAGGACAGAAATGGAGTAGAACTCTCCACTACACCTGTGGCCTGTGCTCAGCAAGGTCAGCTGACCATTGTTGAGGCCAGCTCATCAGTACAGCAGCACCCTGCATTGCCTGCTTTTCAGGTTAGAGATGTAGTGGTTTCCCAGTGTTGAGGACAGGTGGCTTAATGTCACAAGGCATTAACTCAGAGGCAGGGATACCCTTTCCTTCAAGTCATGTCAGCTTAAATAAAGCTCCTTGCTATATTTCAAGACAGAAAAGAGATGCAGTTTCATGGAATAACAAGACTGTTCTAAGTACAGTTAGGACCTGGGTCCTGACTTAGCTTTTGGTCTTGAATTACAGTTGATCTTAGGGCGTAAAAATAAATAAACAAGTTGGTGGCATACAACTGAATTATGAGGACTAGAGTGCTATTGGCAGGAGGACTGGGGCGGGGGCATGGTCATTAAGGGACAACCTGAGATACATGAGATTATGTCATTTAAAAAAATAATAAGAAGCAAATGTTTAATCACAAGCATGTTTATAAGACCCTTTATTTCCTTGTTCTAGGAAAAGAACAAATTAAACAGAGGACTCGGTTCACTTGCAAGACATAAGCAAAGCAACAAGGCCGGCTTACCTGGCTGAACTTGCAGTGAGATGGTCAGTTTCTGTACACCATTCGGGCCCTTCATTTTCACTCGACAGCAGTAGAGACCACTGTCGCTCTCAGCGGCATTCTGTATGGTCAAGGACACATTTCCTTCAAGAAGCTGTCTCTTCAGCTGGTAGTGATTGCTTTTCCGATAGTAGATCCTGTAGCCATCAGTCCAGATAAGTGTTTGTCTACATGTATCCCCACATTCTCCTCGGCCCCAACACATGGAGGAGATGCCATTAGACACTGGATAAGTACATGGCAGTGTCACAGGGTGACCCACCACTCCATGCACTTCTGGGAAGGAAGACACAGCAGCTGTGATTTAAAAAGAGAAAGTGGCATTGGAGAAGGAGCACTCATCTTTTGCTTATGATTGATTTTACTTCTTCATTCCTTTCCCGTTTTTCCTTTTGGCTCAACTGAGACCTGAACCTGAGGCATAGGGCATGGCAGACATGTGTTCCATCATTATGCTCCAGCCCTTCTTTGCATTTTTCTTTTAGAGTTTTCATAGCTTAACTTTTTCATTATAAACACTTTTCTATTAGCTTGTTCTTCATAGTAATGATTAATGTAATGGTTATGTGTGTGGATAAAGCAACATACTGCACTGTATTATATTCACACTGTAGCTTTTAATTCCTTTTGTATTTATTATTTATTTCCCTCTTTCTCTCCTTCCTTCCTTTCTTAATCTTTCTTTCATTGTTTTTCTTTTTGAGATAGAGATCACTAGGTAGTTATCACAAGCCTAGAACTCTTTATGGAGGCTATGCTAGCCTGAAACCCTTGGAGATCCACCTTTAACTCTGCTTTCTGACTGCCTAGATTAAAGGCATGCACCACCATGCCTGACCTGTTGGTTTGTTTTCAGGCAGGATCTTGCTCTGTAGCCCAGGCTGGCTCATATTTACTATCCTCCTGCCTCAGAATCCTGAGAAATGGAACTTCAAGCATGTACTGCAGACATTAACTCTAAGTCTTAAAAGGTGAAAGCTGCTTTCCCAGAAGCTGTGCATGATGATGGGTGCCTGCCAAGCTGGAACTGGAAGGTGAAGTCAGGAAACTAGTGAATTAACAACCAGCCTGGGCTTATGAAAATCTGCTTCAAACCGACCTTAACTCCCCTCAATGCTACTGAAAATGACACCACTCACTTTACCGACCTCTCTTATACAAAGCCGAGGTCTTGTTTGCAGCATTTTTGTTGCAAAGACAGAACTTTACTGACTTCACATCAATTTTCAGAATTCTTTTTGTTTGCTCATATGTTTTTTGTTGTTTTTTAGAGACAAGGTCTTGCTATGTAACCCTTGCTTAGCTTCAGTATTTAGAACTCTGTATGTAGAACTGGCTGCCTGAATTCATGGAGATCTGCCTGCCTCTACCTCCACAGTTCTGGGATTATTGTGGTGCACCACCAGGGCAAGCTCACAATGGATTTTGTAATAGCATCAGGAGGACTGAGGCTTTAGTATCAATTCTTTAAAAAAATAAAAAAAAATAACAAACCTGAACAAGGATCCCTGCTTATATGTTAATATTCCAGAAAGTGAACAACACTCACTTATAAAGTGCAACCACAAAATCAGAATATTAAATCAAGAACTAAACCATGCAACATTTAAACCTAAATTAATAATTTTAATATATATCTGTTGAGATACAAATTGCTTCCATGTAAGGGATATCTGAAGGTTGAAGATGCAGCTCAAGGGTACCATGCTCACTTCACCCATGCCAGGCCCTGGGTTGGATCCCAGCATAGGAACAAACAAATAAACAGCACAAAACATCGAGAGAACTATCACTTGTCTTTAAGCCTAGGCCACGAGTGTGGGACATGCTCTGAGAAAGCATGTTCCTTGTTTTATAAAGTGAGTGTGTAACAGGCATGCGTTTCTCACCGGGATACTCATCACTTGATTTTTACCTACTAATTTTTTTAGGATAACAAACATGATACACATTATAATAAAATTATAGAAATGTCTGATAAGAATTAACACCTTCCAAAATCCTATAGCAGGTGTAGGGGCTCACATCTATAATCTTAGCTCTTGGGAAGCATTGTTTTCCATCGTGTGGGTGGGACAGCCTAGGCTACCTTAGAACTTTCCTCAAAAAATTAATATGCAATTCACTAACATAGAATTTTCCAATTATTATTTTTTAATTAAATAATTGAAAATGAGTGTTTTTTAACAGCAAATGGGCCAAATGAAGATTAGGTTGTCCTTATATGTCCTTTCTTCAGCCCTCATGCATTGATTACAACATGCATGTACTGTACCCACGCTTACTTGAATGTAACATTCATGTACATATATTTACCCTTACATGATGTTCTTGTGGGTCTGATTTTTTAGGCATAAATTTTGAAATTCTTGCAGGTTAAGACATTTCTTAGGAGCTACAGTTCTCCTTACTATCTAACCTGTAATACAGACCCCAGGGAATGTTTTATCTGAACTTCCATCCTCCTAGCCATCCCCAGCTCACCCCTCACTTACCTGGGAGAAGGAATAAGAGGCCTGATATGAGGACTTGAGGATACATCATGATGTTGACCTAAAGGACAATGACAAGACACTCTGGTTGGCTGTCATTCACCACACTGTATCTGAGAAGTTCTCTCATCCTGAATGTATGAACCATACAGGCCTCTCTGCTAGGGCCCCCTGTCTTCCCAAACAGCCTCTTCTTCCTGGTCTGTCCACACATATAGACATCAACCTCACTCCTGGTCTTGGCACAAATAAGATGGAAAACAGAGAAAATTTGAAGGCAGAGACAAGAGTGTGATTCGTTTGTAGAACCCTAAGCAAGGACCAACCTTCTAATGGCAGTATACTTGCCCTCTAGTGGACTCAGGCTGTTCCTGTTCAGTAACTGGAGAGATTGGTTCCTAAGCCTCAATCAAGTTCATTATTAGCAAGATGGACTGAGAAGAATGGAGGTGTTGTGTCTAAACACATTGTCCCATACAGGCCAAAGACCAGGCTTTTGGAGTTTTTCATTTTAGTTCCACTGTAACCACTAACAGACTGGGGCTGAGGGAGTATGAACAAACACTATTTTCACTAAACATTAATGTTAGGCTGCTGCGATGACTCATGGTTAAGAGTGTCCACTGCTCTGTTACGATAAACGTTACAATAAATCTTTCTGCCAAAAGCTGCTGAGCCCCACTGCCACGTGTAAGCTTTACGCCAGCCACCTGCCCAAGTTAGGCCCAAATGAATACACAAAGAGACTTGTATTAGTTACAATGCTGCTTGGCCAATGACTAGGATTCTCATCTGTTAGCTCAGTATCAATTATCATACATCTATATATTTTATAAGACTTATCTTATCAGACGCCTTATTGGCGTCCCTCCTAGCTGGTGGATCACATCGTGCCGCTGGAGCAGGAGCCGAGGGGAAAGAGAGCGACACTTCCTTTTTCCTCTTCTTAAATATGAGTCTCCTTGCTATGTCACTTCCTGTCTGGAACACCATTTCTCTACTACATTTCCCAGAATCCTCTTTGACTCCTAGTCCAGCCTAACCTGCTGTCACATTGGCCAAGCAAGTACTTTATTTATAAACATACGCAGAAGTATTTCCCCCATCATCTCTTATTTTCTGTCTAAATAAAAAGGGTAACTTATTTTTTATAATAACTGAAGAAAACTATAACCATAACTATCTGTCTTCAACTCTATCAAAGACCACAGAAGGATAATATATAAACTCTAGAATTGACAGGACATCTTGCTACCTGGACAGTCACCCAAAGTTCCTCTGTAATGTTGGGGCATCCATCTTCAGCCTATAGGCCACAGTGTGTCTGGCACACTCCTCCTTTTTAACAGGAACCCTTCAGTTTTGTAAGTTTAGCAGTCATTTTCTTGTGGGTCCTGTATGTCCAATTTATACAGCAACAAACAGTCCAGGCAAGAGCAGTTTCTTGTCCAAATGGCTAGTCTTGCCATGTTGAAAGCAAACTCCATAACGAGTTTCTTCGATGCCCATCCTCCTTTCTGACATAATTGGTGTGCCAGGAGCAGTTGTGTCTCACTGCCAAGAAAAACCCTAAACCATTTAAATGCCATATTTCTGTAGGTCTTTGAAAGGTTTGAAGAACACCTAACCATCTCAAATACATCTCTATATCTAGAAAACCTAACTAACCTAATTATAAGTTCTGACTATTATAGGTAAAAGATCTGTATAAACACAATACCTAAACAAGAGTAGACATATACATATCACAAAACTGACCTTAAAGTTGTATCAATAAATGAAAATCTTTACCAATTTAAAGTATTCATTCCTATATCCTATTCCCCTTTTCTTTCTTTAAAAAGAGATTGACTATGCTCATTATCATTTATAACTAACCTCATTTAAATGAAAAAAACATTTATAAACAATACTTGGGAATATGGGTGTCGTTCTTTCTAAACTGCTTCCTGCTGATTGGGGGCGATGTTCATATACCATTAGGATCATGATAAAACATAGAAACCTGACCAAGTCCTTGTTTTTATAGTCTGTAAGGCTGTATCATCTCAGCTTCAGGGGGTCTTGCTTGATCAAACCATATTAGTCTGGAAGGAATCCACAGCTTCTGATTTTCTGTGTAAATACAAGTAAAACCTTTATTTCTAAGTAGACTGTCCTTAAACTCAAATCCTGAAGTTAGAGCATTTTTAAAATGTATAAGTTGGATTAATTTAGCAGCATTTATAATCAAATGTATTTTAGCAGCAGTAATTCTTTCCTCGGCAATCAAACAATTTAAAGACAACAGTATGGCATTTAGTATCCAGATTCTCTGTGTATTTTTCATCTCTAGGTGGCTTTTTTACTATTCTACTTTTACTTCCTTTTGTTTCTTTTTTTTTTTTCTGAGACGGTTTCTCTGTGGAAATCTGCCTGCCTCTGCTTCCTTCAGCAAATTCTACCGGCATTGGCCACCATAACCCGGCTATTCTATTTCCTCCTGTTACTTTTTCTCTCACAAGCCTACATATATTTTTAAATGTAGTGTAAACCTTTAGAGGTTTTTCTTTATCTGGATCTGTCTTTATCATCTCAGAAGTGCCGAGTCTAAACCCCAGAAGCAAGCGCCGGGACGGCGCGAGCATATGGAAGCTGCTCCCATGCAGCTCAGCGGCCCGACAGGGCAGGCTGTGGCGGCAGGTTTACCTCTTTCTCTGGGAACCTTCGGGCATGGAGTTATCCCACTTCTGACACCATTCTGTTACGATAAATGTTACAATAAATCTTTCTGCCAAAAGCTGCTGAGCCCCACTGCCACGTGTAAGCTTTACGCCAGCCACCTGCCCAAGTTAGGCCCAAATGAATACACAGAGAGACTTGTATTAGTTACAATGCTGCTTGGCCAATGACTAGGATTCTCATCTGTTAGCTCAGTATCAATTATCATACATCTATATATTTTATAAGACTTATCTTATCAGACGCCTTATTGGCGTCCCTCCTAGCTGGTGGATCACATCGTGCCGCTGGAGCAGGAGCCGAGGGGAAAGAGAGCGACACTGCTCTTATGGAAAACCCGAGAGAGGTTCCTAGCACCCATGTTAGGAGGCGCACAACCATTCTTGCTGGAGATATAGAAGACACAGACATTCCCTTGATACCTGTGTTCACACACACCAACACCACACACAGAAACACACTATTAAAAACAATAAATACAAACCTTAAAATGGTAATATGCTTATAGTAACTTTGACATCATAGATTTATAAAATTACCAAGTATCCAGTTTACTATAGAAAATACTAATATCATTTCATGTATTTGTTTACTGTTTTCAACAAAGTACATATGATTCTATGAATCTAGACTCTATCAATGAATCAAAGATTCATTTTGTCTCATGTAGCTTGCATCTATCTAGGAAATAAAGATGTGTTTCTAAGCCATAGAAAATATAGAATACACTCTTACTCTGAATAAAAGAGCCCATGAGCCGAGCAGGAAAACAACAAGGAAAGCATAGAGCAAACTAAGGGAACATTGGCAGCAGGACCAGAGGGTTATGAGTGCAATTTTAACTTGGGCCTCAAATGGATTTTCCAATACTTTCACAGAGAAGGTGAGAGTTGAGCAAAGTTAAAGAAGAATTAGCCCACCAGAGAGAGAGATGTGAGGGGAGAAGGAAGAGGGAGGGCAAAGGTACAGATGCAGGAGAGTGCCTGTGGCCAGGGAGGGACAGCAATGCAAAGGAGCAAGGGGCAGGCCATGGGACTCAGGAGCCACTCTCTTTTTTTTTCAAGGACATGCAGTGTCTTTCTGGGATTTAGGGGTGTCAGGACCTGGTGCCATCTGGGGACTTCTCTGACTGCCAGGCTGACAAGCAAGTATACCTTGTGGCAGAATTTCAGTGTGGAAGAGACAACAGAAGGCAATATGGTCAATGAAACCAAGACACTCATATCTTTGGGCCCAGAAGGCAAGCAATAGGCTAGGAGCAAAAAAGGATGAGCTCCTCAGCTTGAGGTGTCAGGAGGGAAGGGAGGAGCTGCTCCCTCCACAGGGTTTGGAGGAGATAATCTGGGTTTTGGTCATTTGTTAGTGTGAGATATCTTTGGGACTCAAAGCTGGGCTTGAACCCTTGATCCTATGTCTCCATCCCCCAAGGGCTGTGATTGAAACTATTTGCCAACACACTAAGGTTTCTTTCTTTCTTTGTTAAATAATAAAAGTCCCAGTGTGGGAGCTGGGTATATGAGCTGGTAGACAGCTACCTAGTGTGTACAAACTTCTACTTCCATCTTCCACATTTTGGTGTATGGCTGTAATTCAAGAACTTAGGAAGTAGAGGATCAGAACTTCAAGGTCCTCTTTAGATACCTATCAATCTGGAATCCAGCCTGAGATACATGCAGGTATGTCTTAAAATAAAATAAGAAATATCAGACATAACTGTTTAATGCATATCATATTAGCAATCAGTAGACTTTGAAAAGAGGATTGCAATGAAATCCAGGCCAGTCTCAGCTACAAAGTAAATCTCCAGCTCCAAATAAACACAAATGCCATAACAGTGTGTGTGTGTGTGTGTGTGTGTGTGTGTGTATGTGTGTGTGTGTGTGTGTGTGTGCGTGTGTGTGTGTGTGTGTGTGTGTGTGTGTATGTGTGTGTGTGTGTATGATCTGAAGACTCTTCAAGCTAGTTATTGAATTCACCATCATTCTGCCTCAGCTCTTGAGTTTCTTTCTTGACAAAGAGGAAGAGATTTTTTTCTGAGTAATGAAAGGGTGAAGTCCGGCACCAAAGTAAATGGTGGCAGCTTAGACATGAGTGGGTTCCAATGGTGTCTGCTGAAGCTGTGGGTTGATGGTGCCCACACTGAAGGAAGAAACTTATCAGGGGCCAGAGAGATGGCTTAGTGGCTAAAGTCACTTCCTGCTAAGCTCCATAACATGAGTTAGATAACCCCAGGAACTAACTGGTAAAAGAATAGAATAGATTCCTGAATGTTGTCCTTTGATACATACACACACACACACACACACACACACACACACACACACACACACACCTAGTAATGAAAAGAGAAAGTTCAGAGTAAGACTTCAGAGTTGTGAGGATCTAATCAGTACCCACTGAGGTATATTTGCTGTATTCTCTGACCCTTGTTTTAAGGTCCCTGTATGCATCGCAGAGAGATGTGGTGATGGGAGGGGCTTCAGGTCAGTGAAAGCACAGCCAGAAGCACCTGGGTGGTGTGAAGCTCATGATCAGCTCAGACAGACAGACAGCTCTTGATGAAGGACCCCAGACTCCAGCAGTTCTTGCCTGGGTCTGGAAAGGGGGGAGTGAAGGAATCCCTTCAACATATAAAAAACATTTAAAAAATCATTTTAAAGCTTTTCTCTAAATATTTTCCCCATAGTTAAAGGATTTGGTGACTTCCCAATCATTGAAGAACAAGTCCAAGTCTAAAAGCTGCTCATCTTCCCAGACTGACTGCTCTCCTCCCATCTCCAACACTCCAACTAAAGCAAACTTTAGTTACTCTTGCCCTTGGCTACCTCACTGCTAAAACAAAACCTCAACTGTCTGCAGGCAACTGAGGGTCTTCACACAGTATATAGCTATTTTGTACAAAATCTGCTTATCTGTCAACCACAAAAGTCAATGAAGAACACTGCAATATGTCTATGCCCTCATCTCCTCATTACCATTTTTATGTCATATAATAGTATGTACTACTTATAGACACCAAGAAGACCTAACTATTTTCTACAGTTTTTTATATTTTATTTCTCATGTTAACCTTGCTTAAGCATGGATAGAGAAAATGTGGTACATTTACACCATGAAGTACTACTCAGTAGAAAAAAATTGGAATCTTGAAATTTGCAGGAAATTGGATGGAACTAGAAGAAACCATTCTGAGCGAGGTAACCCAATCACAAAATACAAACATGGTATGTACTCATTCATATGTAGATTTTAGACATAGAGTGAAGGATTGCCAGCCTACAATCCACACTGCCAGAGAAGCTAGTAAACAAGGAGGACCCTAAGAGAGACAAACATGCTCCCCTGGAAAAGGGGAAAGGGACAAGATCTCCTGAGAAAAATGGGAGCACGGGAGGAGGGGGGAGGGAGCTAGGAGAATGAGAAGGGGAGAGGAGGATGGGTGAGGAGGACATGAGGGAGAAGAAAGGTTGAGTCAGGGGAAGAATAGAAGAAAACAAGAAAGGAGATACTATAATAGAGGAAGACATTTTAGGTTTACAGAGAATCAGGCACTAGGGAAGTGTCTGGAGAGCTACAAAGATGACACAAACTAACAATCTAAGCAACAGAGGAGAGGCTACCTTAAATGCCCTCCCCTGATAATAAGATTGATGACCGACTTATATGCCATCCTATAGCCTTCATCCAGCAGCTGTTGGAAGTAGAAGTAGACACCCACAACTAATCACTGAACTGAACTGGAATCCAGTTGCAGAGAAGGACAAATGATGAACAAAGGGTTCCAGACCAGGCTGGTGAAACCCACAGAAACAGCTGACCTGAACAATGGGGAGCTCTTGGTCCCCAGACTGATAGCTAGGATACCAGCATGGGACTGATTCAGACCCCCGGAATATGGGTTTCAATGAGGAGACCTTGGAAATCTAAGGGACCTCCTGTAGTTATTCAGTATTTACCCCAAGCATAGGTGTGGACTTTGGGAGCCCATTCCACATAGAGGGATACTCCCTGAGCCAAGACACACAGGGATGGGCCTAGGCCCTATACTAAAGTATACGATATATTCTGGTGACGCCCCACGGAAGGCCTCACCCTCCCTTGGGAGCAGAAAGGATATGTGATAGGTAGGGTTTTAGTTGGGGGTGGGTGATAGGGGAGGAGGGTAGGAGAGGGAACTGGGATTGACATGTAAAACAATCTTGTTTCTAATTCAAATAAAAATCTGCAAAAAAAAAAAAAGAAAAAAAGAAAAACAAAGAATCCTTTATTGGCTCGTCTATGAAGTCCATTGTTCCATTTAAATGAAGATCCACCTTCCAAGAATCCCGAGAATTCTATTGGATGCTGAGTTGTCCTAATGTCCCCATATCATCCCATAGGCAATTCCATATGTTACAGAAACTCCACAGAGCACTATCCTCTGCTTATCTCTAACATGAGTCTGTAGAAGACCCTGCTTACCTGTTATTTAAGAGAGAGTGGAAACTTCTTGTTCCAGTTTCTCCTTCTTGTCCTCTGCTGCTGATGGATGCTTCCAGAGCTATTTACAGATAGAGGAGTCTCTCTAAGTCCATCCTTATCTCTGGGCTACACTTTCACCTGTTCTGTGTGAAATCTGAGTCTCTCCAGTTCTCCAATCCACCTACTAGATAACATCTACTCACTGATACAAACAGACTATAGGAGAACATAAGTGAGTGGGAACATTGCTAATGTGCCCTGGGCTGTTTCCCAAGTGCAGCAAAGATCTTCACTTGAGGTGTGACTCTAAGCCTGGGGACCATGCTGCTTTTGAGATGGCTGCAGAGTGAAGGGACTTTAACACCTGGACCAACCCTCTCACTTTACATGTGAATAAGCTGCACTCCAGGAAGAAGAATAAACTGTGGAATCCAGGAGTCCTTGGAGCAAGGGCGGAAGGGACACCTGGCTCATATTATAACCCTGGATGCCATTCTACTTACATCTTTCTAATAAATGTTTCCTAGAAGCCTATATTCGGATGAGGGAGTTGAAAGAAATAAATCTAGTTCACAGTGTCTGCTTCCAAAGTTTAGGGAGTGCAGGAGATGGTGCTGCACACCTTTGATATCAGCGCTGGGGAGGCAGAGGCGGGTGGATCTGTCTTATGGCAGAAGCATTAGAGAAAGCATTCTGGCCAGCTGTGTGGTGAGATGATATCTTCAAAATGTTGAGGCCAAGCTTCTCCATACCCAGGTGTACCTAAAATTTCTATGGAGCCTCCCAAAGTGTGGGAGTTGTATAAAACAGGAAACTCGGTTTGAGTTCTTTCCCATCTGCAACTAGAGGGAAATATATTGTTCAAGCGAGTTTCCAGAAGCAAATGCAAATTCCCTCCTACAAACTAAATAAGTATATAAACTAACAACCACCCACCTACTCAACCAACCATCCATCCATCTTGAAGATACTGAGGACAAGGTCACAGATCTGTTTGGTGCTAAAGGGTGTAAGATGCTGTCCTCACACCTATTGGGGGAAGACAGGTGGGTCACTGGAATTTAACAATATTAGGCTATTTTGAATGGAGTTAGGATGATCATTTCAGTTTTGATTTGGGTATTGTTTGTGTTTCTACTTTGGCTGAGTCACTGTGTAATTCAGGTTGTCCTGAAAGTTCCCTTTAGTCAAAGATGATAGTGAATTTCTGGTCTCTCTCCACTGCTGCTGGATCAAAGGTGTGTGCTGCCTCCCCAGAAAACCAGCACAGAATATCCTAAAAGTTGACAGGAAGTCAATGAGGCTGTCTTCCCATCCTTACTTTGAGAGTGGGACCCAGATGTTCTTGGGGGTTTGACTTCTTATGTGGAAGCTGGAATGCTCAGTCTGGCCTTCATCATTGTGTAGCAAGCATGTCTAACTGCTGAGCTATATCTCAAGCCCTATGACTTGTTTTTTTTAAATACTGATAGTAGAAAATTAAAACTGCGCATGTAGTTCTTGCTGTATTAACATTGGACAGTGCTGGTCTAGAAGTTCAAAGCAATCACACAGCTTTCTCCTGAAGAGTATGGGAATACCCAAAGGGAAAGACAAGGAATGGGGGAATACCTGTGTTGAAGTTGAAATCTACTCTTTTTTGATGTTTGCTTGGCTGTTTCATGGTTATTTATTTTGAGATGAGGTCTCTTGTAGCCCAGGAACCTCAAGTCTCTATGTAGCTGAAACTGGTCTTAGACTCTTGATGTTCCTGCTCTGTAGCTAGATTTCAAGTATGCACCACCGTCTTTGTCATTTCACTGTATTTTTTATTTTTAAGTATTTCAATATAGATTAACATAATCTTTGAATGCTTTTATTTATGTATGTATAACATTGAGCTATGTTCCTACCCTTGGTTTGTTTGCTTATTTGGAGACAGGGTCTTGCTATGTGAACCAAGCTGTTCTCATATCCAGCCTAGTGCTGGAACTATACTCAGGTGCAATCATACCCAATTAAAGCATTCACACTTGAGGAACCAGTCCCAGGACCCCCACTAAGGTTCAGGGCTCAGTTAACTGTATCATGCCAGCTTCTTCACATTGATCAAGGTTCCATGGTGTGTGCAACGCTGACATTAGAGGAAATTGGATGATTACAGGGATACTTGCAATTTTGATGCAGATCCAAGTTCTTTCAGGATAAAAAAGTGGAACAACAAGGAAATAAATAATCCAAGGAGTTCTGTATCTTCCCAGGCTACTGTAAAACAATTAGCTTTAAGCAGGCTGTTTTGCCCAGAGTCTTTCTTGTGACACCTTGACTAGAAAGAAGCAGATAGAAGGGTGTGAAATGTCAGATTACATAGTCTTTACCTGAATTTCCAGGATCATGAGACTGTTGCATGTGTATCAGGAATTGTTAGCCTGAGGCAGATAGTAGATGTCATTGTTGGAAGGAACAGTGAAAACTGCAGAGAGCCTCACTGAGGCCCAGGGTAGAAAGGCCTTGAAGCTCCTCACCCTCAGTGCTGAGCCTTCCTTCCACCACAGGTCAGCCAACTCCAGGTCAGGAGAGTTTGGCTAAGATCTAGGGCTCAACTTTTGCACATAAGAATTTTTTGAGCCCAGCAGGAAGGTGCATAAGAGTGGGAGTTGGTGGTAGGAAAATCAGGAAGTCAAAGTCATCTTACACCACATTGTGGTCCACATCCAGTCTTGATACACAAGACCTTGCTTAATTGGCCCCACTACAAATACATACATACATACATACATACATACATACATACATACATACATACACACATACCGACATAGAGGACAAACATATAACAAATAGTCTTTTTTCCTTTTCCCAGTTACTTTTATTTTGACTGAGGAGTTTTATGAACGAATTCATCAAGCAGTTGAGGAGAAATGACATCAACATTTCACAAATGGTGAGGGAGAGACACATGGACAGTCAGAGCGATGTTGTTTGTAAAAGCACATGTTTGGCAGCATGCTGTCTAACGGTGAGGCAATAGGTAAATATGCTGTATCCATGATATAATTATTAACCCGATTGTTTGACCCAGTGTAGAATATACTCTGTCACAATGATACAGAGGACATCAAGGTGAAGATCCCCATGTACAGAAGCTTATATTTTTGGGAACAGCAAAGAGTGTGTGGAAGGTTTTGATTTAGGACCCTAGGAGGGAGAGTATGGGGATGGAAAGAGCTGGGAAAGGGAATCATGATTCCATACACATGTTACATGACTTCACTGCTTTCCTATAGAGCTGCTTACATATGAATGTGTTATATAGGAATTAATGTTAAACATTAAAACAAGCCCTGAGTAGTTTGAAATGTACAAGTGTGTTTATTACTGTGTTGAGGGAGAGACACATACAGAGACACAGAGAAATACACACACACACACACACACACACACACACACACACACACACACACACACACAACTCTCTGTATCCCAGTCTGGCTTCAAACTTATTATTCATCCCAGGTTGGGATGGAAATCATGACAGTCCTCCTGCCTCAGTTTTCTGAGGGCTGGACTTACTGGTGTGAGCCACTATCCCTGATGTGTTTGTCTTTTGAGAAATGTCTCATTGCTCCAAATGGTCTGGAAATTATTTATGTAGCTCAATCTGACCTCACCCTTTCAATTCTTCTGTGTCAACCTCCTGAGTTCCAAGATTACAGTCATGTGGAATCATAGAAGGTATTATGTGCTTGTTATGTGCAACCACACAATAATGAACTGTATTTCCAGAGCCACAAGAAAGCACACAAACCTCTAAATGTGACATTAGACTCGACTTCCATCTATTTATCTGTGAGAAAAAATTGAAACTTGGATTTCCCATGATTTGATTCCCTCAGGGAAGGTAAGAAAAGTGAAATTTTGTGTTACAATAAAATAAACATTATATAATCACAGAGTGCTTCTAAATTAAGTCCCATCTTAATTTCTAATCCTATTCTTCTCTTATAGATGGTTTTAATATCCAAGATAAAAACCCATTTCCTGAATTACCAATGATTGTCTTTCATGGACACCAGAATTATAAGGTCTAAAGAAAACATCAAAGTCTAAAATGTCCGTGTTTCAGATGACACTCTCCCAGTGACTTGAATGACTAAGTATGATGTCAATGGTGAGTGTGAGTACGTACACCAAGAGGGCCATCCTCTCCACAAATGATGGCAAGTGGGGACACCAGCTGAACTGACACAGAAAATAGCCCTGGAGATTAAAGGGTGTCCAGTGTGGTCATATCTGGTTGCTGTCTGCTGTGGTAATGCCATCCAGTGTGACCCTACACCTCAAGTGTCCACTAGCATTTCTAGTCTGTACCCTCTGAAGAGAGAGGCTACTCTATATTATTCATAAATGTATTCCCCCATCCTCTGGGTTTATTTATTTATTCATTCATTCATGCATGAATTTATTCACTATTGTTCATCTTTCTACTTACTATTTCTTATACTTAAAACATTTTATTTTTAAATTATTCCTTAGTAGCTTCATACATGAATACGATATTTTCGGATCCTATTTGCTTCCCTTCCTCAAACTCCTCTAAAACTTCTCCCCATCCCCTGAATTCTTTAGGACAACCTCATCTTTCTTCCACTTTATGTCTTTTTGCTTTGTTTTTTAAGACAGGGTTTCTCTGTGTAGCCCACGCTGTCTGGTAACTGTCTCTGTAGAGCAGGCTAACCTCAAAACTCAGATCCACCTCCTGTTTCTAAAGTTCTGGGGTTAAGGGCAGACATCACAACACCCAGCTTCATGTCAGTTTTTTATAACCCAGAGTCTAATTAGTGTTGTTCATTTGCACATGCATACAGGGCCATCCACTGGAGAATGGACAACCTACCAGGGGCTACCCCCTCAAATGCCAAAGGCTCCTCAATTGGCTCTCCCTAGCCATTCTGGCTTGATTTTATACAAGTCTTGTCAGACAACTACAGTTGCTGTGAGTTCATGAGAGCAACAGCTACTTCATATTTCAAAGACAGTGTTTTGCAGCAATCCACACCAACTGCTGGCTCTTACAACACTGCCCCCTACACACAACACACACACACACACACACACACACACACACACACACACACACACACACTTCCATGATATTCTCTCTGAGACTTGGGGAGTAGGGCTGTGATAAAGATGTCCAGTTCAGGGCTGAGCATTCCACAATCACTTAGTCTCTGCATATTAACCAGTTGTGAGTCTCTGTAGAAACCACCATGCACCATGCCCAAACAATCAAGAACCACAAACAAAAAAAAAAATAAAAGAAAAGAAGATAGTTATTTAGGGAAGGGAGAGACCAATGGGTAGATCATTGTATTTCCAGGCCTATCACACTATTCTCCATGAGGGGATAGTAGTGGATACTTGTCATTATACATTTGTCAAAACTCGGAATGCACAACGGCAAGAGAAAGAAGCTGTAGACTTCAGTTAACAATTGTGCCAATGTTGGTTCATCAGTTCTGACAGCTGTCATGATGGGGAATGCTATGCCAGGAGACCTCTCTCTCTCCTCTCTCTTTCCCCTCCCCTTATTTTCCCTCAGTGATGAGAGTGTGAGTGTGTGTGTGTGTGTGTGTGTGTGTGTGTGTGTGTGTGTGTGTGTGTGTGTTGGATGGGGAAAGTGGTTTTATGGGAAATCTCTGTATTTAAACCCAGTTTTGCTGTGGTTCTAAAACTATTCTTTTTAAAATTTTGTTTTTCAAGACAGGGTTTCTCCTTGTAACTTTGGAACCTGTCCTGGAACTCACTCTGTAGTCCAGGCTAGCCTCGAACTCACAAAGATCCACCTGCCTCTGCCTCCTGAGTGCTGGGATTAAAGGTGTGCACCACTGCTGCTGCCGCTGCTAGCAACACCACCACCACCACCCAACCTAATACTATTTTTATAAAAACAAAGTCTGTTAAAATATGACTGGGTCATCAGTGCTGCTGCAAATGCAGAAACTGGTGAAGACAACCAGGCCATCTCAGCATTCTGCAGTGTGGCATAGGGGTCACCTTCAAGCATTTCCCCACAGCACAGTGGAGATTTCCTTTATTGCCTTTTTTTTTTTTTTTAAAAAAATGGTTTTTGGGGGAAAACATTGAGTCCTTTGAAGGACCAGGGACAGAATCAGCTAGCAGCTGTGCCCCAGCCTCCTGAGAAATCCCACAATGGCGTAGGAGCACTCAGACTTTCCCAATACTACCTCCTGGTATCCAGACACAGGACAGGTCTGCTGTCACGGACTTCATGCCCTTTCCCCTACTTGGTTGTACACCTGTCCTCACCCATTGTTGACACTACCCTGTTTCATGTGGCTTTTATGTTCCTCTGCAGGACTTAACCAAGACATCATGATAGCCCTCTGTCCTTGGTCCTCACCCTCCCAGGATCTTTAGTTCAGTGGGTTTTAGTCCAAGCTGCACACATAAGTCATCTAAGTTGAAACACTCAGGTCACCAGCCACTGATATCTGAGATCCCAGTGAATAGGTTGGTGAGCAGTGTTCAGCTCTCCAGGTGACTGAGCAGCCAAAGTTACAAACTACAGGCCTTGGTGAGCCCTTGACATGTGCCCAAACTTCTACACTCTCCTCCAGCTAATCACAAAAGCAAAGATGGATGTATAAAAGAGAACCATAAATATAAACACATGGAAAGATTAAAATACAATACCACTATAAAACCAAGTTGTAGACCATCACAGCCCCAATACCATCACCTCCTCAGAGGTGTCAAGTTTGGGCTCAGCTTCTGCTGGACCCAAAGTAGTTGGGGCCAAGTTTCCTATCTCATATCTCTTCCTCCAGCTCCTGCTTAGGCTCAGATGACCACACAGCTTACAGATTACCCTTTCCCCTTTCTTCTCTGAAAACCTAGTATAATCTCCAATAAAAGATGCTATATAAATAATTGACTTTCCCCTACTGCCATTACCCAAACCAAGCTAGCTACCTTAGAAGCAAACTGGTGAAGCAAATTCTGATATTCTAACACAATGTGTACTAGGGAGCAGATATAAATCTTTAATATATTAAGATGCTGTTTTCTGAGAGTGGGAGTCCTCTCAAACAGACTTATAGGATCCTAGGTCCCTTGTCATTCAGCCACTGTAAGACTCTCTGCCCACCTCTCCAGTCTCAGTCCTCCCCATCCTCCTCACTCCCTTGATGGCAGACAGACAGAATCATAAATCCTGGGAACACAGCTTCCTTTCTGAACATTCCACCTTCTTCCAGTCCAAGGGACTCTGTACT
Organism: Cricetulus griseus; assembly: GCF_003668045.3. Classification (NCBI taxonomy): domain Eukaryota; kingdom Metazoa; phylum Chordata; class Mammalia; order Rodentia; family Cricetidae; genus Cricetulus; species Cricetulus griseus. The sequence continues at coordinate 61,218,955 of NC_048600.1, forward strand.
TGGTAGATCCCTTTCAAGAGACATTCAGTTGGCTACACATGTCTTGGTTTCATTTCTAATAAGCCTCTGTCCTGGGGACAGTCCTTGAGAATGAGCTAAAGCTGTTCCTTCTGATATAAAGATTCTATGCAGCATTGTCACTCAGCAGACAATTCTAGCAGCCACAAACTACAGGGTGTGACTGGTTCGCAGTGGGGAGACTAGATTCTGCTAAGGTCTCTGGTCATCCCTCATGCCAGTTTCTTAGTCCCAAATGTCATGATTGGGAAGCCAAGTGCCATCACAAAACCCTCCCCTCAGAATGAATCAGCAGATTAATGGACCAGAATTGATGGCTCTTGCATCTATTCCCTTATATCCTGCAGCTTGTCAGGGACTAGACTTCAAATGGATTCTATACTCATCCCTGAGAAGAGTACTTAGCACCTGATTAAATCACAGAAAATTTTAACCCAATATGCCCATGTCCTGTGATCCTACACATACTAAGGTGAAGATGTCTGGCCCAAATGAGCTGGTGAACTTGAAAAAATATTGTGAAGTTAGTTTTCAAAGTGGATAATCACTTTTCATTCCTGGAAGTACATGGCAGAAGTCAGACAATTACTCTCCACCTGCATTACTCTCAAAGTTGTGCACAGTTCTCAAGAACTTGTCCTGTTACTCTATAAGATATTCAAGAATTCATAAATTTTAAATGTGCTGTCAAAATAGGCATGCTGCCACATATTTTTAATCCCAACACTCAGAATTTGAAGTAAAGAGAATCTCTGAGACAGCAAGGCTAGCCTGGTCTACATAGAGAGTTCTAGCCAAGGTACAGCTATACAGTGAGACCCTATCTCAACTAGAAAAGTATAATTGTTAAGTAAAGAATTATTACACAGCAGGTTGCAGGTAACACTCTCAATGGTGTCTTGAAAGTTCAAGATTAAAAGAAAATTCAAGCTGGGAGGTGGTGTTACATCCCTTAAATCCCATCACTCCAGAGGCAGGATCATCTCTGTGAGCTCAAGGCCCCCTGGTCTACAGACTGATTTTCAGGACAGGCTCCAAAGCTACACACAGAAACCCTGTCTCAAGCCCCACCTAAAAAAATCAATAAAATCAACAAGATTGACCCATTGATGTCATTATTAACAAATATTCATCTTGGATCTTTCTATCCATCCTCTCAACTCATGACTTTCTTCTACAGTATAGGAAAAACACAGATACTAACTGTATCAAAGGGAAACATGATTATCTTAAAGATCTATCAGACACATACAAAATAGATTCCTGAGTATAATATGAAAATTATTGACTCGACTCTAACTCAACATCTGCTATTACTACAACATCTAGTTTGGGAATGTGCATTCTGGAATATTTTCACTGCTCAAAGACTTTTCAACAGTCACTCCTCGTTATGATGACCACTGTCCACAAGTAAGTGTGGACATAATAACAGCAAACACAAGGAGAAAACAGACATAGAGGTTACCCTATTGTTACTACTGACACCTAGTATTGGAGCCATATAAATGACCTGTTTTCCACTGAGTCCCACATACTTTCACAGAATGTCACTAGTCACCATGTTCTTGAGTTCAAGCAAGATTTAGAAAATGCTACATGGGACAGCCAAACAGATTTCCAGACCCCTCCATATCTCCTACACATCTCTAGGAAGACTGAATAACAGAGCAGGTATCACAATCTCAAAGTCCTGCAACCACCCAGTGGGATTCAAAAAGGGCTCAGGATAGTGCAGGAGTGGCTGGCCCCATCTGGTGGCCTCACCACTGTAGAATTGTCTTGACAAATCTTTCTAGAAAAGCTATAAATCAGGGTAATCATTACTAAAACAATACTTCAATGTAAAACTGTTACAAATTTAAGAAAGAGAAAACACTGGAGTTGAAACACAATCATTTTTTAGAGCAGAAAATGGAAGCCCCATTTGGCAAACCCAGAATGCAACTTCCTACTATCTGACCTTCCTCAGAAACCTCCAATCAGACACATTCTCATTTCCTAGAACACTGTAGATCATCAATGGAATGTGGACTGAGATCTAGTGTGTGCTGTCTTCTGGATTGAGGGTCTCTAACTGGAGTCAGGGTTTGCTGAAACTGAAATAGAAATTACCCTCTAGTAACTCTGCTTTTATTCTACAATGAAAATGTCAATGAAGATACCAACAGAACAGTCTTTGTTAACTCTTAGTAAAACCAATATTTCATTAAGTGTAACAAACTGATCCACTATGAAAAATGCTTTGTCCTTTTGAAATAAATTTAAATATAAATATGATCTGGAGACAATTATACATTTAGAACTCTGAATGACCAAGTGGTAGTCCAAAATTTGTCACACCTGAAATAGGACTTCTCTCAAGCAGAAATCCTGTGTCCTGCTCCTTCCTTTTGCCTTCATTTCTGCATTGTCTCCTAGCACCTATTTCAGAGCCCAGCCCGTGAGAATAGAACACTGAGCTTCATGTCAGACTGCAGTGGATGTAACACTAATGAACTCAATCCCTTGGTCCACTATTTTCCTCCCGTAATGTACACCTGTGCCATACTCAACATGGAAACATTTCCTGACATGAAACACCCATCCTTACCTTATGATCATCCATATAATAATGTATCATATTTCCAGATCTATGAGAAAACTTAACGAACTCTAATGGTGACATTAGAGTCCCATCTATTTATCTACGAGGGGAATTAACACCTGCATGTTTTCATGACTTACCCCTTGTGGATGTGAGGAAAAGTGACATTTCCAAATACAATCAAATAAATAAAATATGAAATGATGGAGAAATACTTCTTAATTCCGGTTGCCCCTCCCATCCTCCCTCACTCTAACTTTTCAATTCTGTTTCTCTCTTAGTGGTTTTAATAACCAAGGCAAGAGTCTGTATCCTGTGTTAACAATGACTTTATTGACATAAAGTCTAAAATGCTCATATTTGAGAGAATGTGCTGCAGTGAGTGGAGTAACTGAGACAGTGGTGATGTAAGAAATAGGTTGATGTAGACAGTGACTTTGAGTATACACAGCTGAGTATACTCCACCACTGTTGGATGAATACACACAGAAAAGAGTCCTGGAGCTGTAAAGGGTGTTTGTGGGTGGTTGTGCTGTCAAATCCAGTTGCTGTTCTTCCAGTATCAGGCAGAAGTTCCCTCAGAGGGCCACTGGTACTCATTGTGTAGGGTAAAGACTGTCTTCAATTATGTAGACATTGTCTTCACCTCAAGGCCCCACAACTTCTGTCTTCTATAAAGCTCCAATCTAAGAGATGTGGAATGCTACCAACCTGCAGATAGATAGATAGATAGATAGATAGATAGATAGATAGAGTTCCCTATTATCACATAGGTGAGTCTATATATAGCAGCCTAAAGGACATTGATTTTCATTGAAAGAAATGGCCCAGAATACAGCCAATCTATAGACAAATTAAAAAGATTGATAGTTGTAACCACTAGGAAAAGAGGAGATACAGGGGACTCACACTGGGGAGACTAACAGAGCTCCCTAAGTACGGTAAACTTAGAAGCCGGAAGGCCAATGTAGTGCAGTGAGTGAAGTGGACTGGTGTGCAGTGTGGAGACACTGGCTAGACCACAGTTCTGTTACACTCCTGGCACCTAAGAAGTCATCTCGCTCTAAATCTTCTGCTCATCTGAGGCTCCCTCAAATAGCTCACCACCTAACCCTGTCATCCCCAGCATACTTCCCTAAAAGCCCCTCGAAGGATATTCTTACTAGCTTATGTGCTCTGTGATTTACTTCTTCAGTTTTTAATAGAATAGGTCCCCAGTGAAAGAAAACACTTGGTGAAACAAGAGTGGGTCAAGGCAACTGGTTCATTACCAGATCCAGAAAGCAAACTTAACAACTCGGTGTCTACTTATGAGAGAGGTTGATGGGGAATGTACTGTGTATGTTTATCTTATTGATTGTTAAGTAAAATACTGTTTGGTCAATGAGACAGCAAGTTAGACAGGACTAGGAGTCAAAGAGGATTCTGGGAAATGTAGTAGAGATGTGGTGATCCAGGCAGGAAGTGACATAGCAAGGAGACTCATATTTAAGCGAAGGAGAAACAGAAAGGGCCTCTTTTCCCCTCCGCTCCTGCTCCAGCAGCACAATGTGATCCGTCGGCAAGGAGGGACGCCAATAAGGCATCAGATAAGATAAGTCTTATAAAATATATAGATTTATGATAATTAAGACTAGCTAGCAGATGAGAATTCTAGTCATTGGCCAAGCAGCTTTGAACCTAATACAAATTTCTGTGTTTTCATTTGGGCCCTAACTCAGGCAGGCGGCTTGCATAAAGCTCACACGTGGCGGTGGGGTTCAGGCAGCTTTTGGCAGAAATATTTATCGTAAGAAGAGGTCTTCTGTCCCTGTGCATAAATGCAGAATGCAGAATGCATCTCTGAGAAGTGAGGGTAACAAGAAAGGTACTCATTAAACTTTACTTAGTAGAGAATGGGAGCCAAGCATTGGGGAACACAGCAGTTATCCCAGAGTAAATGAGTCTGAGGCAAGAGGATTGTCAGTTCAGCCTGGCCTGGGCTACATACCAGGTTCCATGACAGTCTGCACCACACAGTGAACCCTGATTGAAATCAACCAACCAGCTGATGAATCAATTAGTAAAGAATGATTTATAAGACCCTGTTTCAAATGAACCAAACCAATTGGTGAATCAATTAGTAAAGCATGATTTAAAAGCAAAAGAACATTGAGAGATATTCTCAAGATTGAGACCATGTGTTCAAAAACAATCAACACAATCCATTCCAGTTTACCTCAGAGACCCTGACTTCTTTTTCATAAGAATGTACCAAGTGTACAATTGGAGAGGACAATGTAGGTCTGGACATCACCCACAAATACTCTGTCCCAGAATTTGGCAGGTGGCTTCCCACCAATGTCTAATTTACATCTTACACTAAGTACCTCCCAGCACATTCCACAGTATGACTGTGGGAACAAGTGAGTAACCAATGGTAGGAAAGGAGAGAACACATCAAAGGTCTTAAAGTGACCTAAAACTGTGAAGCCAATCTAAAAATCTCTTGTGTCATGGTATTAAATTTTTAATGGAAAATAGAATGTTTCCTCTTTAACACAAACAGTTGAAAGACAAAGGAGAGGGTTAGGAAACCAGTGTTTCAAAGCACTGCAGGCTATTCCTGGAAGTCCAGCACTTGGATGTTGGTTGCAGGAGGATCCTGAAGAAGGTCATCCTGAGCTACCTAGTAAGTGCAATGCCAGCCTGAACTACATGATCATACTGCAAAAAACACAAAAACAAAAACTGAAACTAAAAGCAAAACAAAATGAAGACACAAAAATTAAACCAACAAAAATAATTGTATTAACCCACAGCATGATATGGGGTGCTTTGTTGATATCCATAGGAAGCCTGACCTTTCTAAATAGAAACAGCAGGGAGGGGTAGAAGATGGGTAGCATGGGGAGGGAATAGGGGTCATGAGGGAGGGGAAACTGGAGTCAGGGTCAGGATACAAAATGTATGGATGAATAAATAAGTAAATTGTTTAGCTGAAAAATTCCAGTAGTATTTAAGCTCCTTGAGATTTACAGATTAGGAATATTTGCAGACATAGTAGCAATGGTGTAAGTTCACTGAGCAGAACACTCATTAAATACCAGAAGTCAGCCACAGAGTTCTGTGGGTCGTAACACATCCCTTGGGGAGCAGATGGCTTACCATGTGTGTCTTGGCTCTGGAGATAGGGAAGACATGTGAACTAAAAGCCCCCGTGGCGTGTGTACTTGCTTAAAGACAGTCAGAGAAACCTGGGTATCCTTCTTTGGGGACAGTTGTGAAATTACTTACCCATGAAAGCCAGGGCACACAGAAACAGCAGCAGCATCAGGGCAGCAATGGTGGTGCCAAGAGTGAAGCCCTTATTCATTTTCTCCTGTGGATTCAGTAAAGGGATGGATTCCTAAGGAAACAATGAAGAAAACAACAGTGGCAATAAGGAAACAGCAGTAAACACAAGGGGCACCAAGTGAGAGGAACAGAAAACATGCTGGACCCTAACCTAGACTCTAGTCCTGGAGCTTCATCTTTACTGGCCTGTGGCTAGTGTGGAATATGCAGGAAGACCAAGGATCTGAGGTGGTAAAGGCAGCAGAACTCCAAGACAATGTAAAAATCAGTGGCTGTGACCATGGTAGAAACCTGTTCTAGTATAGTTAAGGTGACTACATGGGTAGCTACCTCAGTCAATCATCTAACCAGATACTTAATGTGGACTCATCATCATGTGTGAGATTTTGTCTGCTTTAATCACCTTCTGTGGTGCTTTGTGTGTGGGAAACAAAATATCACCTGTGTGCTCTTCAGAGAATGCTCAATGGGAATGCGAATGAACATCTTGAATTCAAATGTCTTCTGTAAACATCAGACTCCTTATTTTATTTGTAAACGATCTTATTTGTTACATATAATGTTCTACCTGCATGTTTGCCTGCACACCAGAAGAGGGCACCAGATCTTATTTTAGATGGTTGAGAGCCACCCTGTGGTTGCTGGGAATTGAAGTCATGACCTCTAGAAGAGCAGCCAGTGCTCTTAACCTCTGAGCCATCTCTCCAGGCCAAAGGTCAAACTCTTAATTTCTTTATTTCTATATATTTACTAATTTATTTACAGTTTTTGAGACAGGGTGTCACTATATAGCCCACATTGCCTAATGGTCCAGGCTGACCTCAAATTTCTGATATTTTGTATTAAATTCCTGAGTCCTGAGAATCAGGAATATACCATTATATCTGCCTTTTTTTTTTCCCCCGAGACAGAGTTTCTCTGTAGCTTTGGAGGCTGTCCTGCAACTAGCTCTTGTAGACCAGACAGGTCTCGAACTCACAGAGATCCACCTGCCTCTGCCTCCCGGGTGCTGGTATTAAAGGCATGTGCCACCAACGCCAGGCCTGATTCTTTCTTTTTTTTAAAACAAATACCTGTGAGCTAATTTTACGGACATCTTTATCTAGAAATTGTATCATAGAAGATACACAACTGAGCATGTCTGATTGGGGAAGAATATACTTACAGTGTAATTATTCCAAGAGTTGTTGGAGGATGTCACAGTGTTATTCCAGTCTGTCACAGTGTTATTCCAATCTGTTCAACAAGAGGAAAAATTAATTATGAACACAAAAGTTTAGATTGTTTTCCGCATGTGTAAAAGTCACCCACAAAGTCAATGTGTCTTACACCATGTGAGGGTAGGATTTAGTAAGACAGGAGATTCACTGAAGAGCAAGTTTTGAACATTTATATATTCAAAGTTTATTTGAAATGTCTATTTTATAGCAAGGGATCTATTGTTTCACTCTGTCTATTGTCTGCAAATGAAACACAGAATCCTCTTTCTGCTGATATCAGACATATGTAAGGGTTGTGACCGTCCTGACAAGGAGCCCTTCACTGCATATAACAGATGAAGTAGCAGACACTACATGACTCCATGTTTCCAGTTTTAGCAAATGACAGACATCTCAGCTTGCAAAGTACTCACTGTGCCCATGCAATGATGGAAATACTATAGGTCCTCACTCCTTGAGCCCATGCCCTGACAAAGGCTGAAATTAAGTATTGAAAAGTTCTGTTAACCCTGAGAGATCCTTGCATTTCTTCAGTGTGTGCAGCTACCTGAGACAAAGTGGTTTTTCTCACAAATCCTATGCTTCCAAGACTAGTTATAACCTAGAGGCCTCTGCAAATTTGGTGAGCAGCCCAGTCATTCAGGGTTCTCCTGCTTGAAATTACCAGAGGCCATCAAGAGGGGAAAAAAATAAATATCCCCCATCAGATTACCCTAACAACAAAAGAAGCTATGTGGCCCTTTCTCTTGTCAGAATCCAGCCCTACCCCAGGGGGTGGACAAAGTTTAAGAAGCTTTGAGAGCATCTCTAACAGCTATCTCTTAACTCTTAGATGTAGAAGGTTTGGATCTAAAATGACCTTTGGAATGACAAACTTTTCGCCAACTGTAAGTCAAGGTGCTACCATGAACTTTCTGACTGTGTCAGTTCCTGTCACTATAAAATAGAGACAGACCACAGTTATATAGGACATAATTATCTGAGATATAATCTCTGCATCATAAAGCATGGGGCATGTGTCCTGATGTACAGGAAAGTGTAAATGCTAGCTTCACTGGACCATGGCCTCAGCTGTATGGACCAATTTCAGAATGATGCAAAGGGTCAAGGGTCTCCCTACCCTGACCTTAATTTTCAGTCAGTCCTTAGTTTCTCACCAAAAGTCATGCCAAGCTGATCCAGAGTGCCTCCATCCTCATCAGCTATCCTAGATAATGATCCACCTAAGTCTAGCTAGTTAGTGAATCCCCTGGTAATCTGATACAGAGAGATGGTGTCTCTGTATCTTCAAGTTCTTACACAGGAGAAGGTGAATGTATCTTAAGACTGGAAAATTACAGTCTTTGTGAAGCTGTTGTTGGGACCAAGGTAAGAACTTTTCACCCATATATACTTCTGATTTTCCTCAGTGTCTGTGTGTCTTACAGCCACTGATAAGAGGGACTCTGGGTCCTGGACCACTTTGGCTTTTACCTGGTGTGTGAGTCTCTGTTTGTGCTGGTGTTGTAGGATTCGAGGTAGAGACTCTGGGTGATATTGATAGAAGTGTGGGTCTTGTTGACATTGTCATGGGTTTCACTGTAGTTGTGGGTCTTCCTGTTGTGAATCTTCCTGTTGTTGTGGGTTTTCCTGTTGTTGTGGGACTTGTTGGAGGACTTGTTGGAATTTCTGGATTTGGAAATCAAGATGAAACAAGGATGAGTCAACAAGAAGGGACAAGAGTTTCTGTTGTAGCATCAGTGAGAGGCTGTCCCCAGAAAGGCTCATCTCCTGAACTTCTGTCCTTTGTCATTTACCAAGTAGGACAGGGCAGGGTAGGGCTGTGGGGACAATTCACCAATCGCAGGCAGCTGCACTGATGACATGGAGATGAGAACAGAGCCTGTGCTCCTAAGGACACTTTATAAATGACATCTGTCAGGTCCTCAGATCTGTAAGCATCTGTGAGACACTGAGAGGGTGTGGGGGCCTGTGATTACTCTCACTGGTGACTCACTTCATACTCAATTTCCAGACCCTGCATGTTCACTAAAGTGTGTCCCAAGAGGACAGACACACCATCTAGCCTGCATCTTAGCATGCAGATCCTACACAAGCCCCAACACAAATGGGTTTTGAACATTTGGGTAGAGACTGGATATTGTCTTTTATGGTTTCTTCCTATCTATGACAGACAGACAATGTGAATGCCCCTCATCCAAAAATGTTTGGTGTCAGAAATTTAATCTTTCTTAACAATTCAGAACATTTGCACATAGATACTGTCTTATAAATGATCCTCAAGCATGAATATGGTTGATGTAGCATTCATATGCCTGCAATTTATGTATATATGTTAATGGAAAGTTTATAAACTTTTGATAATTCTGCATGTGATAATTTCATGGTGTTGAATTTTCCAGGTGCTTTACCAAGTCCATGCTTATAAGTTTCTTGATTTTGAATCTCTGAAGAAGTAAGATTTTTAGATTATTCAGGTTGAAGCTGCAATTCACAAATCAACAGCATCTAAGGGTCTGTAAGCATCCAAACAGGTCTTAGTGTGTTATGTTCCTAGACAGGACCTAAGGCAAAATAGTGCCAGGAATCATACTGTCAGTGTCGGCAGAGATGTAACCTCAATCTTACCTGTGTTAACTGCAAAATAATAGCTCAGCAACAAGGAAATACTGCTCTGAAAACCATTCTTTATGTGGATTACAGAATAATCCCTTAACGCAGTGTTTGTTTACCTTGAAATGAAGAAAAAACAGTAGTGTTCCTACAATGTGTAAGGAAATGGCAGATGCAGAGCAACCCCTTAAATTCTATACATATATTTATTCATTTATTTGTGTGATGTCGCAAATGTGGATGGATGAGAGGAGCCTGTTCTCTGCTTCCTCCATGTGGGCCCAGGGATTGAATTCAGGTCATCAAGCTTATTAGTAGGCACTTTTTCCCACTGAGCAATCTCACTGCCTGTCAAAGTCCCTTTCCTATAGAGGGCCAGACAGTTAAGTTAAGGAACCAAAAAACACCATGTTCAGGAGAAAACACCCTTCTTGTCAGTTTGAAAATCACTGCTAACAACATAGCAAGAGTGGGTGTGACTGTGATGCTATGAAACTATTCACCTCAGTGATTGGTTATGTTTATAACCTGGCCTGGGTGGTTTGCTGACCAGTCCAATATGTGGACAGAGGCCTTAACACAGTACAAACCCTCCCTGGAGAGCAGAAATCTCTGAGGTGAGAGGAAAGCAAGCCTGGGAACAGTCTAGTCAGAAGATCACTATGACAACACAACCAGGAAAGAATCAGCAGCTCAGGAGCTTTGCTCATTTTGCTGTGGGAATTTTATTCTCCCAGGTAGATGGGAAAGTCCAAGGAGCTGATGAGGGTCATATGACCACTGGAGAGGAATCTCGATGTATTTAAACAAGGAGAAAATGTTGATTTGAGTGTTAAGGATGAAACCGAGTTGCTGGATTACCTATGGAATCACTCTGTAAGCATTGACCTGCTAACAAATTTCTAAGCTTCATAAAACCTTCAATTAATGAATGAAATTGGTAATTTTATTCTATGATGCCATGCCTATCCCTATTATGGTACTGGAAATCTAACTCCATTGTTTTAGGCAGGAATGTTTGCTAGACTAGTGACTTCCAAAGTCACACCACAGCCCTTGCTTGATTAGTATATTTGCAGTTCTAGGGACAGAAGCCAAGGCTTCAGGCATGCTAGACAAATTGCTGTGCATCCCCTAAGATGATTTTGTTTTTTAGTGCTTGAAGAAATACAGCAGTTTTAGTCATCTTACCCTTGGAAGAACAAGAGGGGAAAAACCCAGAAAGGATACAGCAAGCTTAAAGAGCTTTAACTGTATGGTAGAGGGGTATGGGTGCAATTTGAACTTGGGCTGTGGGGCCTAAATGGACTTCCTAATACTTTCACAAGAATGTGGGAGTTGAGCAAAGTTGAAGAATTAGCCAACCAGAGATGTGAGGGGAGAAGGAAGAGGGAGGGCAAAGGTACAGATGCAGGAGAGTGCCTGTGGCCAGGGAGGGACAGCAATGCAAAGGAGCAAGGGACAGGCCATGGGACTCAGGAGCTCCTTCTCGAGGACTCTCCTGTTTCCAAAGACAGTGTCCTTGTTAGGGTTTAGGGGTGTCAGGACCTCGTGCCATCTGTGGACTGCTCTGACTTCCAGGCTGGCAAGCAAGGATGCCTTAGGGTCTGTGGCAGGAATTCAGTGTGGGAGAGACAACAGAAGGTAATAGATAAATGAAACCAAGACACTCATGTCGGTGGTCCCAGAAGGCAAAGAAAACTGGGCTTTCTGTCCACTGGGAGTCTAAAGAGGATGAGTTACTCAGGCCTGAGCTGGGCATGGCAGGAGGGACTGTCAGCAGAGAAGGGAGGAGCAGCTCCCACCACAGGGTTTGGAGGGGATATTCTGGGTTTTGGTCACTTTCAATGTGAGGTATATTTGTAAACATGAAGGAGGAAGTTCTAGGATAAACATATGCTTTGGGAGTAACTGGCTTAGAAATGGAATTTGAAAGGGAGAAGCCTGAATTAGAGACTTTGGGGAATGCCTTTCCTGAAGCTATTGATGTTTTTGTGTGCTGAGGCATGGCCCTGGTGCCTCCTCAGATTGGCCTTCCTTCAAAAGGGCAGCAGAAAAGAGGTGCCCACACACAGGCAGAATCAGCCCAAGGAGCAAGAAGAGCATGAAGGTGAGGAGGGCCTGAAAGTCAAGGTCAACCTGTTGGTGATGGAGCATGATTTTATCCAGCAGAGGCTGTCGGATCTCTGTGATTTCCAGAGCAGCCTGGTCTACAGAGTGAGTTCCAGGAGTTGCTCCATAGCTACTGAGAAATCTTGTCTTGAAAAACTAAGGAAGGAAGGAAGGAAGGAAGGAAGGAAGGAAGGAAGGAAGGAAGGAAGGAAGGAAGGAAGGAAGGAAGGAAGGAAATCAACGTCAAAGGCAAAGGCACTGGTAATAGTCACAAGTCAGAGCTGCAGACATCAGGGCCAATGTTAGTCCAGGGAACCTTGCAACTGCAGGGCTAGTGACTTCCCATGTTGGAGACATCAGTGAAAATGGGTGTAATGAAGATGAAAACAAGGCAATAGCAGGAAACCCGGAACTAAGGGTCTGTGAAGTGAAGCTCTCTGTGCAGCTGGTGTCTAAGCACCTGGATATGGGCTCAGGAACCTTAAGACTGTGATCTTAGCAGAGTAGAAGGACATCCTGTTGGTGGAGGGATAGAATGCTGTTGGTCAGAACCCAAGTCATCTCAAGGTATCTTACATCTTTGAATAGCATTATCTACTAAGTTCAGCTTCTAACAATGTAACTTTTACATAAAACTTATATGCAGGCTGGGTTGGCTTCAGCTAGCTTCACCTACTCTGAGGCTGGGAAGGCAATAAATGCTGTATCTTATGGCCACAAATCTTTGTGCCTTACTGTAGCCCCTGCCTCCTGACCCTCCAGGGTGGGTGGTTGTTTGAATGTTATTTTTTTCCTTTATTTGGTTAATTTTGGAGGTCATACTGAACCTGGAGCTTGTTCTCTCTCAGGGTGGTCTGTCACCTACAGAGACCCTCCTCCTTAGAATGCTGCTAATATAGCATGACCCAACCGACCCAGTCCACCTCTGTGCTTTGTATAAACACTGACACTTGGCTCATTTCCAGAACTGTCAAGAGTCCACATTGGTCTGGAACTACAGGGCTGTAGCCCAGCTTATAGGAGGCTGGGCCAGATGATCATGAACTCTATTAGGCTCCATGAGTAACTTGGTAAGACCCAGTCTCAAAAATGAAAAGTGGGAAGTTGAGTTTGGGAGACTGGAGTTGGAGTTGATTGGCAGAGACACCCTGGTTTCCATCTCTGTCACACAGCAAATAGTCACAACAACAACTAAAGAGCCAGGTATGGTGGCAGAAGCCTTTACTCCAACAACCTGGAAGCAGAGGCTCACAGATCTCTGTATGTTCCAGGCCAGCCTGGTCTGCATATTGCTATGTACCAGCCAGATACAAATAAATAAATAGATAAATCTTTAAGAAAGAAGGAAGTTCATAAGGCTTTTCCATTGTAGAGTACCACTCAGAACAAATTAATGTCCCAAAGCCGTGAACACTCAAATTTGGATCATAATCAACTATTTTATTTTTAACATTTTTAAATTCATTTTTTATGTTTCCATCAACTATTTTATTGCCTTCTTAGACAAGAGCCCATATTTTTATATAGCCAGAGTTTGATCATTCAGAATCACGACATGGATGCAGGGAAACATGCATGAACACACAGACACACAGACACAGACACACACACACACACACACACACACACACACACACACACACATACACACACATCCCATCACAACATGGACAAAGGGAAAGATGCAAGCACACATGCACATACACACAAAGATGTAGGTAGGGTAGCAGGCCATGATGCAAAGGTTTTTTTGTTTTTCTGTTTTCTCATTTTTTTTGTTTTTGTTTTTGTTTTTGTGAGACAGGTTTCTCTGTGTAACAGCCCTAGTTGTCCCGGAACTAGCTCTGTAGACAAAGCTGCCCTTGAACTCATAGACATCTGCCTGCCTCTGCCTCTTTAGCACTGTGATTAAAGGTGTGCACTACCACCACTCAGAGGGTTTTTTTTTTGGGGGGGGCAGAGGTTACACAAATTCTCCAGTAGTCCACGATGGCTGTAGCACAGTTGGTTTTGAACCTCACCTCCTTTGTCTGTCTCCCAGGAGCTGGAATTTGCCAACAGGAAGCAATTAGGGTTTTTTTTTTTTTAAATGATACAATGAAAACTATAGAATTTGAGAGAATAGTTTAGCGGTCTCTAGCTAAATCGTTTAGATGGTTTCTGTAGCAAGCAGGAAACCCAGAGTTTAATCTTCCTCATCAGATAAACTAGGCCTGGAGGTAATATGAGTGTAATCAGCACCTGGGGAAGCAAATATCAGAAGTTCAAGGTCATCCACAGCAAGGCTTCCATTGCTAGGAAACCTGGGATTACAAGAGTCCCTGTCTCCCCTGGTGGTGGTGGCCCACACCTGTAATCCCTCTGTAAATTCAAGGTCAGCCTGCTCCTCCAGCACTCCACAGTACCTAGAAAGCGAGGGGAAGTTCCAGGTCAGATAGACAGCCTGAGAAGACAAAGTTCTCTAAATACAATAAGCTGCGTTTTGGGGAAGGAGTGCACCAATTTTCAACATAAGTAAATACATTTTTGCTGAGCAGTGGTGGTGCACACATTTAATCCCAGTACTTGGGAGGCAGAGGCAGCTGGATCTCAGTGAGTTCGAAACCAGCAAATAAATAAATAAATAAATAAATAAATAAATAAATAAATAAAATGTTTTTAGGATATTCTCAAGTTTTTCTGTAAATATCTCCCCAACACTTAAAGAACTCAGTGACTTTTCAGTCATTGAAAAATGAAATCCAGGAGCTAAAGAGATGGCTCAGTGGTTAAGAGCACTGTCAGCTCTTTCAGAGTACTTGGGTTCAATTCCAACAACCACATGGCAGTTCACAACTGCATAACTGCAGTTCTAGGGGACCTGACATCCTCACACAGACATACATGCAGTCAAAACACCAATGCACATTAAGTAAAAATAAATTACTTAAAAATTAAAAAGAGCTGGGTAGTGGTGGTGCACACCTTTAATACTAGCTCTCAGGAGGCAGAGGCTGAAAGATCTCATGAATTTGAGACCAGCCTGTTCTAAGAAGTGATTTCCAGGACTGAAATGTTCAGGCATTAATGCTGACCTGCTTTACCACTTTAAGGGACAGACCCCACCCCCTGACAACAGGTGGGGCATGCAAGGTTATATGCCCTTTGTGGCCACACCACCTGTTATGCATTATGGACCTGCATGAGGATAGTGCACATGCCTGAAGGCTCAATGCTAATGCTCAGCTTTCCCTTTAAAGCTCTACCTGTCTCTCTTACCCCCCCTCTCTCTCTCTGGCAACTGACTGTGGCGGTCAGCCATTAACTCTGTCTCTCTTCTCTTAGGCTTCTCGCTCTTCCTCTTCCTCTCTTCTCGTACTCTTACTCTCTGCTCTGTTCTTCCATTTCTCTCCTTTTCGCTTTCCTGCCTTATAATAAACTACCGTTCATGTATCTCTATAGTCTCATACCTCATCTTGCACCTTCTTTATTTCTAATTTAAGCACAAGCATAACAAGGACAGCTAGAGTTGTTACACAAAAAGAAGCCTGACTCGAAAATGAAAAGATTATAAAGAAAAAAATGAACACCAAACTCTACAACCAGAACTAAGGGTCTGTGAACTGAAGCTCTCTGTGCAACCGGTGTCTAAGCAGCTGGACAAGGGCTCAAGATCCCTAAAACTGTGACATTGCCAGAGAAGGACATCCTGTTGGTGGAGGGATAGAATGCTGATGGCCAGAGTCCAAGTCTTCTCAAAGTATCTTATATCTTTGAATAGCATTATCTACTAAGTTCTGCTCCTAACAATGTATCTTTTATATAAAACTTGTATGCAGGCTAGGTCGGCTTCTGCTAGCTTCACCTACTCTGAGGCTGGGAAGGCATTAAATGAAACATCTGATGGCCACAAATTCTGTGCCTTACAGTAGCCCCTGCCTCCTGTCTCTCCAGGGTGGTTATTTGTTATTATTTTTTTCTTTTATTTAGTTTCTTTTGGAGGTCTTACTGAACCTGGAGCTTGTTCTTTCTCAGGGTGATCTGTCACCTATAGAGACCCTCCTCCTCAGAATGCTGGGAATACAGCATGAGCCAACCCAGTCCACCTCTGTGCTTTGTATAAACACTGACACTTGGCTCATTTCCGGAACTGTCAAAAGTCACATTTGGTCTAGAAGTACAGGGCTGTAGCCCAGCTTCTAGAAGGCTGGGGCCAGAGGATCATGAACTCTATCTAGGCTCCCTGAGTAACTTAGTAAGACCCTGTCTCAAAATAAAAAGTGGGAAGATGAGTTTGGGAGACTGGAGTTCGAGGTGAGTGGCAGAGGCACCCTGGTTTCCATCTCTGTCTCACAGAAAATAGTCACAACAACAACAACAAAAGAGCTAGATATGGTGGCACATGCTTTTATTCCTACAAAATCACAATCTCTGTATGTTCCAGGCCAGCCTGGTCTGCATATTGTTATGTACCAGCCAGATACAAATGAATAAATAGATAAATCTGCAATAGAGAAGGAAGTTCATACAGATTTTTTCATTGTGGAGTAATATGTTATAAATAATATTACATAATATTTACAGACACCTGGAGTACCAGACTATTTTTATAGCTTCTTGTTTCTAGTGTTTACTTTGCTTAAGAAGGACTTTAATAGGGGCTGGAAGAGATGGTTTGGGTGTTAAGAGCACATGGCAGCTCCCAATTGTCTATAACTCCAATTCCAGGGGATCTGGCAAAACACCAATGCACATAAAGTAAAAATAATTTATTTCTTAAAAAGTAGATGGCTTTAATAGCTCATCTATGGAAGTCCATTATTCCATTTAAATGAAGATCCACATTCAAAGAATCCAAAGAACTCCATTGCATGCTAAGTTGCCCTAATGTGTAGAGACTCAACCTGCATTGTCCTATTGTCTTGCACACAATCACTTATCACCCTATATGTCATTTCATATGGTACAGAAATCCAAGGAGCACTTTCTGATTGCTTCACTCCAGCACGAGTCTGCGGAAGACTGTACTCACCAGTTAGGTAGGAGAGCCCCAGCTTCCTGTTATAGTATCTCCTTCTAGTCCTCTGCTGCTGATAGACTTCTAAAACTGCCCATGGATAAAGACAAGTCTCTCCCAGAATTCCATCCTAATATCCTAATTGCACGGTTAAGTATTTTGTTGGAAAACGGAGTCTGTCTGGTTCTACAATCTTTTGCCAGATAGAATCTATCCACCCACTTAAGGAGACCTCAAGTAAATGCTCAATAGCACTCAGGAAGCAAAGACAGGTTGATCTTGTGATTTCAAGGACAACCTAGTCTATATAGGGAGACCTTGTCTCCAAAACAAATAAACAAACACAAAACGTAAAAATGAAATTTCTTGTGAATGTCTCTGCAGCCTCAGCAAGGGTCTTTACTTGAGTTCAGACTCCAGGCCTGGAGCTCATGCTGACTTTAATATGGTTCCTGCACAAAGGAAATCAAATGCCTGAACCAGGTTTATCAACTTGCTGATAAACAAACTAAAAGGCACTCAAAGGCATAGACTATAACTAGAGATCAGGGAGGTTGCTGGTGCAGAGGCAGAAGTGAAAGCTGACTAATAGACCCACTGGTCTGTCATTCAACTACCATTATCCTAATACATATTCATTGGAACCTATGTTAATAGTGGAAGAGTCTAAGCAAATTAAGCTAGACTAGAGTGTTTGCTTGCAGAAGTGTAGGCAGAGAGGCTTCCAGCAACCAAAGCAGAGCTTCTGCCTCCCCTTATACTCCTTTGAGGTGTACTAACTGGCCGATGCAGGCTTCCAGAGTTGGACAGTCGTGCAAGACAGTGTTGTGGGGTATTCACCAGACAAGACTGCTCCGACAGGTTTTAAGTAAGGAGGAAGTCGGTATCAGCTGGTCTATGACTACATTGGGTGCTCGGGATCCCAGTGTAGCATGGACCCTTTATCAGTGTGAGGTTTTAAGCATAAAACCATGCTCTGGGTTGACATGTACTTCAGTTAAAAAGAATGGTTAGCCAGAAGTAGAACTACAGAAGCTAAAGAGCAATGTTAGTGCATTTAGACAATTTCCCACAAGTATATGGATTTGATGTGTTGGGCCTTTGATTTAATTTTGGAAGGCATTGTTGTCTACATATTGACATTTATAGCCTGGATGGCACTCCGATCATGTAGTCAATTGTGTTAAGGTTTCCAGGTCTACTAAGGTCTAGATCCCTGTTATATTCCTCACTGGTTTTAGTTCATGAGTCTAACTGTGGACTCATTGTGTTTTAAAGAGACATTGTTGGTGCTGAGGACCAACTTGCAGCCATAGGATTCAAGAGAATCACCAAATAGAGGCCTTTCCAAGTTAGTTTTAGTGCCCAATTCGCTACCTGCTTGAACTCAACAGTATCACTGGACTGGAACAAAGGGGAGCAGGTGGTGGACTTGGAGGTCAAATGGGTCTCTCAGACAGTCTAACAAATAGCCGTGATGGAGTATAAGAGTTCCTGGAGTGACTTGAGAAAGGAATGGGTAGACAGTTCTTCTGGTCTTAGAACCTGGGAAGCAGTGGGGGAGGTCTTTCAAACATAATCTCATAGGGGTAACTCCCTCCCTAATTGGAGTGCAGTAGCCCAATGCAAAGTAAAGCAAAGAGGCCTATCAGTCTTTTGTAAAACTCTAATGGGAGTTTTCTTAGAGATGGTGTGTGTGTGTGTGTGTGTGTGTGTGTGTGTGTGTGTGTGTGTGTGTGTGTGTGTGTGTCCTGACTATTCTTTTTACCTAGACACAACTCTGAGTTCTTTATGCACAATGAAGTTTTAAATCTATGTTTAAACTTTTGCTATTAATTTAAAGATTTGGCTTTCAAAGCCAGAGCATTTTGAACCCCATTGTTAGAGGGAGGCGAAATCAAGGGACCAGTTCCGGCAGGAGTTTTTTAAGCTACTATTGAGCAGTGTCAGTCCAGGTGGGGAATGCTTTTACCTTGTTTGAAAAAAGTATCTTTAAAAAGTAAATACTCTGGGCAGTGGTGGCTCATGCCTTTAATCCCAGTAGTCTGGAGGCAGATGCAGGTGGATCTTTGTGAGTTTGAGAGCGTTGTGGTCTACAGAGTGAGTTCCAGCACACCCAGGGCTACACAGAGAAACCCTGTCTCAAAAAAACTAACAAAACAAAAACTAGTAAGTACTTTTATCCTCGCCTAGCAGGCCAGGTCTTGGTGAAGTCCATTTTCCTAGAGTCCACTGGGGTATTAGTCTTCCAGTCCCACCCCTTCCTGGGTAAGGGCTCTCTGTTTTGGGTTCACTTTAGCACAAACCTGTCATCTGGCTGAGACATCTTGCACTAGGCTGTCCAACATACCTTTATCTGAGCAACTCTTAAATTTTTGTGGACATCCCGCTTCTTCTTCTTCTCCACCCCCCCACCCCAGCCAAAAGTGTAGCCTGGTGAAGGTTGGTTAACAACAGTCCTGCTGGTTGTTTCTGGGAGAATGATCTTTCCTTCCTCCATCAGCCTGTGTGTTTGAACTGTCCAGTTTTCCTTTAGCACAGAGTCTTAGGCAGCACAGAGTCATAATATGTCATCAAAATATGAATAGGCACCACTGGCCTGTTTGTCAGGCAGCCAGGTCAGAAGCCCATCAGTGAAGGACAGCAATTTGTAGAGGAAACCAAATAGCTTCTAGGAGGGTCAAGATCTTTAAAATTCTTTTTCCTACAAGTGAGAAGCCCTCTTTCTTCATAGATCATAACATGGACATGCCCAGTAGGAAAAGCATGCTAACTGATGATGGACCATGTTTATGGTCGTAGACTTTCCTTTAGCACATCTGAGAGCCTGAGTCAGATTAATCAGTTCTGATTTCTGGGCTGAGGTACCTGGCTTGAGCTCAAATCATTTTGGTTAAAGTAACAACAACAGCTCCCACATACCTGGTTTCAGCTTTCATCTACTGACAATCATGAATGAGTATCTGTGTTATCAGACAAAATAGTAGCTAAATTGATGTCGATGGGAATCCTCAAACTAGACTGTAGAGTGAGCCAGGAGTAGGGCCTGGCACTGGGTGACACAGGCATTAGACAGCCAGCATTCTGGTTCTCCTCAGAAGAGGGCATTAACCATGTTGTGGCATGCTGTGAGTTTTAGAACTTGACCCAGAATTAACTTGGTTGTTTTTGTTAAACTTGCAGTAGCTTCCAAAGATCTTAGACAGGAGGGTCATTGTGTGGCCATAGGGCCCAATTGTTTGGACAGGTATATCACAGAGTGTTTCTATGGCCCCAAAGTTTGGGTTAAAACCACTTTTGTATTTGCTTAGTCTCATTCCAAATTTGGGGCTTAGTACACACTTTATGCTGGTGTATATAGGCCCTGCTATTGCCACAGAAGTCTGGTATCCAGAGCCAGCAATACTCAGCTGCACCTAGGAATTCTTGTACCTGTCTCTTAGTCTTTGGAGTAAGGATCTGCAGGATGGCAGCAATCCTATTATGAGACAATCTCCTTTTGCCTCCCATCAGCTGGTATACAAGATAGGTAGTCTTCTTCAAAGGTGGGCTTTCTTAGCCCACATTTTATAACTCAAGATCTGTAACTCCTGTAGCAATCTCCCAGTAGCTCTTTTATAATCCAGTTTCCCAGAAAACCCCAATGGAAGGACAGGAAGACTACATTTAGTGTTCTTATATCCTGAAGCATCTGGTCCAAGGTATGTTTCCCATTGTAACTTCTCTCTGGGTCTGTCTATTTAAAAGCAAAGATGGGTTGACTCACCTCTGCCAATGGGAGGTTGGAGAACACATCTTTCAGGTCCAAGACAGTGTACACTTGTTTCTCTGGAAGAATCACACACATGAGAATCGGAAGTCCCAGGTTTCTTCATAGGCAGGAGACATGTATTCCAAGGTGACTGGCAGGGCACCAGGATGCCTGTCTCTTCAAGCCATGCATTATGGACTGCAATATCCCCCTTTTGTTTCCAGGGTCATTGGGTACTATTTAATCTAGACAGAAGTAGCTAAAATGGATAGTTGAACAATTAATTATAGGAGTTTGGTGTTGGACAAATCCTGGTAGTTTGGTTTCTTCTGACAGGGTGAGTCATCAAAATATATATGTCTAACTCTGTCTCATCATCAGAGAAGGCAGCAGTGGCTTTCAGTTTATATAAAATTTCTTGTCCCAATCCCTTCTGTATTGATAAACACCCCCAAACTGGGAACTACTTATATCTTTGTTTAAATTTTAAAGCTTTTTTTAATATCTGGGGCTGACTGGGTAACAAAGAAAATCTTTTTAGCAGTAGTCTTTAATCCTTTAAAAAGGACATAGCAAAGGTTGTTTAAAGTTTTCTTGGTCAGTGTTGGCCAGATGGGAGAATCTAGTCTGCTCAGGCTGCATTGTCTGGCATTGTTTTGTTTTGTTTACTTTTTTTTCAGAGAATGGTGGGATTTATCATTGACTGAAACAAAGACAAAAACTTCTAAAAAGAAGGGAATGGAACTTTCTCTTTTCCGTTGGGCTCAAAGGAAACTTTCTGCCTTCCCTGAGGCTGTTTAGAGCAAGCCCAGCACAGAGCAGAGGGAATGCTCTTCTGGGAGAACTATTTCCCCCACCCTGTGTGCACTCCACATAGATGGCAGGGGGGCTTGATGACAGGCCCATGCCCTATTTCTCTTCACCCCCACAAAGGAACCGACCTTGAGCAACAGTCAAGCAAAATAAACAAATAAATAAGTAAATAAATAAACAAGTAAGCGCTCCTGTTCCCAGAGTAGGACAGGTAGAGGATATCTATAGTTACTAGGCAGAGCCAAAATGATTTGGGCCCCCAACAGGAGGGGGCAGAGTCTTCAGCTGCATGGGGTAGGTTCTCACACCAGGAAAAGCACCTGTTGAATACTGCAAAACAAAGTTCACAGAAACATATAGTGAGACAAAGACACACACACATACCCCGTAGACACAAACAGGGGTGGCCAGCATACATTCATACACTTGAGCAAACAGAAGGATCCAGTGGCATCTCATATGGATCTTGGACACTGGATCAGCAGCTGTGTCTGACCTCTCTTTTGTGTCCAAACACAAGGCATATTAACCAGACTTATCTCTTAAGGTGACAGACCAGGTGACTTTCTAATTTGTTTTCTTTTGGGGTAGAGGTGTTAAACCCCTATAAAGCATTAGGCAGTTATTGACCAAAGGGAGCCTTGGTGACCTGGGATATTTGAGGTTGCACTCCTCAAATTGAGGAGTACATTGAGGTGACTCCATAGGAGTCACCTGACCACCACACTCTTCACCATCCAAGGGGGTCCTAGGTCCTCACACCCAGTTGACTGGATTCTTCAATCAAATTTAAAAAGTAAAACCCAAACTAAGGGCCTATGCTGGAATAAACTATATTTGGGGGGTTGGTGATGTAGCTTGGATCAAGGCCTGAGTGTGATTGGTTCACAGTGGGGAAACTATTTTTGCTAAGGTCTCTGTTCATCTGTTATGCAGTTTCCTAGTTCCAAATGTCAGGTTTGGGAAGTCAAGCACTATAACCACATCCTCTCCTAGGAATGAATCAGCAGATTAATGGACTACAATTGATGTCCTTTTACATCTATTGCCTCCTTCCCTGCAGCATCTCCGGAACTAGAGTTGAAAAGTGGACCCTGTTCTATCAACAGCCCTGAGAAAAGTACCTAGCACTTGATGAAATCATTCAAAATTGTAACACTATATGCCCTTGTCCTGAGGGTCTACACATAATAAGGTAAAGATATCTGGCCCAAATGAACTAATGAGCCATAATAAATGAATGTGAAGTCAGGTTTCAAGGTGAATAAATACTTTTAATTCCTTAAAATTAAGGGCCCAGGCCCTCACTCAGCCCCCCCCCCCACTTTGGCATCCCTGACAGGCTGCAGAAAAGACCCAGTAAGATGTAGGCCCCTGTCTTAGCAGCATGACCATGCTGGTCCTTGCCCTAATTACTAGGAAGCAACCACCAGATTCCCTCCATATGGTAAGAAACCAATAAGAAGTTAGTTGTCAGCTCTGGATGTGCTTTACTGATAATATGAAATTCAGGCATAACAACTTTTCTGCACCTGCAGGTCACCGATCAACTCAGTCCAGGTTGCCCAATCCTGAGACTGTTGCTATGTAACTAGTGTACACCCAGACACCCCCTTCCTCTACTCCAATGCATATCCTGCCCCACTGCTATTCAGGGTCCCTCCTACCCACTGTGTCGGTCAGATAGAGGACCAGAGTTAACTTGTAATTTAAAAAGACTCTTTACTTTTTCATCATATCTGGTCTCTTGGTGGTTTGGGGGGTTCAGAGTCTGGACAGAACAAAAGTACATGCCTGAAGTCAGACAATTACTCAGTGTCCTATCTCCATTACTCTCCAAGTTGTGCACACAGTTCTCAAAGAAGAACTGGTTGGTCGTCAATCCTCAGAGTCATCTGACACCAGCAATCTGTGCACTGGACCAAATTTGGCAGTGTGATCCAACACACCAAGGTCTGGTGGCAGCTCTGCCTCCATCTGCCGGCCCAGGTAGGCCAGGGGCTATTTCAGGTTCCTGTTAGTCGCTACTGCTCAGAGTCATCTGACACCAGCGATCTGTGCGCCTGACCAATTCGGCTGAGGGATCTGACACACTGAGCACCCAGTGGCAGTTCTGTCTCCATCCGCCAGCCCAGAGGCACCCAACACACCTGAACACTGCCATCACCCTGGTAACCATGACACCTCCATCCACGAGAAGAGAACAGACATCAGAGTATTGGATCTGTTTGCATCTACCAGAAGAGAACCTTGGTCCCAGACCCACCAGGAGAGCAAGAAACTCCTGCTACACCCACTAGAAGAAAGGATGAGAAGAGGACAAGGTAAAAGCACATTCAATAACAGAAAACACAATATGACACCTCCAGAGACTAGAATCCATACACCAGCAAGACCTGAACATCACAATGCAGATGAACCAGAAGAGAATGACCTTAAAATTATCTTCAGGAAAATAATAGAGGACCTCAAAAAGGACATGAGAAAATCCCTTAAAGAAATGGAAGAAAAAAACAACCCCCAAAATACAAGATTCAACGAATCTCTCAAGGAAACAGTTCAAGACCTAAAAACTGAAATAAAGACAATAAAGAAAGCACCATCTGAGGGAATGTTGGAAAAAGAAAAGCTGGGTAAATGATCAGAAACTACAGACATAAGCATAACTAACAGAATACAAGAGATGGAAGAGAGAATCTCAGGAGTTGAAGACACACTAGTGGAAATAGATTCATCAACCAAAGAAAATCTTAAGTCCAACAAATCCCTAACACAAAATATCCAGGAAATATGGGAATCTGTGAAAAGACCCACCCTAAGGATAATAGATATAGAAGAAGGTGAAGAAATGCAACTCAAAGGCACAGAAAACATATTCAACAAAATCATAGAAGAAAACTTTCCCACCCTAAAGAAAGATATGCCAATGAAAATACAAGAAGCCTACAGAACACCAAATAGACTGAACCAAAAAAAGATCTCCTTGCCACATAATAATCAAAACACCAAACACACAGAACAAAGAGAAAATATTAAGAACAGCAAATGAAAAAGGTCAAGTAACCTATAAAGGCATACCTATCAGAATCACACCTGACTTTTCCATGGAAACTCTGAAAGCCAGAAGGTCCTGGATAGATATTCTACCTACACTAAGAGACCGTGGATGCCAGCCCAGACTACTATACCCAGCAAAGCTTTCAATCAATATAGATGGAATAAACAAGATATTCCATGACAAAACCAGATTCAAACAATACATATCCACCAATCCAGCCTTACAGAAAGTTCTGGAAGGAAAACTGCAACCCAAGGAAGTTAACTACAACCAGAAAAATATAGGCAATAGATAAACCCACTTTAACAACAGCCGAAAGGAAAAAGGGATAGAATCACACACATAATCTCACCACCATAACCAAATCAAAAACAAACAAGAATGAACAATCAATAGTCATTAATATCCATCAACATTAATGATCTTAACTTCCCTATAAAAAGACACAGATTAGCAGAATGGATAAGAAGACAGAATCCTTCCTTCTGCTGCATACAAGAAACACACCTCAACTTCAAAGACAGACAGTACCTAAGAATTAAAGGTTGGGGAAAGAACAATTCTCAACTTTATATGGAGAAACAAAAGACCTAGGATAGCCAAAACAACCCTGTACAATAGAGGAACTTCTGGAGGCAACACCATGCTGACTTCAAGCTCTATTACAGACCTATAGACCTGAAAACAGCTTGGTATTGGCACAAAAATAGACAGGTAGACCAATGGTATAGAGTTGAAAACCCTGATGTTAACCCACACACCTACGAACACCTGATTTTTGACAAACAATCCAAAAATATGCACTAGAACAAAGAAAACATCTTCAACAAATGGTGCTGGCATAACTGGATTCAAACATGTGGAAGACAACAGATAGACCCAAGTCTTTCACCCTGCACAAAACTTAAGTCAAAATGGATAAAAGACCTCAACATAAACCCAGCCACACTGAACCTATTAGAGGATAAAGTGGGAAATACCCTTGAATTAATTGGTACAGGAGACCGCTTCCTGAACATAATACCAGTAGCACAGACACTGAGATCAACAATTAATAAATGGGACCTCCTGAAACTGAGAATCTTCTGTAAGGCAAAGGACACAGCATGTCAAAACAGCAGCCCACTGACTGGGAAAAGATATTCACCAACCCCACATCTGACAGAGGGCTGATCTTCAAAATATACAAAGAACTCAAGAAGCTAGTCTCCAAAACACCAAACAATTCGATTAAAAAGAGGAGTACAGAACTAAATAGACAGTTCTCAATAGAGGAATCTAAAATGGCTGAAAGACACATAAGAAAGTGTTCAACATCCTTAGCCATCGGGGAAATTCAAATCAAAACAACTCTGAGATACCATCTTACTCCTGTCAGAATGGCTAAAATCAAAAACACCAATGACAGTTCATGTTGGAGAGGATGTGGAGAAAGGGGGACACCTCTCCACTGCTGGTGGGAGTGACCACTTGTACAGCCACTTTGGAAATCAGTATGGTGACTCCTCAAGAAAATGGGAATGAGTCTACCACAAGATCCAGCAATTCCACTCTTAGGCATATACCCAAAAGAAGCACATCCATACAACACAGACATTGTTCAATGATGTCCATAGCAGCACTAACTGTAATAGGCAGAAACTGGAAGAAGCCTAGATGCCCCTCAACTGAAGAATGGATAGAGAAATTGTGGTACATTTACACAATGGAGTACTACTCAGCAAAAAAAAAAAAAAAAAAAAAAAAAAAAAAAACAATGGAATCTTGAAATTTGCAGGAAAATGGATGGAACTCAAAGAAACCATTCTGAGCGAGGTAACCCAATCACAAAAAAGACAAACATGATATGTACTCACTCATATGTGGATTTTAGACATAGGGTAAGGGATTACCAGCCTACAAGCCACATTGACAGAGAAACTAGTAAACAAGGAGGACCCTAAAAGAGACAAACTTTGTCCTCTGGAGAAGGGAGAAGGTTCACCATCCACTGAGCAAATTGAGAGCATGGGAAGAGGAGGGAGGGAGCTACGAGAATGAGAAGGGAATAAAAGGAAGGATGCAGAGGTCATGAGGGAGCAGAAAGGTTGAGTCAGGTGTAGATTAAAAGAAAGGATATGTGATAGGTAGGGTTTTAGTTGGGGGGTGATAGGGGAGGAAGGGAGGGAGAAGGGAACTGGGATTGCCATGTAATTCAATCTTGTTTGTAATTCAAATAAAAAAAAAAAGAACTTGTCCTGTTGCTCCATAAGGTATCAAAAGATTCACAAAGTTTAAACGTGATGTCAAAATAGGCATGCTGCCACATAGTTTTAATACCAGCACTCAGAATTTGAAGTTAGAGAATCTCTGAAACATTGAGGCCAGCCTGGTCCACATAGGGGAGACCTAGCCAAGCTGAGAGTATACATTGAGACACCATCTCAAAAAGAAAAGAATAACTGCTAGGTATTGTGATGAACCAGTCCATAGCAGATTATAAATAACAGAGTCAATAGTGTCCCAAAATTTCAAAATTGAAAGAAAATTTAATAAAATCCAAAAGACTGAAACATTGATGGCATTTTTAACAAAATTCATCTGGGATATTTCTAATGATTCTCTCACCTGATATTTTTCTATAGTATAGGAAAAACAACAGACACCAACTATATCACAGGGGAAAATGATTATTTTAAAGATGTATCAGACATCATCAAACAAAATAAAAAATAGATTCCAGGTTGTAATAATATGAAAATCATTGAATTGGCTTTAACTCAGCATCTATTACTAAAATATCTGCTAGGGTGGGGACATGCATTCTGGAATATTTTCACTGCTCAAAGTCATTTCAATGGTCACCCATCATTGTGATGTCCACTGTCCACCAAGGTAAGCAAGGACATGATAACAGCAAACAGATGGGGTAAACAGAGAGGTTATCCTATTGTTACTATTGATAACTAGTATTGGAGCCATATATATGACCTGTTTTTCTCTGAGTCCAACATTCACAGAATGGCACTAGTCACTGTGTTCTTCAATTCTAGCATAATTTGGAAATCTAGGTGGGACAAACAGACAGATTTCCAGACCCCTTTATGTCTGTCCTGCATCTCTAGGAAAACTGAATACCAGAGCAGGAATCACAATCTCACAGCCCTGAAGCCATCAGGCAGGAATCAGGAATGAGGCAGGAGAGGCAGGCATGAATGGGCCCATCTAGTGACCTTATCACTCTAGAACACATGCTGATCTTGATAAATATTTCTAGCAAAGCTACAAATCAGTGTAATCATTGCTAAACCCAAGCTTTGATGTGTAATTGCTGCAAATGTAAGAAACAGAAAACACTGTAGTTTAACAACCATTTTTAGAGCAGACAAGAAAGTCCCATTTGGCAAACGCAGAATGCAACTTCTTACTATATGACTTCCCAAGAAACCCCCAATAAGACACATACTTATTTCATAGAACTCTGTAGAGCAGCAGTGGAATGTGGACTAAGATCCAGCATCCCACTCTGCTATGGGCTGAGAGACTCTAATTGGAGTCAGGATTACTCAAACTGAAATAGAAATTATTACCCTCTTGCAACTCTGTTCTTCTCAACAACTGGGCTGACAATGATGATACCAACACAACAGCCTTTTTAACTCTTAGCAAAACCAGTATTTCATTGATTGTGGTAAACTGATCCGCTATCAAAAATGCTTTGTCCTTTTGAAATAAATTTAAATATAAATATGATCTGGAGACAATTATACATTTAGAACTCTGAATGAACCAGTGATAGTCCCAAAGTATGTGCACCTGGAATAGCACTCCTCTCAGGCAGAGCCTGTGTCCTGCTCCCTCCTTGCCCCTTCATTTCTGCATTGTCTCCTCCTAGTACCTAATTCAGGAGCCAGAGGCTGAGCATGGGAACACTGAGCATCAAGTCAGACTGAAGTAGAAATAACACTAATGAACTCAATCCCTTGGTCCACTATTTACATCCCCTAATGTAGGCCTGTGCCAGACTCACCATGGAAAACTCTCCTGACATGAAACACCCATCCTTACCCTATGATCATCCATATAATAACGTATCATATTTCCAGAGTTATGAGAAAGCTTAACAAACTCTAATGGTGGCATTAGAGTCCCTTTCATTTATCTATGAGGGAACTTAACACCTGCATGTTTTCATGATTGGACCCCTTGTGGAGGGGAGAAAAAGTGACAATTCCAAATACAATCAAATAGAAAAACATGAAATGATTGAGTAATACTTCTAAATTCCAGTTGCCCCTCCCACCAGCCCTCACTCTAACTTTTCAATCTTATTTCTCCCTTAATGGTTTTAATAAAGAAGGCAAGAGTCTGTTTCTTACATTAACAATGACTTTATTGACATAAAGTATAAAATGCTCATATTTGAGAGAATTGCTGCAGTGAGTAGAGAAACTGAGACAGTGGTGATGTAACAAATAGGATGATGTGGACAGTGAGTTTGAGTATACACAGCTGAGTGTCACCCTCTCCACCACTGACGGATGAACACACACAGAAAATAGTCCTGGAGCTGTAAAGGGTATTTGAGGGTGGTTGTGCTGTCAAATCCACTTGCTGTTCTTCCAGAATCAGGCAGATGTTCCCTCAGAGGGACACTGTTACTCATTCTGTAGGGTAAAGACTTTCTTCAATTATGTAGAGGTTGACTTCACCTCAAGGGCCCACAAGTTCTGTCTTCTGTAAAGCTCCAATCTAAAAGATGTGGAATGCTACCAACCTGCAGAGAGAGAGAGAGAGAGAGAGAGAGAGAGAGAGAGAGAGAGAGAGAGAGAGAGAGAGAGAGAGAGAGTAAGCTCCCTATGATCACATGGGTGAGTCTATATATGTCAGCCTGTGGAATATTGATTTTGATTGAAAGAAATGGCCCTGGGTATTGCCAATCTATAGACAAATTAAAAAGATTGATAGTGTAACCACTTGGCACAGAGGGGTGTGGAGACACTGGCTAGACCACAGTGCTGTTACACTTCTAGCACCTAAGAAGTCATCTTGCTCTAAATCTTCTCCTCCCTTGAGGCTCTCTCAAACAGGTCACCACCTAACCCTGTCAACCCCAGCATATCCCTAAAAGCCCCTCAAAGGATCTTCCAACTAGCTTATGTGCTCTGTGATTTACTTCTTCAGTTTTTAATAGAATAGGTCCTCAATGAAAGAAATCACTGGGTGAAACAAGAGTGGGTCAGGGCAACTGCTTCAATACTAGCTCCAGGAGTCAAACTTAACAACTCAGTGTCTACTTATGAGAGACTATAATAAAGAGGTCTTCTGTTCCTGTGCTGCCATAAATGCAGAGAAATACAGAATGTAGAATGCATCACTGAGAAGTGAGGGTAACAAGAAAGGGACTCAGTAAATTTTACTTCCTAGAGAATGGGGGCCAAGCATTGGGGAACATAGCAGTTATCCCAGAGTAAATGAGTCTGAGGCAGGAGGATTGTGGGTTCAGCCTGGCCTTGGCTACATAGCAGGGTCAAGGTCAGTCTGCACCACACAGTGAACTCTGTTTCAAATCAGCCAACCAATTGATGAATCAATTAGTAAAGAAATAATTTATATGTCCCTGTTTCAAATTAACCAAGAATTGATGAATTAATTAGTAAGGAAAGATTTATAAGGAAAAGAGCATAGAGAGATATTCTCAAGATTGTTTGTTCAAAAAGAATCAAAACAATCCATTCCAGTTTACCTCAGAGACCCTGACTTCTTTTTCATAAGGTTGTACCCATGGAGAGGACCATGTAGGATTTGGCATCACCCACAAATACTCTGTTCCAGAATTTAGCAGGTGGCTTCCCACCAGGGTCTAATTTGCATCTTCTAAATACATCCCAGCACATTCCACAGTATGATCATGGGAACAAGTGACCCCAAGGGTAGGAAAGGAGAGAACACATCTAAGGTCTTAAAGTGACCTAAAACTGTGAAGCCAATCCAAAAATCTCTGGTGTCTTAGTATTTAATTTTTTTCTGGAAAATGGAATGTTTCCTCTTTAATGGAACCAGCTGAAAAATGAGAGGGTTAGGAAACCAGTGTTGCCAAGCACTGCAGGCTATTTCTGGAAGTCTAGCACTTGGATGTTGGAGGCAGGAGGATCCTGAGGAAGGTCATCAGGAGCTGCCTAGTAAGTGCAATGCCAGCCTGAACTACATGATCACACAGCAAAAAACACAAATACAAAAACCCAAACTAAAAGCAAAAAAAATGTAGACACAAAAATTAAACCAACAAAAAATTGTATTAACTCACAGCATGATATGCTGCGCTTTATTGATATCCATAGGAAGCCTGGCCTTTATGAACAGAAGCAGCAGGGGGAGGTTGGCAGATGGGCAGCACAGGGAGGGAATGGGAATGATGAGGGAGGGAAACCTGGGGTCAGGATCAAGATGTAAAATGAATGAATGAATAAATAAATAAAATGTTTTAACTGAAAAATTATAGTAGTATTAAAGCTCCTTGAGATTTTTCAGATTAGGAATATTTGCAGACATAGTTGCAATGTTGTAAGTTCACTGAGCATAACACTCATCTAATGCCAGAAATAAGCCACAGAGTTCTGTGGGTCCTAACACATTGCTTGGGGAGTAGATGGCTTACCATGTGTATCTTGGATCTGGAGATCGGGAAGGCATGTGAGCTAAAAGCCCCTGTGGCAAGTGTACTTGCTTAAAGGCAGTCAGAGAAACCTGGGTATCCTTCTTTGGGACCGTTGTGAACTTACCCGTGAAAGCCAGGGCAGACACAAACAGCAGCAGCAGCAGGGCAGCAAAGGTGGTGCCAAGAGTGAAACCCTTATTCATTTTCTCCTCTGGATTCAGTGTAGGGATGGATTCCTAAGGAAACAATGAAGAAAACAACAGTGGCAATAAGGAAACAGCAGTAAACACAAGGGGCACCAAGTGAGAGGAACAGAAAACACATGCTGGACCCTAACCTAGACTCTAGTCCTGGAGCTTCATCTTTACCAGCCTGTGGCTAGTCTGGAATATACAGGAAGACCAAGGATCTGAGGTGGTAAAGGCAGCAGAACTCCAAGACAATGTAAAAATCAGTGCCTTTGACCATGGTGGAAACCTGTTCTATGTTAGGTGAGGTGACTACATGGGTAACTACCTCAGTCAAAAATCTAACCACATAATTACTGTGGGCTCATCCATCATGTGTGTGATTTTGTCTGCTTTAATCACCTTCTGGGGTGTTTTGGGAAACAAAATATCCCCCGTGTCTCTACAGAGAATGCTCAATGGGAATGTGAATGAACATCTTGAATTCAAATGTCTTCTGTAAACATCAGACTCCTTATTTTATTTGTATAAGATCTTATTAGTTACATATAGTGTTCTACCTGAATGTTTGCCTACACACCAGAAGAGGGCACCAGTTCTTATTTTAGATGGTTGTGAGCCACCATGTGGTTGCTGGGAATCAAACTCATGACCTCTAGAAGAGCAGCCAGTGCTATTAACCTCTGAGCCATCTCTCCAGGCCCAAGCTCAAACTCTTAATTTCTTCATTTTTAAATACTTACTAATTTACTTATCCACAGTTTTTGAGAGAGGATGTCACTCACTATATAGCCTACGTTGCCTAATGGTCCAGGGTGGCTTCAATTTTTTTGATATTTTGTATTAACTTCCTGTGTCCTGAGAATAAGGAAGATACCACTATATCTGACTCTTTTTTTTTAAACACAAATATATGTGAACTAATTTTACAGACATCTTTAGCTACAAATTGTATCTGAGAAGATGCACAAGTGAGCATGGTTGATTGGGGAAGAATATATTTACAGTGTAATTATTCCAAGAGTTGTTGGAGGATGTCACAGTGGTATTCCAATCTGTCACAGTGGTATTCCAATCTGCTCAACAAGAGGAAAAATTAATTATAAACACAAAAATTTAGATTTTTTTCCACATCTGTAGAAGTTACCCACAAAGTCAATGTGTCTCATACCATGTGAGGTTGGGATTTAATAAGGCAGAAGATTCACTGAACAGCAAGTTTTGAACACTTACACATTCAAAGTATATTTGTAATATCTATTTTATAGCAAGGGATCTATTGTTTCACTCTGTCTATTGTCTGCAAATGAAACACAGAATCCTCTTTCTGCTGATATCAGACATATGTAAGGGTTGTGACGTTCTGACAAGGAGACCTTCACTGCATTTTACAGATGTAGCAGACATCACAAGACTCCATGTTTCCAGTTTTAGCAAATGAAAACCATCTCAGTTGACATAGTACACACAGTGCCCATGCGATGAATAGAAATACTACAGGTCCTCAGGTCATGAGCCCATCCCCTGATAGAGGCTGTAATTAAGTATTAAAAAATTCTGTTAACCTGAGATATCCTTGCATTTATTCAGGGTTTGCAGCTACCTGGGAAAAAGTGGTTTTTCTCACAAAACCTATGCTTGACAAGCCTAGTTATAACCTAGAGGCCTCTGCAAACACAGTGAGCAGCCCAGTCCTTCAGGGTCATTCTGCTTGAAATTACCAAAGGCAATAAAAGAAGGGAAAGAAATAAATATAACACCCAACAGATTATCCTAAAAATAAAAGAAGCTATGTGACTTCTTCTCTCATCAGAATCGAGCCCTACCCCAGGGGATGGACAAGTTTTAAGAAGCTTTGAGAGCCCCTCTTACAGCTTTCTGTTCACTCTTATATGTAGAAGGGTTGGACCTAAACTTGCCTTCAGGATGACAAACTTCTCCCCCACTGTAAGTCAAGGTACTACCCATTAATATTAACTTTACCTATAGGCAATTTGAAATTTGAACTACATGGCCTCATTCAAAAGAATGAGCATGTTAAATCACTTCCTAAAAACTTTGAATTTGATGTGTGTGTGTGTGTGTGTGTGTGTGTGTGTGTGTGTGTGTGTGTGTGTGTGTGTGTTTTATACCTATAAATTACAAATATTGCACTTTTTCATGGTACATGAATATTTTGAAAGATCCTTAAAGTAAACCTTCAGAAGACATCCACTGTCTCTTTAGAGGGTGGTGTCAGGATGCCTTTCCAGTGAGGATGTGAGAACATTACAAACCCTCTCAACATCTGTGTCCTGGAGTCAGAAGAAACAGGTTCCAACTCAAGTGATCAGGGACAGAGTCTGAGCCACCTTCTGTCTTCATTACTCTACCATGAACTTTCTGACTATGTCAGTTCCTGTCATTATAAAATAGGGACAGACCACAGCTATATAGGACATAATTATCTGAGATTTAATCTCTGCATCATAAAGCATGGAGCATGTGTCGTGATGTCCAGGAAACGCTAAATGTTAGCTTCACTGAACCATGGCCTCAGCTGTATGGATCAATTTCAGAATGATGCAAAGGGTCAAGGGTCTCCCTACCATGACTTTAGTTCTCAGTCAGTCCTTAGTTTCTCACCAAAAGTCATGACAAGCAGATCCAGAGTGCCTCCATCCTCATCAGCTATCCTAGATAATGATCCACCTAAGTCTGGCTAGGAGTGAATCCCCTGGGAATCTAAAATAGAAAGATGGTGTCTCTATATCTTCAAGTTCATACAGATCAGAAGGTAAATGTACCTTAAGACTGGAAAACTACAGTCTTTTCGAAGCTGTTGTTGGGACCCAGTTAAGAACTCTTCACCCATTTATACTTCTGATTTTACTCAGTGTCTGTGTATCTTACAGCCACTGATAAGAGGGACACTGGTTCCTGAACCACATTGGCTTTTACCTGGTGTGTGAGTCTCTGTTTGTGCTGGTGTTGTAGGCATAGAGGTAAAGACTCTAGGTGATGTTGTTACAAGTGTGGGTCTTGTTGACATAGTCGTGAGTTTCACTGTAGTTGTGGGCCTTCTTGTAGTTCTGGGTATTTCTGTTGTGAGTCTTCCTGTTGTTGTGGGTCTTCCCGTTTTTGTGGGTTTTCCTGTTGTTGTGGGTCTTGGTATAGTTGTGGGACTTGTTGGAGGACTTGTTGGAATTTCTGGATTTGGAAATCATGATGAAACAAGGATTTGTCAACAAGAAGGGACAAGAGCTTCTGTTGTAGCACCAGTGAGAGGCTGTCCCCAGAGAGGCTCCTCTCCTGAACTTCTGACCTGTGTCATTGACCAAGTAGGACAGGGCAAGGAAGTGCTGTGGGGACAGCTCACCAATAGCAGGCAGCTGCACTGATGACATGGAAATGAGAACATAGCCTGTGCTTCTAAGGACACATTATAAATGACAGCTGTCA
The DNA here is from genome assembly GCF_003668045.3 of Cricetulus griseus. NCBI lineage: Eukaryota > Metazoa > Chordata > Mammalia > Rodentia > Cricetidae > Cricetulus > Cricetulus griseus. The sequence goes on from NC_048600.1 coordinate 61,253,725, forward strand.
GGTCCTCAGATCTCTAAGCATTTGTGTGACTGGTGTGGGGACTTTTGATCTCACTCGTGACCCACTTCATACTCAATTTCCAGACCCTGCATGTTCTCTACAGTGAGTCCCAAGAGGACAGACACACCCTATAGCCCTGCATCTTACCATGCAGATCCCACACAAGCCCCAACACAAATGGGTTTTGAACATTTGGGTAGAGACTGGATATTGTCTTTTATGGTTTCTTCCTATCTTGACAGACAATATGAATACCCCTCATCCAAAAATGTTTGGTTTCAAAATTTAAATCTTTCTTAACAATTCAGAACATTTGCATATAGATACTGTCTTATAAATGATCCTCAAGCATAAACATGGTTGATGTAGCATTCATATGCCTGCAATTTATGTATATATGTTAATTGAAAGTTTATAAACTTATGATAATTCTGCATGTGATAATTTCATGGTGTTGAAATTTCCAGGTGCTTTACCAAGTCCACATTTAAAAGGTTCTAGATTTTGAATCTCTGAAGAGGTAAGATTTTTGGATTAGGCAGGTTGAACCTACAATTCACAAATCAACAGCTTCCAAGGGGCTTTAAGCATCCAAATAGGTCTTAGTATGCTATGTTCCTAGACAGGACCTAAGGCAAAATAGTGTCAGGACTCATACTGTCAGTGTCAGAAGACATAACCTCAATATTACCTGTGCTAACTGCAAAATTAATGCTCAGCAACAAGGAAAAATTGCTCTGAAAACCCTTCTTTATGTGGGATGCATAATCCCTTAATGCAGTGTATGTTTACCTTGAAATAAAGGAAAAACAGTAGTGTTCCTACGATGTATAGGGAAATGGCAGATGCAGAGCAACCCCTTAAATTCTATGCATGAATTTATTCATTTATTTGTGTGATGTCACAAATGCGGATGGATGTCAGGAGTCTGTTCTCTGCTTCCTCCATTTGGTGCCAGGGATTGAACTCAGGTCATCAATCTTATTAGTCAGCACCTCCCACTGAGCCATCTCATTCTCCCTCAAGCCCCTTTCCTATAGAGGGCCAGACAGTTAAGTGTCTTGGGCTCAGTAACTAAAAAACACAGTGTTCAGGAGCAAGCACACATGTCAGTTTGAAAATCACTGCTGACAACATAGCAAGAGTGGGTGTGGCTGTGATGCAATGAAACTATTCACACCAATGAGTGGTTATGTTTATCACCTGGCCTGGGTGGTTTGCTGACCAGTCCAATGTGTGGACAGAGGCCTGAACACAGTACAAACCATCCCTGGAGAGCAGAAATCTCTAGGTGAGAGAAAAGCAAGCATGGGGCAATCTAGTCAGAAGATCACTATAACAGCACAATCAGGAAAGAATCAGCAGCTCAGGAGCTTTGCTCATCTTTCTCTGGGATTTTATTCTCCCAAGTTGATGGGAAAGTCCAAAGGAGCTGATGAGGTTCCTAGGACCACTGGAGAGGAAGCTTGGTGTATTTAAGCCATGAGAAAATGTTGACTTGGTTGTAAAAGATGAAACAGAGTTGTTGGATCACCTATGGAATCACTCTTTAAGCACTGACCGGTTAACAAATATCTAAGCTTCATAAAACCTTCAATTAATGAGTAGAAATTGGTAATTTTATGCTATGATGCCATGCCTATCCCTATTCTGGTGCTGGGAATTTGACCCCAGTGTTTTAGGCAGGAATGTGTGCTAGACTAGTGCCTTCCTAAGCCATAACACACCCCTTATTTGATTAGTGTTTTTGCAGTTCTAGGGACAGAAGCAAAGGCTTCAGGTATGCTAGACCAATTTCTACACATTCCCTAAGAGGGTTTTGTTTTTCTAGTGATCCCTTTCTCTCTCTCGATGTCTCTATGTCTCTCTGTGTTGTGTGTGTAAGGTTTATTCTCATGTGAGTGGGTACCCTTTGATTCCAGAGTTATTTAACTTCAGCCAGGTAAATATATCATTTCACATCTGTGATACACACTGCGAGCCTTATGTCTCTTCCCCAAAGCTGTCTCTATACATCATTCGTTGCACACTCTATGACCATCTTCTTCTGGCTTCCCTAAGTTGCCTCCCAGACATAGTTTTGCAAGGCAGCTCCTTGCCGAATCAGAATGGACCTCACCCTAACAAGGTGTGGTATCACATTCCTGCAAACCCAAATTTAGGAGTTTAAGGAAATAGACAAGAAATTCCAGGTCAAATTGATTTACAGAGCAAGGCCCCGTGTCAAAATTCATAAAAAAATCACAAAACAGGGAGCCAGAATAATGGTTCAATGGGTAGAGGCACTTGACTTGGAAGACTGGATAGGTGACTTACACTCCTAGAACTCATGTAATTATGTAAAGAGAGAATCAACCCCACAAGTTTGCCCTCTGACAAATTCATCATGGTATGCATATACACTGCATACACATCATTCATTCATAGCAACAGAATAGTAATGTAGTTTTAAAAATCAATTTAAACATGAAAATGAACAAATGGATGAATAACAAGGTCTAGAAGCTGAGAGATTACAGAAAATGTTCTTAATTTAAAAATGGAGACAGATTATTTCTATGATTGACTTCTGTTGTTTTTGTATACCCTTTAGTAAAACTGTTAGGAATAGCACCAGAAGTCAAGAAATTCTTATGAGTCTTCTCTTTTATTCAATGCAAAGAGATCCTTATATCAATAAGGAGAATGTAAAGCCCAGTGGTCGGTCTTGAAAACACTCCTTTAATCCCATCACTCTGGAGGCAGAGGTAGGTGGGTCACTGCAAATGCAAGGTCAGCCTTTTCTACAGAGCTATTTCCAGGACAGCCAAGGCTACACAGATAAACCCTCTCTAGAAAAAAAAAATAAAGGAAGGAAGGAAGGAAGGAAGGAAGGAAGAAAGAAAATGTAATGCATCCAGATTTGAGGTTTTCATTTTGCTCAGCATCCACCAGTTTTTCCTTTTAATTTTTAAGGTCTTATGACCTCTCTGTTCATTGTATCTCCTTCTAGATTAAGAAATTAGTAAGTCTCAAATATTTGGGATTACTATGAAATTTTGTGACATAGTATATATATGCTATTCAACTCTGGTTTAAAATATACTCTATATGGTGATAAAAGTTTAAGACTATTAATTACAGGGATAAGCCTTACTTTGTTCCCAATAAGTTTTCAGAGTTAATTTTAAAGCAAAGAACTAGAAACAAAATCCACTCAGATATACCTAATAGATAGTCCTCAAATGCTCAGAGATCTGCAGATTATGACATTTAAAATGTTTAATTAAAAAGCATTTTGTAATAGAGAGACATGTGCCAGCTCCTGGAAGCACTCCTATTTTCTCCAAAGAATATGGATGTACACAGAAGAACCTCCACCAGGAACTGGCTTCAAAAGTGGCAGCACTAGCCAGTGAGCCAACCTGTGTTTCACCTCAACTGCTTCGAAGACCCTCTCCAGACCCTGAACAAATCAGGACACTGGGTAATTGACAGCCTCCAGTTGCCTAAACAAAGTGAACATAGAGGATAGGCAGCCAGCAAGTAAGTCTCTGTCATTTTTAATCATTAACTCATGTAAAGTTTATTCTTCTCAGAATTCTGATGCTGTCTTACGACTAGTAGTTTGGCCAGTGTATCAAAAAATAAGTAAAAGACCCAGAGACTGATATTGGGGTTCAAACTTCAAGCTGAATATCAGAAAAGAATAGCAGCTGGCCACTGGCTTCTTACCTCTACCTCAGAATGAATGCCTGAACCACATAGCTTCAAACTACTGCCTCTCCTGACTAATGAAGAGTGGCTGGAGACTGAATGCCTCATACTGACTAATGAAGACCCTGCTTCCATCTTTTATAACCCTCTAGTTCTGGAATTAAAGGCATGCAATCTGTTATTCTTTTAGACTGATTCAACCTGGAGTACACCTGGGTGGCCTTGGACTCACAAAGATCCATCTATCTCTTAATCCTGAGTTCTGGGATTAAAGATGTGTGCCAACACTGCCTGATCTCATAGCTTGAGGCTGATCTTGCTTTTCTGAATCCTCAGGCCAGATTTTAATAAACCACAAATATCACTACAGTCCAGCTTAACAGCAAGAACCAAGGCTTCAGCTGCCTTCTCACTTCCCTGTAAAATTCAGGTCACAGGCCTCACTCTCCTAGAGCCAATACCAAGTCTAGATACATTTCACCTTGCTACCAGACTCAGAATAAAACTCACAAAACATTTTTAATGTAACTTTTACCATTAATTTGTGTAAAGGACCTTGCTTTATAGTGAATGCTCTCAGTGGCCAGCCACCTGTACCTCCTGGTAAATTAGATAAATGGTGTTTTAAGGTACAAATCTTAAGAGGTGAGGATCTAAGAATGTTTCAGGGTCTAAGAAAGTGAATTAAGGTATGTAAATGTAAGTTATGATATCTGAGGATAAAAAAAAAAGCTTAAATGCTGATGAAACGTGTCCCTGATCTATCTCTTTATGCTATTATTATAGTAAAACTCCAAAAGTTCATAGTCTTAACAGTCATGGATGAAATTCTGATGACTATTAACCAAGCTCTGGCAGAGTACTAAACACCGTACTATCACTATATGAACATGACTATAAGAACAGGATTTTAAATTCCCTCTCACTATAGACTTAAAGGGTACTTTTCATTGTGCTAAAAACATTCTCACAGTTTTCCAGAAAGAAGAAAGAGTGTCAAAGTTTTCAACCAGAATCAATTCTGGCATGAGTACACTGCGGTTTCTGCAGTGTGAGTTTCAGTACTGATTACAAACAATGTCTAAAACCACCTCTAAACTTTGACTTTTCACAAACTCAAGGAAATCTTATAAGTTCCAGGAAGTAAACTTGTATTAACAGCAGAACAGGTGTGATGCATCTCTCCTTCAGTTACCAGGACCCAAGCAGCTAAAGCCTCCCCACCTCTCCCTGGTCTTGACACTCCCTCCCTCACTTACCAGAACATAACTCCCTAAACTTAATGTTATCCTCTGTTCTGCAAACATATCACCAGGCCTGAGACACTGGACAGTTCTAGAGAGCCTGAACAATGGTAAGGCAACCAGCCATTCCAGGATGTGGCCAACTCCCCAGTTCTCGGGTTCCCCAAGATTTCCACACCCCCAGATCAGCAGGAAGTAGTCTGGACAACTTGATGCCTTCATTGTCCTAACCTGCCATACATAACTCTTTTTAATAAACAAAAAGGAGGAATGTTAGCATACACACACACACACACACACACACACACACACACACACACACACACACACACACTACACAGCCTGCCCAGCACACAGGCAGTACCCTGTCTCTATTTCTGTCTGCCTCTCAGTGACTTTCTGGCCCTCACTTTTTCTCTGCTTTCTCTTCCCACAAATCTGCCCTGCACTCCCTTTTCCCCTCCCCTCTCTCTTCCTCCCTTCTTTCCCATTCCTTTCCCCCAATAAAACTCTCCACATTAGCATTGTTTGCATGGCTTGTCCAACTCTCTTCCACCATGGTTTGCACCCAACCTGCCAAGGTCTCTCTCTTGCAAAATCATAACACTCCTGAGAATAGTATTGTGCAGGCTGCTCTCTGAAGAGGGTCCTTGGTCTGCCCTGCCATTCCAGTCTTAGCAGCTCTCCCTCTCTCTCTACCGACCCCCACTCCTACTCTTAATGAATCTCCTGTCCAGGTTGTAAGGAATAGGCCCTCCTTCCCTGGAAGCCCCTGCATACCCCATCAAGTGATGAACCTCATATATTGTATTGTTTCTTTCTAATGCTCTTCCTCCTACCCGGAGGTCTGATCTCCACATTCTCCTTCTAAAGAAGCTATTTGGAGGGAACTGTGTATCAGCATCATTCATGGACTAATGACTGCTGCTCATGTGATCACACTGCAGAGTGACCATGGACTAACCACTGCTCATGTGATCACACTGCAGAGTGACCATGGACTAACCACTGCTCATGTGATCACACTGCAAAGTGTCTTGTAAACAGGTGGTGGAGGGAACACAATTCTATCAGGTCATTTCCATTGTTCGAGCAACGAATTGTATGGCAAGATGTAAGACCTACTCCAAAAGCCCAAGGCAGGGCAGACAGGGAATGGTACTCCTCACCTATACACAAACATATTTATAACAACCTTCAGTTTCCTTCTTAGAGGAAAACAGAAAACACTAGCAAACAGAGGACTAAGTTCACTGTCAAGAAATAAACAACAACAACAACAAAAAAACAAAGAGAGCTTACCTGGCTTAATTTCCAGCGAATACGTCGCATATCTGAAAGATTCAGGGATTTCTACTACACAGCAATATGGACCACTGTCACTCTGAGCAGCATTCTCTATGGTCAAGGACACATTTCCTTCTGAAATAGGCCCCTTTAGCTGGTATCTGCTACTCCTCTGATAGGTGACTCGATATCCATTAGTCCAGATAAGTGTTCTTGCACAATAAAAAAATTTACACTCGCCAAGGCCCCAGCAAGAGTTACTGATTCCAAGATCTGTTGAGTAAATACATGGCAGTGTGACAGGGTCACCCACCACTGCAGTCACTACTACATCAGAATCCACAGCACCTGCCATACAAAATGTGGGAGGGAGAGGAGAATTAGCACCCAACATTTTACTAAATAATTGTTTTAATTTTTTTCCAAAAATTCACTGGGGGGTTTTCTAATGAACCTAATTTAGGGTATTATGAGGCAAGTGCTTGCTCATGAACTAGAGCTCTACCCCTTCTCTATCCCTGGAGTTTTAGTGTGTGTGTGTGTGTGTGTGTGTGTGTGTGTGTGTGTGTCTATGGTTTGGAGAGAATGACAACTTAATATTTGTGGTTCTTGTCATTCAGTTTTCTGAGCCTGGGTCTCAACTTGTAGCCTTGGCTGGCCCTGAACTTGCTGGATAAACCAGGCTGACTTCAAACTCATAGAGCTCCACTGTCTCAACCTCCCCAATCCTATGATTACATGTCCAGTCTTACAGCTTGAATTTGAAGACTGGAAACATTCTTTTGTTAGCATATTTTTCCTCAGCATGATCACTTAGTGGATACATTTTGAATAAAACAGGTATGATATTCACAAGCTTTTCTTTTTCCTTTTTCTTCTTCAGTGTCTACATTTCTTTGGAGACAGGGTCTTTTTATACCTCATCTAGCTCAGAAGCGGGATCCTCCCACCTGACTCCTGGGTGCTGGGATATTAAACACGTGCTACTGAGGCCAGCTCAAATGTTTCATTTCTTAAAATTGAAACTTTCTATTTCAGAAGCTGGGCCTGTAGATAATGCTTATAAAACCAGAACTCACTTGTATTCCCAGCACTTGAAAGGTAGAGAGAGGACCCTGGTGAATTCAAGGCCAAGCTTCAGCTAAGGAATGACTTCAAGAGAGGCCTGGGATTTGGAGACTGTATCAAACAGTCCCTCCTCCTCTCCCACAGTGCTTGGACAACACAATCACTAACTCTTCCCACCTTTCGTAATCAGAGAGCTGAGCTAGGGCTCTGGAATAACTTTGTTGACTTCAAGGCAGAACTTTATTAACTTCAAAGTCAATTTTCAGAAAGGGTTTTGGAAAACCGTCAGGAGCAAGTAAGGCTTATTCTGAATTTTAGAGTACCCTTAATCAACACACAACACCTCCCCCCCCCCACACACACACACGAAGCAAAGTCCCTTCTAATAGGTTTGTGACATTCCAGAACTTGAGCAAGACCCATTTACAATGTAAGACACATAGTAAGAAAATATGCAATCTGGCCCAGTGGTGGTGGTGGTGGTGGTGGTGGTGCACGCCCTTAACCCCAGCACTCGGAAGGCAGATGCAGGCAGATCTCTGTGAATCGAGACTAGCATGGTCTACAGAGCTAGTTCCAGGACAGACCACAGAGAAACCCTGCCTCAAACCACCACCACCACCACCACACCCCTGCAAAAATAAAAAAGGAAATATGCAACCAATAAATTAATGATGTAATTTAAAACCTGAAAAAATTAAATATAATTCTTTTGGGTTGATGGAATAAAATACCTAATACCAATATCTTCCACAGTGGCCTTTAAAGGAACTGTAAGGGCTGAGGTCAGAGCTCAATGATACAGTGCTTGGCTAGCCCATGAGAGACTCTTGTTGGATCCCAACACCAGAAACAAAGGCACAAAACTGATGAACTGTGATACACCCTAACTAGTCACCTATATGCAGGCCTAGGCTGTGAGTTCGGGACATGATCAGAAAAAGCACATTCATAATTGTATAAAATGAAGTCTATTTCCTCCTGGGACAACTCATGACTTGATTTAGCCAAATACTGATGTTGGCTCTTTTCTTTCCCTTTTAATTCTTTTGGGGCCTGACACCCAGCTCCCAAACAAATCATGCAGGGTCTTACTTATGAACGCCCAGCCTTAGATTGGCTTATTTCTAGCCAGATCTTAACTTAAATTACCCCATCTACCTTTTGCCTCTGGGACTTTTCCTTTTCTTGCTTCTGTGCATCTTTCACTCTGACTTGTGGCTGAGTGTGGCTGGGTGGCTGGCCCCTACCTATCTTCCCCCTCTCCTTGTTCTCTTGCTCCTCTTTTTCTCTTTCCTTCTATTCATTCTCTCTACCTGCCAGTCCTAACTTTCCTTCCCCCTCCCTTGTTATTGGCTGTTCACTTCTTTATTTGGCCAATCAGGTATATTAATCAAAGTAGAACAGCTTCACAGGGTTAAAAAAATGCAATATAAAAGACTGCACAACAAAAAGACTGCAACACAGCTTTGTGTCACTAAAAAAAAAATTCCACAGCATCAACAAACATAACACATCTTAAAATACTACTGTACAACAAAGTACCTTTAGGATCACAAATAAAGTAAAATATATGGAATTTGAATTAAATCATAGAAGTATATTTTAGTTCTCACCAGTGATCTCAGCTGTTTCCAGCTAGAGGCAGAATGATCAAAGTTTGAGTTGTTCCTCAACAGCCTATGGAGTTTTGCCACCCTGGACTAACTTAGACCCTGTCTCAAAGACAATTACAATGTTCCTTCTTCCCCCCTATCATAGAATGCTTTGACTTAGAATGGTTTTTAAGTTAAGCATTTGAAAATAGTTTTTAAAAGCAAAAATACTGAAAGAAATGAAGGCTGACTTTGTGCAGCCATCATGCATGGAAAGCTGTATTTAATTCTTTATTAACCTTTGACTATAACTTGCATGCACATGCAATCATACTTACTTGCCCATAGCATCCATGCATGTGCCTTCACCCTTGTCAATAGCATCCATGCATGTGCACACTCACCTTTACTAGTCCATCACATGAATGAATGCATGTGTTCTTACCTCTTGCCTGACATGTTCTAGGGAATCATGTTTGTTTAGCCATATGTTTTCAAATTTATGCTGGTTAAGAAATTTTGTTGGAGCTACAATTTATCCTGATTTCTGCTCACTACATAATCCATAACCAAAAAGGCTGAAGGATTGTCATCACTTCTGCCAACTCTAGAGTCCTCAGCATCCCCCAGCTCATGAATCCACTTACCGGGGAGAAGTAGTAAGAGGCCTGATATGAAGACTTGAGGAAGCATCATGGTGTTGACCTGAAGGACAATGAGAAGACATTCTACTGGCTGTGGCACTCGGCACACTGTATGGGGGCAAATCTTCATTCTATTAATCACACAGGCCTCTCTTTCAGGGACCCTTGTCCTCGAAAACACTATCTTCTTTCCGGGGTCCCTTCCTCACATACAGCCATCAATCTCACTTCTGGTCATGACATAAAGAAGGGAGCAAACAGAAAAAAACTAAAGGCAGGGACAAAAGTGTGTTCTCTTGGTAGAACTCTAAGCAAACACCAACCTTCTAATGGCAAAGATGTGCTTGCCTCCCAGTGAACACTGAGCTTTTTCTACTTAAAACCACATTGTATAGTCCCTAAATCTCAGCAACAACAACAAAAAAACCCACCAACAAGAAGGAAAGAAGGACAGATAGAGAGACTATGAAGCACCTCTCACACTTCCACACACAGTGACTGAGACCACATCTTCCTGGGTGTATCTAGAGACAACCTGAAAAGCACCTGGTACAAATAAAGATCTTCCATGCCCAGATCTCCTCCATGCCTAGATTTCCTCCTAGGTATAACAGCATTAATGTTTGCTCAAATTTTGGAGAATCTGCTGTAAAGGAGACAATCAATGTGATATTTACTCACAGGCACCTAATCCTTTCAGAAACCCTAGGGCCAATATTTTTCAGCCTTTTATACATAGGTGATGTTACCTCTCTTCAGATTCCAGTATGTGGATTTCAACATTGGTTTCTTGATTGGTAAACCATAAAAACATGAGTAAGCCTGCCTAGTAAATCATTTACTCCACTTCTGGTCAGAGGATCCCATGACTTCCTCTCAGAGAGGAGAGTGTGCCATGTTACCACTCTTAAAGTAGTAATTGGTTTCATGAAGCCCTCGTATGTCCCAGAGCTCAGTGTTAACCCTGCTTACCCTGTAATCCAGCCATTTCCCTTAATTTACAGCTCACACTAAAATCATAACACTAGGACTCTGAGCTGGCTCACAGTAAAGAGGGTTGTCTTCTCTTGCAGAGGACCTGAGTACAGCCCCAGCACCATGCTCAGGTGGGCCACACCACCCGTAACTCCAGCTCTAGAGAATCTGACAGTTGAGAAGACTTCAATATCCATATCCATACCCACCTAGCCACACTGTCACAGCATATACACATAATTTATAACAATGATTGTGAAATCAGAAACGCAGATAGATAAAACTACAATATATTCATGTTTACCAAGGAAAACACTGCCACAATAGTAATTTTAACTGATTTCCTATTTATTACATAGCTACAATATGTTATACATGAGTCATGAATTTTTTAATATATCAGTAAATCAAAGATCCCTGGTCTCATGAAGCTTTATTTATGTAGAAAATTAGCATGTTAAGGAAAATTTTAATTCAGGGGCTGGAGAGATGGTTCTGAGATTAAGAGCACTGCCTACTCTTTCAAAGGTCCCAAGTTCAATTCCCAGCCACCACATGGTGGCTCATAACCATCTGTAATGAGATTTGGAGCCCTTAATTTTCTTTCTCTCTCTTTCTTTCTTTCTTTCTTTCTTTCTTTCTTTCTTTCTTTCTTTCTTTCTTTCTCTTTTCTGGTTTTTCCAGACAGAGTTTCTCTGTGTATATTTAGAGGCTGTCCTCGAACTACCTCTTGTAGAGCAGGCTGGTATCAAACTCACAGAGATCTGCCTGCCTCTGACTCCTGAGTGCTGGGATTAAAGGTGTGTGCCACCATTGCCTGACTGATCTGGTGTCCTTTCTTGCCTGCAGGAAATATGCAGGCAGAGCACTGAATATATAATAAATGAATCAAAAAATAAAAAATTAAATTCAGCAGAAAGCTCAGAGAGTTTAAAGGTTTTTTGTTTTTGTTTTGTTTTGTTTTTTGTTTTTGTTTGTTTGAGACAGGGATTTTCTGTAACTTTGGAGCCATCCAGGAACTTTATCTGTGGAACATGGTGGCCACAAACTCATGGAGCCTGCCTGCCTCTGCTTCCAGATTAAAAGTGAGTTTAAAGAATTTACTCTAGTCATGCAGGAGGAGTCCTGTAGACCTACAGCAGTCTTACTAATCTTACCCTTGGAAGAACAAGAGGGAAAAAGACCCAGAAAGAATACAGCAAGTTTCAAGAACTTTAACAGTATGGTAGAGAGGTATGGGTGCAATCTTAAATTGGGATTTTGGGCCTAAATGGACTTCCTATTGCTTTCACAGAGAAGATGGGAGTTGAACAAAGTTGAAGAAGAATTAGCCAACCAGAGATGTGAGGGGAGAAGGAAGAGGGAGGGCAAAGGTACAGATGCATGAGAGTGCCTGTGGCCAGGGAGGGACAGCAATGCAAAGGAGCAAGGGACAGGCCTTGGGACTAAGGAGCTACTCCTTGAGGACTCTCCTTTTTCCAAAGACAGTGCCCTTGTTAGGGTTTAGGAATGTCGGGACCTGGTGCCATCTGTGGACTGCTCTGACTTCCAGGCTGGCAAGCAAGGACACTTTAGGGTCTGTGGCAGGAATTCTGTGTGAAAGAGACAACAGAAAGTAATATGATCAATGAAACCAAGACACTCATGTCAGTTGTCCAGAAGGCAAAGCAAACTGGGCTTTCTGTCCACTGTGTGTCTAAAGAGGATGAGTTACTCAGCCCGAGCCTTACATGGCAGGAGAGACTGTCAGCAGGGAAGGGAGGAGTGGCTATCACTACAAGGTTTGGAGGGGGATATTCTGGGTTTTGGTCATGTTCAATGTGAGATATATTTATACCCATGAAGGAGGAAGTTCTAGGATAAACATACACTTTGGGAGTAACTGGCTTAGAAATGGAATTTGAAAGGGAGAAGCCTGAATTAGGTACTTTGGGGAATGCCTTTACTGAAGCTGTTGAAGTTTTTGTGTGCTGAGGCATGGCCCTGGTGCCTCCTCAGATTGGCCTTCCTTCCAAAGGGCAGCAGAGGAAAGGTACCCACACATAGGCAGAATCAGCCCAAGGAGAAAGAAGAGCAAGGTGAGGAGGGCCTGAAAGTCAAAGACAACCTGGTGGTGATGGAGCACCCGCAGAGGCTGTCGGCTCTGTGAGTTCCAGATCAGCCTTGTCTAAGAGTGAGTTCAGGACTTACTCCATAGTTACTGAGAAACCCTGTCTCAAAAAACTAAGAAGGAAAGGAAGGAAGGAAGGAAGGAAGGAAGGAAGGAAGGAAGGAAGAAAAAAAGAAAAAAAGTCAAGGCCAAACCATGGCAAAGGCACTCGCAATGATCCCAAGTCAGAGCTGTAGAAATCGGGGCTAAGGTTGGTCCAGGGAACCTTGCAACTGCAGGGTCAGTGACTTCCCATGTTGGAGACATCAGTGAAAATGGGTATAAGGAAGATAAAAACAAGGCAATAGCAGGAAACCCAGAACTAAGGGTCTGTGAACTGAAGCTCTCTGTGCAACCGGTGTCTAAGCAGCTGGACAAGGGCTCAAGATCCCTAAAACTGTGACATTGCCAGAGAAGGACATCCAGAGGGACAGAATGCTGATGGCCAGAGTCCAAGTCTTCTCAAAGTATCTTACATCTTTGAATAGCATTATCTACTAAGTTCTGCTCCTAACAATGTATCTTTTATATAAAACTTGTATGCAGGCTAGGTCGGCTTCAGCTAGCTTCACCTACTCTGAGGCTGGGAAGGCAATAAATGCAACATCTGATGGCCACAAATTCTGTGCCTTACAGTAGCCCCTGCCTCCTGTCTCTCCAGGGTGGTTATTTGTTATTATTTTTTTCTTTTATTTAGTTTCTTTTGGAGGTCTTACTGAACCTGGAGCTTGTTCTTTCTCAGGGTGATCTGTCACCTATAGAGACCCTCCTCCTCAGAATGCTGGGAATACAGCATGAGCCAACCCAGTCCACCTCTGTGCTTTGTATAAACACTGACACTTGGCTCATTTCCGGAACTGTCAAAAGTCACATTTGGTCTGGAAGTACAGGGCTGTAGCCCAGCTTCTAGAAGGCTGGGGCCAGAGGATCATGAACTCTATCTAGGCTCCCTGAGTAACTTAGTAAGACCCTGTCTCAAAACAAAAAGTGGGAAGATGAGTTTGGGAGACTGGAGTTCGAGGTGAGTGGCAGAGGCACCCTGGCTTCCATCTCTGTCTCACAGAAAATAGTCACAACAACAACAACAAAAGAGCTAGATATGGTGGCACATGCTTTTACTCCTACAAAATCACAATCTCTGTATGTTCCAGGCCAGCCTGGTCTGCATATTGTTATATACCAGCCAGATACAAATGAATAAATAGATAAATCTGCAATAGAGAAGGAAGTTCATACAGATTTTTTCATTGTGGAGTAATATGTTATAAATAATATTACATAATATTTACAGACACCTGGAGTACCAGACTATTTTTATAGCTTCTTGTTTCTAGTGTTTACTTTGCTTAAGAAGGACTTTAATAGGGGCTGGAAGAGATGGTTTGGGTGTTAAGAGCACATGGCAGCTCCCAATTGTCTATAACTCCAATTCCAGGGGATCTGGCAAAACACCAATGCACATAAAGTAAAAATAAAGTATAATAATTTATTAAAAAGTAGATGGCTTTAATAGCTCATCTATGGAAGTCCATTATTCCATTTAAATGAAGATCCACATTCAAAGAATCCAAAGAACTCCATTGCATGCTAAGTTGCCCTAATGTGTAAAGACTCAACCTGCATTGTCCTATTGTCTTGCACACAATCACTTATCACCCCATATGTCATTTCATATGGTACAGAAATCCAAGGAGCACTTTCTGATTACTTCACTCCAGCAGTAGTCTGCAGAAGACCATACTCACCAGTTAGGTAGGAGAGCCCCAGCTTCCTGTTATAGTCTCTCCTAGTCCTCTGCTTTGATGTACTTCCAAAACTGCCCATAGATAAAGACCAGTCTCTCACAGAATTCCATCCTTGTCTCCTAGTTGCACACTCAAGTATTTGTTAGAAAAGGGAGTCTGTCTGGGTCTACAATCTTTTGCCAGATAGCATCTTCCCACCCACTTAAGGAGACCTCAAGAAAATACTTAAAATAGCACTCAAGAAGAAGAGGAAGGTTGATCTTGTGATTTCAAGGATTCCTGGTGTATATAGGGAGACCTTGTCTCCAAAACAAACAAAAAATACAAAAAACAAAAATGAAATTTGTTGTGGATATCTCTCCAGCATCAGAAATGTGTCCTCACTTGAGTTCAGACTCCAGGCCTGGAGATCATGATGCCTTTAACATGGTTCCTGATAAAGGGAATTCAAATTCCTGAACCATCTTTCTCAAATGACAGATGCATCAACTGAAAGGCACACAGAGGCATAGACTATAACTAGAGCCCAGGGAGGTTCCTGACACAGAGACAGAAGTGAGAGCTGACTAATACACACACTGGTCTGTCATTCAACTACCATTATCATAATCCATGTTCATTTGGAACCTATGTTAATAGTGGAAGAGTCTAAGAAAATGAAGCTAGACTAGAGTGTTTGCTTGCAGAAGTGTAGGCAGAGAGGCTGCCAGCTTCCAAAGCTGAGCGTCTCCATGCCCTGATGTCCCTTTGAGGTGTACTAACTGGCCTATGCAGGCTTCCAGATTTGGGTAGTTGTGCAAGACAGTGTTGTGGGGTATTCACCAGAGAAGACTGTTCCGACATGTGTTTAAGTCAGTAGAAAGTTGGTGTTAGCTGATCTGTGACTATACTGGGTGCTCAGGATCCCAGGGTAGCATGGAGCCTTTATCAATTTGAGTTTTTAAGCATAAAACAATGCTCTGGGTTGACCTGTGCTTCAGTTAACAAGAATGGTTACCCAGAAGTAGAACACCAAAAGCAAAAAAGCAAGATTAGTACATTTAGAGAATTTCCCAGAAGTATATGGATTTTGATGTTTTGAGCCTTAGATTTAGTTTGGTAGGTGTTGTTGTCTACATGCTGAGATTTATAGCCTGAATGTCACATCCATCATGGAGTCAGTTGTGTTAAAGTTTTGGGGTCTACTAAGGTCTGGATCCCTGTTATATTTCTCACTGGTTTTAGTGCATGAGTCTAACTGTGGACTCATCAGGTTTTAAAGAGATGTTGTTGGTTCTGAGAACCAACTTGCAGCCATAGGAGTCAAGAGAATCCCCAAATAGAGTCCTTTCTAAGTTAGTTTTAATGCCCCTTTCGCTACCTGCTTGAACTCAACAGTTTCACTGGACTGGAACAAAGGAGAGCTGGTGGTGGACTTGGAGGTCAAATGGGTCTCTCAGACACTCTAATGAATAGCCCTTATGGAGGACTAGAGTGCCTGCAGTGACTTAAGAAAGGAATGGCTAGACCAGTTCTGCTGGTCTTAGAGCCTGGGAAGCAGTGGGGGAGCTCTTTCAAACAGAATCTCATAGGGATAACTCCCTCCCTAAATGGAGTACAGCAGTTCAATGCAAAGTAAAGTGAAGAGGCGTAAGAATTTTTTGTAGGACTCTAATGGGAGTTTTGATACAGATGGTGTGTGTGTGTGTGTGTGTGTGTGTGTGTGTGTGTGTGTGTGTGTCCTGATTATTCTTTTTACCTGACCAGAACTCTGAGTTCTATATGCACAATGAAGTTTTAAATCTGTTTTTAAATCTTTTGCTATTAATTGAAAGATTTGGCCTTGAAAGCCAGACCATTTTGAACGGTATTGTTAGAGGCTGGCTAAATCAGGGGAACAGTTCCTGGAGGAGCTTCTTAAGCTACTATTGAACAGTGTCAGTCCAGGTGGGGAATGCTTTTACCCAGTTTGAAAAGGTATCTTTAAAAACTAGCAAATATTCTGGGAAGTGGTGGCTCATGCCTTTTATTCCAGCAGTTAGGAGACAGAGGCAGATAGAACTTTGTGAGTTAGAGGCCATCCTGGTCTACAGAGTGAGTTCCAGCACAGGCAGGACTACAAAAGAAACTCTGTCTGAAAATACTAAGAAAACAAAACAAAATTTAGTATGTACTTTTATCCTCCCATAGCAGGCCAGGTCTTGGTGAAGTCCATTTTCCCAGAGTCCAATGGAGTATTGTTCCTTTAGTCCCACCCATTCCTGGGTAAGTGCTCTCTGTTTTGGGTTCACTGGAGCACAAACCTGACATCTGGCTGAGACATCTTGCACTAAGATGTCCAACATACCTTTGTCTGACCAACTCTTAAATTTTTGTGGACATCCCTGCTACCCCCATCCTCCCAGGCCAAATGAGTAGCCTGGTGAAGTTTAGTTACCAACAGTCCTGCTGGTTGTTTCTGGGAGAATGATCTTTCCTTCTGGTGTCTTCCATCAGCCTGTGTGTTTGAACTGTCCACTTTCCTTTAGCACAGAGTCTCAGGCAGCACAGTAATAATATGTCATCAAAATATCAATAGGCCCCACTGGTCTTGGGCCTGTTTGTCAGGCAGACAGGTGAGAAGCCCATCAGTGAAGGACAGCAATTTGTAGGGGAAACCAAAAAGCTTCTAAGAGGGCCAAGATCTTTAAAATTCTTTATCCCAGCAGTGAGTAGCCCTCTTTCTCCATAGATCATAATGTGGACATGCCCAGTAGGAAAAGCATGCCAACCGATAGTCCATGTATATGGTTGTGGAATTTCATTTTGTACATCTGAGATCCTGGGTCAGATCAATCAGTTCTGATTTCTGGGCTAAGGTATCTGGCTTGAGCTCAAATCATTTTGGTTAAAGTAACAACTACAACTTCCATATACCTGGTTTCATCTCTCATCTCCTGACAGTCATGGATGAGTATCTGTGTCTTCAGACACAGATAGCTAAATTGATGGTGGTGGGCTCCTCAAACTGGACTGGAGGGTGATCCAGGAGTAGGGCCTGGCACTGGGTCACACAGGCTTTAGACAGCCTGCATTCTGGCTGTTGCTTGATGTGAGTTTAAGATCTTGACCCAGTTAACTTGACTGTTTTTATTAAACTAAGCAGTAGCTTTTATAGATCCTAGACTGGAGGGTCATCCTGTGGTGATAGAGTCCAATTTTTTGCATGGGTATGTCACAGAGTGTTTCTATGGCCCCAAAGTTTGGGTTAAAACCACTTTTGTCTTTTGCTTAGTCTCAGTCCAAATTTGGGGCTTAGTGCCCAATTTGTGTATAGAGGCCCTGCTATTTCTACAAACATCTGGTATCTAGAGTCAGCAATACTCAGCTGCAGCTAGAAACTCTTGTACCTGTCTCTTAGGAGTGAGGATCTACAGGATGGCAGCAATCCTATTCTGAGACAATCTGCTTTTGCCTCCCTTCAGCTGGTAGCCAAGATAGGTAGTCTTCTTCAAAGGTGGGCTTTCTTAGCCCACATTTTATAACTCAAGGTCTGTAAATCCTGCAGCAGTCTCCCAGTGGCTCTTTTATAATTTATTTTCCCAGAAAACCCCAATGGAAGGGCAGGAATTCTACATTTAGTGTCCTTATATCCTGAAGCAACCTGGTCCAAGGAATGTTTCCCATTATAACTTCCCTCTGGGTCTGTCCATTTAAAAGAGAAGATGGGTTGATTCACCTCTGCCAATGGGAGGCTGAAGAACACATCTATCATGTCCAAGATAGTGTACAATTTTTTCTCTGGCAGAATCAAACACATGTGAATCAGAAGTCCCAGGTTTCTTCATAGGCAGGAGACATGTATTCCAAGGTGACTGGCAGGGCACCAGGATGCCTGTCTCTTCAAACCAGGTAATATGGACGGCAATATTCCCATTTTGTTTTCAGGGTTATTGGGTACTGTTTAATCTGGACAGATGTAGCTAAATTGGATAGTTGAACAATTATTTATAGGAGTTTGGTGTTGGGCCAAACTGGTGGTTTGGTTTCTTCCAAGAGGGTGAGACATCAAAATTTTGCTGGGTATATATAAGTCTAACTCTGTCTCATCATCAGAGAAGGTGGCAGTGGCTTTCAGTTTATATAAAAGGTTTTGTCCAAATCAGTTCTCCATTGGTAAACACCCTCTAAGTTACCTCCAGAAACTGGAACCTATTTATATCTTTGTTTTAGTACTTAAAACTTTTCTTTTAATATCTGGGGCTGACATGGTAACAAAGGAAATCTTTTTAGCAGTTGTCTTTAATCCTTTAAAAAGGACCTAGCAGTGGTTGTTTAAAGTCTCCTTGGTCAGTGTGGGACAGAAGGGAGAATCTAGTCTGCCCAGGGTGCGTTGTCTGCCATTGTTTTGTTTTGTTTACTTTTTTTCAGAGAATGGTGGGATATATGGATCATTGATTGAAACAAAGACAAAACTTTAAAAAGGAAGGGAAAGGAACTTTATCTTTTCCTTTGGGCTCAGTCAAGGGGAACAACTACTGCCTTCCCTGAGGCTGTTTACAGCAAGACCTGAGCAGAGCAGGGAGAATGCTCTTCTGAAAGGACTATTTCCCCCACCCAGTGTGTACTCCATATAGATGGCAGAGGGGCTTGACTGAGAGGCCCAGACCCAACTGCTCCCTACCTCCACAAAGGAACCAACACTCCCTGAGCAAGAATCAAGCAAAATAAACAATTATATAAGTAAATAAATAAACAGGCAAGTGTTCCTGTTCCCAGTTTGGGACAGGTAGAGGATATCACTGGTGACTTGGCAGAGACAAAAGGATTTGGGTTCTCATCAGGAGGGGGCACAGGTCTTAAGCTGCATGGGGTAGGTTCTCACATCAGAAAAAGCACCTGTTGAATACAGCAAAAAAAGCTGACAGAAACACAGAGCAAGACAAAGACACACACATAACCCATAAACACAACCAGGTGTGGCCAGCATACATTCATACACTTGAGCAAACAGAAGGATCCAGTGACGACTCTTATGGATCTTGGACACTGGATTAGCAGCTGTGTCTGACCTCTCTTTTGTGTCCAAACAGAAGGCACATTAAACAGACTTATCTCTGATGGTGACAGACCAGGTGACTTTCTATGTTGTTTTCTTTTGGGGTAGAGGTGTTAAATCCCTATGAAGCATTAGGCAGTAATTGACCAAAGGGAGCCTTGGTAACCTGGAATATTTGAGGTTGCACAATCCCTAGGAGTCACCCAACTACCACACCCTTCCTCCCTCTGAGGAGGTCTTAGACCCTCACACCCAGTTGAACTGGGTGCTTCAGCCAAATTTCAAAAGTAAAACCCAAACTAAAGGCCCATGCTGGAATAAAATATGGTATTTTGGGGGTTGACTATGTAGCCTGTGTAAAGGCCTGGGTGTGATGTGTTCACATCGGGGAAACTATTTCTGCTGAGGTCTCTGTTCATCTGTCATGCCAGTTTCCTAGTTCCAAATGTCATGTTTGGGAAGTCAAGCACTATCACCACATCTTCTCCTAGGAATGAATCAGCAGATTAATGGACTGCAATTGATGGCCTTTTACATCTATTGCCTCCCACCCTGCAGCATCTCAGGAACTAGACTTGAATAGTGGACCCTGTTCTGTCAACAGACCTGAGAAAAGTACCTAGCACTTGATAAAATCATGCAAAATTGTAATACAATATGCTCATGTACTCAGAGCCTACATGTAGTAAGGTAAAGATATCTGGCCCAAATGAACTAGTGAGCTTCAAAAAACAAAAAAAAGTGAAGTCAGTTTCCAAAGTGAAGAAACATCACGTAAGTGGTGGAACTGGCTTTAATCCCAGCACTTGGGAGGCAGAGGCAAGAGGATCTCTGTGAATTCAAGACCAGCCTGGTCTACAAGATCAAGTTCCAGGACATCCTGCAAAGCCACAGAGAAATCCTATCTTGAAAAACAAAACAAAAGAAAAACAAAAAGAAAGTGAAGAAACAGTTTTATTCCTGAAAGTGAACCCCTGATTTGGCAGCCACTACAGGCTTCAGAAAAAAAAACAGCAAGATGTAGGTCCCTGACTCAGCAGCATGACTTTGCTGACCTTGCCCTAATCACTAGGAAGCAACCACCAGATTCCCTCCATATGGTAAGGAACCAATAAGAAGCTAATAGGCAGGTTCTGGATGTGCTTTACTGATTATAGTGGAATGCAGGGAATAGCAATTTTTCTGCAGCTGTAGCTGACCAATCAACTCAGGACAGGTTGCCCAATCCTGAGACTGTTGTTATGTAACTAGTGTACACCTAGAAACTCACCTGGATCTACCCCAATACATACCCTGCCTCACTGCTATTCAAAGACCTCCAACCCCCTGTGTTAGTCGGATGGAGGACCAGAGTTAACTTGTAAATTAAAAAGACTCTTTTCTTTTGTATCAGATCTGGTCTCTTGTTGGATTTGAGGGGTTCAGAGTCAGGGCAGAACAAAAGTACAGGGCTGAAGTCAGACAATTTTTCAGTGTCTTATCTGCATTACTCTCAAAGTTGTGCACACACTTCTCGAAGAACTGGTCCTGTTGCTCCATAAGATATCAAAAGATTCATAAAGTTTAAATGTGTTGTGAAAATGGGCATGCTGCCACATAAATTTAACTCCAACACTCAGAATTTGAAGTTAGTGAATCTCTGAAACATTTGAAGCCAGCCTGGCCTACATAGGGAGATCTACCCAAGCTGAGGGTATACATTGAGACCCCATCTCAAAAAGAAGAGAATAATTGATAAGTATTGTGATGAACCAGTCCATATCAGGTTATTAATAACAGAATCAATGGTGTCCTGAAAGTTCAAGATTGAAAGAAAATTTAATAAATCCACAAGACAGATATATTGATGGCATTTTTAACAAAATTCCTCTGGGATATTTCTATTGATTCTCTGACTTGATTTTTTTTCTATAGTATAGGAAAACACAGACACCAACTATATCACAGGGGAACATGATTATTTTAAAGAGGTCTCAGACAACATACAAAATAGAAAATATATTCCTGGTTCTAATAATGTGAAAATAAATGACTGGGCTCTAACTCAGCATCTGCTATTACTACAATATCTACTAGGGTGGGGACTGGAATGTTTTCACTACTCAAAATCTTCTCACTGGTCACCCATCATTGTAGTGTCCACTGTCCACCAAGGTAAGTGTGGACATGAAAACAGCAAACAGATGGGGTGAACAAAGAGGTTCCCCTATTGTTACTATTGATACCTAGTATTGGGGCCATATATATGACCTGTTTTTCAATGCGTCCAACATACTTTCACAGAATGTCACTAGTCACCTTGTTCTGGAATTCTAGCATGATTTGGAAATTCTATGTAGGACAGACAGAAAGATTTCCAGACTCCTTCATGCCTTTCATGCATCTATAGGAAAACTGAATACCAGAGCAGGCATCACAATCTCAGAGCTCTGAAGCCACCAGGAAGGAATCAGGAATGAGGCAGGAGATGCTGGCATTGATGGCCCCATCTAGTGGCCTTATCACTCTAGAACACATGCTGATCTGTACACATATTTCTAACAAAGCTACAAATCAGTGTAATCTTTGCTAATCCCAAGCTTTGATGTGTAATTACTGCAAACATAAGAAACAGGAAACACTGTAGTTTAACACAACCATTTTTAGAGCAGACAAGGGAAGCCCCATTTGGCAAACCTAGAATGCAACTTCTTACTATATGACCTCCCAAGAAAACACCAATAAGACACATACTTATTTCCTAGAACTCTATAGAACAGCAGTGGAATGTGGAGTGAGATACAGAATCCCACTCTCCCATGGGCCGAGAGACTCTAATTGGAGTCAGGATTACTCAAACTGAAATAGAAATTATTACCCTCTTGCAAATGTGTTCTTCTCAACAACTGGGCTGACAATGAAGACAACAACACAACAGCTTTCTTTACTCTTAGCAAAACCAATATTTCATTGACTGTGACCAACTGATCCGCTATCAAAAATGCCTTGTCCTTTTAATACAAATTTAAATATAAATACCATCTGGCGACTATTACACATTTAGAACACTGAATGAACCAGTGATAGTCCCAAAGTATGTGCACCTGGAATAGCACTCCTCTCAGGCAGAGCCTGTGTCCTGCTCCCTCCTTGCCCCTTCATTTCTTCACTGTCTCCTTCTAGCTCCTAATTCAGAGCCCAGAGCATGAGTATGGAAACACTGAACATCAAGTCCAAGTGCAGTAGAAATGACACTAATGACTCAATCCCTTGGTCCACTAGTATCCTCCCTAATGTAGGCCTGTGCCAGACTCACCATGGAAACCTCTCCTGACATGAAACACCCATCCTTACCCTATGATCATCCATATAATAATGTATCATATTTCCAGAGCTATGTGAAAGCTTAGTCAACTCTAATGGTGACATTAGACTCCCTTCTATTTATCTATGAGGGAACTTAACACCTGAATGTTTTCATGATTGGAGCCCTTGGGGAGGGGAGGAAAAGTGACATTTCAAAATACAATAAAATAGATAAAACATGAAATAATTGAGAAATACTTCTAAATTCAGGTTGCTCCCACCACCCACCCTCACTCTAAATTTTCAATCCTATTTCTTTCTTATGGTTTTAATAACCAAAGCAAGAGTCTGTTTCCTGTTTTAACAATGACTTTATTGACATAAAGGACACACACAATCTAAAACACTCATGTTGGAGAGAATGTACTACAATGAGTGGAGAAACTGAAGCAGTGGTGATGTAACAAATAGGATGATGTGGACAGTGACTTTGAGTATACACAGCTGAGTGTCACCCTCTCCACTATTGCTGGGTGAATACACACAGAAAAGAGTCCCTGAGCTATAAAGGGTGTTTGAGGGTGGTTGTGCTGTCAAATCCAGATGTTGTCCTTCCAGAATCAGGCAGAACTTCCCTTGGAAGGCCACTGGTACTCATTCTGTAGGTTAAAGACTGTCTACAGTTATGTAGAAGTTGTCTTCACCTCAAGGCCCCACAACTTCTGTCTTCTGTAAAGCTCCAATCTAAGAGATATGGAATGCTACCAACCTGCAGAGAGAGAGAGAGAGAGTTCCCTATTATCACATGGGTGAGATTATATATATATCAGCCTGAAGGACATTCATTTTGATTGAAAGATATGGCCCTGTGTACATCCAATCTTCAGACAAATTGAAAAGATTGATAGTTGTCAGCACTTGGCACAGAGGAAGTACAGGGGACTTACACAAGAGGAGACTAACAGAGCTCCCTATGTACAGTAAACTGAGGAGCCAGCAAGGCCAGTGTGTAGTGCAGTGAGTGAAGTGGACTGGTGTGGAGTTTGGAGACACTTGCTGGACCACAGTTCTTTTACACTCCTGGCACCTTGGAAGTCATCTTGCTTTAAATATTCTGCTCCTCAGAGTCTCCCTCAAACACCTCAGTATCCAACCCTGTCATCCCCAGCATACTTCCCTAAAAGCCCTTCAAATGACCTTCCTCCTAGCTTACGTGCTCTGGGATTTACTACTTCAGGTTTTAATAGAATCGGTAGTCAATGAAAGAAAACACTGGATGAAAAAAGAGTGGGTCAGGGAAACACCTTCAATACCAGTTCCAGGAAGCAAACTTAACAACTCAGTGTCTACTTATGGGAGACTAGAAAAAAGAGGTCTTGTTCCTGTGCTGCCATAAATGCAGAGAAATGAAGAATGTGTCTCTGAGAAGTGAGGGAAAAAGAAAGGGACTTATTAAACTTTACTTCATAGAAATGGGGGACAAGCATTGGGGACACAGCAGTTATCCCAGAGTTAATGAGTCTGAGGCAAGAGGATTGCCAGCTCATCCTGGGCTGGGCTACATAGCAGGTTCTATGCCAGTCTGCACCACACATTGAAACCTGATTCAAATCAACAAGCCAATTGATGACTCAATTATTAAAGAATGATTAATAAGACCCTGTTTCAAATCAGCCAAATCAATTGCTGAATCAATTAGTAAAGCATGACTAATAAGTTAAAGAGAATAGAGGTATATTCTTAAGATTGTTTTTCAAAAAGAATCAACACAATCCATTCCACTTTACCTCAGAGATCCTGACTTCTTTTTCATAAGAATATACCCAGTGTACATTTGGAGAGGACAATGTAGGAGTGGGCATCACCAACAAATACTCTGTTCCAGAATTTGGCAGGTGGCTTCCCACCAATGTCTAATTTACATCTTACACTAAAAACATCCCAGCACATTTTACAGTATGATCGTGGGGAAGCAGTAAGACCCAATAGTAGGAAAGGAGAGAACACATCTAAGGTCTTAAAGTGACCTAAAACTGCTAATCTTATCCAACATTCTCTTGACTCATAGTATTCAATTTTTTATGGAAAATAGAATCTTTCCTCCTTAATGGAAACAGCTTAAAGACAAAGGAGAGGGTTAGGAAACCAGTGTTTCCAAGCACTGCAGGCTATTCCTGGAAGTCCAGCACTTGGATGTTGGAGGCAGGAGATCCTGAGGAAGGTCATCCTGGAGCTACCTAATAAATGCAATGCCAGCCTGAACCACATGATGACACAGCAAAAAGCACAAAAAATGAAAACAAAACTAAAAGCAAAACAAAATGAAGACAGAAAAATTAAACCAAAAATAAAATTCTATTAACCCACAGGTTGATATGCTGTGCTTTGTTGATATCCTTGGGAAGCCTATCCTTTCTGATAAGAAAACAAATGGGGAAAATGGCAGATGGGTGTTAGGAGATGGAATGGGGATGATGAGGGAAGGAAAGCTGGAGTCAGGGTCAGGATGTAAAATGAATGAATAAATAAATAAATAAATAAATGGTTTTAGCTGAAAAACTCCAGTAGTATTTAAGCTCTTTGAGATTTTCAGATTAGGAATATTTGAAGACATAGTAGCCTTTGTGTAACTTCATTGATCAGAAAATTCATCAATTACCAGAAATCAGCCACAGAGTTCTATGGGTCCTAACACATCCCTTGGGGAGTAGATGGCTTACCATGTGTGTCTTGGGTCTGAAGATAGGGAAGGTATGGGAGCTAAAAGTCCCTGTGGCTTGTGTCCTTGCTAATGCAGTCAGAGAAACCTGGGTCCCCTTCTTTAGGGACCGTTGTGAAATTACTTAGCTGTGAAAGCCAGGGCACACACAAACAACAGCAGCAGCAGGGCAGCAATGGTGGTGCCAAGAGTGAAGCCCTTATTCATTTTCTCCTGTGGATTCAGTGTACGCATGGATTCCTAAGAAAACAAAGAAGAAAACAACAGTGGCAATAAGGAAATAGCAGTAAACACAAGAGGCACCATGTGAGAAGAACAGAAAACACATGCTTGACCCTAACCTCGACTCTAGTCCTGGAGCTTCATCTTTACTGGCCTGTGGCTAGTCTGGAATATGCAGGAAGACCCAAGAATCTGAGGTTGTAAAGGCAGTGGAACTGCAAGACAATGTAAAAATCAATGCCTGTGACCATGGTAGAAACCTGTTCTAGTATAGTTAAGGTGACTATACTAGATATATGGATAGCTACCTCAGTCAATCATCTAACCAGATACTTAATGTGGAGTCATGCATCATGTGTGAGATTTTTTCTACTTTAATCACATTCTGTGGTGCCTTGTCGACCTGGGAAACAAAATATCCCACATATGCTCTACAGAGAAAGCTCATTGGGCATGTAAATAATCATGTTGAATTCAAATGTCTTTTGTAAACATCAGCCTCCTTTTTTTATTTTTAAAAGATCTTATGAGTTACATATAGTGTTCTACCTGCATGTTTGCCTGCACACCAGAAGAGGGCACCAGATATTATTTTAGATGTTAGTGAGCCACCATGTGTTTTTTGGGAAAGGAACACCTGACCTCTAGAAGAGCAGCCAGCGTTCTCAACCTCTGAGCCATCTCTCCAGGACCAAAGTCAACCTCTTAATTTCTTTATTTTTATATAGTTACTGATTTTTTTATCTACAGTTTTTGACAAAAGGTGTCACAATTTAACCCATATTGTCTAATGGTCCTGGCTGATCTCAAATTGCTGATATTTTGTATTAAATTCCTGAGTCCTGAGAAAAAGGAATATACCACTATATCTGACTGTTTTTTTTCTTTTTTGTTATTCCAGACAGGTTTTCTATGTAGATATTCAGGCTGTCCTGGAACTAGCTCTTGTAGACCAGGCAAGTCACAAACTCACAGAGATCCTCTGCCTGTGTCTCCCGGGTGCTGGGATTAAAGGTGTGTGCCACCAATGCCCCGCTTGACAGTTTTTTTTTAAATAAACACCTGTGAAATAATTTTACAATATTTTTATCTAAAATTGTATCCTAGCACATGCACAAGTGAGCATGGTTGATTGGGGAAGAATATACTTACAGTGTAATTATTCCAAGGGTCATTGGAGTATGTCATGGTATTATTCCGATCAGTCTCTGTGTCTCCCAATCTGTTCAACAAGAAAAAATTAATTATAAACACAAAAATTTAGATTTTTCTCCACATCTGTGAAAGTCACCACAAAGTCAATGTGTCTTACACCATGTGTGTGTGGAATTTAATATGGCAGAAGAGTCACTGAACAGCAGGTTTTGAACATTTATATATTCAAAGTTTATTTGACATGTCTATTTTATAGCAAGGAATATATTGTTTTCACTCTGTCCATTGTCTGTGAATGAATCACAGAATCCTCTTTCTGCTTATATCAGACATATGTAAGAGAGGGACCTCCTGACAAGGAGCCCTTCACTGCATTTTACAGATGAAGCAGCAGACATCACATAACTCCATGTTTGCAATGTTATCAAATGACAGAAATCACAGCTTGCAAGGTTCGCACAGTGCCCATGCAATGAGTGAAAATAGTATAGGTCTTACCCTATGAGCCCATCCCTTTAAACAGGCTCTAATTAATTTTTGAAATGTACTGTTAACTCTTAGAGATCCTTGCATTTCTTCAGTGTGCAGCTACCTGGAACAAAGAAGTTTTTTTCACAAATCCTATCCTTGACAAACCTAGTTATAACCTGGAGGCCTCTGAAACTTGGCGAGCAGCCCAGTCTGTCAGGGTTCTCTTGCTTGAAATGACCAAAAGTCTATCAAGAGGGGGAAAGAAATAACTATCACCCATCAGATTACCCTAACAACAAAGTGGCTATATGGCTTTCTCTCTCCTCAGATTCCAGCCGTACCCCTGGGATGAACAAGGTTTGAGAAGCTTAGAGAGCCCCTCTAACATCCACCTGTTAACTCCTAGATGTTGATGGGTTAGACCTAAACTTGCCTTCTGCATGACAATGTTCTCCCCCTCTGTAAGTCAAGGTACTACCCTTTAATATTAACTCTACCTGTAGGCTATTTGAAGTATGAACTACATGGCCTCACTCAAAAGAACATGTTAAATCACTTACTAAAAGCTTTGATTTTGATTGTGTGTGTGTGTGTTATACATATAAAGTACAAATATTGCACTTTTCATGGTCCATGAATAAATTGAAGGATCCTTAAAGTAAACCTACACAAGGCATCCACTGTCTCTTTAGAGGGTGGTGTCAGGATGCCTTTCCAGTGGGAACAGTAAAACCCTCTCAACATCTGTGTTCAGAGCCGGAGTTCTGACCCTGGAGTCAGAAGAAACATTTTCCAACTCACATGAACAGGGACATGTCTGAGCCACTTGTTTTCATAACTCTACAATGAACTTTCTGACTATGTCAGAAATACTGTCAGTATAAAATAGGGACAGACCACAGCTATATCTGTCATAATTATCTGAGAATTAATCTCTGCATCATAAAGCATGGAGCATGTGTACTGTATCCAGGAAATGCTTAATGCTAGCTTCCCTGAACCATGGCCTCAGCTGTATTGACCAATTTCAGAATGATGCAAAAGGTCAAGGCTTCCCTACACTGACCTTAGTTCTCAGTCAGTCCTTAGTTTCTCACCAAAAGTCATGCCAAGCTGATACAGAGTGCCTCCATCCTCATCAGCTATCCTAGATAATGATCCACCTAGTCTAGCTAGGAGTGAATCCCCTGGGAATCTAATATAGAAAGATGGTGTCTCTGATCTTCAAGTTCTTACACAGCAGAAGGTGACTGTATCTTACGAATGGAAAACTACAGTCTTTGTGAAGCTGTTGTTGGGACAGACCTAAGAACTCTTCACTCACTCATACTTCTGATTTTACTCAGTGTCTGTGTGTCTTAAAGCCACTGATGAGAGGGACTCTGGGTTCCGGATGACATTGGCTTTTACCTGGTGTGTGAGTCTCTTTTTGTGCTGGTGTTGTAGGAGTCGAGGTGGAGACTGTGGGTGATGTTGATACAAGTGTGGGTCTTGTTGACATAGTCGTGGCCTTCATTGTAGTTGTGGCTCTTCCTGTTGTGAGTCTTCCTGTTGTTGTGGATCTTCCTGTTGTTGTGGGTCTTGTTATAGTTGTAGGACTTGTTGGGTGACTTGTTAGAATTTCTGGATTTGGAAATCAAGATGAAACAAAGCTGAGTCAATAAAAGGGACTAGAACTTCTGTTGTAGCACCAGTGAGAAGCTGTCCCCAGAGTGGTCCCTCTCCTTACTGTCCTTTGTCATTGACCAAATAGTACAGGGAAGGGCAGGGCTGTGGGCACAGCTCATGAATAGCAGGCAGCTACACTGATGACATGGAGATGAGAACATAGACTGTGCTCCTAAGGACACTTTCTAAATGAGAGCTGCCAGGTCCTCAGATCTGTAAGCATCTGGGGGACACTGAGTGAGTGTGGGGGCCTGTGATTGCCCTCACTGGTGACTCACTTCATCCTCAAATTCTAGGTCTGACTGTGAGTCCCAAGAAGACAGACACCCCATATAGCCCTGCATCTTACCAAGCAGACCCCACACAAGCCCCAACGTAAATGGGTTTTGAAAATTTGGGTAGAGACTGCATATTGTCTTTTATGGTTTCTTCCTATCTAACATGCACCATGTGAATACCCCTTATCCAAAAATGTTGTTTTCATAATTTAATTCTTTCTTCACAACTCAGAGTATTTGCATATAGATATTCTCTAATAAATGATCTGAAGTATAACTATGGTTGATGTAGCATTCATATGGCTGCAATTTGTGTATATATGTTAATGAAAAGTCATAATATTTTGATATTTCTGCATGTGATAAGGATATGGTGTTGAACTTTCCAGGGGCTTTACCAAGTCCATGCTGAAAAGGTTCTGGATTTGAATCTCTGAAGAGGTAAGATTTTTGTATTAGGCAGGTTGAACCTACAATTCACAAATCAACAGAATCCACGTGGCTATAAGCGTCCAAATTCTATGTTCCTATACAGCACCTAATTCATAGAAGGATATTTTAGTTCTCACCAATAATCCCAGCTGTTTCTAGCTAGAGGCAGGATGATCAAAGTTTGAGTTGTTCCTCAACAGCCTATGGAGTATGAGGTCACCCTGGACTAACTTAGTTCCTGTCTCAAAGACAATTACAATGTTCCTTTTTTCCCATTTCATAGAATGCTTTGACTTAGAATGGTTTTTAAGTTAAGCAATTGAAAATGGTTTTCAAAAGCAAAAATAGTGAAAGAAATGGAGACTGACATTGTGTACCCATCCTGCATGGAAAGCTGTTTTAATTCTTTATTAACCTTTGACTATAACTTATATGAACTTGCAATCATACTTATTGTCCATAGCATCCATGCATGTGTGCTCACCCTTCCTTGTAAATGACATGCATGCATGTGCACTCACCTTTACTTGTCTATCACATGAATGAATGCATGTGTTCTTACCTCTTGCCTGACATGTTCTAGGGATTATGTTTGTTTAGCTATATGTTTTGAAATTCATTCATGTTAAGTAATTCCTTTGGAGCTACCATTTATCCTGATTCTCTGTTCACTACTTAACCCATAACCAAAAAGGCTCAAGGATTGTCATCACCTCTGCCAACTCTAGACTTCCCAGCATCTGCCAGCCCATCAACCAACTTACCTGGGAGAAGTAGTATGAGGCCTGAAATGAACACTCGAAGAAGCATAATGGTGTTGACCTGAAGGACAATGAGAAGACATTCTATTGGCTTTGGCACTCCGCACACTGCATCGGGGCAAATCTTCATTGTACTAATCACACAGGCCTCTCATTCAGGGACCTTTGTCCTCCTAAACACTGTCTTCTTTTCTGGTCCCTTTCTCACATACAGCCATCAGTCTCACTTCTGGCTATTACATAAAGAAGGCAGCAAACAGAGAAAACTGAAGGCTGGGACAAGAGTGTATTCTCTTGGTAGAACTCTAAGCAAACACCAGCCTTCTAATGGCCAAGATGTGCTTGCTTCCCAGTAAACACCGAGTTTTTTCTGCTTAGATCCATACTGGTTAGTCTCTGAATCTCAACCAAAAAAACAAAACAATACAAAACAAAACCAAGGAAATCAAAACACCAACAAGAAAGACAGAGAGAGACTATAAAGCACCTCTCATACTTCCTGAAACAGTGACTTAGACCACATATTCCTTGGGCTATCTAGAGATAACCAAAAAAGCACCAGGTACAAATAAAGATCTTCCATGACTAGATCCCCTCCATGCACAGATTTCCTCCTAGGGAAATTATCATTAATGTTTGCTCAGGTTTTGGAGAATCTGCTGTGAAGGAGACAATCAATGTGCTCATGATGCACAGGCAAATCATTCTTTCATAACTCATAAGACTGATACTTTTCCCCCATTTAAGGGTGATATTACTTGTCTTCATATTCCAATATCTGGATTTCCACTTTTGTTTCTTGATTGGTAACAATAAAAACCTGAGTAAGCCTGCTTAGTATATCACTAACTCCACTTCTGGACAGAAGATTCCATGCCATCCTCTCAGAGAGCTGAATGTGCCCTATTACCAGTGTAAAGAAGTAATGGCTTTCCTGAAGCCCCCATGAGTTCAGGATCTTCAGCACTTGGGTCCTACACTATTACATTAACAGTCCTTGTACTTAGAAGACATCAGAAAACTAATGCTGCAAACTGGTGTCCAAACAATGATTTTCATGAACATCTTACTTATTTATTAAACTGGACAGTGGTGGCACAAGTCTTTAATCCCAGCACTTGAGAAGCAGAGGCAGGAGCATCTCAGTGATTTTGAGACCAGCCTAGTAAACAAAGTAAGTTCCTAGATAGCTTTTACTGTTGTACAGAGAAACCCTGTCTTGAAAAACAAAAAAATGGATTAAATTCATTTCATGCCAGGTAATGGATGAACTTGCCAATGGACCCACAAGGTCAGAGGACAACCCTGAGTACTGGGTTGTGTCATTCTATAAGGTTAGTTCTCAGGGTTGAACTCAGAATTGGTAGCAAGCCCCTTTATCTGCCAAGGCATCTGGTGGGTTTGCTTGAAGGCTGAATTTCCCCCTGTCCAAAGTAGAACAAATGCTAATGTGGCTCACACACAATTAAAACTTGTCTCCTTTATTTGAAAACTAAAATGTTTTAATACTAGTTTTAGTATGACCTCCAACTAGGCCAAATCCCAATGTCCTTAGAAGGATTTTTGAAAAGATGTTTATTTCATTGCAGTGAATATTGATAAACTAAGGATGGGGAAGTATGATTCAGTAAAATAGGGTGTAAAACACACAGAGTTGTGCAAACAACATACAAGTGAATGTGACCAACCAATAAAGAAATTCACAGACAATAAGACAGATGGTAAGTGTGTAATCGGACCATGGTATTTCCCCCTGAGAAACTACCTTGAAGCACAAATTCTTACTGGTTTTAATAATTGAAACCCAAAGTGAGATGTAGGAGTTAATAGTAAAATATCAGAGAAACAGAGCAGCCAGCCATTAGTTCTTACCTCTACTGAATCCTCAGACCAAAGGTGCGATCCTGTTCCTAGGAATGCTCAGACTGAGTGCCATGAGTTCCTGTCTCCTCCTTATATTCCTCTGTGCCCAGCCAAATCTCCCCAGTCCCCACCTCCCTAGGGCTGGGATTAAAGGTGTGTGGCTCCCAAATACTTGGATTTAAGGTGACAGTAACTGCCACCTGGCTGTTTGTCTTTTAGATTGAATCTCATGTATCTCTGGGTGACCTTGAACTCACAGATATCTGTGTATCTCTTAATCCTGACCACGTATGTTAAAGGTGTGTCCACCATTGCTCCACTAATCTGTTGCCCTTTCTTGCCTGCAGGCAAATATGCAGGCAGAACACTGAATACCTAGTAAATAAATCAAAAAATAAAAAATTGAATCTAGCAGAATGCTCAGAGTATCAAGGTTTGTTGTTTTTGTTTTTGTTTTGTTTTGGTTTGGTTTTATTGAGACAGGGTTTCTCTGTAGCTTTGGAGCATGTTTCTGGAACCTGATATGTCGAACATAGTGGCCACAGAACTACAGAGATCTTCCTGCCTCAACATCCAGCATCCTGTGATTAAAGTGTGTGTTACTGCTTTTAAAGTTTAAAGAATTTATTCTAGTCATGCAGGAGGACACCTGCAGATGCACAGCAGTCTTACTCATCTTACCCTTGGAAGAACAAGAGGGAAAAAAGACAAAGAAATCCTATAGCAAGCTTCAACAGTTTAAGGGTATGGGAGAGGGGTATGGGAACAATTTTAATTTGGGCTGAGGGGCCTAAAAGGACTTGCTAATACATTCACAGAGAAGGTAGGGGTTGAACAAAGTTGAGAAGAGTTAGCCAACCAGAGATGTGAGGGGAGAAGGAAGAGGGAGGGCAAAGGTGCAGATGCCGGAGAGTGCCTGTGACCACCGAGGGACAGCAATGCAAAGGAGCAAGGGGCAGGCCTTGGAACTCAGGAGCTACTCATGAGGGCTCTCCTGTTTCCAAAGACAGTGTCCTTGTTAGGATTTAGGGGTGTCAGGACCTGCTGCCATCTGGGGACTGCTCTGAATTTCCGGTTGGCAAGCGAGGGCTCCTTAGGGTCTGTTGTAGGAATTCAGTGTGGAAGAGATAAGAGAAAATATGATCAATGAAACCAAGACTCTAATGTCAGTGGTCCCAGAAGGCAAAGCAAACTGAGCTTTCTGTTTGCTGGGATTCTAAAGAGGATGAGTTACTCAGGCCTGAGCTGTGAATTGCAGGAGGGACTGTCAGCAAGAAAGGGAGGAGCAGCTCCCGCCACAGGGTTTGGAGGGGATATTCTGGGTTTTGGTCATGTTCAATGTGAGAGGTATTCGTAACCACAAAGTAGGAAGATCTAAGATAAACACATCCTTTGGGAGTAATTGGCTTAGAAGTGGAATTTGAAGGGAGAAGCCTGAATTAGGTACTTTGGAGAATGCATTTACTGAAGCTATTGAAGCTTTTTGTGTGCTGAGGCAAGGCCCTGGTGCCTCCTCAGATTGGCTTTCCTTCAAAAGGGCAGTTGAGAAGAGGTGCCCACACACAGGCAGAATCGGTCCAAAGAGCAAGAAGAGCAAAAAGTTAAGGAGGGCCTGAAAGTCAAGGTCCACCTGGTGGTGATGGAGCACGCATTTCACCCAGTAGAAGCAGTTGAATCTCTGTGAGTTCCAGATCAGCCTGGTCAACACAGTGAGTTCCAGTACTGGCACCATAGGTACTGTAATCCCTGTCTGGAAAAACAAAACAAAATGAAAGACCAAAAAAATAAAAATAAAAAAAATAAAAAAGCCAAGGTCAACCATATCAAAGGCATTGGCAATGATCCCAAGTCCATGGTGCAGACATCAGGTTGGTCCAGGGGACCTTGAAACTGCAGGGATAGTGACTTCCCATGTTGGAGACTTCAGTGAAAATGTGTGTTAGGAAGATGAAAACAAGACAATAGCAGGAAACCCAGAACTAAGGGTCTGTGAACTGAAGCTCTCTGTACAACTGTTGTCTAAGCACCTGGATCCCTAAGGGATCAAGATCCCTAAGACTGTGACCTTGACAGAAGAGAAGGACATCCTGATGGTGGTGGTATAGAATGCTGATGGTCAGAGCCAAAGTTATCTCAAGGTATTTTACATCATTGAATAGCATTAGCTACAAAGTTCAGCTTCTAACAATGTAACTTTTATATAAAACCTGAAATACAGGCTGGGATGGGTTCATATAGCTTCACCTACTCTAGGCTGGGAAGGCAATAAATGCAGTGTTTTATGGCCAAAATCTCTGTCCCTTGGTATAGCCCCTGCCTCCTTACTCTCCAGTGTTTTTGATTGTTTGTTTGTTATTTTTTCCTTTATTTAGTTATTTTTGGAGGTCTTACTGAACATGTAGCTTGTTCTCTCTCAGGGTGGTCTGTCAGCTATAGAGACCCTGCTCCTCAGAATGCTGGGATTATAGCATGACCCTACCCACCCAGTCCACCTCCGTGCTTTGTATAAACACTGACACTTGTCTCATTTCCCAGACTGTCAAAAGTCTACATTTGGTCTGGAAGTACAGGGCTGTAGCCCAGCTTGTAGGCGGCTGGGGCCAGAGGATCATGAACTTAAGGCCTATCTAGGTTCCCTGAGTAACTTAGTAAAACCCTGTCTCAAAATGAAAAGTGGGAAGATGAGTTTGGGAGACTGGAGTTCTAGGTGAGTGGCCGAGACAAACTGGTTGCAATTGCTAGCACAGAGAAAATAGTCACAACAACAACAATAACAACAACAACAAAAGATCCAGTTATGGTGGCACATGTCTTTACTGCTACAACCTGGAGGCAGAGACTCACAGATGTCTGTAATTTCCATGCCAGCCTGGTCTGCATATTGCTAAGCCAGATACAAATAAATAAATAGATAAATCTTTAAGAGAGAAGGAAGTTCATACAGATTTTTCCATTGTGGAGTACCATTCGGGACGAATTGATGTCCCAAAGCCATTGTCACTCAAATTTGGAGCATAATCAACTATTTTATTTTTAACATTTTTATTTCTTTTTTACATTCCAGTCAACTATTGTATTGCCTTTTTAGACAAGAGCCCACATTTTTATATAGCCAGATTTTGATAATACAAAAAAACTACATGGATGCAGGGAAACATGCACACACACACACACACACACACACACACACACACACACACAATATGGACTCAGGGAAAGATGCATGCTGTAGGGACCAGCTTCCGGTTTTGTCAGCCGTCACTGTCTAACAATGCTACCATGACCTTGCCTTGGTCACTAGGAGGTCAGATGCCTGCCTCATGACAAGGACCAATCAGAAGTTTCCTAGTGGTGCTATGCCTTGCCTCTCTGGGTGTGCTTTCAGACAAGTCCACAGCAATGATGTGCAGAGCATAGTAACTGTCCTGGGAGGCCCTATGGGCCATAACAACCATTTGAGCAGTCAACACAGGGCAAGTACTCCAAGTCTGGAGGCTAAACAATCCTGAGCCTGTGTGTAACCCTAGACACTCCCCTTACTGTGCCCTATAATATCTCTGTTCTGTGGTTCTAGGGTCTTTCCCCCCAGCCATCCGCCATGGTGTGTGGATGCAAGGCCTCAGCTAATGGGGTTAGCTCATTAAACAACTGCAACAAAGCGTCTTTAGGTTTGCATCATGTTCTTGACTCTGCCTGATGATTTGGGTCACAGGATTCCTGAGTGGTCACTTGGGCTCCAGCCCCATGGGGGGTCTTTCATTTGTAGTTCCCACCAAGATCCTCGACCACCCTCACCTGCTCAGAGTCGACCTTGTTGAATTTGAAAGGTGCTGTTGGTTTGATTTGTTCTGCAGCCGTCTGAGTGCCCATAAGGATATCGAACTGTGATCCGTAGACGTACTTGGAGGATCCAAGGTTGCCACCCAGGGGGACACCCCAAAGGGACGGGAACCCATTGACACTTGTAGTTCTCCTGGGGAAATGATGCCATCCGGGTCAATCTCATTTTTGTGGCATGCCTGGCATGGGCGATTTGGAACTCTCTGACTGCTCATTTTTTTCTATGTCGTTGTGAAATTTTGTCTTTTGTCATGGGATCAAGTTGCCTGCTCCATCTGTAAAGAGACCCAGGGGGGTCACCCAATCTATAGGGGGAACATTGGTTGTAGACCAAGTTGTTCCCCATTGTCTAGCCATCTGAAATTCTGGATAGGTCCCTCGTCTGTGTTACTGTGCTGTCTGTCCACGTATCACATTTGTGCTGTGTGTTTGTCAAGCCTGTCTTTGTACTGACTCTGGAGGTCTTTCAGAACAGCTGATGCTCTGGACTACAGCAGCGTCTCTCTTTCTCTTACTCTCTCTTTCACTCTCTCTCTCTCTCTCTCTCTCTCTCTCTCTCTCTCTTCCATCTCTCTCTATCTCTCTGTCCTTAGTACCCATGCACATGGCATGTGTCGTTCAGGGGTCTTTTCTTGCTGCCCTGAGCATGTAGTGTAAGGG
This sequence comes from Cricetulus griseus, assembly GCF_003668045.3. Classification (NCBI taxonomy): domain Eukaryota; kingdom Metazoa; phylum Chordata; class Mammalia; order Rodentia; family Cricetidae; genus Cricetulus; species Cricetulus griseus. The sequence goes on from NC_048600.1 coordinate 61,290,499, forward strand.
ACAGGACTTCCTCTGCCATGTGCCATGGGTCAGAGTGTGCTGTGGCAGGGTGCCCTGTCTTTGAGCACATGGTGAGGCTGCTGCTCTAGACTCCAACCACTGCTGCGCCCCTCACAGCTGAGCCTGGCTAGTGCAGGTGAGTCTATCTCTTCATCCTCACCTGCCTGTCTCTGAGGAATGCAAAGTGGGACTCTCTCTGCCCCAACTGCCATCCTGCTTCAGGTCCTTGTATGCTGCAGGTGTTTCCCTGCCCTGAGAACATGGTTTGCAAGGCTACCATTTGCCCTGCCTTCTCAATGCCCCACACACGTGGGGAAGGGAGCAGGGAAACTGAGAGGGTCTGTTTCCCACCCCTGCCTTGGCAGAGGCTCTGGGATCACCAATAACATCCCCCCCACAAGTCTCTGACCTGTGCACATGGAGCTGGGGCAGTTGAACCATCTGGCCTGACCTGGACATTCTAAAGAAACAGCCTTAAAGTTATTAAAAACTACAAGAAGGACTTTGGTAAGAGTTTTTATGTTGACTGAGAAATGAAAGAAAATGTAGGTCACTAAAGTAATAAAGAGGGAAGGGGAAAGAGAAATTTGTCTAAATGAGAATGTCTAAAGGGCATCAGAGGTATGAACGGAAGATATATAGAAAGTTATAGAGGGTCAAAGAAATTTGTCGAAGGTCAGAGGAAAGTTGTCGAAGGTCAGAAGAAAGGTTGTTAAAAGTCAGAGAAAAATGCAATCTATGTTTGTTATGGTTTCTCATACTTACAAATACTAAATTTCAAAAATTGGTAAGACAAGATAAAATTTTAACCATATTAAGTTAATTCCATTTAAAAACTTCTGTTTATTTCTCAAGTAAATTATGTATGCTTGTTTTAAAATGTTCTATCTGTTTCCTGGCATAACCTAATTTCTGTTACAAGTATAAAGCTAAAACAAATTGTGCAGGTTGCTGCCATTTTGCAGTCAGCCACATGGCATGATGGTCACATGGCTGGCTGGTAGCCATTTTGCTGAAGTTGAAAAAGATACTTGGACTGACATCTTGGCTAAAGATGACCACATAAAATTTAGGAGGTACCATCTTATGAACAAGTTTTTTTTATTAAGATTTAAAATGTTAATGCTTCTACATATTACAGAAAGACATTAAAGTTTATGTTTTTTTCTTTTTTTATATGTGAGTAGTTTTTCTTTTAATATTTTTAATTAGTTCAAGTTAGGGAACAAGTTTTTTTCACATGTAATTCCCTTCTCCCTCTCCCTCCCCTCAACCCCATCCCTCTTTCCCCACCCCCAACCTCCCCCCACCCCATCCACCCACCACTCCCCAGGTTGGGTAGGGCCCTCAATGGGGGCTCTGCAAAGTCCACCAAATCTTCCTGTGCTGGGCCTGTGCCCTTCACCATGGGTCCAGGGCCAGAGTGTATCCTTTCATGTGGGATGGGCTCTCACAGTCCCTTCTTACACCAGGGAAAAATACTAATCCATTACCAGAGGCTCCCTGGAGTGCACAGGTCTCCTATTGACATCCATGTTCAGGAGTCTGGATCAGTCTGGTGCTGGCCTCCCAGACAGCATCTGGGGTCAATGTGCTCTCCCATGTTCTGGCCAACTGTTTCTGTGGGTTTCTCCAACCTGGTACAGACCCCTTCAATCTTCATTCCTCCCTCTCTTCAACTAAATTCCAGATTTTAGCTCAGTGTGATCTGTGGCTGATGGAAGAAGAAAAAAAAAAGTTTATGTTTTTAAAAATGTTTCTATTAATGTTTCTACTTATAAGATGTTAAAAGTACAAATTAATATAGTATATATTTTCAGAAATTAAGTTTAGGCAAGCAACTAAAATGTGTACATGTAGCTACTGTTTAAAAAATATAAAGTAACTATATGCAATTTAAATTCAACTGTGCTAATTTCAAATATTTTACTAAGTTAAAACCAGTTACAGTCAGAATGAAAATTAATTAATTACAGAAATAAGGATTTACCTGTCTGTCTGTGTGCTTAAGGCAAGTAACTGAAACAAACTGACAGACCTCTAATGCTATAGAGACCTGGGGAATATGGAATTTAAAATGTTATTTTAAAAGTTTATAATATCACACTGCCAGATCCTGACAGTGACCCATAGTGTCCAAAGAAGATTATGAGGCACCCCGGTACATGCACCTGGATGATGATGCTGCTGACCAGTGAGCAAGATGCTCAAATGTGATACCTGCTGCCTGTTATACTCTGGCCAATACTAGCCAAAGCTGCTGGACACTAGAAAATTGATTGCACCCCCGTTGCCTAGACAAAACAAGGTCAGTCTTTTCCATGTCCCTATTCCACACAGAGAAAAAAAACCTCTCACTTTATAGGTCTGGGGAAGTGCGATGTTCTTTGAGACTTCTGCCTCCAGCGCTAATGGAAAGCCTTGGGTATGGCTAACTGTATGTGGACTGGCTCCTGTCACCTTTTTAATAGATTTGGAAATTGTATAAAATTTACCCTTCTCAGATCTCTGAAAGTATTAATGGTTGTCAGCTTGGCAGCATCAGGCAGTCAGATCCACTAGACTATAATGACTACCTACTGTTTAATCATAAGCTCAAGGTTTTTAGATTTGTTTTGGTTGTCATCTAAAAATAAACTTAAAGGGCTTTTCATCAAGCCAAAGCACCTCTCTCCAATCCATACCTGGCTCTCTGGATAGAAGAAAAATGTACATGCTTCTAGCCCAAATCTAGTTTTTGCTAAGACTGAAAGTTATAAATATGTTCCTGCTGTTTAAACTGATATCCAGATATCTACTTTTTCTGCATAGTGGGTTTCAATAAATAAGATTTAACTTCTGTTCCCAGTTTAAACATGTCTTAAACAGGTTTCTGCTTCTGGCAGACACACCTGAGTATCAGTTTCTGACTACAACCTGCCCCTAAAGGACTACAAGCCCTGGACTTGCTGTGGATGTAAACCAGCCCAGCTGATGTAGCCACACCCTGTCTCTTCAACAGGGATTGATTCTGCCAACCAGCTGCTTCCTCATTGCCTGAATCCCCTTTGCTTTTGACTAGCATTTCAACTCTCTTGGGTCACTAACTGCATCCAGAAGTCAGCAGGAAGTCGCATGGGAAAGAATATGTCACCCATATTCCCAGGTTGAAATACTAAGTCAAAATAAACTCCCTTACATAGGGGATGCAAGTATTACTCCCTCAAAAAATCAGGACTAGAGAAGCACCAAAGGGAGAGAGGGTCCAACCAGAGGTAGTTTGAAAGCTGGTACAGCTGGTCCCCTTTCTTCACTACCCTGGTCTCCTCATTGCTCAGGCCTATCATAAATATTATCTTGTTACTTCTCACTTTTGGTTCTTGTATTCTCAAGCGCCTAACGACTTCCATTCATGAGAGAGTAAGTGCGGTCCAGGTACTAATGCTGCGCCAAGAATATCACTCTCTCCTGATGGGTGATGCTGGAAAGATAGCAATTCCATGATTGGAATCTCCAAAAAGAAAATGGAGGGATGAAGGGAACAGCTCCCCGTCTTGGTAGCCAAAACAGTCTAACAGGTGATTGCCTGACCTTGCCTGGGTCACTAGGAGGTCAGATGCCTGCCTCATGGCAAGGAACCAATCAGAAATTAGCTGATGGTGTTATGCGTTATAGCTCTGGATGTGCTTTAAGGACAGTGCACAGCAATGATGTGCAGAGAATAGCAACTGCCCTGGGAGGCCCATTGGGCCAAAGCAACCAGTTGAGCAATAAACCCAGGGCAAGTCCACAAAGCCTGGAGGCACACCAATCCTGAGCCTGTGTGTAACCCTAGACACTCGCCTTACACTGCCCTATAAGATGTCTCCCCGGCGTTTCTGGGGGTCTTTTTCCCCATCCATCTGCCATGGTGGGTGGATGCAAAGCCAGAGTTAATGGGGTTAGCTCATTAAACAATTGCAATAAAGCCTCTTGAGGTTTGCATGTCCTCACCTCTGCCTGGTGACTAGGGTCACCGCATACCCGAATTGTCACCCCAGTCTGGCACTCAGTGGAGGGTCTTCCAATGTACATACACACAAAGAGATGGGTAGGGTACCCGGCCATGATGCAAAGGTTTTTTGTTTGTTTGTTTGTTTGTTTGTTTGTTTGTTGTGAGACAGGGTTTCTCTGTGTAACAGCCTCTTCTGGAACTAGCTCTGTAGACCATGCTGCCGTTGACCTCATAGACATCTGCCTGCCTCTATAGTACTGTGATTAAAAGTGTGCACTACCACCACTCAGAGGGGTTTTTAGTGGGACAAATGTGGACAGGTTATACAAATTCTCCAGTAGCCCACAGTGGCTTCTAAATCACACTGCAGCACAGTTGGTTTGAACCTCAGCTTCTTCCTCTGTCTCCCAGGAGCAGGGATTTGCCAACAGGAAGCAATTAGGGTTGTTGTTTTTTTGTTTTTTTTAATGATAAAATGAAAATTATAGAAGCTTGGAGAATAGTTTAGCTGGTAGATGGTTTCCCTAGCAAGCAGGAAACCCAGAGTTTAAACTTCCTCCTCAGATGAACTAGGCCTGGAATTTATAATCCCGTAATCAGCACCTGGGGAAGGGAAGCTCTGAAATTCAAGGTCATCCACAGCAAGGCTTCCATTGTGAGGAAACCTGGGATTAACAGAGGCCCTGTCTCTCCAGGTGGTAGTGACCCACGCTGTAATCCCTCTGTGAATTCAAGGTCAGCCTGATCCATAAGCACTCCACAGTTCCCAGAAAGTGAGGGAAAAGACCAGGTCTACAGACAGCCTGAGAAGACAAAGTTCTCCAAATCCAAGAAGCTGAATTTTGGGGAAGGAGTGCACTGATTTCCAACATAAATTAATACGTTTTTGCTGAGCAGTGGTGGTGCAGGCATTTAATCCCAGTACTTGGGAGGCAAACACAGGTGGATTTTAGTGAGTCTGAAAGGAGTCAATAAATAAATAAATAAATAAATAAATAAATAAATAACACATTTTTAGGATATTCACAACTTTTTCTCTAAGTATCTCCCCAACACTTAAAGAACTCAGTGACTTCTGGGTCATTGGAAAATGAAATCCAGGAGCCAAAGAGATGGCTCAGTGTTTAAGAGCACTGTCAGCTCTTTCAGAGTACTTGGGTTCAATATCCAGCACCCACATGGCAGTTCAAACTGCATATCTGCAGTACTAGGAAACCTGGCATATACATGCTGGCAAAACATCAATGCTCATTAAGTAAAAATAAATTATTTAAAAATTAAAAACAGCTGGGCTTTGGTGGTACATGCCTTTAATCCCAGCACTCTGGAGGCTGAGGCTGGCAGATCTCATGAGTTGGAGTCCTGCCTATTCTAAGAAGTGAGTTGGAGGAATGAAAGGTTCAGGCTTTAATGTTGACCAGCTCTACTTCTTTAAGAGATAGACCCAGGCCCCAGACAACAGGTAGGGCAGGAACATTGATCTGCTACTATTAAGCATTGTCAGTCCAAGTGGGGAATGCTTTTAACCTGTTTGAAAAAGTATCTTTAAAAACTAGGAAATAATCTGGACAGTGGTGGCTCATGCCTTTAATCCCAGCAGACCTGAAGTAGAGGCAGGGGGATCTTTGTGAGTTTGAGGCCATCCTGGTGTACAGAATGAGTTCCAGCACATCCAGGGCTACACAGAGAAACCCTGTCTCAAAAAACTAACAAAACAAAAACTAGTAGGAACTTTTATTCTCCTCTTATAGGCCAGGTCTTAGTGAAGTCAGTTTTCCCAGAGTCCACTGGGATACTGGTCTTTCAGTCCCACCCCTTCCTGGGTAAGGGCTCTCTGTTTTGGGTTCATTTGAGCACAAACCTGGCATCTGGCTGAGACATCTTGCACTAGGCTGTCCAACATACCTTTGTCAGAGCAACTTTTAAAGTTTTATGGCCATCCCCACTTCCCCCATCCTCCTGGGCCAAATGGGTGCCTGGTTAAGGTTAGTAATCAACAGACCTACTAGTTGTTTCTGGGAGAAAGATCTTTCCTCCTGGTGTCTTCCATCAGCCTGTGTGTTTGAACTGTCCAGTTTTCCTTTAGCACAGAGTCTCAGGCAGCACAGAGTCATAATAATTCATCAAAATATCATTAGGCACCACTAGTGTTAGGCCTGTTTGTCAGGCAGCCAGGTGAGAAGCCCCTCAGTGAAGGAAAGCCATTTGTAGGGGAAACCAAATCGCTTCCAGGAGGGCCGAGATCTTTAAAACTCTTTTTCAAAGCAGCTAGTAGCTGTCTTTCTCCATAGATCATAACATGGACATGCCCAGTATTAAAAACATGCCAACTGACAGTCCATGTATATGGTTATGTAATTTCCTGAAAGTCTGGGTCACAGATCAATCAGTTCTGATTTCTGGGCTAAGGTACCCGGCTTGATCTCAAATCATTTTGGTTTAAGTAACAACTACAGCTCCCACATACCTGGTTTCATCTTTCATCTCCTGACAGTCATGGATGAGTATCTGTGTCTTCAGAAAAAGCAGTAGATAAATTGATGGTGTTGGGTTCCTCAAATTGGACTGGAGAGTAAGCCAGGATTAGGTCCTGGCACTGGGTCACAGTGGCATTAGACAGCCAGCATTCTGGTTCTCCTCAGAGGAGGGTCTTAACCACGTTGTGGCATGCTGTGAGTTTAAGAGCTTGACCCAGAGTTAACTTGATTGTTTTCATTAAACTAGCTTTCATAGATACTAGACAGGACGGTCATCCTGTGGCTATAGGCCCAATTTTTTGGACAGGTATGTCACAGAGTGTTTCTATTGCCGAGAGTTTGGGTTAAAACCTCTTCTGTATTTGCTTAGTCTTAGTCCAAATTCGTGGCTTAGTGCAAAATTTGTGCTGGTGTATAGAGGCTCTGCTATTTCCATAACAGTCTGGTATCCAGAGTCAGCAAAGCTCAGCTGCACCTAAGAACTCTTGCACCTGTCTCTTCTTCTTCGCAGTGAGGATTTGTAGGATGGCAGCAGTCCTATTCTGAGACAATCTCCTTTAGTCTCCATTCAGCTGCCAGCCAAGATAGGTAGTCTTCTGCTATGGTGGGCTTTCTTAGCCCACACTTTATAACTCAAGATCTATAAATCTTGCAGCAGGATCCCAGTGGCTCCTTTATGACATAATTTCCCATAAAACCTCAAGAGAAAAGCAGCAAGGCTACATTTATGTCTTTATATCCTGTAGCAACATGGTCCAAGGAATGTTTCCAATTATAACTTCCCTCTGGGTCTGTCCATTTAAATGAGAAGATGGTTTGACTCACTTCTGCCACTGGGAGGTTGAAGAACATATCTTACATGTCCAAAACAGTGTATACTTTTTTCTCTGGAAGAATCAAACCCATGAGAATCAGAAGTCCCAGTTTTCTTCACAGTCAGGAGACATGTATTCCAAGGTGACCTGCAGGGCACCAGGATGCCTGTGTCTTCAAGCCAGGCAATATGGACTCCAATATTCTCCTTTTGTTTCCATGGTTGTTGGGTACAGTTTAAACTGGACAGAGGTAGCTAAACTGGATAGTTGAACATTTAATTATAGGAGTTTGGCATTGGACCAATCCTGGTGGTTTGGTTTATTCTGAAAGGGTGAGACATAAAAATTTTGCTGTGTCTAACTCTGTCTCATCATCAGGGAAGGTGGCAGTGGTTTTCAGTTAATATAATAGGTCCAAATCAGTTTTCTGTTGAAACTGGAACCTACTTATTCCTTTGTTTTATTCTTTAAAACTTTTTTTTTAAATATCTGTGGCTGACTCAGTAACAAAGGAAATCTTTTTAGCCGTTGTTTTTAATCCTTTAAAAAGGACCTAGTAAGTTGGTTAAAGTCTCCTTGGTCAGTGTGGGACAGGAGGGAGAATCTATTCTGCCCAGGCTGCATTGCCTGACATTGTTTTGTTTTGTTCACTTGCTTTCAGAGAATAGTGGGATTTATGGATCATTCATTGAAACAAAGACAAAAACTTCAAAAAAAAAAAAAAGAAGGGAATGGAACTTTTCTTTTCCTTTTGGCTCAGTGAAGGGGAAATTTCTGCCTTCCCTGATGCTGTTTAGAAGAAATCCAGGGCACAGCAGAGGGAATGCTCTTCTGGAAGAACTATTTCCCCCACCCAGAGTGCACTCCACGTAGATGGTAGGGGGCTTGACAGCGATGCCCAAGACCTGCTTCTTCCCACCTCCACAAAGAAAGAACCCTCCCTGAGCAAGAATTAAGGAAAATAAAAAAGTAAATAAATAAATAAATAAATAAATAAATAAATAAATACACAAGTGCTCCTATTCCCAGATTTGGACAGGGGGAGGATATCTTTGGTGACTTGGCAGAGCCAAAAGGGCTTGGGTCTCCAAAAGGAGGGGCACAGGACTTCAGTTTAATGGAATGGGTTCTCACCCCAGAAAAAGCACCTGATCAATACTGCAAAACAAAGGTGACAGAAACACATAGTAAGACAAAGACACACACATACCCCATGAACACAACCAGGGGTGGCCAGCATGCATTCACTCATCTGAACAAACAGAAGGATCCAGTGATGTCTCATATGGATCTTGAACAGTGGATCAGCAGCTGTGACTGACCTATCTTTTGTGTCCAAACAGAAGGCACATTAACCAGACTTATCTCTGAAGGTGACAGACCAGGTGACTTACTAATTTGTTTTCTTTAGGGGTAGAGGTATTAAACCCCTATGAAGCATTGGGCAGTAATTGAACAAAGGGAGCCCTGGTGACCAGGAATATTTGAGATTGCCACTCCCTGGAAGTCTCTGGATCACAACACACTTCCTCCATCCAAGGATGTCCTCACACCCAGTTGAACTGGATTACGAGGCCAAATTTCAAAAGTAAAACACAAAGTAAGGGCTCATGCTGGAATAAAGTATGGTATTCTTGGGCTTGAGTATGTACCATGGATCCAGGGCAGGGTGTGATTTGTCACAGTGGGGAAACTATTTCTGCTAAGGTCTCTGTTCATCTGTCAGGCCAGTTTCCTAGTTCCAAATATCATGTTTGGGAACCCAAGCACTATCACCATATCTTCTCCTAGGAATGAATCAGCAGATTAATGGACTACAATTGATGTCCTTTTACATCTATTGCCTCCCACCCTGCAGCATCTCTGGAACTAGACTTGAAAAGTGGACCTTGTTCTATCAACAGACCTGAGAAAAGTACCTAGCACTTAATGAAATCATGCATAATTTGACACATTATACCCATGTTTTGAGAGCATACATGTAGTAAGGTAAAGATATCTAGCCCAACTGTAGTGGTGAACTCAAAAAAATAAATGTGAAGTCAGTTTTCAATGTGAAGAAACAGTTTGTATTCCTGAAAGTGAAATGCCCAGCCCCCTGCTTTCGCAGCCATGACAGGCTTCAGAAAAGACCCAGCAAGATGTTGGCCCCTGACTCAGCAGCATGACCTTACCGACTTTGCCCTAATCACTCGAAGCTACTACCAGATTCCCTCCATAAGCTAAGGAACCAATAAGAAGGTAGCTGGCAGGCCCTGGATGTGCTTTACTGATAATAGTGGAATGAGGGCCTAGCAACTTTTCTGCAGCTGCAGCTGACCAATAACTCAGGACAGGTTCCCCAAGCTTGAGACTGTTGCTATGGAACTAGTGGATATCCAGAAACTCCCCTTGCTCTACCCCAAATTATACCCTGACCCACTGCTATTCAGTGTCCCTCCAACCTGCTGTGTCAGTCGACTGGAGGACCAGAGTTAACTTGTAAATTAAGAAGAGTCTTTGTTTTTTCATTAGATCTGGTCTCTGGGGAGTTTGGGGGTGGGGTTCAGAGTCTGGGCAGAACAAAAGTACATGGCTTAAGTCAGATAATTATTCAGTGTCCTATCTGCATTACTCTCAAAGTTGCACACACAGTTCTCAAAGAACTCCATGTTCTTATGTTGCTCCTTTTGATATCAAAAGAGTCATAAAATTTAAATGTCTTGTTAAAATGGGCATGCTGCCACATAATTTTATTTCCAGCACTCAGACCTTGAAGGTGAGAGAATTTCTGAGACATTGAGGCCAGTTTGGGCTACATAGGGAGATCTAGACAAACTGAGGCTATAGTTTGAAACCATATCTCAAAAAGAAAAAACTAATTCCAAGGATTGTGATAAACCAGTCCATAGAAGGTTATAGATAACAGAATCATTGGTGTCCTGAAAGTTCCATTTGAAAGAAAATTTAATAAAACTCACAAGACTGAGACATTGATGGCATTTTTAACAAAATTCCTCTGGGATATTTCTATTGATTCTCTCACTTGATTTTTTTCTATAGTATAGGAAAAAATAGACACCAACTATATCACAGGGGAACATGATTATTTTAAAGTTGTATCAGACAACATAAAAAACGATTCCTGGTTCTAATAATATGAAAATAAATGACTGGGCTCTAACTCGGCCTCTGCTATTACTGCATATCTGCTAGAGTGGGGACTGGAGGTTTTCACTGCTCAAAATCTTCTCACTGGCCCCCATCATAGTGATGTCCACTGTCCACCAAGGTAAGTGTGGACATGATAACAGCAAACAGATAGGGTGAACAAAGAGGTTACCCTATGTTACTATTGATACCTAGTATTAGAGCCATATATATGACTTGATTTTGAATGCGTCCAACATACTTTCACAGAAGGTCACTAGTCACCTTGTTCTGGAATTCTAGCATGATTTGGAAATTCTATGTAGCACAGACAGAAAGATTTCCAGACAGCCTCATGCCTTTCCTGCAGCTCTAGGAAAACAGAATACCAGATCAATCTTCACAATCTCAGAGTCCTGCAGACACCAAGCAGGAATCAGGAATGAGGCAGGAGAGGCAGGCATGGATCGCCCCATCTAGTGGCCTTATCACTCTAGAACACATGCTGATCTGGACAAATCTTTCTAGCAAAGCTACAAATCAGTGTAATCTTTGCTAATCCCAAGCTTTGATGTGTAATTGCTGCAAATGTAATTAACAGGAAAGACTGTAGTTTAAAACAACCATTTTCAGAGCAGACAAGGGAAGCCCCATTTGGCAAACCCAGAATGCCACTTCTTACTATATGACCTCCCAAGAAACCACCAATAAGACACAAACTTATTTCCTAGAACTCTATAGAACAGCAGTGGAATGTGGTGTGAGGTCCAGCATCCAATCTCCTATGGGCCGAGAGACTCTAATTGGAGTCAGGATTACTCAAACTGAAATAGAAAGTATTACCCTCTTGCAAATGTGTTCTTCTCAACAGCTGGGCTGACAATGTAGACAACAACACAACAGCTTTCTTTACTCTTAGCAAAACCAATATTTCATTGACTGTGACCAACTGATCCACTATCAAAAACGCCTAGTCCTTTTAATACAAGTTTAAATATAAATACCATCTGCAGACTATTACACATTTAGAACTCTGAATGAACCAGTGATAGTCCCAAAGTATGTGCACCTGGAATAGCACTCCTCTCAGGCAGAGCCTGTGTCCTGCTCCCTCCTTGCCCCTTCATTTCTTCACAGTCTCCTTCTAGCTCCTAATTCAGAGCCCAGAGCATGAGTATGGAAACACTGAACATCAAGTCCAACTGCAGTAGAAATGACACTAATGACTCAATACCTTGGTCCACTAGTATCCTCCCTAATGTTGGCCTGTGCCAGACTCACCATGGAAACCTCTCCTGACATGAAACACCCATCCTTACCCTGTGATCATCCATATAGTAATGTATCATATTTCCAGAGCTATGTGAAAGCTTAGTCAACTCTAATGGTGACATTAGAGTCCCTTCTATTTATCTGTCAGGGAAATTAACACCTGAATGTTTTCATGATTAGAGCCATTGGGAATGGGAGGAAAATTGACATTTCAAATTACAATAAAATAGATAAAACATGAAATAGTTGAGAAATACTTCTAAATTCAGGTTGCTCCTCCAACCCACCCTCACTCTAACTTTTCAATCCTATTTCTCTCTTAGTGGTTTTAGTAACCAAAGCAAGAGTCTGTTTCCTGTTTTAACAATGACTTTATTGACATAAAGGACACACACAATCTAAAACACTCATGTTGGAGAGAATGTACTACAGTGAGTGGACAAACTGAAGCAGTGGTGATGTAACAAATAGGATGGTGTGAACAGTGACTTTGAGTATACACAGCTGAGTGTCATCCTCTCCACTATTGCTGGGTGAATACACACAGAAAAGAGTCCTGGAGCTGTAAAGGGTGTTTGAGGGTGGTTGTTTTGTCAAATTCAGTTGCTGTCCTTCCAGATTCAGGCAGATCTTCCCTCCGAAGACCACTGGTACTCATTCTGTAGGTTAAAGACTGTCTTCAGTTATGTAGAAGTTGTCTTCACCTCAAGGCCCCACAACTTCTGTCTTCTGTAAAGCTCCAATCTAAGAGATATGGAATGCTACCAACCTGCAGAGAGAGAGAGAGAGAGAGAGAGTTCCCTATTATCACATGGGTGAGTCTATATATATATCAGCCTGAAGGACATTCATTTTGATTGAAAGATATGGCCCTGTGTACATCCAATCTTCAGACAAATTGAAAAGATTGATAGTTGTCAGCACTTGGCACAGAGGAAGTACAGGGGACTTACACAAGAAGAGACTAACAGAGCTCCCTATGTACTGTAAACTGAGGAGCCAGCAAGGCCAGTGTAGTGCAGTGAGTCAAGTGGACTGGTGTGGAGTTTGGAGACACTGGCTGGACCACAGTTCTTTTACATTCCTGGCACCTTGGAAGTCATCTTCCCCTAAATATTCTGCTCCTCAGAAGCTCCCTCAAACAGCTCACCATCCAACCCTGTCATCCCCAGCATACTTCCCTAAAAGCCCCTCAATGGGTCTTCCTACTAGCTTATGTGTTTTGTGTGATTTACTTCTTCATTTTTTACTAGAATAGGTAGTCAATGAAAGAAAACACTGGGTGAAAAAAGAGTGGGTCAGGGAAACACCTTCAATACCAGCTCCAGGAAGCAAACTTAACAACTCAGTGTCTACTTATGGGAGACTAGAATAAAGAGGTCTTTTGTTCCTGTGCTGCCATAAATGCAGAGAAATGAAGAATGTGTTTCTGAGAAGTGAGGGTAACAAGAAAGGAACTCATTAAACTTTATTTCGTAGAGAATGGGGGACAAGCATATGGGACACAGCAGTTATCCCAGAGTAATTGAGTCTGAGGCAAGAGGATTGCCAGTTCATCCTGGACTGGGCTACATAGCAGGTTCCATGCCAGTCTGCACCACACAGTGAACCCTGATTCAAATCAACAAGCCATTTGATGTATCAATTAGTAAAGAATGATTAATAAGACCTTGTTTCAAATCAGCCAAACCAATTGGTGAATCAATTAGTAGAGCATGATTTATAAGTAAAAGTGAATAGAGAGATAGGCTTGATTGTTTTTTCAAAAAGAATCAACACAATCCATTCCAGTTTACCTCAGAGACCTGACTTCTTTTTCATAAGGATGTACCTAATGCACAATTGGAGAGGACAATGTAGGAGTGGGCATCACGCACAAATACTCTGTTCCAGAATTTGGCAGGGGGCTTCCCACCAATGTCTAATTTACATCTTACACTAAATACATCTCAGGACATTCCACAGTATGATCATGGGAACAAGTGAGACCCCAAGTGTAGGAAAGGAGAGAATATATCAAAGGTCTTAAAATGACCTAAACTGTTAAGCCTATCCAAAATTTTCTTGTCTCACAATATTTAATTTTTTTGGAAAATAGAATCTTTCCTCTTTAATGGAATCCAGCTTAGAGACAAAAGAGAGTGTTAGGAAACTAGTGTTTTTACACAGCAGGCTATTCCTGGAAGTCAGCACTTGGATGTAGGAGGCAGAAGGATCCTGAGGTACCAACAAGTGTAATGCTAGCGTGAACTACATGATCACACAGCAAAAACACAAAAACAAAAACCAAAACTAAAAGCAAAACCAATTGAAGACACATAAATTAAATCAAAAATAATATTGTATTAACCCACAGATTGATATGCTGGGCTTTGTTGATATCCCTAGGAAGCCTTGCCTTTCTGAGAAGAAAACATAGGGGGTGGTTGGCAGATGGGTAACAGGGGAAGGAATGGGAATGCTGAGGGAAGGGAAACTGGAGTCAGTGTCAGGATGTAAAATGAATGAATGAATAAATAAATAAATAAATGGTTTTAGCTGAAAAACTCCAAGAGTAGTTAAGATAGGGAAGGCATGTGAGCTAAAAGCCACTGTGGCATGTGTACTTGTTTAAAGGCAGTCAGAAAAACCTGGGTCCCCTTCTTTAGGGACAGTTGTGAAATTACTTACCTGTGAAAGCCAGGGCACACACAAACAGCAGCAGCATGAGGGCAGCAATTGTGGTGCCCAGAGTGAAGCCCTTATTCATTTTCTCCTCTGGATTCAGTGTAGGGATGGATTCCTAAGAAAACAATGAAGAAAACAACATTAAGGAAACAGCAGTAAACACAAGGGGCACCAAGTGAGAGGAACAGAAAACACATGCTTGACCCTAACCTAGACTCTAGTCCTGGAGCTTCATCTTTACTGGCCTGTGGCTAGTCTGAAATATGCAAGAAGACCCAAGGATCTGAGGTCGTAAAGGTAGTGGAACTCCAAGACAATGTAAAAATCAATGCCTGGGATCATGGTAGAAACCTGGTCTATTATAGTTAAGGTGACTAAATGGGTAGCTACCTCAGTCAATCATCTAACCAGGTACTTAATGTGGACTCATACATCATGTGTGAGATTTTGTCTGCTTTAATCACCTTCTGTGGTGCTTTTGAATGGAAATCAAAATATCCCCGTGTGCTCTACAGAGAATGCTCAATGGGAATGTAAATGAACATGTTGAATTCAAATATCTTTTGTAAACATCAGACTCCTTTTTTTATTTTTAAAAGATCTTATTAGTTACATATAGTGTTCTACCTGCATGTTTGCCTGCACACCAAAAGGCACCTGGTCTTATTTTAGATGGTTGTGAGCCACCCTGTGGTTGCTGGGAATGGAACACATGACCTCTAGAAGAGCAGCCAGTGCTCTTAACCTCTGAGCGTCTCTCCAGGACCAAGGTCAACCTCTTAATTTCTTTATTTTCATATATTTACTGATTTATTTATCTACAGATATACCACTATATCTGACTGGTTGTTTTTGTTGTTTTTTGTTTTTGTTGTTTTTGGTTTTTTTTTTTTTTTTTTTGGTTTTTCTAGACAGGTTTTCTCTGTGGATTTTGAGGCTGTCCTTGAAATAGCTATTGTAGACCAGGCTGGTCTGGAACTCACAGAGAACCTCCTGCCTCTGTATCCCGGGTGCTGGGATTAAAGGTGTGACCACCAATGCCTGTCTTGAGTATCTGTTTTTGTTTTGTTTTGTTTTGTTTTTTAAACAATCACCTGTGAGCTAATTTTACGACATCTTTATCTACAAATTGTATCCTAAAGATACACAAGTGATCATGGTTTATTGGGAAGACTGAACTTACAGTGTAATTATTCCAAGGTTCATTGGAGGATGTCACAGTGTTTTTCCAATCTGTCACAGTGTCATCCCAATCTGTTCAACAAGAAGAAAAATCAATTATAAACACAAATATTACTCAGTGTCTGTGTATCTTACAGCCACTGATAAGAGAGACTCTCTGTCCTGGACAACATTTGATTTTACCTGGTGAGTGAGTCTCTGTTTGTGCTGGTGTTGTAGGAGTCGAGGTGGAGACTGTGGGTGATGTTGATACAAGTGTGGGTCTTGTTGACATATTCGTGGGCTTCATTGTAGTTGTGGCTCTTCCTGTTGTGAGTCTTCCTGTTGTGAGTCTTCCTGTTGTTGTAGATCTTCCTGTTGTTGAGGGTCTTGTGATAGTTGTAGGACTTGTTGGGTGACTTGTTAGAATTTCTGGGTTTAGAAATCAAGATGAAACAAGAATGAGTCAACAAGAAGAGACAAGAGCTTCTGTTGTAGCACCAGTGAGAGGCTGTCCCCAGAGAGGCCCCTCTCCTGATCTGTCCTTTGTCATTGATCAAATAGGACAGAGCAGGGCTGTTGGGACAGCTCACCAATAGCAGGCAGCTGCACTGCTGACATAAACATGAGAAGAGAGCCTGTTCTCCTAAGGACACTTTATAAATGACAGCTGCCAGGTCCTCAGATCTGTAAGCATCTGTGAGACACTGAGAGGGTGTGGGGGCCTGTGATTGCTCTCACTGGTGACTCACTTCATACTCAATTTCCAGGCCTTGCATGTTCACTACAGTGAGTCCCAAGAGGACAGAAAAACCATGTAGCCCTGCATCTTAGCGTGCAGATCCCACACAAGCCCCAACACAAATGGGTTTTGAATATTTGGGTAGAGACTGGATATTGTCTTTTTGTTTCTTCCTATCTAAGAACCACAATGTGAATACCCCTTATCCAAAAAGGTGTGTCCACCATTACATGGCTGATCTGTTGCCCTTTCTTAGCTGCAGGCAAACATGCAGGCAGAACACTGAATACCTCGTAAATCGAAAAATAAAAAATTAACTCTAGCAGAAAGCTCAGAGTGTTTAAAGGTTTTATGTTTTTGTTTTTGTTTTTTCTTTTGTTTTGTTTTTGCTTTATTGAGACATGTTTTTTCTGTAGCTTTGGAGCCTGTCCTGGAACTTGATCTGTCTAACATGGTGGCCATAGACCTACAGAGATCTGACTGCCGCAACTTCCGGAGTCCTGTGATTAAAGGTGTGTGTTACCACTTTTAAAGTTTAAAGATTTTCTTCTAGTCATGCAGGAAGACACCTGCAGATGCATAGCAGTCTTACTCATCTTTACCTTTGGAAGAACAAGAGGGAAAAAGCCCCAGAAATCACACAGCATGCTGCAAGATTTTAACTGTATTGTAGTGGGGTATGTGTACAATTTTAACTTGGCCTGAGTTGCCTAAAAGGACATGCTAATACATTCACAGAGAAGGTGGAGGTAGAACAAATTTGAAGTTGAGTTAGCCAACCAGAGATGGGAGGGGAGAAGGAAGAGGGAGGGCAAAGGTGCAGATGCAGGAGAGTGCCTGTGGCCAGGGAGGGACAGCAATGCAAAGGAGCAAGGGGCAGGCCATGGGACTCAGGAGCTACTTCTTGAGGACTCTCCTGTTTCCAAAGACAGTGTCCTTGTTAGGGTTTGGGTGTGTCAGGACCTGCTGCCATCTGGGGACTGCTCTGACTTCCCGGTTGGCAAGCAAGGACAACGTAGGTTCTATGGTAGGAATTCAGTGAGAAAACAGAAAGTAATATGATCAATGAAACGAAGACTCTCATGTCAGTGGTCCCAGAAGGCAAAGCTACCTGGGCTTTCTGTCCGCTGAGAGTCTAAATAGGATGAGTTACTGAGGCCTGAGCTGTGCATGGCAGGAGGGAATGTCAGCAGGGAAGGCCCAGCTCCCACCACAGGGTTTGAAAGCAATATTCTGGGTTTTGGTCTTGTTCAATGTGAGATGTATTTGCAACCACAGAGGAGGAAGATCTAGATAAACACATCCTTTGGGAGTAACTGGCTTAGAAATAGAACTTGAAGGGAGAAGCGTGAATTAGGTACTTTGGGGAATGCCTTTATTGAAGCTGTTGAAGTTTTTGTGTGCTGAGGCAAATCCCTGGTGCCTCCTCAGATTGGCCATCCTTCAAAAGAGCAGCAGAGAACACGTGCCCACACACTGACAAAATCAGCCCAAGGAGCAAGAAGAGAAGCCTGAAAGTTAAGGTCCATCTGATGGTGAAGGAGCACTCATTTCATCCCAGCAGAAGCAGTTGGATGTATGTGAGTTCCACATCAGCCTGGTCTTGAGTGATTTCCAGGACTGGCACCATAGGTACTGAGAAACCCTGTCTGGAAAAACAAAACAAACAAAATACCCAACAACAACAACAACAAAAAAGAGTCAAGGTCTAACAAAGGCAAAGGCACTGGCAATGATCCCAAGTCAGAACTGCAGACATCAGGGCCAAGCTTGGTCCAGAGAACCTTGCAACTGCAGGGCCAGTGACTTCCCATGTTGGAGACATCAGTGAAAATGGGTTTAAGGAAGATGAAAACAAGGCAATAGCAGGAAACCCAGATCTAAGGGTCTGTGAACTGAAGCTCTCTGTGCAAATGGTGTCTAAGCAGCTGGACAAGGGCTCAAGATCCCTAAGACTGTGACCTTGACAGAGGAGAAGGACATCCTGTTCCTGGATGGATAGAATGGTGATTGTCAGAGCCCAAGTTATCTGAATGTTTTTTACATCTTTGCATAGCATTATGTACTAAGTTCTGGTCCTAACATAAGACTTGTAAGCAGGCTGGGCTGGCTTAAGTTAGCTTCACCTACTCTGAGGTTGGGAAGGCAATAAATGCAACATCTGATGGCCACAAATCTCTGTGCCTTACTGTAGCCTCTGCCTCCTGACCTTCCGGGGTGGTTGTTTGTTTGTTATTATTTTTTTCCTTTATTTTGTTACTTTTGGAGGTCTTACTGAACCTGGTGCTTGTTCTTTCTCAAGGTAATCTGTCACTTATAGAGACCAACTACTCAGAATGCTGGGAATACAGCATGACTCAACCCAGTACACTTCTATGCTTTGTATAAACACTGACACTTGGCTCATTTCCGGAACTGTCAAAAGTCACATTTGGTCTGGAAGTACAGGGCTGTAGCCCATCTTCTAGGAGGCTGGGGCCAGAGGATCATGAACACTATCTAGGCTCCCTGTGTAACTTAGTAAGAGCCTGTCTCAAAATGAAAAGTGGGAAGATGAGTTTGGGAGATTGGAGTTGGAGGTGAGTGTCAGAGGCACCCTGGTTTCCATCTCAGTCTCACAGAAAATAGTCACAACAACAACAACAACAACAACAACAACAACAAAAAAGAGGTAGGTATGGTGGCACATGCTTTTATTCCTACAAAATCACAATTCTCTGTATTTTCCAGGACAACCTGGTCTGTTTATTGCTATGTACCAGCCAGATACAAATAAATAAATAGATAAATCTGCAAGAGAGAAGAAAGTTCCTACAGATTTTTCCATTGTGGAGTAATATGTTATAAATAATATTACATAATATTTACAGACACCTGGAGTATCAGACTATTTTATAGCTTTTTTCTTATTTCTAGTGTTTACTGTGCTTAAGAAGGATTTTAATAGGGGCTTGAAGAGATTGCTTGGGTGTTAAGAGCCCATGGCAGCTCCCAATTGTCTATAACTCCAATTCCAGGGGATCTGGCAAAACACCAATGCACGTTAAGTAAAAATAAATTATTTTTTAAAAAGTAGACAGCTTTACTAGCTCATCTATGGAAGTCCATTATTCCATTTCAATGAAGATCCACATTCAAAGAATCAAAAGAACTCCATTACATGCTAAGTTGCCGTAATGTGTAGAGACTCAACCTACATTATCCTACTGTCTTGCAGACAATCACTTATCACCCCATATGTCATTTCATATGGCACAGAAATCCAAGGAGCACTTTCTGATTACTTCACTCCAGCAGGAATCTGCAGAAGACTGTACTCACCAGTTAGGTAGGCGAGCCCCAGCTTCCTGTTACAGTCTCTCCTTCTAGTCCTCTGCTGCTGATAGACTTCCAGAGATGCCCATGGATAAAGACAAATCTCTCCCAGAATTCCATCCTTATCTCCTAGTTGCACACTCAAGTGTTTGTTGGAAAACAGAGTCTGTCTGGGTCTACAATCTTTTGCCAGATAGCATCTTTCCACCCACTTAAGGAGACCTCAAGAAAATAGTTAAAATAGCACTCTGGAAGAAGAGGAAGGTTGATCTTGTGATTTCAAGGATGCCTGGTCTGTATAGGAAAAGCTTATCTCCAAAACAAAGAAACACAAAAAACAAAAATGAAATTTCTTGTGGATATCTCTACAGCATCAGCAAAGTATCTTCACTTGAGTTCAGACTCCAGGCCTGGAGGTCATGATGCCTTTAACATGGTTCTAAAATAAAGGGAATTCAAATTCCTGAACCAGCTTTCTCAAATGACAGATGCATCAACTGAAAGGCACACAGAGGCATAGCCTATAACTAGTGCCCAGGGAGGTTCCTGACACAGAGACAGAAGTGAGAGCTGACTAATACACACACTGGTCTGTCATTCAACTACCATTATCATAATACATGTTCATTTGTAACCTATGTTAATAGTGGAAGAGTCTAACCAAATGAAGCTAGACTAGAGTGTTTGCTTGCAAAAGTGTAGACAGAGAGGCTGCCAGCTCCCAAAGCTGAGCGTCTCCAGGCCCTGATGTCCCTTTGAGGTGTACTAACTGGCCTATGCAGGCTTCCAGAGTTGGGTAGTTGGGCAAGATAGTGTTGTGAAGTACTCACCAAAGAAGCCTGCTGGGACATGTGTTTAAGTCAGTAGAAAGTCAGTATTAGCTGGTCTGTGACTACACTGAGTGCTCAGGATCCCAGTGTAGCATGAAGCCTTTATCAATTTGAGATTTTAAGCAAAAAAAAAAAAATGTAAAAACAAAACAAAACAAAACATGTTCTGTGTTGACCTGTACTATAGTTAACAAGAATGGTTAGCTAGAAGTAGAACACTAGAAGCTAAAAAGCAAGGGTAGTACATTTAGAGAAATTCCCAGAAGTATATGGATTTTGATGTTTTGAGCCTTAGATTTAGTTTTGGCAGGTGTTGTTGTCTACATGCTGAGATTTACAGCCTGAATGGCACTTCCATCTTGGAGTCAGTTGTGTTAAAGTTTTGGGGTCTAGTAAGGTCTGGATCCCTGTTATAATTTTCAGTTGTTTTAGTGCATGAGTCTAACTGTGGACTCATTGGGTTTTAAAGAGATGTTGTTGGTGCTGAGAACCAACTTGCAGCCATAGGATTCAAGAGAATCACCAAATAGAGTCCTTTCCAAGTTAGTTTTAGTGCCTCTTTTGATACCTGCTTGAACTCAACAGTATCACTAGATTGGAACAAAGGGGAGCTGGTGGTGGACTTGGAGGTCAAATGGGTCTTTCAGACAGTCTAATGAATACCCATTATGGAGTACTAGAATGACTGGAGTGACTAAAGAAAGGAATGGCTAGACAGTTCTGCTGGTCTTAGAGCCTGGGAAGCAGTGGGGGAGGTCTTTCAAACATGATCTCTTAGGGGCAACTCCCTCCCTACATAGAGTACAGCAGTTCAATGCAAAGTAAAGCGAAGAGGCCTAACAATTTTTTGTAGGACTCTAAGTGGAAAAATCCCTTCTGCCCAGGCATCAATCTCCTGACCATCCCAGCAGTGGTTTTGTTTACTTTTTTATAGAATGGTCGGTTGTATGTATCATAGATTGAAACAAAGACATAAACTTAAAAAAAATGTAAAAGGAATGCAAGTTTCTCTTTTCCTTTGGATGCAGTCAGGTGGAACTTTCTCCCTTCCCTCAGGTTGCTTAGAGCAAGCCCAGGGCAGAGCAGAGGGAATGCTCTTCTGGAAGAACTATTTTCCCCTTCCCTTGAGCACTTCAAACAGATAACAGAGGGGCTTGATGAGAGGCCCAGGCCCTGATTCTCCCCACCTCCACATAGGAAACAACACTCTTTGAGCAAGAATACAGCAAAATAAACAAAGAAAGAAAGAAAGGAAGGAAGAAAGAAAGAGCAAGCAAGAGCCCCTGTTCCCAAAGTAGGGCAGATGGAGGGTGTCTCTGGGTGACTTGCTAGAGCCAAAAGAGTTTGGGTGCCTAACAGGAGAGGGCACAGGTCTTAAGCTTCATGGGGTAGGTTCTCACACCAGAAATAGCACCTGTTCAATACTGGAAAACAAAACACACACAGGAACTTACCAGGCAAACACAACCAGGGGTGGCCAGCATACATTCATTCATCTGAACAAACAGAAGGATCCAGTGATGTCTCATATGGATCTTGGACACTGGATCAGCAGCTGTGTCTGACCTCTCTTTTGTGTCCAAACAGAAGGCACATTAACCAGACTTATCTCTGAAGGGGACAGACCAGGTGACTTTCTAATTTGTTTTCTTTTGAGGTAGAAGTGTTACACCCCTATGAAGAATTAGGCAGTAATGGATCAAAGGGAGCCCTGGTGATCTGGGATATTTCAGGTTGCACACTCCCTAGCAGTCATCTGACCAAAACACTCTTCCTCCATCCAAGGGGGTCCTAGACTTTCACACTCAGTTTAAGTGGATTCTTCAGCGAAATTTCAAAAGTAAACCCAAACTAAGGGCCTATTTTGGAGTAAAATATAGTATTCTTGGGGTTGATGATGTAGCCTGGATCAAGGCCAGTGTGTGCTTGGTTCACAGTAGGGAAACTATTTCTGCTAAGGTCTCTGTTCATCTGTTATGCAGTTTCCTAGTGCCAAAAGTCAGGTTTGGGAAGTCAAGCACTATTGCCACATGCTTTCCTAGGAAAGAATCAGCAGATTAATGGACTACAATCAATGTCCTTTTGTTAGACCCCCCCACTCCCCGGAAAACTCAGGTATCCGGGGTCCCAGGCCACTACTGTGGTCACCCCAATCACCAGGCAGATTAGAGAGCTTGATGCAAACTGCATGAGGCTTTATTATAATTTAACGAGCTAACCCCATGTTAGCTTGGGTCTTTCACCCTCCCGCCATGGCGGATGGCTAGCAAAGACAAGACCTAGGGCCTCCCAAGAGATCTTGTAGGACAGCATAAGGGGAAGTGTTTAGGGGTACGCACAGGCTCACTATTGGTGTGCCTCCAGCCTTGGAGGGCTTTCCCTGTGTCGATTGGCCAACTGGTTGTTTTGGCCCATAGACCCTCCCAGGGTGGTTGCTATGCTTTTCATCATTGCTGTGTGCTTGTCCATAAAGTACAGCCAGGGTCATAAAGCATAGCGCCACCAGCTTACTTCTGATTGGTTCCTTGCCACGAGGCAGGCATCTGACCTCTAAGTGACCAAGGCAAGGTTATGGCAAGCACAAGTTAGGCTGTTATGGCTGCCGAAATGTGAGCTGGTCCCTTCATTCCCCCATTTTCTTTTTTTGGAAATTCCAATCATGGAATTGCTGTCTCTCTAGCGCCCCCACCAGGGAGTGAGAGATATTGGCATCCCCATGCACCCATCAGGGAGTGAGAGATATTGGCATCCCCATGCAAGGGAGTCCCTCCTGACTTAGCATTTTAACCAGGGAAAATGGGCGGCAAATTCTTTCCCAAACTACCTCCTGCTGACTTTGGGACGAAGTTAGGGACCCCAGAAGATTGAAATGCTGGTCAAAAGCAAAA
The DNA here is from genome assembly GCF_003668045.3 of Cricetulus griseus. Lineage (NCBI taxonomy): Eukaryota > Metazoa > Chordata > Mammalia > Rodentia > Cricetidae > Cricetulus > Cricetulus griseus. The sequence continues at coordinate 61,313,768 of NC_048600.1, forward strand.
AAGGAATTTAGGCAATGGGGAATCCATCAGGGGCTTCTGGTTAGCAGACTCTGTTGCAGAGACAGAGGGTATCACATCAGCTGTACTTGTTCACATCCATAGCAAGTCTGGGGCTTGCAGTCTACTTAGAACAGCCTGTAGTCAGCAACTGATACTCAGATGTCTGCCAGAAGCAGAAACCTGTTTAAGACATGTTTAAACTAGGAACAGAGGTTAAAACTTTTATACTGAAGTCCACAGTGCAGAAAAAGCAAATATCTGGATATCTGTTCAAAGAGCAGGAACATATTTATAACTTTCAGTCCTAGCAAAAACTACAGATTTGGGCTATAAGCATGTACATTTTTCTTCTGTCCAGAGAGCCAGGTATGGATTGGACAGAGGTGCCTTTGGCCTGATGAAAAGCCCTTTAAGTTTGTACTTAGATGACAACCAAAATAAACCTAAAAACTTTGAGCTTGTGCCTGAACAGTAGATAGTCACTATTTTATCAGCTAACATGTTGACTATAGTCTATAGTGGATCTGACTGTCTAATGCTGCCAAGTTGACAACCAATAATATTTCAGAGATCTGAGAAGGGTATATTTTATCTGAATCTACTAAAAAGTGACAGAAGCCAGTCCATATACAGTTCTTAATAACTTTAAGGCTGTTTTTAGAAGTCCAGATCAGGCCAGATAAGTTCATATGCCCCAGCTCCATGTGCTCAAGGCAGAGCAACCTGGGGTGGGGGTGCTGCTGGTAACCCTAGAACCTTGGCCAGTGCAGGCATGAGAGAAAGATCCCCAGGCCCCCCTGCATACTATGTGTGTGGAGCACAGAGAAGGCCAGGCAGCCAGGCACAACAGCCTTGCAGCCATGTTCCCTCAGAGCAGGGAAACTCCCGAGGTAGGCAGGATGGCAGCTGGGGCAGAAACAGCCCCACTTGGCATGCCTCACAGACCTGCAGGTGGGGATAGAAAGGGGGTGGCGTGGTGGATCCTGAATTGAAAACCAATGATGATAACACAGAATAGACAGGAAAGAACAGACGCCAACCCAATCTGCCCGTGCTGCTTATAAGGCAATGGCGCCGGGAAGACGGGCGGCAGAGCCCGGCGGCTACAATCACCGCTAACTGAGGAGGATCCAAGTCCTTGGCCTACATTTGTACCTCCTGGGTCCTCAGAGCAGCAATCTGTCCTCCGGGCCCATTTGCCGATCACAGTTGAGGTGGCTCCTGCCTAGCACCACGTGCTCAGAGCATCAAGAAAAGACCCCTGACCCATGCATGCCATGTGCGTGGGCAGTAGGGACAGAAAGAGATGTTTAACACAGACTAGGGTCCTATTCAGCATTTCAGATGGCTAGCCCCATGGAGATCAACTTGGTTCCAAACCAAGACTCCCCTATAGATTTTGGGAGGCTGCTGCCCGAACCTTGCCCTAAGCAATTCTTGTAGGCCTACTCACAGATGTCACCAGAAACCCCAAAATAGGACCTCCACATCCACAAAATTAATAGAAATAGTAAAATTGACACACAATCAGGTGGTTAGGGCCGACTTAAGTCCAGGGCAGGACTTCAGGGACTTGAAAAATGTCTGTTTCCCCCTGAGGTCCAAATTATACAAATCACAAGTCCTGCGCAGGCTCAGATCAACAAAACAGCAAATTCAAGTGGCACCACAGGAACAAAACAGCAAATAACAAGCAAACATATAACATTGAACATATAAGTTGCGAGCTCGAATCATCTTACCTCCAATATCGAATCCACTCAGGTGAGGGGTGGTCGCAAATCCAAGACGAGCCCCCAAATGTTAGACCCCCCGGAAAACTCAGGTATCCGGGATCCCAAGCCAGGACCATAGTCAATCCAATCAGCAGGCATATTCGAGAGCTTGCTGCAAACTGCATGAGGCTTTATTATAATTTAACGAGCTAACCCCATGTTAGTTCGGGTCATTCACCCTCCTGCCATGGCGGATGGCTAGCAAAGACAAGACCTAGGGCCTCCCAAGAGATCTTGTAGAGCAGCGTAAGGGGAAATGTCTAGGGGTATGCACAGGTTCACTATTGGTGGGCCTCCAGCCTTGGAGGGCTTGCCCTGTGTCGATTGGCCAACTGGTTGTTTTGGCCCATAGACCCTCCCAGGGTGGTTGCTATGCTTTTCATCATTGCTGTGTGCTTGTCCATAAAGTACAGCCAGGGTCGTAAAGCATAGCGCCAACAGCTAACTTCTGATTGGTTCCTTGCCATGAGGCAGGCATCTGACCTCCAAGTAACCAAGGTAAGGTTACAGCAAGCACATGTTCGGCTGTTATGGCTCTCGAAAGAGGAGCTAGTCCCTTCACTTTTATATGTATTGGCTCCCACACTGTAGCATCTCGGGATCTAGAATTGAAAAGTGGAACCTGTTCTATCCACAGCTGCACCTGACCAATCAACACAGGCCCGGTAGCCCAATCCTGAGAATATTGTTATGTAACTAGTATACACCCAGACACTCCCCTTGCTTTACTCCAATACATATTCTACTCCAATACAGCTATTCTGGGTCCCTCCACTCACTCTGTCGATCAGATGGAGGAACAGAGTTAACTTGTAAATTAAAAAGACTCTTTGCTTTTCCATCAGATCTGGTCTCTTGGTGGTTTTTGGGATTCAGAGTCAGGGCAGAACAAAACTACATGGCTAAAGTCAGACAATTATTCATTATCCTACCTGCATTACTTTCAAATTTGTGCATACAGTTCTCAAAGAAGAACTGGTCCTGTTGCTCCATAAGATATCAAAGATTCAAAAAGTTTAAATGTGTTGTCAAAATGAGCATGCTGCCACATAATTTTAATACCAGCATTCAGAATTTGAAGTTAAGAGAATCTCTGAAACATTTAAGCAAGCCTGGTCTACAAAAGGAGATCTAGCCAAGCTGAAACTATACATTGAGACCCTATCTGAAAGAAAAGAATAATTGTAAGTATTGTGATGAACCAGTCAATAGCTTGTTATAGATAATAGAATCAATGGTGTCCTGAAAGTTCAAGATTGAAAGAAAATTAAATAAAATCCCCAAGACTGATATATGGATGTCATTTTAAAGAAAGTTCTTCTGGGAACTTTCTATTGATTCTCTCGATTTATTTTTTTCTATAATATAGGAAAAACACAGACACCAAGTGTATCACAGGTGAACATGATTATTTTAAAGACTTATCAGACAACATACAAAATAGAAAATAGATCCCTGGTTGAAAGAATTTGAAAATAATGGACTCAGCTCTAACTCAGCCTATGCTATTACTACAATATCTGCTAATGTCGGGGTATGCATTCTGGAATGTTTTCACTGCACAAAGTCTTCTCAATGCTCACCCCTCAGTGTGATGTCCACTGTCCACCAAGGTAAGTGTGGACATGATAACAGCAAACAGATGTGGTGAACAGAGAGGCTACCCTATTCTTACTATTGATACCTAGTATTGGAGGCATATATATGACCTCTTTTCTACTGAGTTCCACATATTGTTACAGAATGTCTCTAGTCACCGAGTTCTTGAATTCTAGCATGATTTGGAAATTCAAGGTGGGACAAACAGACAGATTTCCAAACTCCTTCATGTCTGTCCTACATCTCTAGGAAAACTGAATACCAGAGCAGGCATCAAAATCTCAGAGTCCTGCAGCCTCCAGGCAGCAATCAGGAAGCAGGCAGGAGAGGCAGGCATGGATGGCCCCATCTAGTGGCCTTATCACTCTAGAACACATGCTGATCTTGACAAATCTTTCTAGCAAAGCTACAAATCAGTGTAATCATTGCTAAACCCAAGCTTTAATGTGTAATTGATGCAAATGTAAGAAACAGAAAACACTGTAGTTTAAGCAAAACCAGTTGCTAGAGTTGCTAGATTGTGACCAAATGATCAACTAAAATGCTTTGTGCTTTTAATATAAATTTAAATATAAATACCATCTGGAGACTATTATACAGCCAGAAGTCTGAATGAACCAGTGAAAGTCCCAAAGTATGTGCAACTGGAATAGCACTCCTCTCAGACAGAGCCTGTGTCATGTCCCGTCCATACCCATTCATTTCTTCATTGTCTCCTTCTGGCACCTAATTCAGAGCCCAGAGCATGAGTATGGAAACACTGAACATCAAGTCAGACTGCAGAGGAAATAACACTAATAAGTCCATCCCTTGGTCCACTATTTTCTTCCCCTAATGTAGGCCTGTGCCATTCTCACCATGGAAAACTCTCCTTAGATGAGACACCCACCCTTACCCTATGATAATCCATAGAACAATGTATCATATTTCCAGAGCTATGAGAAAGCTTAATCAAACCTAATGGTGACATTAAACTTCCTTCTATTTATCTATGAGGGAAATTAACACCTGCATGTTTTCATGACTTACCCCTTGGGAATGAGAAGAAAAGTGACATTTCAAATTACAGTAATATAGATAAAAAATGAAATAATTGAGAAATACTTCTAAATTCAGGGTACTCCTCCAACCCACCCTCACTCAAACTTTTCAATCCTATTTTTCTCTTAATGGATTTAATAACCAAAGCAAGATCTGTTTCCTGTATTAACAATGACTTTATTGATGTAATGGACACACAGCAATCTAAAATGCTCATGTTGGAGCAAATGTACTACAGTGAGTGGAGAAACTGAGGCAGGGGTGATATAAAAAATAGGTTGATGTAGACAGTGAGTTTGAGTATACGCAGCTGAGTGTCACCCTCTCCAGCATTGCTGGGTGAATACACACAGAAAAGAGTCCTGGAGCTAAAAGGGGGTTGAGGGTGGTTGTGCTGTCAAATCCGGTTACTGTCCTTCCAGAATCAGGCAGAACTTCCCTCAGAGGGCCACTGGTACCCATTCTGTAGGGTAAAATCTGTCTTCAATTATATAGAAGTTGTCTTTACTTCAATACCCCACAACTTCTGTCTTCTGTAAAGCTCCAATCTAAGAGATGTGGAATGCTACCAACCTGCAGAGAGAGAGATAAAGAGAAAGAGAGAGTTAGAGTGAGTTCCCTATTATCACATAGGTAATAGGCAGCTTGAAGGACATTGAATTTGATTGAAAGAAATGGCTCTGTGTACAGCCAATCCTCAGACAAATTAAAAAGATTGATAGTTGTAATCACTTGGCACAGAGAGGTACAGGGGACTTACACCGGGGAGACTAACAGCTCCCTAAATACAGTAACCTGAGGAGCCCACAAGGCTAGTGTAGTGAGTGAGTGAAGAGGACTGGTGTGGAGTGTGGAGACACTGGCCAGACCACAGTGCTGTTACACTCCTGGCACCTTAGAAGTCATCTTCCTCTAAATCTTCTGCTCCCTTGAGGCTCCCTCAAACAGCTCACCATCTACCCCTGTCACCCCCAGCATACTTCCCTAACAGCCCCTCAAAGGACCTTCCTACCAGCATATGTGCTCTGTTTTTACTTTTTCAGTATTTAATAGAATAGATCCTGAATGAAAGAATTCACTGGGTGAAACAAGAGTGGGTCAGGCAACTCATTCAATACCAGCTCCAGGAAGCAAACGTAACAACTCAATGTCTACTTAGGAGAGACTAGAATAAGGGACTTTCTGTTCCTGTGCTGCCATAAATGCAGAGAAATACACAATGCAGAATGCACTTCTGAGAATTGAGTGTAACAAGAATGGAACTCATGAAACTTTATTTTGCACAGAATGGGGGCCAAGCACTGGGGAACACAGCAATTATCCCAGAGTGAATGAGTCTGAGGCAGGAGGATTGTGAGTTCAGCCTGGCCAGGAATTGATAGGAAAACTGAACATGTCATCAGACACTCAAGATATATTTTTTTGCTAAACAAGGATACTTCTTGTGTTTATGATGGTGCCATCCCCAGTAACTTTCCGTAATCCCTTCCTGTTCTGTTCAGGAAGGTTCTTCTTTCCATTCATTGTCTGCTATATCCATCCACATGGCCTAATTTGCTAGAGTGGCATTGGTAAATTATTGTTCATTGAGACAAACAAAAGACTAGAACATTTTAAGGGGCTGCTAGAGAACAAATCCTTGATAATGAAAAACTTTGGACTATGGAATGGAACAAACTTATGGTATTTTTGTAATTCTCAAGTTTAGACACCATCTGCTATATACCCAAGATATCTAACCACATACTTGGAATCACACTAGAGAATGAAACAGACATGACACTAGAGCCAGATTAAATGACCATGTTGCATACAGAAGTTCTAAGTAACCAGAACAAAACATCCTGAAGTTTGACAGGGATATTCTTGATTTTTTCAGGGTTAAAAGACAGGATTTCTCTGGTTAGTCTTGGCAATCCTGGAATTCCCAATGTTGCCAGGATTGGCCTCAAACTCAGAGATCCTCCTGTTCCTATCTCCTATATTCTGTGCCTAGAGCCTTGTGCCATCAGAGACAAGAGACAGGCAAATCATAATTTCCCATTTTCTGCCCAGTTCCACAAACAAGTAAGTAATAGGCTTATGCGTGGTGTTTTTTAAAGTCCATGACAGAATTTCTTACACATGGAATGCATTACAGACAGAAAAACCCAGTGTACAGTTGGAAAGGACAATGTAGGACTAGGCATCACCCACAAATACTCCATACTATTATTTGTCAGGGGTCTTCTGATGTCTAATTAGATGTCTAATTTGCATCTGCTACTAAATACATCCCAGCACATTCCACAGTATGATCATGAGATCAAGTGAGAACCTAAGGGTAGGAGAGGAGAGACCACATCAAAGGTCTTAAAGTGACCTAAAAATGTCAAGGCTATCCAAAATCTCTTACTATTTAATTTTTTTATGGAAATAAGAATGTTTACACTCTAATGGAAATAGCTGAAAGACAAAGGAGAGGGTTAGGAAACCAGTGTTGCAAACCATTGCAGGCTACACCTAGAAGTCCAGCACTTGGAGTTAGGGGCAGGAGGATCCTGAGGAAGGTCATCCTGAGCTGCCTAGTAAGTGCAATGCCAACCTCAAATACATGATCACACAGCAAAAAACACAAAAACAAAAAAACGCAAACTAAAAGCAAAACAAAAAATAAACTAACTTCAAATGGTATTAACCCACAAAATGATATACTGTGCAATGTTGATATCCATAGGAAGCCTGACCTTTCTGAACAGAAACAGCAGGGAGGGGTGGCAGATGGGTAGCAGGAGGAGGGAATGGGGGAGATGAGGGAGGGGAAACTGGAGTCAGGGTCAGGATGTAAAATGAATGAATGAATAAATAAGTAAATGGATTTAAATGAAAGACTCCAGGAGCATTTAAGCTCCTTGAGATTTTTAGATTAGGACATAATAGCAATGGTGTAACTTCACTGAGTATAACACTCATCAAATACCAGAAATCAGCCACAGAGTTTTGTGGGTCCTAAGACATCCCTCTGTGAATAGTTGGCTTACCATGTGTATTTTGGCTCTGGAGATAGTGAAGGCTTGTGAGCTAAAAGCCCCTGTGGCATGTGTCCTTGCTTAAAGACAGTCAAAGAAACCTGGGTCCACTTCTTTGGGGACAGCTGTTAAATTACTTACCTGTGAAAGCCAGGGCACAAACAAAGAGCAGCAGCATCAGGGCAGCAATGGTGGTGCCAAGAGTGAAGCCCTTATTCATTTTCTCCTGTTGATTCAGTGTAGGGATGGATTCCTAAGGAAACAATGAAGAAAACAACAGTGGCAACAAAGAAACAGCAGTAAACAAAAGGGGCTCCAAGTGAGAGGAACAGAAAACACCTGCTTGACCCTAACCTAGACAGTAGATCTGCAGCTTCACCTTTACTGGCCTGTGGCTACTCTGGAATATGCAGGAAGACCCAAGGATCTGAGGTTGTAAATGCAAGACAATGTAAAAATCAGTGCCTGTGACCATGGTAGAAACCTGTTCTATTATAGTTAAGGTGACTACATGGGTAGCTACCTCAGTCAATCATCTAACCAGATACTTAATGTGGGCTCATCATCATGTGTGTGATTTTGTCTGCTTTAATCACCTTCTGTGGTGCTTTGTATCTGGGAAACCAAATATCCCCTGTGTGCTCCACAGAGAATGCTCAATGGGAACATAAATGAACATGTTGAATTCAAATGTCTTCTGGAAACATCAGACTCGTTTTTTTAGTTTTAAAAGATCTTATTTTTACATATAATCTTCTACCTGCATGTTTGCCTGCACACCAGGATGGCACCATATATTATTTTAGATGGTTGTGAGCCACCATCTGGTTGCTGGGAATGAAACATATGACCTCTAGAAGAGCAGCCAGTACTCATAACCTTTGAGCCATCTCTCCAGGATCAAGGTCAACCTCTTAATTTCTTTATTTTTATATATTTACTAATTCCTTTATCTACAGTTTTTGAGACAGGGTGCCACAATATAGCCCATATTGCCAATGGTCCAGGCTGACCTTAAATTGCTGATGTTTTGTATTAATATCTTAGGTCCAGAGAATAATGAATATACGACTATATCTGACTTTCTTTTTCTTTTTCTTTTTTTTTTCTCGAGACAGGCTTTCTCGAACTAGCTTTGAGGGCTTTCCTGGAACTAGCTCTGGTAGACCAGGCTAGTCACAAACTCACAGAGATCTTCTGCCTGTGTCTCCCAGGTGCTGGGATTAAAGGCATGTGCCAGAAATGCCAGGCTTGATTCTCTGTCTTTTTTTTTTAACAAACACCTGTGAACTAATTTTTCAGACATCTTTATCTACAAATTATATCCTAGAAGGTACACAAGTGAGCATGGTTGATTGAGGAAGAATATACTTACAGTGTATTTATACCAAGGGTCACTGGAGGATGTCATAGTGTTATTCCAATCTGTCACAGTGTCATCCCAATCTGTTCAACAAGAAGAAAATTAGTTATAAACAGAAAAATTTAGATTTTTCTCCACTTATGTAGAAGTCATCCACAAAGTCAATGTGTCTTACACCATGTGATGGTGGGATTTAATAAGGCAGAAGATTCACTGAACAGCAAGTTTTGAACTTTTATATATTTAATGTTTATTTGAAATGTCTATTTTATAGAAAGGCATCTAGTGTTTTCACTCTGTGTATTGTCTGTGACTAAAACACAGAATCCTCTTTCTGCTGATATCAGACATATGTAAGGATTGTGACATCCTGACAAGGAGCCCTTCAGTTTCCAGATGAAGTAGCAGACATCGCATGACTCCATGTTTGCAGTTTTAGCAAATGACAGACATCTCAGCTTGCAAAGTACGCACAGCACCCATGCAATGAGTAGAAATACTATAGGTCCTCCCCCTATGAGCCCATCCCTTTAAACAGGTTCTAATTAATTATTGAAAAGTACTGTTAACCCTCAGAGATCCTTGCATTTCTTCCCCATGTGCAGCTACCTGGAACAAAGAGGTTTTTCTCACAAATCATATGCTTGACAAGCCTAGTTATAACCTGGAGGCCTCTGCAAACTCAGCAAGCAGCCCAGTGTGTCAGTGTTCTCATGCTTGCAATTATCAAAAGAATATCAAGAGGAGAAATAAATAAATATCACACATCAGTTTACCCTAACAACAAAAGGCCTTCTATCTCCTCAGAATCCAGCCCTATCCTCAGGGGACAGACAAGTTTTAGGTGCTTTGAGAGCCTCTCTAACATCTATCTGTTAACTCCTAGATATTGAAGGGTTGGACCAAAACTAGCCTTCTGCATGACAATCTTCTCCCCATCTGTAAGTCAAGGTACTACCCTTTAATATTAACTGTACCTGTAGGCTATTTGAAGTATGAACTACATGGCCTCACTCAAAAGAACCAGCATGTTAAATCACTTCTTAAAACCTTTGATTTTGGTGTTTGTGTTTGTGTGTGTGTGTGTGTGTGTGTGTGTGTGTGTGTGTGTGTGTCATACATATCAAGTACATATACTGCACTTTTCATGGGACATGAATAAATTGAAATATCCTTAAAGGAAACCTTCACAAGGCATCCACTGTCTCTTTAGAGGGTGGTGTCAGGATGCCTTTCCAGTAATGATGTGGGAACAGTACAAACCCTCTCAACATCTGTGTTCAGGGCAGGAGTTCTGACCCTGGAATCAGAAGAAACATGTTCCAACTCAAGTGAACAGGGACAGTGTCTGAGCCACTTGTTTTCATAACTCTACTGTGAACTTTGTGACTCTGTCAGTTCCTATCACTATAAAATATGGACAGACCACAACTATATCGGACATAATTATCTGAGAATTAATCTCTGCATCATAAAGCATGGGGTATGTGTCCTCATGTACAGGAAAGGCTAAATGGCATCTTCCCTGAACCAAGGCTTCCGGTGTATGGACCAATTTCAGAATGAGGGTCTCTTTACCCTGACCTTAGTTCTCAGTCAGTCCTTAGTTTCTCACCAAAAGTCATGCCAAGCTGATACAGAGTGCCTCCATCCTCATCAGCTATCCTAGATAATGATCCACCTAAGTGTGGCTAGTTGTGAATCCCCCGGGTTTTTAATCTTCAAGTTCTTACACAGCAGAAGGTGACTATATCTTAAGAATTGAAAACTGTTGTTGGGACAGACCTAAGAACTCTTCACCCATTTATACTTCTGATTTTAATCATTGTGTATCTTACAGCCACTGATAAGAGGGACTCTCTGTCCTGGACAACATTGGCTTTTACCTGGTGTGTGAGTCTCTTTTTGTGCTGGTGTTGTAGGAGTCCGGGTGGAGACTGTGGGTGATGTTGATACAAATGTGGGTTTTGTTGATATAGTCATGGCCTCAGGTGTAGTTGTGGGCCTTATTGTAGTGGTGGCTCTTCCTGTTGTGAGTCTTCCTGTTGTGAGTCTTCCTGTTGTTTTAGATCTTCCTGTTGTTGAGGGTCTTGTTATAGTGGAAGGACTTGTTGGGTGACTTGTTAGAATTTCTGGATTTAGAAACAAGATGAAACAAGGATGAGTCAACAAGAAGTGACAAGAGCTTCTGTTGTAGCCCCAGTGAGAGGCTGTCCCCAGAGAGGCCCCTCTCCTGAACTGTCCTTTGTCATTGATCAAATAGGACAGGGCAGGAAAGAGCTGTGGGGACAACTCACCAATAGCAGGCAGCTGCACTGATGACATGGAGATGAGAACAGAGCCTGTTCTCCTAAGGACACTTTAGAAATGACAGCTGCCAGTTCCTCAGATCTGTAAGCATAGGTGTGACACTGAGAGGATGTGGGGGCCTGTGATTGCACTCATGGTGATTCACTTCATACTCAAAATCCAGGACCTGCATATTCACTACAGTGAATCCCAAGAAGACAAAAAGAACATATAGCCCTGCATCTTAATGGGAAGATCCCACACAAGCCCCAACACAAATGGGTTTTGAAAATTTCAGTAGAAACTGGATATTGTCTTTTATGGTTTTTTCCTATCTAAGACCCACAATGTGTATACCCCTTATCCAAAAATGTATGTTTTCAGAATTTATATCTTTCTTCACAATTCAGAGTTTTTGCATATAGACATTCTCTTATAAATGATCATCAAGTATAAATATGCTTCATGTAGCATTCATATGCCTGCTATTTATATATATATGTTAATAGAAAGTTCATAATCTTTTGATATTTCTGCATGTGACAATTATATGGCGTTGAACTTTCCAGGGTATTACCAAGTCCATGCTGAAAAGGGTCTAGATTTGAATCGCTGAAGAGGTAAGATTTTTGGATTAGGCAGGTTGAACCTACAATACACAAATCAACAGCATCCATGTGGCTGTAAGCATCCGAATTCTATGTTCCTTTACAGGACCTAATTCACAGAAGGATATTTTAGTCCTCACCAGTGCTCTCAGCTGTTTCCAGCTAGAGGCATGATGTTCAAAGTTCGAGGTGTTCCTCAACAGCCTATGGAGTTTGAGGTCACCCTGGACTAACATCGACCCTGTCTCAAACACAATTACAATGTTCCTGGTTTCCCGTTTTATAGAATGCTTAGACTTAGAATGGTTTTTAGTTAAGCAATTTAAAATGGTTTTCAAAAACAAAAATAGTGAAAGAAATGGAGGCTTACTTTGTGTAGACATCGTACATGGAAATGTTTTAATTCTTTATTAACCTTTGACGATAACTTGCAGGCACATGCAATCATATTTACTTGTCCATAGCATCCATGCATGTGCCTTCACCCATCCTTGTCAATGACATGCATGCATGTGAACTCACCCTTACTTGTCCATCACTTGAATGAATGCATGTGTTCTTACCTCTTGCCTGACATGTTCTAGGGATCATGTTTGTTAAGCCATATGTTTTCAAATTTATGCTGGTTAAGAAATTTTATTGGAGCTACAATTTATCCTGATTCTCTGCTCACTACATAACAAAAAGGCTCAGGGATTTTTATCACTTCTGCCAACTCTAGAGTCCTCAGCATCCCCCAGCTCATCAACCCACTTACCTGGGAGAAGTAGTAAGAGGCCTGATATGAAGACTTGAGGAAGAATCATCTTGTTGACCTGAAGGACAATGAGAAGACATTAAATTGGCTGTGGCACTCGGCCCACTGTATGGGGGCAAATCTTGATTCTATTAATCATACAGGCCTCTCTGTCAGGGCCCCTTGTACTCCTAAACACTCTCTTCTTTCCTGGTCCCTTCTTCACCTACAGCTATTAATCTCACTTCTGGTCATGACATAAAGAAGGCACCAAACAGAAAAAACTGAAGGCTGGGACAAGAGTGTGTTCTCTTGGTAGTAACTCACTCAGCAAACACCAGCCTTCTAATGGCAAAGATGTGCTTGCTTCCCAGGGAACACCAAGCTTTTTCTGCTTAGAACCATACTGGTTAGTCTCTGAATCTGAACCAAAAAACAAAACAAAACAAAAGAAATCAAAACACCAACAGGAAAGACAGAGAGACACTAACAAGCACCTCTCATACTTCCAGACACAGTGACTTAGACCACATCTTCCTGGGGATATCTAGAGACAACCAAAAAAGCATCAAGTACAAATAAAGAACTTCCATGCCTAGATCCCCTCCATGCATAGATTTCCTTCTAGGGAAATTATCATTAATGTTTGCTCAGATTTTGGAGAATCTGCTGTGAAGGAGACATTCAATGTACTCTTTATGTACAGGCAAATTATCCTTTCATAACTCATAAGACTGATACTTTTCCCCCATTTATGGGTGATGTTACTTGTCTTCAGATTCCAATATCTGGATTTCCACTTTTGTTTCTTGATTGGTAAACAATAAAAACCTGAGTAAGCCTGCCTAGTAAATCATTAACTCCACTTCTGGACAGAAGATTCCATGCCATCCTCTCAGAGAGTGAATGTGCCCTATTACCAGTCTTAAAAAAGTAATAGCTTTCCTGAAGCCCCCATGAGCTCAGGAACTTCAGCACTGGAGTCCTGCACTATTACACTAACAGTCCCTGTATTTAGAAGACATCAGAAAACTAATGCTGCAAACTGGTGGCCAAACAATTATTTTCATGAACATCTTAAACATCTTATTTATAAAACTGGACAGTGGTGGCACAAGTCTTTAATCTCAGCACTTGAGAAGCAGAGGAAGGAGGATTTCAGTGAGTTTCAGACCAGCTTGTTAAACATAGTAAGTTCCTAGACAGCTTGGACTGTTGTACAGAGAAACCCTGTCTTGAAAAACCAAAAAATTGCATTAAATATATTTCCTGCCAGGAAGTAGATTAACATGCCAAAGGACTCACAAGGTTACAGGACAACCATGAGTACTGGGTTCTGTCATTCTATATGGCCAACTCTGAGGGTTGAACTCACAATTGGTGGCAAGCACCTTTATCTGCCAAGGCATCTGGTGGGCTTGCTTGAAGGCTGAATTTTCCCCTTTCCAAAGTAGAACAAATGCTAATGTGTCTCTCACACAATTAAAACTTGCCTCCTTCATTTGAAAAGCAAAATATTTTAATACTAGTTTTACTATGACCTCCAACTAGGCCAAATCCCAATGACCTTCAGAAGGATTTTTGAAAAGATGTTTATTTCAATGCAGTGAATATTGATGAGGGAAGTATGATTCTGTAAAATAGGGGTGTAAAACACCCAGAGTTGTGCAAACAACGTACAAGGGAATGTGACCAACCAATAAAGAAATCACAGACAATGAGACAGATGGTAAGTGTGTAATAAGAACATTGTATTTCCCCCTGAGAACACTACCTTGAAGCACAAATTCTTATTGGTTTTAATAATAGAAACCTAAAGTGAGATGTAGGAGTTAATAGTAAAATATCAGAGAAACAGAGCAGCCAGCCATTAGTTCTTACCTCTACTGAATCCTCTGACCAAAGGTGCGATCCTGTTCCCAGGAATGCACAGACTGAGTACCATGAGTTCCTGTCTCCTCCGTATATTCCTCTATGCCCTGTCAAATCTCCCCAGTCTCCACCTCCCAAGGGCTGGGATTAAAGGTGTGTGGCTCCCAAATACTTGGATTTAAGGTGGGTGTAACTGCCACCTGGGTGTTTCTCTTTTAGATTGAATCTCCTGTATTCCTGTGTTATCTTGAACTCACTGAGGTCTGTCTATCTCTTAATCTTGAGCACGGGTATTAAAGGTGTGTCCAACATTGACTGGCTGTTCTGTTGCCTTTTTACCTCATGCAAATATGCAGGCACAACACTGAATACCTAGTAAATAAATCAAAAAATAAAAAATTAAATCTAGCAGAAATCTCAGCGTGTTTAAAGGGTTTTTGTTTTTGTTTTTTGTTTCGTTTTGTTTTTGCTCTATTGGGATAGGTTTTTTCTCTAGCTTTGGAGCCTGTCCTGGAACTTATTCTGTAGCAGGGTGGCCACAGACCTACAAAGATCTGCCTGCCTCAGCTTCTGGAGTCCTGTGATTAAAGCTGTGTATTACCACATTTAACGTTTAAAGCATTTATTCTAGTCAAGCAAGAGGACACCTGCAGATGTGTAGCAGTCTTACTCATTTTACCCTTGGTTGCACAGGTTGGAAAAAGTCCCAGAAATCATACAGCAAGCTTCATGAGTTTAACTGTATGGGAGAGGAGTATGGGTACAATTTTAACTTGGGCTGAGGGGTGTGAAAGGACTTCCTAATATATTCACAGAGTAGGAGGGGGTTGAACAAAGTTGAAGAAGCTATCCAACCAGAGATGTGAGGGGAAAACGCATAGGTAGGGCAAAGGTGAAGATGCAGGTTAGTGCCTGTGGCCAGGGAGCGACAGCAATGCAAAGGACAAAGGGGCAGCCAATGGGACTCAGGGGCTACTGCTTGAGGACTCTTCTGTTTCCAAGGACCTTATTCTTGTTAGGTTAATGGTGTCAGGACCTGCTGCCATCTGGGGACAGTCCTGACTGCCAGGCTGGCAAACAAGGACAACTTAAGGTCTGTGTTAGTAATTCAGTGTAAAAGAGACAATAGAAAGTAATATGAAACAAAGACTCTCAAGTCGGTGGTCCCAGAAGGCACAGCAAACTGGGCTTTCTGTCTTTTGGGAGTCTAAAAGGGTGAGTTACTTAGGCCTGAGCTGTGCATGGCAGGAGTGAATGTCAGCAGGGAAGGGAGGAGCAGCTCTCATCACAGGGTCTGGAGGGAATAATCTGGGTTTGGTCATGTTCAATGAGAGATATATTTGTAACCACAAAGAAGGAAGTTCTAGGATAAACACATCCTTTGGGATAACAGACTTAGAAATAGAATTTGAAGGGAGAAGCGTGAATTAGATACTTTGGGGAATGCCTTTACTGAAGCTGTTGAAGTTTTTGTGTGCTGAGGCAAATCCCTGGTGCCTCCTCATATTGGCCCTCCTTCAAAAGGGCAGCAGAAAATAGGTGCCCACACACAGGCAGAATCGGCCCAAGTAGCACGAAGAGCAAAAAGGTGAGGAGGGCCTGAAAGTCAAGGTCGACCTGGTGGTGATGGAGCTCGCATTTCACCCAGCAGAAGCATTTGTATCTCTGTAAGTTCCACATCACCCTCGTCTACAGAGTGTGTTCCAGGCCTGCACTATAGGTACTGAGAAACCCATCTGGAAAAACAAAACAAAACAAAACAAAATCACAACAACAAAAAAAAGTCAAGGCCAAACCAAGGCAAAGGCACTGGCAATGATCCCAATTCAGAACTGCAGACATCAGGGCCAAGGTTGGTACAGGGATTCTTGCAACTGCAGGACCAGTGACTCCCCATGTTGGAGACATCAGTGAAAATGGGTTTAAGGAAGTTGAAAACAAGGCAATAGCAGGAAACCCAGATCTAAGGGTCTGTGAACTGAAGCTCTCTGTGCAAATAGTGTCTAAGCAGCTGGACAAGGGCTCAAGATCCCTAAGACTGTGACCTTGACAGAGGAGAAGGACATCCTGATGGTGGAGGAATAGAATACTTATGGTCAGAGCCCAAGTCATCTCAAGGTATTTTACATCTTTGAATAGCATTAGCTACTAAGTTCAGCTTCTAACAATGTAACTTTTACATAAAACCTAAAATACATGCTTGGTTGGGTTCATAGAGCTTCACCTACTCTAGGGTGGGAAGGCAATAAAATGCAGTATTTTATGGCCACAAATCTCTGTCCCTTGGTGTAGACCCTGCCTCCTGACTCTCCTGAATGTTTGTTTGTTTGTTTGTTTTTCCTTTATTTAGTTTTTTTGGAGGTCTTACTGAACATGGAAGTTCTTCTCTCTCAGAGTTGTCTGTTACCCATAGAGACCCTGCTTCTCATAGAGACCCTGCTTCTCAGAATGCTGGGAATACAGCACCACACAACCCAACCAGTCCAACTCTGTGCTTTTATAAACACTGACACTTGGCTCAGGGGGCTGGAATGTTTTCATTGCTCAAAATCTTCTCACTGGCCACCCATCATTGTGATGTCCACTGTCCACCAAGGTAAGTGTGGACATGATAACAGCAAACATATGGGGCAAACAAAGAGTTTCCCCTATTGTTACTATTGATAGCTAGTATTGGAGCCATATATATGATCTGTTTTTCAATGCTTCCAACATACTTTCAAAGAATGTCACTAGTCACCTTGTTC
Source organism: Cricetulus griseus (assembly GCF_003668045.3). Taxonomy (NCBI): domain Eukaryota; kingdom Metazoa; phylum Chordata; class Mammalia; order Rodentia; family Cricetidae; genus Cricetulus; species Cricetulus griseus. The sequence goes on from NC_048600.1 coordinate 61,330,806, forward strand.
TGGAATTCTAGCATGATTTGGAAATTCCATATAGGACAGACAGAAAGGTTTCCAGACCCCTTCATGGCTGTCCTGCAGTTCTAGGAAAAGAGAAAACCAGATCAATCTTCACAATCTCAGAGTCCTGGAGCCACCAGGAAGGAATCAGGAATGAGGCAGGAGAGGCAGGCATAGATGGCCCCATCTAGTGTCCTCATCACTCTAGAACACATGCTGATCTGGACAAATCTTTCTAGCAAAGCTACAAATCAGTGTAATCTTTGCTAATCCCAAGCTTTGATGTGTAATTGCTGTAAATGTAAGAAACAGGAAACACTGTAGTTTAACCCAACCATTTTTAGAGCAGTCAAGGGAAGCCCCATTAGGCAATCCCAGAATGCAACTTCTTACTATATGACCTCCCAGGAAACCACCAATAATCCACATACTTATTTCCTAGAACTCTATAGAACAGCAGTGGAATGTAGAGTGGGATACAGAATCCAACTCTCCCACGGGCTGAGAGACTCTAATTGGAGTCAGGATTACTCAAACTGAAATAATAATTATTACCCTCTTGCAAATGTGTTCTTCTAAACAACTGGGCTGACAATGAAGATACCAACATAACAGCTTTCTTTACTCTTAGCAAAACCAATATTTCATTGACTGTGACCAACTGATCCACTATCAAAAATGCCTTGTCTTTTTAATACAAGTTGAAATATAAATACCATCTGGAGACTATTACACATTTAGAACTCTGAATGAACCAGTGATAGTCCCAAAGTATGTGCACCTGGAATAGCACTCCTCTCAAGCAGAGCCTGTGTCCTGCTCCCTCCTTGTCCCTCCGTTTCTTCACTGTCTCCTTCTAGCACCTAATTCAGAGCCCAGAGAATGAGTATGGAAACACTGAACATCAAGTCCAACTGCAGTAGAAATGACACTAATGACTCAATCCCTTGGTCCACTAGTATCCTCCCTAATGTAGGCCTGTGCCAGACTCACCATGGAAACCTCTCCTGACATGAAACACCCATCCTTGCCCTATGATCATCCATATAATATTATATCATATTTCCAGAGCTATGTGGAACCTTATTCAACTCTAATGGTGACATTAGAGTCCCTTCTATTTATCTATGAAGGAAATTAACACCTGAAGGTTTTCATGATTGGAGCCCTTGGGAATAGGAGGAAAAGTGACATTTCAAATTACAATAAAATTGATAAAACATGAAATAATTGAGAAATACTTCTAAATTCAGGTTGCTCCTCTAAACCTCCCTCACTCTAACTTTTCAATCCTATTTCTCTCTAGTAGTTTTAATAACCAAAGCAAGAGTCTCTTTCCTGTATTAACAATGACTTTATTGACCTAAGGACACACACAATCTAAAATGCTCATGTTGGAGAGAATGTACTACAGTGAGTGGAGAAACTGAAGCAGTGGGGATGTAACAAATGGGATGATGTGGACAGTGACTTTGAGTATACACAGCTGAGTGTCACCCTCTCCACTACTGCTGGGTGAATACACACAGAAAAGAGTCCTGGAGCTGTAAAGGGTGTTTGAGGGTGGTTGTGTTGTCAAATCCAGTTGCTGTCCTTCCAGAATCAGGCAGAACTTCCCTTCGAAGACCACTGGTACTCATTCTAGGGTTAAAGATTGTCTTCAGTTATGTAGAAGTTGTCTTCACCTCAAGGCCCCACAACTTCTGTCTTCTGTAAAGCTCCAATCTAAGAGATATGGAATGCTACCAACCTGCAGAGAGAGAGAGAGAGAGTTCCCTATTATCACATTGGTGAGATTATATATATATCAGCCTGAAGGACATTCATTTTGATTGAAAGATATGGCCCTGTGTACATCCAATCTTCAGACAAATTGAAAAGATTGATAGTTGTCCACACTTGGCACAGAGGAAGTACAGGGGACTTATACAAGAGGAGACTAACAGAGCGCCCTATGTACAGTAAACTGAGGAGCCAGCAAGGCCAGTGTAGTGCAGTGAGTGAAGTAGACTGGTGTGGAGTGTGGAGACACTGGCTGGACCACAGTTCTTTTACACTCCTGGCACCTTGGAAGTCATCTTGCTTTAAATATTCTGCTCCTCAGATGCTCCCTCAAACAGCTCAGCATCCAACCCTGTCATCCCCAGCATAGTTTCCTAAAAGCCCTTCAAATGACCTTCCTCCTAGCTCGTGTGCTCTGTGATTTACTCCTTCAGGTTTTAATAGAATAGGTAGTCAATGAAAGAAAACACTGTATGAAAAAAGAGTGGGTCAGGGAAACACCTTCAATACCAGCTCCAGGAAGCAAACTTAATAACTCAGTGTCTACTTATGGGAGACTAGAATAAAGAGGTCTTTTTCTTGTGCTGCCATAAATCTAGAGAAATGAATGTGCTCTGAGAAGTGAGGGTAACAAGAAAGGGACTCATTAAACTTTACTTCGAAGAGAATGGGGGACAAGCATTGGGGACACAGCAGTTATCCCAGAGTAAATGAGTCTGAGGCAAGAGGATTGCCAGTTCATCCTGGGCTGGGCTACATAGCAGGTTCCATGCCAGTCTGAACCACACAGTGAACCCTGACTCAAATCAACAAGCCATTTGATGAATCAATTAGTAAAGAATGATTAATAAGACCCTGTTTCAAATCAGCCAAACCAATTGGTGAATCAATTAGTAAAGCATGATTTATTAGTAAAAGAGATATATTCTTAAGATTGTTTTTCAAAAAGAATCAACACAATCCATTCCACTTTACCTCAGAGACCCTGACTTCTTTTTCATAAGAATATAGCCAGTGTACAATTGGAGAGGACAATGTAGGAGTGGGCATCACCCACAAATACTCTGTTCCAGAACTTAGCAAGTGGCATCCCACCAATGTCTAATTTACATCTTACACTAAATACATCCCAGCACATTTTACAGTATGATCATGGGGAAGCAGTAAGACCCCAATAGTAGGAAAGGAGAGAAAACATTTAAGGTCTTAAAGTGACCTAAAACTGTTATGCTTATCCAAAAATCTCTTGTCTCATAGTAGTCAATATTTTTATGGAAAATAGAATCTTTCCTCTTTAATGGAAACAGCTTAAAGACAAAGGAGAGGGTTAGGAAACCAGTGTTTCCAAGCACTGCTGGCTATTCCTGGAAGTCCAGCACTTGGATGTTGGTGGCAGGAGATCCTGAGGAAGGTCATCCTGAGCTACCTAGTAAATGCAATGCCAGCCTGAACTACATGATGACATAGCAAAAAGCACAAAAAACAAAAACAAAACTAAAAGCAAAACAAAATGAAGACAGAAAAATTAAACCAAAAATAAAATTGTATTAACCCACAGATTGATATGCTGTGCTTTGTTGATATCCCTGGAAAGCCTGCCCTTTCTGATAAGAAAACAAATGGGGAAGTTGGCAGATGGGTAGTACGGGAAGGAATGGGGATGATGAGGGAGGGAAGCTGGCTGGAGTCAGGGTCAGGATGTAAAATGATTGAATGAATAAATAAATAAATGATTTTAGCTGTAAAACTCCAGTAGTATTTAAGTTCTTTGAGATTTTCAGATTAAGAATATTTGAAGACATAGTAGCAATTGTGTATCTTCATTGATCAGAACTTTCATCAAATACCAGATATCAGCCACAGAGTTCTGTGGGTCCTAACACATCCCTTGGGGAGTTGATGGCTTACCATGTGTGTCTTGGATCTGAAGATGGGAAGGTATGTGAGCTCAAAGCCCCTGTGGCATGTGTCTTTGCTTAAAGGCAGTCAGAGAAACCTGGTCCCCTTCTTTAAGGACAGTTGTGAAATTACTTACCTGTGAAAGCCAGGGCACACACAAACAGCAGCAGCATCAGGGCAGCAATGGTAGTGCCAAGAGTGAAACCCTTATTCATTTTCTCCTGTGGATTCAGTGTAGGGATGGATTCCTAAGAAAACAAAGAAGAAAACAACAATGGCAATAAGGAAACAGCAGTAAACACAAGAGGCATCAGGAGAGGAACATAAAACACATGCATGATCCTAACCTAGACTCTAGTCCTGGAGCTTCATCATTATTGGCCTTTGGCTTGTCTGGAATATGCAGGAAGACCCAGGGATCTGAGGTTATAAAGGCAGTGGAACTCCAAGACAATGTAAAAATCAGTGCCTGTGACCATGGTAGAAACCTGTTCTGTTATAGTTAAGTTGACTACATGGGTAGCTACCTCAGTCAATCATCTAACCAGATAATTAATGTGGGCTCATCATCATGTGTTTGATTTTGCCTGCTTTAATCACCATCTGTGGTGCTTTGTGTCTGGGAAACCAAATATCCCCCATATGCTCTACAGAGAATGCTCATTGGGCATGTAAATGAACATGTTGAATTCAAATGTCTTTTGTAAACATCAGCCTCCTTTTATTATTTTTGAAAGATCTTATTAGTTACATATAGTATTCTACCTGCATGATTGCCTGCACACCAGAAGAGGGCACCAGATATTATTTTAAATGTTAGTGAGCCACCATGTGGTTTTGGCGGAATGGAACACATGACCTCTATCTAGAAGAGCAGCCAGTGCTCTCAATATCTGAGCCATCTCTCCAGGACCAAAGTCAACCTCTTAATTTCTTTATTTTTATATAGTTACTGATTTTTTTTTATCTACAGGGTGTCACAATATAGCCCATATTGTCTAATGGTCCAGGCTTATCTCAAATTGCTGATATTTTGTATTAAATTCCTGAGTCCTGAGAAAAAGGAATATACCACTATATCTGACTTTTTTTTTTCTTTTTGGTTTTTCGAGACAGGTTTTCTATGTAGATATTCAGGCTGTCCTGGAACTAGATCTTGTAGATCAGGCTAGTCACAAACTCACAGAGATCCTCTGCCTGTCACTCCCAGGTGCTGCGATTAAAGGGGTGTGCCACCAATGCCCCGCTTGACTGTTTTTTTTTTTTTTAAACAAACACATGTGAACTAATTTTACGGACATTTTTATCTAAAATTGTATCCTAGCACATGCACAAGTGAGCACGGTTGATTGGGGAAGAATATACTTACAGTGTAACTATTCCAAGGGTCATTGGAGTATGTCATAGTATTATTCCGATCAGTCACAGTGCCATTCCAAACTGTTCAACAAGTAGAAAAATTAATTAAAAACACAAAAATTTAGATTTTTCTCCACATCTGTAAAAGTCACCCATAAAGTCAATGTGTCTTACCCCATGTGTGGGTGGGATTTAATAAGGCAGAAGAGTCACTGAACAGCAGGTTTTGAACATTTATATATTCAATGTTTATTTTAAATGTTTATTTTATATATTTTATTTATTGGAAGGAATATATTGTTTTCACTGTCCATTGTCTGTGAATGAAATACAGAATCCTCTTTCTGCTGATAAAAGACATATGTAAGTGTGTGACGTCCTGACAAGGAACCCTTCACTGCATTTTACAGATGAAGCAGCAGACATCACATGATTCCATGTTTCCAGTTTTAGCAAATGACAAACATCTCAGCTTGCAAGGTACGCACAGTGCCCATGCAATGAGTGGAAATAGTTTAGGACTTCCTCCTATAAGCCCATCCCTTTAAACAGGTACTAATTAATTTTTGAAATGTTCTGTTAACCCTGAGAGATCCTCCCATTTCTTCAGTGTGTACAGCTACTTGGAACAAAGAGGTTTTTTCTCACAAATCCTATCCTTGACAAACCTAGTTATAACCTGGAGGCCTCTGAAACTTGGTGAGCAGCCCATTGTGTCAGGGTTCTCCTTCTTGAAATTACCAAAAGTCTATCAAGAGGGGAAAGAAATAACTATCACCCATCAGATTACCCTAACAACAAAGAGGCTATGTGGTTTTCTCTTTCCTCAGAATCCAGCCGTACCCTGAGGATGGAAAAGGTTTATGAAGCTTTGAGAGCCCCTCTAACATCTATCTGTTAACTCCTAGATGTTGAAGGTTTGGACCTAAAGTTGCCTTCTGCATGACAAACTTCTCCCCATCTTTAAGTCAAGGTACTACCCTTTAATATTAACTCTACCTGTAGGCTATTTGAAGTATGAACTACATGGCCTCACTCAAAAAAACATGTTAAATCACTTACTAAAAGCTTTGATTTTGAGTGTGTGTGTGTGTGTGTGTGTGTGTGTGTGTGTGTGTGTGTGTGTCTGTTATACATATAAAGTACATATATTGCACTTTTCATGGTCCATGAATAAATTGAAGGCTCCTTAAAGTAAACCTTCACAAGGCATTCACTGTCTCTTAGAGGGTGGTGTCAGGATGCCTTTCCAGAAAGGATGTGGGAATAGTAAAACCCTCTCAACGTCTGTGTTCAGGGCTGATTTTCTGACCCTGGAGTCAGAAGAAACATTTTCCAACTCAAGTGAACAGGCACATGTCTGAGCCACTTGTTTTCATAACTCTACCGTGAACTTTCTGACTCTGTCAGATACTGTCACTATAAAATAGGGACCGACCACGGCTATATCAGACATAATTATCTGAGAATTAATCTCTGCATCATAAAGCATGGAGCATGTGTACTGATGTCCAGGAAACTCTAAAAGCTAGCTTCACTGAACCATGGATCAGCTGTATGGACCAATTTCAGAATGATGCAAAGCATCAAGGCTTCCCTACCCTGACCTTAGTTCTCAGTCAATCCTTAGTTTCTCATCAGAAAGTTATGCCAACTTGATCCAGAGTGCCTCCATCCTCATCAGCTATTCTAGATAATGATCCACCTAGTCTAGTTAGGAGTGAATCCCCTGGGAATCTAAGATAGAAAGATGGTGTCTCTCATCTTCATGTTCTTACACAGCAGAAGGTGACTGTATCTTAAGAATGGAAAACTACATCTTTGTGAAGCTGTTGTTGGGACAGAGCTAAGAACTCTTCACCCACTTATACTTCTGATTTTACTCAGTGTCTGTATGTCCTAAAGCCACTGATAAGAGGGACTCTCTGTCCTGGACGACATTGGCTTTTACCTGGTGTGTGAGTCTCTGGTTTTGCTGGTGTTGTAGGAGTCCGGGTGGAGACTGTGGGTGATGTTGATACAAGTGTGGGTCTTGTTGACATATTCGTGGGCTTCATTGTAGTTGTGGGCCTTATTGTAGTTGTGAGTCTTCCTGTTGTTAGTCTTCCTGTTGTTGTAGATCTTCCTGTTGCTGTGGGTCTTGTTATAGTTGTAGGACTTGTTGGTAGACTTGTTAGAATTTCTGGATTTAGAAAGCAAGATGAAACAAGGTTGAGTCAACAAAAGGGACTAGAGCTTTTGTTGTAGCCCCAGTGAAAAGCTGCCCCCACAGTGGTCCCTCTCCTGAACTGTCCTTTGTCATTGACCAAATAGGACAGGGAAGGGCAGGGCTGTGGGCACAGCTCACCAATAGCAGGCAGCTACACTGATGACGTGGAGATGAGAACATAGACTGTGCTCCTAAGGACACTTTCTAAATGACAGCTGCCAGGTCCTCAGATCTGTAAGCATCTGGGGGACACTGAGTGGGTATGGGGGCCTGTGATTGCCCTCACTGGTGACTCACTTCATCCTCAATTTCTAGGTCTGACTGTGAGTCCCAAGAAGACAGAAACCCCATATAGCCCTGCATCTTACCAAGCAGACACCATACAAGCCCCAACGTAAATGGGTTTTGAAAATTTGGGTAGAGACTGGATATTGTCTTTTATAGTTTCTTCCTATCTAACACGCACAATGTGAATACCCCTTATCCAAAAATGTTGTTTTCAGAATTTAAATCTTTCTTCACAATACAGAGTGTTTGCATATAGATATTCTGTAATAAATGATCTCAATTATAACTATGGTTGATGTAGCATTCATATGCCTGCAATTTGTGTATATATGTTAATGGAAAGTTCATAATCTTCGATATTTCTGCATGTGATAATGATATGGCATTGAACTTTCCAGGGACTTTCCGAAGTCCATGCTGAAAAGCTTCTGTTTTTTGAATCTCTGAAGAGGTAAGATTTTTGGATTAGGCAGTTTGAACCTACAACTCACAAATCAACAGAATCCACGTGGCTATAAGCATGCAAATTCTATGTTCCTAGACAGGACCTAATTCATAGAACTATATTTTAGTTCTCACCAATAATCTCAGCTATTTCGAGCTAGAGGCAGGATGATCAAACTTTGAATTGTTCTCCAACAACCCATAGAGTTTGGGGCTACCCTGGACTAACGTAGTCCCTGTCTCAAAGACAATTTCAAATTCCCTTTTTCCCTTTTCTTAGAATGCTTTGACTTATAATGGTTTTTAAGTTAAGCAAGTGAAAATTACAATGTTCCTTTTTTCCCATTTCATAGAATGCTTTGACTTAGAATGGTTTTTAATTTAAGCAATTGAAAATGGTTTTCAAAAGCAAAAATAGTAAAAGAAATGAAGGCTGACTTTGTGTAGCCATCATGCATCATGTTTTAATTCTTTATTAACCTTTGACTATAACTTGCATGCACATGCAATCATACTTACTTGTCCATAGCATCCATGCATGTGCACTCACCCTTACTTGTCCATCACTTGAATGAATTCATGTGTTCTTACCTCTTTCCTGACATGTTCTAGGGATCATGTTTTTTTAGCCATATGTTTTTAAATTTATGCTAGTTAAGAAATTTTGTTGGAGCTACAATTTATCCTGATTCTCTGCTCAGTACATAACCTATAACAAAAAGGCTCAGGGATTGTCATCACTTCTGCCAACTCTAGAGTCCTCAGCATCCCCCAGCTCATCAACCCACTTACCTGGGAGAAGTAGTAAGAGGCCTGATATGAAGACTTGAGAAAGCATCATGGTGTTGACCTGAAGGACAATGAGAAGACATTCTGTTGGCTGTGGCACTCGGCATACTGTATGGGGGCAAATCTTCATCCTATTTATTAATCACTCAGGCCTCTCTTTCAGGGACCCTTGCCCTCCTAAACACTGTCTTCTTTCCTGGTTCTTTCCTCACCTACAGCCATCATCTCACTTCTGGCCATGACAAAGAAGGCAGCAAACAGAGAAAACTGAAGGCTGGGACAAGAGTGCGTTCTCTTGGTAGAATTCTAAGCAAAAACCAGTCTTCTAATGGCAAAGATGTGCTTGCTTCCCTGTGAACACCGAGCTTTTTCTGCTTAGATCTACACTGGTTTGTCTCTGAATCTCAACCAAAAAAACAAAACAAAACAAAACAAAACCAAGGAAATCAAAACACCAACAAGAAAGACAGAGGAACACTATCAAGCTCCTCTCAATCTTCCCGACACAGTGACTTAGACCACATCTTCCTGGGGATATCTAGAGACAACCAAAAAAGCACCAGGTACAAATAAAGATCTTCCATGACTAGATCCCCTCCATGCACAGATTTCCTCCTAGGGAAATTCTATCATTAATGTTTGCTCAGGTTTTGGAGAATCTGCTGTGAAGGAGACAATCAATGTGCTCTTTATGCACAGGCAAAACATCCTTTCATAACTTGTAAGACCAATAATTTTCTGCCATTAATGGGTGATGTTACTTGTCTTCAGATTCCAATATCTGGATTTCAACTTTTGTTTCTTGATTGGTAACAATAAAAACATGAGTAAGCCTGCCTAGTATATCATTAACTCCACTTAAGGTCAGAAGATTCCAAGATATCCTCTCAGAGAGCTGAATGTGCCCTATTACCAGTCTTAAAGAAGGAATGGCTTTCTTGAAGCCCCCATGAGCTCAGGATCTTCAGCACTGGGGTCCTGCACTATTACACTAACAGTCCCTTTACTTAGAAGAGATCTGAAAACTAATGCTGCAAACTGGTGTTCAAACAATGATTTTAATGAACATCTTAATCATCTTATTTATTAAACTGGACAGTGGTGGCACAAGTCTTTAATCCCAGCACTTGAGAAGCAGAGGTAGGAGGATCTCAATTAATTTGAGACTAGCCTGGTAAACAAAGTAAGTTACTAGACAGCTTGGACTGTTGTACACAGAAACCCTGTCTTGAAAAACCAAAAAATTTGGATTAAATTCATTTCGTGCCAGGTAGAGAATGAACATGCCAATGGGCCCACAAGGTCAGAGGACAACCCTGAGTACTGGGTTGTGTCAGTCTATAAGGCTAGTTCTGAGGGTTGAACTTAGAATTGGTGGCAAGAGCCTTTATATGCCAAGGCATCTGGTGGGCTTGTTTGAGGGCTAAATTTTTCCCCTGTCCAAAGTAGGAGAAGAAATGCTAAAGTGGCTCACACACAATTAAAACTTGCCTCCTTCATTTGAAAAGCAAAATGTTTTAATACTAGATTTACTATGACCTCCTACTAGACCCAATCCCAATGTCCTTAAGAAGGATTTTTGAAAAGCTGTTTATTTCAATGCAGTGAATATTGATAAACTCAGGATGGGGAAGTATGATTCAGTAAAATAGGGGTGTAAAACACCCAGAGTTGTGCAAGCAACGTATAAGGAAATGTGACCAACCAATGAAGAAATTCAAGGACAATTAGACAGATGGTAAGTGTGTAATCAGAACATTGTCTTTCCCCCTGAGAACACTACCTTGAAGCACAAATTCTTATTGGTTTTAATAATAAAAACCCAAAGTGAGATGTAGGAGTTAATAGTAAAATATCAGAGAAACAGAGCCGCCAGCCATTAGTTCTTACCTCTACTGAATCCTCTGACCAAAGGTGCGATCCTGTTCCTAGGAATGCTCAGACTGAGTGCCATGAGATCCTGTCTCCTCCTTATATTCCTCTGTGCCCACCCAATTCTCCCCAGTCTCCACCTCCCTAGAGCTGGGATTAAAGGTGTGGCTCCCAAATACTTGGATTTAAGGTGTGAGTAACTGCCACTTGGCTGTTTCTCTTTTAGATTGAATCTCATCTATCCCTGGGTGACCTTGAACTCACAGATCTCTGTGTATCTCTTAAACCTGTGCACTGCAATTAAAGGTGTGTCCACCATTGCATGACTGATCTGCTGCCCTTTCTTGCCTGCAGGCAAATATGCAGGCAGAACACTGAATACCTAGTAAATAAATCAAAAAATAAAAAATTGAATCTAGCAGAACGCTCAGCGTGTTTAAAGGTTTGTTGTTTTTGTTTTTGTTTTGTTTTGTTTTGTTTTATTGAGACAGGGTTTCTCTGTAGCTTTGGAGCATGTTTTTGAACTTGATATGTGGAACATAGTGGCCACAGAACTACAGAGATCTGCCTGCCTCAACATCAGGAGTCCTGTGATTAAAGGTGTGTGTTACCGCTTTTAAAGTTTAAAGAATTTATTCTATTCATGCAGGAGGACTCCTGCAGTTGCATAGCAGTCTTACTCATCTTACCCTTGGAAGAACAGAGGGAAAAAGACCCAGAAATCATACAGCAAGCTTCAAGAATTTAAGGGTATGGTAGAGGGGAATGGACACAATTTTAATTTGGTCTGAGGGGCCTAAAAGGACTTGCTAATACATTCACAGAGAAGGTGGGGGTTGAACAAAGTTGAGAAGAATTATCCAACCAGACATGTGAGGGGAGAAGGAAGAGGAGGGCAAAGGTGCAGATGCAGGAGAGTGCCTGTGGCACTGGAAGGGACTGGCCAGGAAGGGACAGTAATGCAAAGAAGCAAGGGGTAGGCCTTGGGACTCAGGAGCTACTTCTTGAATACTCTCCTTTTTCCAAAGACAGTGTCCTTGTTAGGGTTTAGGGGTGTCAGGACCTGCTGCCTTCTGGGGACTGCTCTGACTTTCTGGTTGGCAAGCGAGGGCTCCAGAGGGTCTGTGGTAGGAATTCAGTGTGGAAGAGAAAACAGAAAGTAGTATGATTAATGAAACCAAGACACTCATGTCAGTGGTCCCAGAAGGCAAAGCTACCTGGGCTTTCTGTCCACTGGGAGTCTAAAGAGGATGAGTTACTGAGGCCTGAGCTGTTCATTGCAGGAGGGAATGTCAGCAGGGAAGGGAGGACAGCTCCCACCACAGGTTCTGGAGGGAATAATCAGGGTTTTGGTCATGTTCAATGTGAGAGGTATTTGTAATCACAAAGGAGGAAGTTCTAGGATAAACATATCGTTTGGGAGTAACTGGCTTAGAAGTGGAATTTGAAAGGAGAAGCCTGAATTAGGTATTTTGGGGAATGCCTTTACTGAAGCTGTTGAAGTTTTTGGGTGCTGAGGCAAATCCCTGGTGCCTCCTCAGATTGGCCTTTCTTCAAAAGGGCAGCAGAGAAGAGATGCCCACACACACAGGCAGAATCAGCCCAAGGAGCAAGAAGAGCATAAAGGTGAGGATGGCCTGAAAGTCAAGGTCAACCTGGTGGTGATGGAGCATAATTTTACGCAGCAGAGCAGTTGGATCTCTGTGAATTCCAGATCAGCCTGGTCCACAGAGTGAGTTCCAGGACTGGCACCATAGGTATTGAGAAATCTCTTTCGAAAAACAAAACAAAACAAAAAAACCCAAAAAATATTAAAAAATAAAAAAGTCAAGGTCAACCAAAGCAAAGGCACTGGCGTCATCCCAAGTCAGAGCTGCAGATATCAGGCCTAAGCTTGGTCCAGGGGACCTTGTAACTGCAAGGATAGTGACCTCCCATTTGGAGACTTCAGTGAAAATGGGTGTAAGGAAGATGAAAACAAGGCAATAGCAGGAAACCCAGAAGTAAGGGTCTATGAACTGAAGCTCTCGGTACAACTGGTGTCTAAGCAACTTTGACAAGGGATCAAGACTGTGAGCTTGACAGAGGAGAACGACATCCTGATGGTGGAGGGATAGAATGCTGAAGGTCTGAGCCAAAGTTATCTCAATTTATTTTACATTTTTGAATAGCATTAGCTACTAAGTTCAGCTTCTAATAATGTAACTTTTACTTAAAACCTGAAATACAGGCTGGTTTGGGTTCATATAGCTTTACCTATTATGAGGCTTGGAAGGCAATAAATGCAGTATTCTACAGCCAAAATCTCTGTCCCTAAGGTGTAGTCCCTGCCTCAAGACTCTCCAGTGTTTTTGATTGTTTGTTTGTTATTTTTTTCCTTTATTTAGTTATTTTAGGCTATCTTACTGAACCTGTAGCTTGTTCTCTCTAACGGTGGTCTGTCACCTATACAGACCCTGCTCTTCAGAATGCTGCTATTGCAGCATGAACCAACCCACTCAGTCTACCTCCATGCTTTGTATAAACACTGACACCTGGTTCATTTCCCGGACTGTCAAAAGTCCACATTTGGTCTGGAAGCACAGAGCTATAGCCCAGCATCTAGGAGACTGGGGCCAGAGGATCATAAACTTAAGGCCTATCTAGGCTCCCTGAGTAACGTAGTAAGATCCTGTCTCAAAATGAAAAATGGGATGATGAGTTTGGGAGACTGGAGTTCTAGGTGAGTGGCAGAGACAAACTGGTTGCAATAGCTAGCACACAGAAATTCGGCACAACAACAACAACAAAAGAGCCAGGTATGGTGGCACATATTTTTACTCCTACAACCTGGAGGCAGAGACTCACAGATCTCTGTATTTTCCAGGCCAGCAAGGTCTACATATTGCCCAGTACCAGCCATGTGCAAATACATTAATTGATAAATCTTTAAGAAAGAAGGAAGTTCATATAGTTTCCATTGTGGAGTACCAGTAGGGACGAGTTGATGTCCCAAATCCATGGTCACTCAAATTTGGATCATAATCAACTATTTTATTTTTAACAATTTTATTTCTTTTTTACATTCCAGTCAACTACTGTATTGCCTTCTTAGACAAGAGCCCATATTTTTATATAGCCAGAGTTTGATAATACACAAAAGCAACATGGATGCAAGGAAACATGCATGAACACACCCACCCACTACACACACACACACACACACACACACACACACACACACACTCACAAACACATATAACTTGGCCGCAGGGAAAGATGCAGGCACACAGGCTGAGGGGACCAGCTCCCGGTTTTGTCAGCCATTACTGTCTAACACATGGTTGCCTGACCTTGCCTTGGTCACTAGGAGGTCAGATGCCTGCCTCATGGCAAGAAACCAATCAGAAGTTAGCTGGTGGTGCTCTATGCCTTGAGGCTCTGGGTGTGCTTGTAATGTGCACTGTAATGACATGCAGAGCATAGAAACTGTCCTGGGTGGGCCTATGGGCCATAACAACCATTTGAGCAATCAACACTGGGCAAGTCCCCATGCCTGGAGGCACACCAATCCTGAGCCTGTGTCTAAACCTAGACACTCCCCTTATACTGCCATATAAGACCTTGTCCTTTGGTTTCTGGGGGTCTTTTCCCCCTGCCATCTGCCCTGGTGGGTGGATGCAAGACTTAAGCTAATTGGGTTAGGTCATTAAACAACTGCAATAAAGCATCTTTAGCTTTGCATCAAGTTCTCACCTCTGCCTGATGATTGGAGTCACTGCATTACTGAGTGGTCACCAGGGGCAGGCACCCCGTGGGGGGTCTTTCAATGCATATACACACAAAGAGATAGGTAGAGTACCCGGCCATGAATCAAAGGATTTTTATGTTTTGTTTTGTTTTGTTTTGTTTTGTTTTGAGACAGGGTTTCTCTGTGTAACAGCCCTAGCTCTCCTTGAACTTGCTCGGTAGACCAAGCCTTCCTTGAACTCATAAGAGATCTGCCTGCCTCTACCTCTCTAGTACTGTGATTAAAAGTGTGCACTACCACCACTCAGAGGGGTTTTGGGGGGACAAAAGGGGAGAGATTATACAAATTCTCCAATAGCCCACAGTGGCTTCTAAATCACACTGCAGCACAGTTGGTTTGAACCTCAGCTCCTTCCTCCGTCTCCCAGGAGCAGGGATTTGCTAACAGGAAGCAATTAGGGTTGTTGTTGTTGTGTTTTTAATGATAAAATGAAAATTATAGAAGCTTGGAGAATAGTTTAGCTGGTAGATGGTTTCCCTAGCAAGCAGGAAACCCAGAGTTTAATCTTCCTCCTCAGATGAACTAGGCCTGGAGGCATATTCCTGTAATCAGCACCTGGGGAAGGGAAGCTCTGAAGTTCAAGGTCATCCACAGCAAGGCTTCCATTGTGAGGCAACCTGGGAATAAAGAGGCCCTGTCTTCACCAGGTAGTAGAGACCCACCCCTGTATCCCTCTGTAAATTCAAGGTAAGCCTGATCCATAAGCACTCCACAGTTCCCAGAACGTGAGGGAAAAGACCAGGTCAGACTGACAGCCTGAGAAGACAAAGTTCTCCAAATAAAAGAGCTGCATTTTTAGAGAAGGAGCACACTAATTTTCAACATAAGTCAATACATTTTTGCTGAGCAGTGGTGGTACAGGTATTTAATCCCAGTAATTGGGAGGCAGATGCAGGTGGATTTTATTGAGTTTGAAACCAGCAAATATATAAATAACACGTTTTTTAGGATATTCACAACTTTTTCTCTAAATATCTCCCCAACATTTAAAGAGCTCAGTGACTTCTTGGTCATTGAAAAATGAAATCCAGGAGCCAAAGAGATGGCTCAGTGGTTAAGAGCACTGTCAGCTCTTTCAGAGTACGTGGGTTCAATTCCCGGCACCCACATGGAAGTTCACAACTGCATATCTGCATTTCTAGGAAACCTGACATCCTCACACAGACATACATGGTGGCAAAACACCAATGCACATTAAGTAAAAATAAATTATTTAAAAATTAAAAACAGCTGGGCAGTAATGGCACACACCTTTAATCCCAGCATTCTGGAGGCTGAGGCTGTCAGATCTCATGAGTTAGAGACCAGCCTGTTCTAAGAAGTGAGTTCAAAGACTGAAAGGTTCAGGATTTAATGTTGACCACTCTACCTCTTTAAGAGACAGACCCAAGCCACAGAGAAAAGGTAGGGCCTGTACAGTGATGTGCTACTATTGAGCAATGTCACTCCAGGTGGGGAATGCTTTTACCATGTTTGAAAAAGTATCTTTAAAAATAGGAAATACTCTGGACAGTGATGGCTCATGCCTTTAATCCCAGCAGACTGGAAGCAAAGGTAGGAGGATCTTTGTGAGTTTGAGGCCATCTTGTCTACAGAGTGAGTTCCAGCACATCCAGGGCTACACAGAGAAACCCTGTCTCAAAAAAAACTAACAAAACAAAAACTAGTAGGAACTTTTATTCTCCCCTAACAGGCCAGTTTTTAGTGAAGTCAGTTTTTCCAGAGTCCACTGGGGTATTGATCTTTCAGTCCCACCCCTTCCTGGGTAAGGGCTCTCTGTTTTGGGTTCACTTGAGCACAAACCTGGCATCTGGCTGAGACATCTTGCACTAGGCGGTCCAACATACCTTTGTCAGAAAACTCTTAAATTATTGTGGACATCCCCACTTCCCCCCTCCTCCCGTGCAAAATGGGTGCCTGGTGAAGGTTAGTTATCAACAGACCTGCTAGTTGTTTCTGGGAGAAAGATCTTTCCTCCTAGTGTCTTCCATCAGCCTGTGTGTTTGAACTGTCCAGTTTTCCTTTCGCACAGAGTCTTAGGCAGCAAAGAGTCATAATAATTCATCAAAATATCAATAGGTACCACTAGTCTTAGGCCTGTTTGTCAGGCAGCCAGGTGAGAAGCCCATCAGTGAAGGACAGCAATTTGTAGGGGATACCAAATAGCTTTCAGGAGAACCAAGATCTTTAAAACTCTTTTTCCCAGCCGTGAGAAGTCCTCTTTCTCCATAGATCATAACATGGATGTGCCCAGTATTAAAAGCATGCCAACTGATGGTCCATGTATATGGTTGTGGACTTTTCATTTGCCCATCTGAGAGCCTGGGTCAGAACAATCAGTTCTGATTTCTGGGCTAAGGTACCTGGCTTGAGCTCAAATCATTTTGGTTAAAGTAACAACTACAGCTCCCACATACCTGGTATCATCTTTCATCTCCTGACAGTCATGGATGAGTATCTGTGACTTCAGAAAAAGCAGTAGCTAAATTGATGGTGTTGGGTTCCTCAAACTGAACTGGAGGGTGACCCAGGTATATGGCCTGGCACTGGGTCACAGTGGCATTAGACAGCCAGCATTCTGGTTCTCCTCAGAGGAGGGCCTTTACCATGTTGTGGCATGCTGTGAGTTTAAGAGCTTGACCCAGAGTTAACTTGATTGTTTTCATTAAACTAGCTTCCATAGATACTAGATAGGAAGGTCATCCAGTGGCTATAGGGCCCAATTGTTTGGACGGGTATGTCACAGAGTGTTTCTATTGCCCAGAGTTTGGCTTAAAACCACTTTTGTATTTCCTTAGTCTTTGTCCAAATTCGGGGCTTAGTGCAAAATTTGTGCTGGTGTATAGAGGCCCTGGTATTTGCACAGAGGTCTGCAAATAGGTATCCAGAATCAGCAATGCTCAGATGCACCTAGAAATTCTTGTACCTGTCTCTTAGTCTTTGGAGTGAGGATCTGCAGGATGGCAGCAATCCTATTCCGAGACAATCTCCTTTTGCCTCCCTTCAACTGGTAGCCAATCTTAGCCCCCATTTTATAACTCAAGTTCTATAAATCTTGCAGCAGTCTCCCAGTGGCTCCTTTATAATCTATTTTCCCAGAAAACCTCAATGGAAAGGCAGCAAGGCTACAATAACTGTCTTTATATCCTACAGCAACCTGGTCCAAGGTATGTTGCCCATAATAATTTCCCTCTGGGTCTGTCCATTTAAAAGCAAAGATGGATTGTCCCACCTCTACCAATGGAAGGCTGAAGGACACATCTATCATGTCCAAGACAGTGTACACTTGTTTCTCTCAAAGAATCAGACACATGAGATTCAAAAGTCCCAGGTTTCTTCACAGCCAGGAGACATGTATTACAAGGTGGCTGGCAGGGCACCAGGATGCCTGTCTCTTCAAGCCAGGCAATATGGACTGCAATATTCTCCTTTTGTTTCCATGGTTGTTGGGTACTGTTTAAACTGGACAGAGGTAGCTAAACTGGATAGTTGAACAATTAATTATAGGAGTTTGGCGTTGGACCAATCCTGGTGGTTTGGTTTATTCTGAAAGGGTAAGACATAAAAATTTTGCTGGGTCTAACTCTGTCTCGTCATCAGAGAAGGTAGCAGTTGCTTTCACTTAATATGATAGGTCTTGTCAAAATCAGTTCTCTGTTGAAACTGGAACCTACTTATACCTTTGTTTTATTCTTTAAAACTTTTTTTTTAATATCTGGGGCTGACTGGTTAACAAAGGACATCATTTTAGCAGTTGTTTTTAATCCTTTAAAAAGGACCTAGTAATTTTGTTTAAAGTCTCCTTGTTCAGTGTTGGACACAAGGGAGAATCTATTCTGCCCAGGCTGTATTGTCTGGCATTGTTTTGTTTTCTTAACTGGTTTTCAGAGAAGAGTGTGATATGGATCATTGATTGAAACAAAGGACACAAAATCAAAAAAAAAAAAAAAGAAGGGAATGAAACTTTTCTTTTCCTTTGGGCTCAGTGAAGGGGAACTTTCTGCCTTTGCTGATGCTATTTAGAGGAAAACTAGGGCAGAGCATAGGAATGCTCTTCTGGAAGAACTATTTCCCCCACTCTGAGTGCACTCCACATAGCTGGTAGGGGACTTGACTGAGATGTCCAGGACCTGCTTCTCCCCACCTCCACAAAGGAACCAACCTTAACTGAACAAAAATCAAGCCAAATAAAAAATAAATAAGAAAATAAATAAATATGGAAGTGCTCCTGTTTCCAGATTGGGAAAGTGAAAGGATATCTCTGGTGACTTGGCCCAGCCAAAATGATTTAGGTCACCTAAAATAGGGGCCACAGGTCTTAAGCTGCATGGAATTGGTTCACACCCCAGAAAAAGCACCTGCTCAATACCACAAAACAAAGCAGACAGAAACACATAGTAAGACAAAGACACACACATACCCCATGAACATAACCAGGGGTGGCCCGCATACATTCATACATCTGAACAAACACAAGAATCCAATGATGCCTCATATGGATCTTAGACAATGGAATAGCGGATGTGTCCAACCTCTCTTTTGTGTCCAAACCGAAGGCACATTTACCAGACTTATCTCTGAAGGTGACCGACCAGTTGACTTTCTAATTTGTTTTCTTTAGGGGTAGACATATTAAATCCCTATGAAGCATTGGGCAGTAGATGAACAAAGGGAGCTCTGGCAATGTGGGATATTTGAGGATGCACATGCCCTGGAAGTCTCCCAATCACCACACTCTTCCTCCATCCATGGGGGTCCTAGACCCTCACACCATATTGAACTGGATTCTTCAGCTAAATTTCAAAAGTAAAACACAAACAAAGGTCCATGTTGGAATAAAGTATAGTAGTAGTGGGGTTGACCATGTATCCTGGATCAAGGAAAGGGTGTGATTGGTTCACCGTGAGGAAACTATGTCTGCTAAGGTCTCTGTTCATCTGTCAAGCCAGTTTCCCAGTCCCAAAGACCAGGTTTGGGAAGTCAAGCTCTATCACCACATCCTCTGCTAGGAATGATTCAGCAGATTAATGGACTACAATTGATGTCCTTTTACATCTATTGCCCCCCAGCCTGTAGCATCTCAGGAACTAGATTTGAAAAGTGGACCTTTTCTATCAACATCCCTGAGAAAAGTACTTAGCACTTGATGAAATCATGAAAAATTGTAACACAATATGCCCATGGCCTGAGAGCCTACATGTAGTAAGGGAAAGATATCTGGCCAAATGTACTGGTGAGCTTGAAAAAAATAAATGTGTTTTCAGTTTTCAAAGTGAAGAAAGAGTTTTTATTCCTGAAAGTGAAATGCTCAGCCCCCTGCTTTGGCAGCCATGACAGGCTTAAGAAAAGACCCAGCAAGATATAGGCCCCTGACTCAGCAGCATGACCTTACTGACCTTGCCCTAATCACTAGGAAGCAACCACCAGATTCCCTCCATAAGTTAAGTAACCAATAAGAAGGTAGCTGTCAGGCTCTGGATGTGCTTTACTGATAATAGTGGAATGTGGGGCATAGAAACTCTTCTGCAGCTGCAGCAGACCAATCATCTCAGGACAGGTTCCCCAAGCCTGAGACTGTTGCTATGTAACTAGTGGACACCCAGAAACTCCCCTTGCTCTACCTAAAATCATACCCTGAACCACTGCTCTTCAGTGTCCCTCCAACCTGCAGTGTCAGTCAACTTGAGGACCAGAGTTAAATTAAAAAGTCTTTGCTTTTGCATCCTATCTGGTCTCTTGGTAGTTTTCGGGGGTGGCAGGTGGGGGAGGTGGTGGTAGTTCAGAGTCTGGGCAGAATAAATGTACATAGCTTAAGTCAGACAATTATTCAGTGTCCTATCTGCATTACTCTCAAAGATGTGCTCACAGTTCTCAAAGGAGAACTCCATGTTCTTATGTTGCTCCATAAGTTATCAAAAAATTCATAAAATTTAAATGTGTTGTCAAAATGGGCATGCTGCCACATAATTTTATTTCCAGCACTCAGAATTTGAAGTTAGGAGAATCTCTGAGACATTGTGGCTGGCCTGGGCTACATAGAGAAATCTTGCCAAGCTGAGGGTATAGTTTGAAACATATCTCAAAAAAGAAAAAAATAAAGGCTAAGTATTGTGATGAACTAGTCCATAGAAAGTTATAAATAACAGAATCCTTGGTGTCCTGAAAGTTTCAGATTGAAAGAAAATTTAATAAAACCCACAAGACTGATACATTGCTGGCATTTTTAACAAAATTCCTCTGGGATATTTCTATTGAATCTCTCACTTGATTTTTTTCTATAGGATAGGAAAAACACAGACACCAAGTATATCACAGGGGAACATGATTATTTTAAAGATGTATCAGACAACATGCAAAATAAAAAATAGATTCCTGGTGGTAATGATATGAAAATCATTAACTCGGCTCTAACTCAGCATCTGCTATTACTGCAATATATGTTAGGGTGGGGACTGGAATATTTTCACTGCTCAAAATCTTCTCACTGGTCACCCCTCATTGTGATGTCCACTGTCCACCAATGTAAGTGTGGACATGATAACAGCAAATAGATGGCTTGAGCAAAGAGGTATCCTTTGTTACTATTGATACATAGTATTGGAGCCATATAAATAACCTGTTTTTCACTGAGACCAACATACTTTCACAGAATGTCCCTACTCACTGTGTTCTTGAATTCTAGCATGATTTGGAAATTCTAGGTTGGACAGACAGAAAGATTTCCAGACCCCTTCATGCCTTTCCTGCATCTCCAGGAAAACTGAATATCAGAGCAGGCATCACAATCTCAGAGGCCTTAAGCCACCAGACAGGATTCAGAAAGGAGGAAGGAGATTCATGCATGGATGGCCCTACTTGTGGCCAAATCACTCTAGAACACATGCTGATCTTGATAAGTCTTTCTAGCAAAGCTACAAATCAGTGTAATCATTGCTAAACACAAGCTTTGATGTGTAACTGCTGCAAATGGAAGTAACAGAAATCCCTGTAATTTAACACAACCATTTTTGGAGCAGACGAGGGAAGCCCCATTCGGCGAACCCAGAATGCAACTTCTTACTATATGACCTCCCAAGAAATCCCCAATAAGACACAAACATATTTCCTAGAACTCTATGGAACAGCAGTGGAATGTGGAGTGAGAACTAGCATCCCAATCTCCTATTGGCCGAGAGACTCTAATTGAAGTCAGGATTACTCAAACTGAAATGGAAATTATTACCGTCTTGCAAATCTGTTCTTCTCAACAACTGGGCTGACAATGAAGATACAAACACAACAGCTGTGTTAACTCTTAGCAAAACCAGTATTTCATTGATTGTTACCAACTGATTCAATATCAAAAATGCTTTGTTCTTTTAATACAAATTTAAATATAATTATGATCTGGATTCAATTATACATTTAGAACTCTGAATGAAGCACTGATAGTCCCAAACTATGTGCACCTGGAATAGCACTGCTCTCAGGCAGAGCCTGTGTCCTGCTCCCTCCTTGCCCACATACTTCTTCATTGTCTCCTTCTGGCACCTATTTCAGAGCTCAGAGGATGAGTATGGAAACACTGAACATCAAGTCAGACTGCAGAGGAAATAACACTAATGACTCAATCCCTTGGTCCACTATTTTCCTCCCCTAATGTAGGCCTGTGCCATTCTCACCATGGGAAACCTCTCCTGACATGAAACACCCATCCTTGTCCTATGATAATCCATATAACAATGAATCATATTTCCAGAGCTATGAGAAACCATAACCAACTCTAATGGTGGCATTAGAGTCCCTTTTATTTATCTATGAGGGAAACTAACACCTACATGTTTTCATGACTTACCCCTTGGGAATGGGAGTAAAAGTGAAATTTCAAATTAAAATTAAAAGATAAAAAATAAAATAATTGAGAAATATTTCCAAATTCATGTTGCTCCTCCCATCCAACATCACTCTAACTTTTCAATCCTATTTTTCCCTTAGTGGTATTAATAACCAAGTCCAGAGTCTGTCTCCTGTATTAAGAATGACTTTATTGACATAAAGGACACACCAATCTAAAATGCTCATGTTGGAGCAAATGTACTACAGTGAGTGGAGAAATTGAGGCAGTGGTGATGTAAGAATAGGACGACTTGGTCAGTGAGTTTGAGTGTAGGCAGCTGAGTTTCACCTTCTCCATTACTGCTGGATGCCTAGTAAATCATTAATTCCACTTCTGGTAAGAAGATTCCAAAACATCCTCTCAGAGAGCTGAATGTGCCCTCTTACCAGTCTTAAAGAAGGAATGGCTTTCCTGAAGCACTCAAGAGCTCAGGATCTTCAGCACTGGGGTCCTGCACTATTACACTAACAGTCCCTATACTTAGAAGACATCAGAAAACTAATGCTGTAAAGTGGTGGCCAAACAACGATTTTCATGAACATCTTAACAATCTTTTTTATTAAACTGGAAGTGGTGGCACAAGTCTTTAATCTCAGCACTTGAGAAGCAGAGGCAGGAGGAACTCAGAGAGTTTCAGACCAGCTTGGTAAACAAAGTAATTTCCTAAACAGCTTTGACTGTTGTACAGAGAAACCTTGTCTTGCAAAACCAAAAAATTGCATTAAATACATTTCGTGCCAGGCAGTGCATTAACATTCCAAGGGACCCACAAGGTCAGAGGACAACCTTGTGTACTGGGTTGTGTCATTCTATAAGGCCAGTTCTGAGGGTTGAACTCAGAATGAGTGGCAAGCACCTTTATTGGCCAAGGCATCTGGTGAGCTTCTTGAGGGCTGAATTTTTCCCATTTCCAAAGTAGAACAAATGCTAATGTGGCTCACACAAAATTAAAACTTGCCTCCTTCATGAGAAAAGCAAAATATTTTAATACTAGTTTTACTATGACCTCCAACTAGGTCAAATCCCAATATCCTTAAGAAGGATTTTTGAAAAGATGTTTATTTCAATGCAGTGAATATTGATAAACTAAGGATGGGGGAGTATGATTCTGTAAAGTAGGGGTGTAAAACATCCAGAGTTGTGCAAACAACTTACAAGGGAATGTGACCAACCAATAAAGAAATCACAGACAATGAGACAGATGGTAAGTGTGTAATCAGAACATTGTGTTTCCCCCTGAGAACACTACCTTGAAGCACAAATTATTATTGGTTTTAATGATACAAACCCAAAATCAGATGTAGGAGTTAATAGTAAAATATCAGATAAACAGAGCAGCCAGCCATTAGTTCTTACCTCTGGTGAATCCTCAGACCAAAGGTGCGATCCTGATCCTAGGAATGCTCAGACTGAGTGCCTTGAGTTCCTTTCTCCTCCTTATATTCCTCTGTGCCCAGCCGAATCTCCCCAGTCTCCATCTCCCTAGGGCTGGGATTAAAGGTGTGTGGCTCCCAAATACTTAGATTTAAGGTGTGAGTAACTGCCACCTTGCTGTTTCTCTTTTAGATTGAATCTCCTGTATTCCTGTGTTATCTTGAACTCAGAGAGGTCTGTCTATCTCTTAATCTTGAGCACTGGTATTAAAGGTGTGTCCAACATTGACTGGTTGTTTTGTTGCCTTTCTTCCCTGCATGCAAATATGTAGGCACAACACTGAATATATAGTAAATAAACAAAAAATAAAAAATTAAATCTAGCAGAAATCTTAGCGTGTTTATTGGGTTTTTGTTTTTGTTTTTTGTTTCATTTTGTTTTGCTCTATTGGGATAGGTTTTTTCTCTAGCTTTGGAGCCTGTCCTGGAATTTCTTCTGTCTAACAGGTGGCCACAGACCTACAAAGACCTGCCTGCCTCAGCTTCTGGAGTCCTCTGATTAAAGCTGTGTGTTACCACATTTAACATTTAAAGCATTTATTCTATTTATGCAGGAGGACACCTGCAGATGCATAGCAGTCTTACTCATCTTACGCTTGGTTGAACGAGTGAGGAAAAGACACATAAATCATACAGCAAGCTTCAAGAGTTTAACTGTTTGGGAGAGGGGTATGGGTACAATTTTAACTTGGGCTGAGGGGCCTAAAAGGACTTCCTAATATATTCACAGAGAAAGAGGGGGTTGAACAGAGTTGAAGAAGTTATCCAACCAGAGATGCCAGGGGAGAAGGAATAGGTAGGGCAAAGGTGAAGATGCAGAACAGTGCCTGTGGCCAGGGAGGGACAGCAATGCAAAGGAGCAAGTGGCAGGCCATGGGACTCAGGAGCTACTGCTTGAGGACTCTCATGTTTCCAAGGACAGTGTTCTTGTTAGGTTTAGGGGTGTCAGTACCTGCTTCCATCTGGGGACAGCCCTGACTGCCAGGCTGGCAAACAAGGACACCTTACGGTCTGTGATAGTAATTCTGTGTAGAAGAGACAACAGAAAGTAATATGAAACCAAGACTCTCAAGTCGGTGGTCCCAGAAGGCACAGCAAACTGGGCTTTCTGTCCACTGGGAGTCTAAAGAGGATGAGTTACTCAGGCCTGAGCTGTGCATGGCAGGAGGGACTGTCAGCAGGGAAGGGAGGAGCAGCTCCCACCACAGGGTCTGAAGGGAATAATCTGGGTTTTGGTCATGTTCAATGTGAGATGTATTTGTAACCACAAAGAAGGAAGATCTAGGATAGACACATCCTTTGAGAGTAACTGGCTTAGAAATAGAATTTGAAGGGAGAAGCCTGAATTAGGTACTTTGGGGAATGCCTTTACTGAAGCTGTTGAAGTTTTTGTGTGCTGAGGCAAATCCCTGGTGCCTCCTCATATTGGCCCTCCTACAAAAGGCAGTAGAAAATAGCTGCCCACACACAGGCAGAATCGGCCCAAGTAGCAAAAAGAGCAAAAAGGTGAGGAGGGCCTGAAAGTCAAGGTCGACCTGGTGGTGATGGAGCTCGCATTTCACCCAGCAGAAGCATTTGTATCTCTGTAAGTTCCACATCACCCTCATCTACAGAGTGTGTTCCAGGCCTGCACTATAGGTTCTGAGAAACCCTGTCTGGAAAAACAAAACATAACAAAATACAAAAAAAAAAAAAAAAAAAGTCAAGGCCAAACCAAGGCAAAGGCACTGGCAATGATCCCAATTCAGAACTGCAGACATCAGGGCCAAGGTTGGGCCAGGGAAACTTGCAACTGAAGGGCCAGTGACTTCCCATGTTGGAGACATCAGTGAAAATGGGTTTAAGGAAGATGAAAACAAGGCGATAGCAAGAAATCCATATCTAATGGTCTGTGAACTGAATCTCTGTGCAAATGGTGCCTAAGCAGCTGGACAAGGAATCAAGATCCCTAAGACTGTGACCTTGACAGAGGAGAATGATATCTTGATGGTAGAGGGATAGAATACTGATGGTCAGAGCCCAAGTCATCTCAACGTGTTTACATCTTTGAATAGCATTAGCTACTAAGTTCAGCTTCTAACAATGTAACTTTTACATAAAACTTAAAATACAAGCTGGGCTGGGTTCATAGAGCTTCACCTACCCTAGGCTGGGAAGGCAATAAATGCAGTATTTTATGGCCACAAATCTCTGTGTCTTAGTATAGACCCTGCCTCCTGACTCTCCAGAGTGTTTGTTTGTTTGATTGTTTGTTTTTTCCTTTATTTAGTTATTTTTGGAGGTCTTACTGAACATGGAGGTTCTTCTCTCTCAGAATTGTCTGTCATCTATAGAGACCCTGCTTCTCAGAATGCTGGGAATACAGCACCACACAACCCACCCAGTCCACCCTGTGCTTTTATAAACACTGACACTTGGCTCAGGGGACTGGAATGTTTTCACTGCTCAGAATCTTCTCACTGGCCACCCATCATTGTGATGTCCACTGTCCACCAAGGTAAGTGTGGTCATGATAACAGCAAACAGATAGGGTGAACAAAGAGTTTCCCTATTGTTACTATTGATGGCTAGTATTGGAGCCATATATATGACCTGTTTTTCAATGTGTCCAACATACTTTCACAGAATATCACTAGTTACGTTGTTCTTGAATTCTAGCATGATTTGGAAATTCTTAGGACAGACAGAAAGATTTCCAGACCCCTTCATGGCTGTCCTGCAGTTCTAGGAAAACAAGATACCAGATGAATTTTCACAATCTCAGAGTCCTGCAGCCACCAAGGAGGAATCAGGAATGAGGCAGGAGAGGCAGGCATGGATCGCCCCATCTAGTGGCCTTATCACTCTAGATCACATGCTGATCTGGACAAATCTTTCTAGCAAAGCTACAAATCAGTGTAATCGTTGCTAATCCCAAGCTTTGATGTGTAATTGCTGCAAATGTAAGAAACAGGAAACACTGCAGTTTAACACATCCATTTTTAGAGCAGACAAGGGAAGCCCCATTTGGCAAACCCAGAATGCAACTTCTTACTATATGACCTCCCAAGAAACCACCAATAAGACACAAACTTATTTCCTAGAACTCTATAGAACACCAGTGGAATGTGGAGTGATATACAGCATCCCACTCTCCTATGGGCCAAGAGACTCTAATTGGAGTCAGGATTACTCAAACTGAAATAGAAATTATTACCCTCTTGCAAATTTGTTCTTCTCAACAACTGGGCTGACAGTGTAGACAACAACACAACAGCTTTCTTTACTCTTAGCAAAATATTTCATTGATTGTGACCAACTGATCCACTATCAAAAATGCCTTGTCCTTTTAAAACAAGTTTAAATATAAATACCATCTGGAGACTATTACACATTTAGAACTCTGAACCAACCAGTGATAGTCCCAAAAATCTGCACCTGGAATAGCACTCCTCTCAGGCAGAGCCTGTGTCCTGCTCCCTCCTTGCCCCTTCATTTCTTCACTGTCTCCTTCTAGCACCTAATTCAGAGCCCAGAGCATGAGTATGGAAACACTGAACATCAAGTCCAACTGCAGTAGAAATGACACTAATGACTCAATCCCTTGGTCCACTAGTATCCTCCCTAATGTAAGCCTGTGCCAGACTCACCATGGAAACCTCTACTGACATGAACACCCATCCTTACCCTATGATCATCCATATATTAATGTATCATATTTCCAGATCTATATGAAAGCTTATCCAACTCTAATGGTGACATTAGACTCCCTTCTATTGATCTATGAGGGAACATAACACCTATATGCTTTCATGATTGGACCCCTTGGGGAGGCGAGGAAAAGTGCCATTTCAAAATATAATAAAATAGATAAAACATGAAATAATTGAGAAATGCTTCTAAATTCATGTTGCTCCCTCCACCCACCCTCACTCTAACTTTTCAATACTATTCCTTTCTTAATGGTTTTAATAACCAAAGGAAGAGTCTGTTTCCTGTTTTAACAATGTCTTTATTGACATAAGGACACACACAATCTAAAACACTCATGTTGGAGAGAATGTACTACAGTGAGTGGAGAAACTGAAGCAGTGGTGATGTAACAAATAGGATGGTGTGGACAGTGAGTTTGAGTATACACAGCTGAGTGTCACCCTCTCCACTATTGCTGGGTGAATACACACAGAAAAGAGTCCCTGAGCTGTAAAGGGTGTTTGAGGGTGGTTGTGCTGTCAAATCCAGTTGTTGTCCTTCCAGAATCAGGCAGAACTTCCCTTGGAAGGCCACTGGTACTCATTCTGTAGGTTAATGACTGTCTACAGTTATGTAGAAGTTGTCTTCACCTCAAGGCCCCACAACTTCTGTCTTCTGTAAAGCTCCAATCTAAGAGATATGGAATGCTACCAACCTGCAGAGAGAGAGAGAGAGTTCCCTATTATCACATGGGTGAGATTATATATATATATCAGCCTGAAGGACATTCATTTTGATTGAAAGATATGGCCCTGTGTACATCCAATCTTCAGACAAATTGAAAAGATTGATAGTTGTCAGCACTTGGCACAGAGGAAGTACAGGGGACTTACACAAGAGGAGACTAACAGAGCTCCCTATGTACAGTAAACTGAGGAGCCAGCAAGGCCAGTGTAGTGCAGTGAGTGAAGTGGACTGGTGTGGAGTGTGGAGACACTGGCTGGACCATAGTTCTTTTACATTCCTGGCACCTTAGAAGTCATCTTCCCCTAAATATTCTGCTCCTCAGAAGCTCCCTCAAACAGCTCACCATCCAACCCTGTCATCCACAGCATACTTCCCTAAAAGCCCCTCAAAGGACCTTCCTCCTAGCTTATATGTTTTGTGTGATTTACTTCTTCAGTTTTTAATAAAATAAGTAGTCAATGAAAGAAAACACTGGGAGAAAAAAGAGTGGGTCAGGGAAACACCTTCAATACCAGCTCCAGGAAGCAAACTTAACAACTCAGTGTCAACTTATGGGAGACTAGAATGAAGTGGTGTTATGTTCCTGTGCTGCCATAAATGCAGGGAAATGAAGAATGTGTCTCTGAGAAGTGAGGGTAACAAGAAAGGGACACATTAAACTTTACTTCGAAGAGAATGGGGGACAAGCACTGGGGACACAGCAGTTACCCCAGAGTAAATGAGTCTGAGGCAAGAGGATTGCCAGTTCATCCTGGGCTGGGCTACATAGCAGGTTCCATGCCAATCTGCACCACACAGTGAACCCTGATTCAAATCAACAAGCCATTGATGACTCAATTATTAAAGAATGATTAATAAGACCCTGTTCCAAATCAGCAAACCAATTGTTGAATCAATTAGTAAAGCATGATTTATTAGTAAAAGAGAATAGAGAGATATTCTTAAGATTGTTTTTCAAAAAGAATCAACACAATCCATTCCACTTTACCTCAGAGACCCTGACTTCTTTTTCGTAAGAATATAGCCAGTGTACAATTGGAGAGGACAATGTAGGGGTGGGCATCACCCACAAATACACTGTTCCAGAATTTAGCAGGTGATTCCCACCAATGTCTAATTTACACCTTACACTGAATAATCCCAGCACACTCCACAGTATGATCACGGGGAAGCAGTGAGACCCAAGTGTAGGAAAGGAGAGAACACATCTAAGGATTTAAAGAGACCTAAAACTGCTATGCTTATCCAAAAATCTCTTGTCTCATAGTATTCAATTTTTTATGGAAAGTAGAATCTTTCCTTCTTAATGGAAACAGCTTAAAGACAAATGAGAGGGTTAGCAAACCAGTGTTCCAAGCACTGCAGGCTATTCCTGGAAGTCCAGCACTTGGATGTTGGAGCAGGAGATCCTGAGGAAGGTCATCCTGAGCTACCTAATAAATGCAATGCCAGCCTGAACTACATGATGACATAGCAAAAAGCACAAAAAACAAAAACAAAACTAAAAGCAACACAAAATGAAGACAGAAAAATTAAACCAAAAATAAAATTGTATTAACCCACAGATTGATATGCTGTGCTTTGTTGATATCCCTGGGAAGCCTGCCCTTTCTGATAAGAAAACAAATGGGGAAGTTGGCAGATGGGTAGTACGGGAAGGAATGGGGATGATGAGGGAAGGGAAGCTGGCTGGAGTCAGGGTCAGGATGTAAAATGATTGAATGAATAAATAAATAAATGATTTTAGCTGTAAAACTCCAGTAGTATTTAAGATCTTTGAGATTTTCAGATTAAGAATATTTGAAGACATAGTAGCAATTGTGTAACTTCATTGATCAGAACTTTCATCAAATACCAGATATCAGCCACAGAGTTCTGTGGGTCCTAACACATCCCTTGGGGAGTAGATGGCTTACCATGTGTGTCTTGGATCTGAAGATAGGGAAGGTATGTGAGCTCAAAGCCCCTGTGGCATGTGTCTTTGCTTAAAGGCAGTCAGAGAAACCTGGTCCCCTTCTTTAAAGACAGTTGTGAAATTACTTACCTGTAAAAGCCAGGGCACACACAAACAGCAGCAGCATCAGGGCAGCAATGGTGGTGCCAAGAGTGAAGCCCTTATTCATTTTCTCCTGTGGATTCAGTGTAGGGATGGATTCCTAAAAAAACAACAGTGGCAATAAGGAAACAGCAGTAAACACAAGAGGCAACAAGTGAGGAACATGAAACACATGCTAGACCCTAAGCTAGACTCTAGTCCTGGAGCAGCTAGTCTGGAATATGCAGGAAGACCCAAGGATCTGAGGTTGTAAAGGCAGTGGAACTCCAAGACAATGTAAAAATCAATGCCTGTGACCATGGTAGAAACCTGTTCTAGTATAGTTAAGGTGACTACATGGATAGCTACCTAGACAATCATCTAACCAGATACTTAATGTGGGCTCATACATCATGCGTGAGATTTTGTCTGCTTTAATCACCTTCTGTGGTGCTTTGTGTCTGGGAAACCAAATATCCCCCATATGCTCTACAGAGAATGCTCATTGGGCATGTAAATGAACATGTTGAATTCAAATATCTTTTGTAAACATCAGCCTCCTTTTTTTATTTTTGAAAGATCTTATTAGTTACATATAGTATTCTACCTGCATGATTGCCTGCACACCAGAAGAGGGCACCAGATATTATTTTAAATGTTAGTGAGCCACCATGTGGTTTTGGGGAATGGAACACATGACCTCTAGAAGAGCAGCCAGTGCTCTCAATATCTGAGCCATCTCTCCAGGACCAAAGTCAACCTCTTAATTTCTTTATTTTTATATACTTACTGATTTTTTTTATCTACAGGGTGTCACAATATAGCCCATATTGTCTAATGGTCCATGCTTATCTCAAATTGCTGATATTTTGTATTAAATTCCTGAGTCCTGAGAAAAATGAATATACCACTATATCCGACTTTTTTTTTTTTCTTTTTGGTTTTTCGAGACAGGTTTTCTATGTAGATATTCAGGCTGTCCTGGAACTAGCTCTTGTAGATCAGGCTAGTCACAAACTCACAGAGATCCTCTGCCTGTCACTCCCGGGTGCTGGGATTCAAGGGGTGTGCCACCAATGCGCTGCTTGACTGTTTTTTTTTTTTAACAAACACATGTGAACTAATTTTACAGACATTTTTATCTAAAATTTTATCCTAGCACATGCACAAGTGAGCACGGTTGATTGGGGAAGAATATACTTACAGTGTAACTATTCCAAGGGTCATTGGAGTATGTCATAGTATTATTCCGATCAGTCACAGTGCCATTCCAAACTGTTCAACAAGTAGAAAAATTAATTAAAAACACAAAAATTTAGATTTTTCTCCACATCTTTAAAAGTCACTAACAAAGTCAATGTGTCTTACACCATGTGTGGGTGGGATTTAATAAGGCCGAAGAGTCACTGAACATCAGGTTTTGAACATTTATATATTCAATGTTTATTTTAAATGTTTATTTTATATATTTTATTTATTGCAAGGAATATATTGTTTTCACTGTCCATTGTCTGTGAATGAAATACAGAATCCTCTTTCTGCTGATAAAAGACATATGTAAGTGTGTGACTTCCAACAAGGAACCCTTCACTGCATTTTACAGATGAAGCAGCAGACATCACATGATTCCATGTTTCCAGTTTTAGCAAATGACAGACATCTCAGCTTGCAAGGTACGCACAGTGATCATGCAATGAGTGGAAATAGTTTAGGACTTCCTCCTATGAGCCCATCCCTTTAAACAGGTACTAATTAATTTTTGAAATGTTCTGTTAACCCTGAGAGATCCTCCCATTTCTTCAGTGTGTACAGCTAACTGGAACAAAGAGGTTTTTCTCACAAATCCTATCCTTGACAAACCTAGTTATAACCTGGAGGCCTCTGAAACTTGGTGAGCAGCCCATTGTGTCAGGGTTCTCCTTCTTGAAATTACCAAAAGTCTATCAAGAGGGGAAAGAAATAACTATCACCCATCAGATTACCCTAACAACAAAGAGGCTATGTGGTTTTTCTCTCTCCTCCGAATCCAGCCGTACCCTGGGGATGGACAAGGTTTATGAAGCTTTGAGAGCCCCTCTAACATCTATCTGTTAACTCCTAGATGTTGAAGGGTTGGACCTAAAGTTGCCTTCTGCATACAAACTTCTCCCCATCTTTAAGTCAAGGTACTACCCTTTAATATTAACTTTACCTGTAGGCTATTTGAAGTATGAACTACATGGCCTCACTCAAAAAAACATGTTAAATCACTTACTAAAAGCTTTGATTTTGAGTGTGTGTGTGTGTGTGTGTGTGTGTGTGTGTGTGTGTTATACATATAAAGTACATATATTGCACTTTTCATGGTCCATGAATAAATTGAAGGCTCCTTAAAGTAAACCTTCACAAGGCATTCACTGTCTCTTAGAGGGTGGTGTCAGGATGCCTTTCCAGAAAGGATGTGAGAATAGTAAAACCCTCTCAACGTCTGTGTTCAGGGCTGATTTTCTGACCCTGGAGTCAGAAGAAACATTTTCCAACTCAAGTGAACAGGCACATGTCTGAGCCACTTGTTTTCATAACTCTAACGTGAACTTTCTGACTCTGTCAGATACTGTCACTATAAAATAGGGACCGACCACGGCTATATCAGACATAATTATCTGAGAATTAATCTCTGCATCATAAAGCATGGAGCATGTGTACTGATGTCCAGGAAACTCTAAAAGCTAGCTTCACTGAACCATGGATCAGCTGTATGGACCAATTTCAGAATGATGCAAAGCATCAAGGCTTCCCTACCCTGACCTTAGTTCTCAGTCAATCCTTAGTTTCTCACCAGAAAGTTATGCCAACTTGATCCAGAGTGCCTCCATCCTCATCAGCTATTCTAGATAATGATCCACCTAGTCTAGTTAGGAGTAAATCCCCTGGGAATCTAAGAAGAAAGATGGTGTCTCTCATCTTCAAGTTCTTACACAGCAGAAGGTGACTGTATCTTAAGAATGGAAAACTACATCTTTGTGAAGCTGTTGTTGGGACAGAGCTAAGAACTCTTCACCCACTTATACTTCTGATTTTACTCAGTGTCTGTATGTCCTAAAGCCACTGATAAGAGGGACTCTCTGTCCTGGACCACATTGGCTTTTACCTGGTGTGTGAGTCTCTGGTTTTGCTGGTGTTGTAGGAGTCCGGGTGGAGACTGTGGGTGATGTTGATACAAGTGTGGGTCTTGTTGACATATTCGTGGGCTTCATTGTAGTTGTGGGCCTTATTGTAGTTGTGAGTCTTCCTGTTGTTAGTCTTCCTGTTGTTGTAGATCTTCCTGTTGCTGTGGGTCTTGTTATAGTTGTAGGACTTGTTGGTAGACTTGTTAGAATTTCTGGATTTAGAAACCAAGATGAAACAAGGTTGAGTCAACAAAAGGGACTAGAGCTTTTGTTGTAGCCCCAGTGAGAAGCTGTCCCCACAGTGGTCCCTCTCCTGAACTGTCCTTTGTCATTGACCAAATAGGACAGGGAAGGGCAGGGCTGTGGGCACAGCTCACCAATAGCAGGCAGCTACACTGATGACGTGGAGATGAGAACATAGACTGTGCTCCTAAGGACACTTTCTAAATGATAGCTGCCAGGTCCTCAGATCTATAAGCATCTGTGGGACACTGAGTGGGTATGGGGGCCTGTGATTGCCCTCACTGGTGACTCGCTTCATCCTCAATTTCTAGGTCTGACTATGAGTTCCAGGAAGACAGACACCCCATATAGCCCTGCATCTTACCAAGCAGACCCCATACAAACCCCAATGTAAATGGGTTTTGAAAATTTGGGTAGAGACTGGATATTGTCTTTTATATTTTCTTCCTATCTAACACGCACAATGTGAATACCCCTTATCCAAAAATGTTGTTTTCAGAATTTAAATCTTTCTTCACAATACAGAGTATTTGCATATAGATATTCAGTAATAAATGATCTCAATTATAACTATGGTTGATGTAGCATTCATATGCCTGCAATTTGTGTATATATGTTAATAGAAAGTTCATAATCTTTGATATTTCTGCATGTGATAAGGATATGGCATTGAACTTTCCAGGGACTTTACAAAGTCCATGCTGAAAAGCTTCTGTTTTTTGAATCTCTGAAGAGGTAAGATTTTTGGATTAGGCAGTTTGAACCTACAACTCACAAATCAACAGAATCCACGTGGCTATAAGCATCCAAATTCTATGTTCCTAGACAGGACCTAATTCATAGAACTATATTTTAGTTCTCACCAATAATCTCAGCTATTTCGAGCTAGAGGCAGGATGATCAAACTTTGAATTGTTCCCCAACAGCCCATGGAGTTTGGGGCTACCCTGGACTAACGTATTCCCTGTCTCAAAGACAATTTCAATGTTCCCTTTTTCCCTTTTCTTAGAATGCTTTGACTTATAATGGTTTTTAAGTTAAGCAATTGAAAATTACAATGTTCCTTTTTTCCCATTTCATAGAATGCTTTGACTTAGAATGGTTTTTAATTTAAGCAATTGAAAATGGTTTTCAAAAGCAAAAATAGTGAAAGAAATGAAGGCTGACTTTGTGTAGCCATCATGCATCATGTTTTAATTCTTTATTAACCTTTGACTATAACTTGCATGCACATGCAATCATACTTACTTGTCCATAGCATCCATGCATGTGCACTCAGCCTTACTTGTCCATCACTTGAATGAATTCATGTGTTCTTACCTCTTGCCTGACATGTTCTAGGGATCATGTTTGTTTAGCCATATGTTTTCAAATTTATGCTGGTTAAGAAATTTTGTTGGAGCTACAATTTATCCTGATTCTCTGCTCAGTACATAACCTATAACAAAAAGGCTCAGGGATTGTCATCACTTCTGCCAACTCTAGAGTCCTCAGCATCCCCCAGCTCATCAACCCACTTACTTGGGAGAAGTAGTAAGAGGCCTGATATGAAGACTTGAGAAAGCATCATGGTGTTGACCTGAAGGACAATGAGAAGACATTCTGTTGGCTGTGGCACTCGGCATACTGTATGGGGGCAAATTTTCATTCTATTTATTAATCACTCAGGCCTCTCTTTCAGGGACCCTTGCCCTCCTAAACACTGTCTTCTTTCCTGGTTCCTTCCTCACCTACAGCCATCATCTCACTTCTGGCCATGACAAAGAAGGCAGCAAACAGAGAAAACTGAAGGCTGGGACAAGAGTGCGTTCTCTTGGTAGAACTCTAAGCAAAAACCAGCCTTCTAATGGCAAAGATGTGCTTGCTTCCCTGTGAACACCGAGCTTTTTCTGCTTAGATCTACACTGGTTTGTCTCTGAATCTCAACCAAAAAACAAAACAAAACAAAACAAAACCAAGGAAATCAAAACACCAACAAGAAAGACAGAGGAACACTATCAAGCTCCTCTCAATCTTCCCGACACAGTGACTTAGACCACATCTTCCTGGGGATATCTAGAGACAACCAAAAAAGCACCAGGTACAAATAAAGATCTTCCATGACTAGATCCCCTCCATGCACAGATTTCCTCCTAGGGAAATTCTATCATTAATGTTTGCTCAGGTTTTGGAGAATCTGCTGTGAAGGAGACAATCAATGTGCTCTTTATGCACAGGCAAAACATCCTTTCATAACTTGTAAGACCAATAATTTTCTGCCATTAATGGGTGATGTTACTTGTCTTCAGATTCCAATATCTGGATTTCAACTTTTGTTTCTTGATTGGTAACAATAAAAACATGAGTAAGCCTGCCTAGTATATCATTAACTCCACTTAAGGTCAGAAGATTCCAAGATATCCTCTCAGAGAGCTGAATGTGCCCTATTACCAGTCTTAAAGAAGGAATGGCTTTCCTGAAGGCCCCATGAGCTCAGGATCTTCAGCACTGGGGTCCTGCACTAATACACTAACAGTCCCTTTACTTAGAAGAGATCTGAAAACTAATGCTGCAAACTGGTGTTCAAACAATGATTTTAATGAACATCTTAATCATCTTATTTATTAAACTGGACAGTGGTGGCACAAGTCTTTAATCCCAGCACTTGAGAAGCAGAGGTAGGAGGATCTCAATTAATTTGAGACTAGCCTGATAAACAAAGTAAGTTACTAGACAGCTTGGACTGTTGTACAGAGAAACCCTGTCTTGAAAAAGAAAAAATTTGGATTAAATTCATTTCGTGCCAGGTAGTGAGTGAACATGCCAAGGGACTAACAAGGTCAGAGGAAAACCCTGAGTACTGGGTTCTGTTATTCTATAAGGCCAGTTCTGAGGGTTGAACTCAGAATTGGTAGCAAGCCCCTTTATCTGCCAAGGCATCTCGTGGGTTTGCTTGAGGGCTGAATTTTCCCCTGTCCAAAGTAGGAGAAGAAATGCTAATGTGGCTCACACACAAATAAAACTTGCCTCCTTCATTTGGAATGTAAAATGTTTTAATACTAGTTTTACTATGACCTCCAACTAGGCCAAATCCCAATGTCCTTAAGAAGGATTTTTGAAAAGATGTTTATATCAATGCAGTGAATATTGATAAACTAAGAATGGGGAAGTATGATTCAGCAAAACAGGGTGTAAAACACAGAGTTGTGCAAGCAACATACAAGGGAATGTGACCAACCAATAAAGAAATTCACAGACAATGAGACAGATAGTAAGTGTGTAATCAGACCATGGTATTTCCCCCTGAGAAACTACCTTGAAGCACAAATTCTTATTGGTTTTAATAATTGAAACCCAAAGTCAGATGTAGGAGTTAATAATAAAATATCAGAGAAACAGAGCAGCCAGCCATTAGTTCTTACCTCTACTGAATCCTCATACCAAAGGTGCAATCCTGTTCCTAGGAATGCTCAGACTGAGTGCCATGAGATCCTGTCTCCTCCTTATATTCCTCTGTGCCCACCCAATTCTCCCCAGTCTCCACCTCCCTAGAGATGGGATTAAAGGTGTGGCTCCCAAATACTTGGATTTAAGGTGTGAGTAACTGCCACCTGCCTGTTTGCGTTTCAGATTGAATCTAATGTATCCCTGGGTGACCTTGAACTCACCAGATCTCTGTGTATCTCTTAAAACTGAGCACTGGTATTAAAGGTGTGTCCACCATTGCTGACTGATCTGTTGCCCTTTCTTGCCTGCAGGCAAATATGCAGGCAGAACACTGAATACCTAGTAAATAAATCAAAAAATAAAAAATTGAATCTAGCAGAACGCTCAGCGTGTTTAAAGGTTTGTTGTTTTTGTTTTTGTTTTGTTTTGTTTTGTTTTGTTTTATTGAGACAGGGTTTCTCTGTAGCTTTGGAGCATGTTTTTGAACTTGATATGTGGAACATAGTGGCCACAGAACTACAGAGATCTGCCTGCCTCAACATCAGGAGTCCTGTGATTAAAGGTGTGTGTTACCGCTTTTAAAGTTTAAAGAATTTATTCTATTCATGCAGGAGGACTCCTGCAGTTGCATAGCAGTCTTACTCATCTTACCCTTGGAAGAACAGAGGGAAAAAAAAACCCAGAAATCATACAGCAAGCTTCAAGAGTTTAAGGGTATGGTAGAGGGGAATGGAAACAATTTTAATATGGTCTGAGGGGCCTAAAAGGACTTGCTAATACATTCACAGAGAAGGTGGGGGTTGAAGAAAGTTGAGAAGAGTTAGCCAACCAGACATGTGAGGGGAGAAGGAAGAGGAGGACAAAGGTGCAGATGCAGGAGATTGTCTGTGGCCAGGAAGGGACAGTAATGCAAAGAAGCAAGGGGAAGGCCTTGGGACTCAGGAGCTACTTTTTGAATACTCTCCTTTTTCCAAAGACAGTGTCCTTGTTAGGGTTTAGGGGTGTCAGGACCTGCTGCCTTCTGGGGACTGCTCTGACTTTCTGGTTGGCAAGCGAGGGCTCCAGAGGGTCTGTGGTAGGAATTCAGTGTGGAAGAGAAAACAGAAAGTAGTATGATTAATGAAACCAAGACACTCATGTCAGTGGTCCCAGAAGGCAAAGCTACCTGGGCTTTCTGTCCACTGGGAGTCTAAAGAGGATGAGTTACTGAGGCCTGAGCTGTTCATTGCAGGAGGGAGTGTCAGCAGGGAAGGGAGGACAGCTCCCACCACAGGTTCTGGAGGGAATAATCAGGGTTTTGGTCATGTTCAATGTGAGATGTATTTGTAATCACAAAGGAGGAAGTTCTAGGATAAACATTTCCTTTGGGAGTAACTGGCTTAGAAGTGGAATTTGAAAGGAGAAGCCTGAATTAGGTACTTTGTGGAATGCCTTTACTGAAGCTGTTGAAGTTTTTGGGTGCTGAGGCAAATCCCTGGTGCCTCCTCAGATTGGCCTTTCTTCAAAAGGGCAGCAGAGAAGAGATGCCCACACACAGGCAGAATCAGCCCAAGGAGCAAGAAGAGCATAAAGGTGAGGAGGGCCTTAAAGTCAAGGTCAACCTGGTGGTGAAGGAGCATAATTTTATGCAGCAGAGGCAGTTGGATCTCTGTGAGTTCCAGATCAGCCTGGTCAACAGGGTGAGTTCCAGGACTGGCACCATAGGTATTGAGAAATCTCTTTCGAGAAACAAAACAAAGCAAAAAAACCCAAAAAATATTAAAAAATAAAAAAGTCAAGGTCAACCAAAGCAAAGGCACTGGCGTGATCCCAAGTCAGAGCTGCAGATATCAGGCCTAAGGTTGGTCCAGGGGACCTTGTAACTGCAAGGATAGTGACCTCCCATTTGGAGACTTCAGTGAAAATGGGTGTAAGGAAGATGAAAACAAGGCAATAGCAGGAAACCCAGAAGTAAGGGTCTATGAACTGAAGCTCTCGGTACAACTGGTGTCTAAGCAACTTTGACAAGGGATCAAGACTGTGAGCTTGACAGAGGAGAATGACATCCTGATGGTGGAGGGATAGAATGCTGAAGGTCTGAGCCAAAGTTATCTCAATTTATTTTACATTTTTGAATAGCATTAGCTACTAAGTTCAGCTTCTAATAATGTAACTTTTACTTAAAACCTGAAATACAGGCTGGTTTGGGTTCATATAGCTTTACCTACTATGAGGCTTGGAAGGCAATAAATGCAGTATTCTACGGCCAAAATCTCTGTCCCTTGGTGTAGTCCCTGCCTCAAGACTCTCCAGTGTTTTTGATTGTTTGTTTGTTATTTTTTTCCTTTATTTAGTTATTTTAGGCTATCTTACTGAACCTGTAGCTTGTTCTCTCTCACGGTGGTCTGTCAACTATAGAGACCCTGCTCCTCAGAATGCTGCTATTACAGCATGAACCAACCCACTCAGTCTACCTCCATGCTTTGTATAAACACTGACACCTGGTTCATTTCCCAGACTGTCAAAAGTCCACATTTGGTCTGGAAGCACAGAGCTGTAGCCCAGCATCTAGGAGACTGGGGCCAGAGGATCATAAACTTAAGGCCTATCTAGGCTCCCTGAGTAACGTAGTAAGATCCTGTCTCAAAATGAAAAATGGGATGATGAGTTTTGGAGACTGGAGTTCTAGGTGAGTGGCAGAGACAAACTGGTTGCAATAGCTAGCACACAGAAATTCGGCACAACAACAACAACAAAAGAACCAGGTATGGTGGCACATATTTTTACTCCTACAACCTAGAGGCAGAGACTCACAGATCTCTGTATTTTCCAGGCCAGCAAGGTCTGCATATTGCCCAGTACCAGCCAGATGCAAATACATTAATTGATAAATCTTTAAGAAAGAAGGAAGTTCATATAGTTTTTTTTCCATTGTGGAGTACCAGTAGGGACTAGTTGATGTCCCAAATCCATGGTCACTCAAATTTGGATCATACATAATCAACTATTTTATTTTTAACAATTTTATTTCTTTTTTACATTCCAGTCAACTACTGTATTGCCTTCTTAGACAAGAGCCCATATTTTTATATAGCCAGAGTTTGATAATACACAAAAGCAACATGGATGCAAGGAAACATGCATGAACACACCCACCCACTAACACACACACACACACACACACACACACACACACACACACTCACAAACACATATAACTTGGCCGCAGGGAAAGATGCAGGCACACAGGCTGAGGGGACCAGCTCCCGGTTTTGTCAGCCATTACTGTCTAACACATGGTTGCCTGACCTTGCATTGGTCACTAGGAGGTCAGATGCCTGCCTCATGGCAAGAAACCAATCAGAAGTTAGCTGGTGGTGCTCTATGCCTTGAGGCTCTGGGTGTGCTTTACAGACAATGTGCACTGTAATGACATGCAGAGCATAGAAACTGTCCTGGGTGCGCCTATGGGCCATTACAACCATTTGAGCAGTCAACACAGGGCAAGTCCCCAAGCCTGGAGGCACACCAATCCTGAGCCTGTGTCTAACCCTAGACACTCCCCTTACACTGCCGTATAAGACCTTGTCCTTTGGTTTCTTGGGGTCTTTTCCCCTGCCATCTGCCCTGGTGGGTGGATGCAAGACTTTAGCTAATTGGGTTAGGTCATTAAACAACTGCAATAAAGCATCTTTAGCTTTGCATCAAGTTCTCACCTCTGCCTGATGATTGGAGTCACTGCATTACCGAGTGGTCACCAGGGGCAGGCAGCCCGTGGGGGGTCTTTCAATGCATATACACACAAAGAGATAGGTAGAGTACCCGGCCATGAATCAAAGGATTTTTATTTTTGTTTTGTTTTGTTTTGTTTTGTTTTGTTTTGAGACAGGGTTTCTCTGTGTAACAGCCCTAGCTCTCCTTGAACTTGCTCGGTAGACCAAGCCTTCCTTGAACTCATAAGAGATCTGCCTGCCTCTACCTCTCTAGTACTGTGATTAAAAGTGTGCACTACCACCACTCAGAGGGGTTTGGGGGGACAAAAGGGGAGAGATTATACAAATTCTCTAATAGCCCACAGTGGCTTCTAAATCACACTGCAGCACAGTTGGTTGGAACCTCAGCTCCTTCCTCTGTCTCCCAGGAGCAGGGATTTGCCAACAGGAAGCAATTAGGGTTGTTGTTGTTGTTGTTGTTAATGATAAAATGAAAATTATAGAAGCTTGGAGAATTGTTTAGCTGGTAGATGGTTTCCTTAGCAAGCAGGAAACCCAGAGTTTAATCTTCCTCCTCAGATGAACTAGGCCTGGAGGAATATTCTTGTAATCAGCACCTGGGGAAGGAAAGCTCTGAAGTTTATGGTCATCCACAGCAAGGCTTCCATTGTGAGGAAACCTGGGAATAAAGACGCCCTGTCTCTCCAGGTGGTAGAGACCCACCCTGTATCCCTCTGTAAATTCCAGGTCAGCCTGATCCATAAGCACTGCACAGTTCCCAGAAAGCGAGCGAAAAGACCAGGTCTGATTGACTGCCTGATAAGACAAAGTTCTCCAAATAAAAGAGCTGTATTTTTAGAGAAGGAGTGTAGGGAGCCGGTTCCTGCATTCTCCATTACAATAATGGTGCCTAAAGACACCAAGATGTAAATTACTTCACAGGCGCTGGGTAATCTCCATTCCTTTGATCTCTGCCTATCCCGTGGCTCATTTTGGCCTGAGGAGCTGAAGCCATTCATAGGGTAACACGTCCCAGGCGGCTGGCCAGCCTTTATTAGGGATGGGTTTTCTTAGTTCAGAGTCTCCGCTCTGGTAAGCTTATGCTCTCCCCAACTCTCAAGATGCATTAAAGCTTGTCTGCAGAAGGATCCGAGTGTCCTGCGTGTATTTTTTGCCGGCGAGAAAATACAGCGCGCTCGGGACATATGGTGCCGAAACCCGGGAACATATGAACATCTCTGGCACCGCGGAGACCCCTCTAACGGGGCGGATTCAGAACTGCAGGGTGGTAAATTCGGAGAGGTATGTTTTTTCTGGACTTTGGCTTGGGAATGTTGCTATTTTGGGAGGTTAATATAGAGGCTTCTGTGCTTTTACTAGGAGTTATTTTGACCTTTCTCACTGTTGTAACAATCTTAAAGAAGTCCAGAATTACATATCAGAAACCGAATGTGGTGAGAGATGGGGCGCGCCTAACAATAAAATATAAGAAAAAAGGACCTCCCGGGATGTCTACTGACAAGGGAGTGTATAAGGAAAAAGGACCTCCCGGGATGTCTAGTGACAAGGGAGTGAATAATTTGTTAGATGATTCTGTAAATAAGTTTAAAGCTTTAAATCTTGATAGCTCTGATGACTCTAAAAGCTCAAGAGATAAAGTTTTAGAGGAAACAGCTCAGCTAGATGAAAAAGAAACAAAAAAGGAGGGAGAAAAAATAGGAGATAACCGGTCACACCCCGGTAAATTTAAGAGAAATAAAGACTCAAAACCTAGCCTCTGCCCTACAACGAAACTAGAGGCCTTGGAGCTGAGCAGCTCAGACTCTGAGATTTTAGACTCTAGCAAGGAAGCAGAGCTAGAGGAGGAGGCAGCACA
Organism: Cricetulus griseus; assembly: GCF_003668045.3. NCBI lineage: Eukaryota > Metazoa > Chordata > Mammalia > Rodentia > Cricetidae > Cricetulus > Cricetulus griseus. The sequence continues at coordinate 61,373,384 of NC_048600.1, forward strand.
ATACCACCCCGATAGATATCGGCTGCCAAAAGTGAAAACAAATATGAGGCCATCGCCTGTTAATTCAGCGGGTGTACTTCTATCAGCACCCCCATTATTTGGTACCCACTCCTTTTTACCATCAGAGGAGTGGAGGAAATTACAGATGGCTTTCCCAGTCTTTGATAGGGGAAAAGGCCATGCCTGCTATTCAACACTTCTTAAAGGCCTGGAATGCCTGGGGCTTTAAAGCCTCATAAACATTGACGCTCGGGCCAAGCGTCTCACCTCAAAACCTAAAAGGCCAAAAGGAAATGGTAAAATGGAAAGATATCTTAACTGATCTTTGGAGAGGCCCGGATCCTATTCTCATAAGATCCAGGGGAGCTATTGTGTTTTCCCACAGGATGAAGAAAATCCTCTGTGGATCCCAGAAAGACTCAACCCGAAGAGCCCCTTCGGACCTTCAAAAGTGAAACTCCACCCTCTCCCCGGGAGTTGAGAGCCGCTATTGTTATCCAGATTAACTCCTGTCCTTGACGGAGAGAAAGGGGTGGGGGTGGGATTGTTTGATGCAGCCGTTTGCGGATTGCTGTTACTTCTGGCTGGTGTGTGAGAAAGGGGTGGTGGTGGGATTGTTTGATGCAGCCGTTTGCGGATTGCTGTTACTTCTGGCTGGTATGTAAGCTCTAGGCTCAAAACTAAAGAGAGATCGCCCAAGCGCTTATATTTTGGCTAACTATGCTTAAGCAATAGGCCGCCGGCCAGACAGCTCTTGCACACCCGGAGCCTAGGCTCATTGCACAGGGTAGAGTGTCTGGTTTGGGCAGCCCAATGAGGGTGTTGAGCAAAGGCATCGCACAGAGTTGCCTAGTATGCAGGCTTCTCTGAGAGGTATGTTGACCTGCATAAGGGTTGCCTGCCCGAGCCTCCCTTTCCCAGAAAAACGGCAGAGGACAGGTCGAGAGTGCTTCGGGTCAAGCTAACAGCCTGATGGCGACTCTCGTACACAGTCTTAATGTTTGATTTGGGAAGGTACAACCTCTACCTCTATCCCTCAACATATGGGTGACCTATTTGCTTGTAAAAATATAAAGCCTTATCATTAATTAATAAAAAAGGGGGATATGTAGGGAGCCGGTTCCTGCATTCTCCATTACAATAATGGTGCCTAAAGACACCAAGATGTAAATTACTTCACAGGCGCTGGGTAATCTCCATTCCTTTGATCTCTGCCTATCCCGTGGCTCATTTTGGCCTGAGGAGCTGAAGCCATTCATAGGGTAACACGTCCCAGGCGGCTGGCCAGCCTTTATTAGGGATGGGTTTTCTTAGTTCAGAGTCTCCGCTCTGGTAAGCTTATGCTCTCCCCAACTCTCAAGATGCATTAAAGCTTGTCTGCAGAAGGATCCAAGTGTCCTGCGTGTATTTCTTGCCGGCCGAGAATACAGCGCGCGGGACAAAGGAGCACATTAATTTTCAACATAAGTCAATACATTTTTGCTGAGTAGTGGTGGTGCAGGTATTTAATCCCAGTAATTGGGAGGCAGATGCAGGTGGATTTTATTGAGTTTGAAACCAGCAAATATATAAATAACACGTTTTTTAGGATATTCACAACTTTTTCTCTAAATATCTCCCCAACACTTAAAGAGCTGAGTGACTTCTTGGTCATTGAAAAATGAAATCCAGGAGCCACAGAGATGGCTCAGTGGTTAAGAGCACAGTCATCTCTTTCAGAGTACTTGGGTTCAATTCCCAGCACCCACATGGCAGCTCACAACTGCATATCTGCAGTACTATGAAACCTGACATCCTCACACACACATATATGCGGGCAAAACATCAAGGCACATTATGTAAAAATAAATTATTTAAAAATGAAAAACAGCTGGGCAGTAGTAGTACACACCTTTAATCCCAGCATTCTGGAGGCTGAGGCTGTCAGATCTCATGAGTTTGAGACCAGCCTATTCTAAGAAGTGAGTTCAAAGACTGAAAGATTCAGGCTTTAATGTTGACCACTCTACCTCTTTAAGAGACAGACCCAAGCCACAGAGAAAAGGTAGGGCATGTACAGTGATGTGCTACTATTGAGCAATGTCACTCCAGGTAGGGAATGCTTTTACCATGTTTGAAAAAGTATCTTTAAAGACTAGGAAATACACTGCACAGTGGTGGCTCATGCCTTTAATCCCAGCAGACTGGAAGCAAAGGCAGGAGGATCTTTGTGAGTTTGAGGCCATATTGGTCTACAGAGTGAGTTCCAGCACATCTAGGGCTACACAGAGAAACCCTGTCTCAAAAAACTAACCAAACAAAAACTAGTAGGAACTTTTATTCTCCCCTAATTGGCCAGGTCTTAGTGAAGTCAGTTTTCCCAGAGTCCACTGGGGTATTGATCTTTCAGTCCCACCCCTTCCTGGGTAAGGGCTCTCTGTTTGGGTTCATTTGAGCACAAACCTGGCATCTGGCTGAGACATCTTGCACTAGGCTGTCCAACATACCTTTGTCAGAAAACTCTTAAAGTTTTGTGGCAATCCCTACTTCCCCCCTCCTCTCAGGACAAATGGGGGCCTGGTGAAGGTTAGCTATCAACAGACCTGTTAGTTGTTTTGGGAGAAAGATCTTTCCTCCTAGTGTCTTCCATCAGCCTGTGTGTTTGAACTGTCCAGTTTTCCTTTAGCACAGAATCTTAGGCAGCACAGAGTGAGAAGCCCATCAGTGAAGGAAAGCAATTTGTAGGGGAAACCAAATAGCTTCCAGGAGAACCAAGATCTTTAAAACTCTTTTTCCCAGCCGTGAGAAGTCCTCTTTCTCCATAGATCATAACATGGAGGTGCCCAGTATTAAAAGCATGCCAACCGATGGTCCATGTATATGGTTGTGGACTTTTCATTTGCCCCTCTGAGAGCCTGGGTCAGAACAATGAGTTCTGATTTCTGGGCTAAGGTACCTGGCTTGAGCTCAAATCATTCTGGTTAAAGTAACAACTACAGCTCCCACATATCTGGTATCATCTTTCATCTCCTGACAGTCATGGATGAGTATCTGTGACTTCAGAAAAAGCAGTAGCTAAATTGATGGTGTTGTGTTCCTCAAACTGAATTGGAGGGTGACCCAGGTGTATGGCCTGGCACTGGGTCACAGTGGCATTAGACAGCCAGCATTCTGGTTCTCCTCAGAGGAGGGCCTTTACCATGTTGTGGCATGCTTGAGTTTAAGAGCTTGACCCAGAGTTAACTTGATTGTTTTCATTAAACTAGTTTCCATAGGTACTAGATAGGAGGGTCATCCTGTGGCTATAGGGCCCAATTGTTTGGACATGTCACAGAGTGTTTCTATCGCCCAGAGTTTGGCTTAAAACCACTTTTGTATTTGCTTAGTCTTAGTCCAAATTCGGGGCTTAGTGCAAAATTTGTGCTGGTGTATAAAGGCCCTGCTATTTGCACAGAGGTCTGGTATCCAGAGTCAGCAATGCTCAGCTGAACCTAGGTATTCTTGTAGCTGTCTCTTAATCTTTGGAGTGAGGATCTGCAGGATGGCAGCAATCCTATTATGAGACAAACTCCTTTTGCCCCCCTTCAACTGGTAGCCAATCTAAGCGCCCATTTTACAACTCAAGTTCTATAAATCTTGCAGCAGTCTCCCAGTGGCTCCTTTATAATCTATTTTCCCAGAAAACCTCAATGGAAAGGCAGCAAGGCTACAATAACTGTCTTTATATCCTACAGCAACCTGGTCCAAGGTATGTTGCCCATAATAATTTCCCTCTGGGTCTGTCCATTTAAAAGCAAAGATGGACTGTCCCACCTCTACCAATGGAAGGCTGAAGGACACATCTATCATGTCCAAGACAGTGTACACTTGTTTCTCTCAAAGAGTCAGACACATGAGATTCAAAAGTCCCAGGTTTCTTCACAGCCAGGAGACATGTATTACAAGGTGGCTGGCAGGGCACCAGGATGCCTGTCTCTTCAAGCCAGGCAATATGGACTGCAATATTCCCCTTTTGTTTCCATGTTTGTTGGGTACTGTTTAAACTGGACAGAGGTAGCTAAACTGGATAGTTGAACAATTAATTATAGGAGTTTGGCGTTGGACCAATCCTGGTGGTTTGGTTTATTCTGAAAGGGTAAGACATAAAAATTTTGCTGGGTCTAACTCTGTCTCGTCATTAGAGAAGGTAGCAGTTGCTTTCACTTAATATGATAGGTCTTGTCAAAATCAGTTCTCTGTTGAAACTGGAACCTACTTATACCTTTGTTTTATTCTTTAAAACTTTTTTTTTAATATCTGGGGCTGACTGGGTAACAAAGGAAATCATTTTAGCAGTTGTTTTTAATCCTTTAAAAAGGACCTAGTAATTTTGTTTAAAGTCTCCATGTTCAGTGTTGGACACAAGGGAGAATCTATTCTGCCCAGGCTGTATTGTCTGGCATTGTTTTGTTTTCTTAACTGGTTTTCAGAGAATAGTGGGATATGGATCATTGATTGAAACAAAGACACAAACTTCAAAGAAAAAAAAAAAAAAAGAAGGGAATGAAACTTTTCTTTTCCTTTGGGCTCAGTGAAGGGGAACTTTCTGCCTTTCCTGATGCTGTTTAGAGGAAAACCAGGGCAGAGCATAGGGAATGCTCTTCTGGAAGAACTATTTCCCCCACTCTGAGTGCACTCCACATAGCTGGTAGGGGACTTGACTGAGATGTCCAGGACCTGCTTCTCTCCACCTCCACAAATGAACCAAGCCTACATGAACAAAAATCAAGCAAAATAAAAACTAAATAAGAAAATAAATAAATACGGAAGCACTCTTATTCCCAGATTGGGAAAGTGAAAGGATATCACTGGTGACTTGGCACAGCCAAAATGATTTAGGTCACCTAAAATAGGGGCCACAGGTCTTAAGCTGCATGGAATCGGTTCACACCCCAGAAAAAGGACCAGTTCAATACCACAAAACAAAGGTGACAGAAACACATAGTAAGACAAAGACACACACATACCCCATGAACGCTACCAGGGGTGGCCAGCATACATTCATACATCTGAACAAACACAAGAATCCAATGATATCTCATATGGATCTTGGACGATGGAATAGCAGATGTGTCTGACCTCTCTTTTGTGTCCAAACAGAAGGCACATTTACCAGACATTTCTCTGAAGGTGACCGACCAGGTGACTTTCTAATTTGTTTTCTTTAGGGGTAGAAGTGTTAAACCCCTATGAAGCATTGGGCAGTAGATGAACAAAGGGAGCCCTGGTAATGTGGGATATTTGAGGTTGCACATGCCCTGGAAGTCTCCCAATCACCACACTCTTCCTCCATCCAAGGGCGTCCTAGACCCTCACACCATATTGAACTGGATTCTTCAGCTAAATTTCAAAAGTCAAACACAAACTAAGGGTCCATGCTGGAATAAAGTAGAGTATTAGTGGGGTTGACCATGTATCCTGGATCAAGGACAGGGTGTGATTGGTTCACAGTGAGGAAACTATGTCTGCTAAGGTCTCTGTTCATCTGTCAAGCCAGTTTCCCAGTCCCAAAGACCAGGTATGGGAAGTCAAGCACTATCACCACATCCTCTGCTAGGAATGATTCAGCAGATTAATGGACTACAATTGATGTTTTTTACATCTATTGCCCCCCACCCTGCAGCATCTCAGGAACTAGACTTGAAATGTGGACCTTGTTCTATCAACAGCCCTGAGAAAAGTACCTAGCACTTGATGAAATCATGAAAAATTGTAACACAATATGCCCATGGCCTGAGAGCCTACATGTAGTAAGGGAAAGATATCTGGCCAAATGTACTGGTGAGCTTGAAAAAAATAAATGTGTTTTCAGTTTTCAAAGTGAAAAAAGAGTTTTTATTCCTGAAAGTGAAGTGCTCAGCCCCCTGCTTTGGCAGCCATGACTGGCTTAAGAAAAGACCCAGCAAGAATTAGGCCCCTGACTCAGCAGCATGACCTTACTGACCTTGCCCTAATCACTAGGAATCAACCACCAGTATCCCTCCATAAGCTAAGGAACCAACAAGAAGGCTCTGGATGTGCTTTACTGATAATAGTGGAATGCGGGGCATAGAAACTCTTCTGCAGCTGCAACAGACCAATCATCTCAGGACTTTTCCCCAAGCCTGAGACTGTTGCTATGTAACTAGTGGACACCCAGAAACTCCCCTTGCTCTACTCAAAATCATACCCTTCCCCACTGCTATTCAGTTGCCTCCAACCTGCTGTGTCAGTCGACTTGAGGACAAGAGTTAACTTGTAAATTAAAAAGAGTCTTTGCTTTTGCATCCTATCAGGTCTCTAGGTAGTTTTCAGAGGCGGCAGGTGGTGGTGGTGGTTCAGAGTCTGGGCAAACAAAAGTACATAGCTTAAGTCAGAAAATTTTCAGTGTCCTATCTGCATTACTCTCAAAGATATGCACACAGTTCTCAAAGAGGAACTCCATGTTCTTATGTTGCTCCATGTTATCAAAAAATACATAAAATTTAAATGTGTTGTCAAAATGGGCATGCTGCCACATAATTTTATTTCCAGCAATCTGAACTTGAAGTTAAGAGAATCTCTGAGACACACAGGCTAGCCTGGGCTACATAGAGAATTCTTGCCAAGCTGAGGCTATAGTTTGAAACATATCTCAAAAAGAAAAAAATAATGGCTAAGTATTGTGATGAACTAGTCCATAGAAAGTTATAAATAACAGAATCCTTGGTGTCCTGAAAGTTCCAGATTGAAAGAAAATTCAATAAAACCCACAAGACTGATACATTGCTGGCATTTTTAACAAATTTCCTCTGGGATATTTCTATTGAATGTCTCACTTGATTTTTTTCTATAGGATAGGAAAAACACAGACACCAAGTATATCACAGGGGAACATGATTATTTTAAAGATGTATCAGACAACATACAAAATAGAAAATAGATTCCTGGTTGTAATAATATGAAAATCATTAACTCGGCTCTAACTCAGCATCTGCTACTACTGCAATATCTGCTAGGGTGGGAACTGGAATATTTTCACTGCTCAAAATCTTCTCACTGGTCACCCCTCATTGTGATATCCACTGTCCACAAAGGTAAGTGTGGACATGATAACAGCAAATAGATGGCTTGAGCAAAGAGGTAACCTTTGTTACTATTGATACATAGTATTGGAGCCATATAAATGACCTGTTTTTCATGAGACCAACATACTTTCACAGAATGTCCCTAGTCACTGTGTTCTTGAATTCTAGCATGATTTGGAAATTCTAGGTTGGAGAGACAGAAAGATTTCCAGACCCCTTCATGTCATTCCGGCATCTCTAGGAAAACTGAATACCAGAGCAGGAACCACAATCTCAGAGGCCTGAAGCCAACAGGCAGGATTCAGGAAGGAGGAAGAAAAGTCAAGCATGGATGGCCCTCCTCGTGGCCATATCACTCTAGAACACATGCTGATCTTGATAAGTCTTTCTAGCAAAGCTACAAATCAGTGTAATCATTGCTAAACACAAGCTTTGATGTGTAACTGCTGCAAATGGAAGTAACAGAAATCCCTGTAATTTAACACAACCATTTTTTGAGCACACAAGGGAAGCCCCATTTGGCAAACCCAGAATGCAACTTCTTACTATATGACCTCCCAAGAAATCCCCAATAAGACACAAACATATTTCCTAGAACTCTATGGAACAGCAGTGGAATGTGGAGTGAGATCTAGCATCCCAATCTCCTATTGGCCGAGAGACTCTAATTGGAGTCAGGATTCCTCAAACTGAAATAGAAATTATTACCGTCTTGCAACTCTGTTCTTCTCAACAACTGGGCTGACAATGAAGATACCAACACAACAGCTGTGTTAACTCTTAGCAAAACCAGTATTTCATTGATTGTTACCAACTGATTCAATATCAAAAATGCTTTGTTCTTTTAATACAAATTTAAATATAATTATGATCTGGATTCAATTATACATTTAGAACTCTGAATGAAGCACTGATAGTCCCAAACTATATGTGCCTGGAATAGCACTCCTCTCAGGCAGAGCCTGTGTCCTGCTCCCTCCTTGCCCACATACTTCTTCATTGTCTCCTTCTAGAACCTATTTCAGAGCCCAGAGGATGAGTATGGAAACACTGAACATCAAGTCAGACTGCAGAGGAAATAACACTAATGACTCAATCCCTTGGTCCACTATTTTCCTCCCCTAATGTAGGTCATAGTCACCATGGAAACCTCTCCTGACATGAAACACCCATCCTTGTCCTATGATAATCCATGTAACAATGAATCATATTTCCAGAGCTATGAGAAATCATAACCAACTCTAATGGTGGCATTAGAGTCCCTTTTATTTATCTATGAGGGAAAGTAACACCCACATGTTTTCATGACTTACCCCTTGGGAATGGGAGTAAAAGTGAAATTTCAAATTACAATTAAAAGATAAAAAATAAAATAATTGAGAAATATTTCCAAATTCATGTTGTTCCTTCCATCCACCCTCACTCTAACTCTTCAATTTTATTTTTCTCTTAGTGGTTTTAATAACCAAAGCAAGAGTCTGTCTCCTGTATTAAGAATGACTTTATTGACATAAAGGACACACACAATCTAAAATGCTCATGTTGGAGCAAATGTACTACAGTGAGTGGACAAATTGAGGCAGTGGTGATGTAAGAATAGGATGATGTGGACAGTGAGTTTGAGTGTAGGCAGCTGAGTGTCACCCTCTCCACTACTGCTGGATGAATAAACACAGAAAATAGTCCTTTAGCTGTTAAGGGGGTTTGAGGGTGGTTGTGCTGTCAAATCCGGTTGCTGTCCTTCCAAAATCTGGCAGATCTTCCCTCAGTGGGCTACTGGTACTCATTCTTTAGGGTAAAAATCTGTCTTCAATTATGTAGAAGTTGTCTTCACCTCAAGGCCCCACAATTTCTGTCTTCTAAAAACTCCAGTCTCAGAGATGTGGAATGCTACCAACCTGCAGAGAGAGAGACAGAGAGGGAGAGAGCATGAGAATGAGGTAATAGGCAGCTTGAAGGACATTGAATTTGATTGAAAGGAATGGTCCTGTGTATAGCCAATCTTCAGACAAATTAAAGAGATTGTTAGTTGTAACCACTTGTCACAGAGGAGGTACAGAAGATTTACACTGGGGAAACTAACAGAGCTCCCGAAGTACAGTAAACTGAGGAGCCCACAAGGCTAGTGTAGTGAGTGAGTGAATGGACTGGTGTGTAGTGTGGAGACACTGGCCAGACCACAGTGCTGTTACACTCCTGGCACCTTAGAAGTCATCTTCCTCTAAATCTTCTGCTCCCCTGAGGCTCCCTCAAACATCTCACCATAGAAGCCTGTCATCCCCAGAATACTTCCCTAACAGCCCCTCAAGGGACCTTCCTACCAGCATATGTGCTCTGTTTTTCCTTTATCAGTATTTAATAGAATAGGTCCTCAATGAAAGAATTCACTGGGTGAAACAAGAGTGGGTCAGGGAAACACCTCCAATACCAGCTCCAGGAAGCAAACTTAACAACTCAGTGTCTACTTATGAGAGACTAGAATAAGGGGCTTTCTGTTCCTGTGCTGCCATAAATGCAGAGAAATACACAATGCAGAATGCACATCTGAGAATTGAGTGTAACAAGAATGGAACTCATGAAACTTTATTTTGTAGAGATCGGGGGGCCAAGCACTGGGGAACACAGCAATTAGCCCAGAGTGAATGAGTCTGAGGCAGGAGGATTGTGAGTTCAGGCTGGCCTGGAATTGATAGGAAAACTGAACATGTCATCAGACACTCAAGATATATTTTTTTGCTAAACAAGGTTATTGCTTGTGTTTATGATGGAGTCATCCCCAGTAACTTTCAGTAATCCCTTTCTGTACAGTTCAGGAAGGTTCTTCTTCCCATTCATTGTCTGCTATATCCATCCACATGGCCTAATTTGCTAGAGTGGCATTGGTATATTATTGTTCATTGAGACAAACAAAAGACTAGAACATTTTAAGGGGCTGCTAGAGAACAAATCCTTGATAATGAACAACTTTGGACTATGGAATGGAACACACTTATAGTATTTTAGTAATTCTCCCATTTAGACACCATCTGCTATGTACCCAAGCTGACTCTCCATAGACTTGGAATCACACTAGAGAATGAAACAGACATGATACTAGAGCCAGATTAAATAACCATGTTGGATACACAAGTTCTAAGTAACCAGAGCAAAACATCCTGAAGTTTGACAGGGATATTCTTGATTTTTTCAGGGTTAAAAGACAGGATTTCTCTGGTTAGTCTTAGCTATCCTGGAATTCCCAATGTTGCCAGGATTGGCTTCAAACTCAGAGATCCTCCTGTTCCTATCTCCTATGTTCTGTGCCTAGAGCCCTGTACCATCAGAGACAAGAGACAGGCATATCATTATTTCCCATTTTCTGCCCAGCTCCACAAACAAGGAAGTAATAGGCTCATGCGTGGTGTTTTTTAAATTCCATGACTGAATTTCTTACACATGGAATGTATTACACACAGAAAAACACAGTGTACAGTTGGAAAGGACAATGTAAGACTAGGCATCACTCACAAATACTCTGTCCTAGTATTTCTCAGGGGGCTTCTGATGTCTAATTAGATGTCTAATTAGATGTCTAATTAGATGTCTAATTTGCATCTTCTAGTAAAAACATCCCAGCAAATTCCACAGTGTGATCATGAGACCAAGTGAGACCCTAAGGGTAGGAAAGGAGAGACCACATCAAAGATCTTAAAGTGGCTTAAAAATGTCAAGCCTATCCAAAATCTCTTACTATTTAATTTTCTATGGAAAATAGAATGTTTACTCTTTAATGGAAATAGCTGAAAGACAAAGGAGAGAGTTAGGAAACCAGTGTTGCCAAGCACTTCAGGTTATTCCTGGAAGTCCAGCACTTGGAGTTGGAGGCAGGAGGAACCTGAGGAAGGTCATCCTGAGCTGCCTAGTAAGTGCAACGCCAACCTGAAATACATGATCACACAACAAAAAACACAAAAACAAAAAAACGCAAAAACAAAAAATAAAAGCAAAACAAAAAATAAACTAACAACAAATGGTATTAACCCACAGAATGATATACTGTGCAATGTCGATATCCATAGGAAGCCTGACCTTTCTGAACAGAAACAGCAGGGAGGGGTGGCAGATGGGTAGCAGGAGGAGGGAATGAGGGAGATGAGGGAGGGGAAACTGGAGTCAGGGTCAGGATGTAAAATGAATGCATGAATAAATAAGTAAATGGATTTAGATGAAAGACTCCAGTAGCATTTAAGCTCCTTGAGATTTTTAGATTAGGAATATTTGCAGACATAATAGCAATGGTGTAACTTCACTGAGTATAACACTCATCAAATACCAGAAATCAGCCACAGAGTTTTGTGGGTCCTAAGACATCCCTCTGGGAATAGATGGCTTACCATGTGTATTTTGGCTCTGGAGATAGTGAAGGCTTGTGAGCTAAAAGTCCCTGTGGCATGTGTCCTTGCTTAAAGACAGTCAAAGAAACCTGGGTCTACTTCTTTGGGGACAGTTGTGAAATTACTTACCCGTGAAAGCCAGGGCACACACAAACAGCAGCAGCATCAGGGCAGCAATGGTGGTGCCAAGAGTGAAGCCCTTATTCATTTTCTCCTCTGGATTCAGTGTAGGGATGGATTCCTAAGGAAACAATGAAGAAAACAACAGTGGCAACAAATTAACAGCAGTAAACAAAAGGGGCTCCAAGTGAGAGGAACAGAAAACACCTGCTTGACCCTAACCTAGACAGTAGATCTTTAGCTTCACCTTTACTGGCCTGTGGCTAGTCTGGAATATGCAGGAAGACCCAAGGATCTGAGGTTGTAAACCAAAGACAATGTAAAAATCAGTGCCTGTGACCATGGTAGAAACCTGTTCCATTATAGTTAAGGTGACTACATGGGTAGCTACCTCAGTCAATCATCTAACCAGATACTTAATGTGGGCTCATCATCATGTGTGTGATTTTGTCTGCTTTAATCACCTTCTGTGGTGCTTTGTGTCTGGGAAACCAAATATCCCCTGTGTGCTCTACAGAGAATGCTCAATGGGAACGTAAATGAACATTTTGAATTCAATGGTCTTCTGTAAACATCAGACTCATTTTTTTAGTTTTAAAAGATCTTACTTTTACATATAATGTTCTACCTGCATGCACACCAGAAGAGTGCACCATATATTATTTTAATGGTTGTGAGCCACCATGTGGTTGCTGGGAATGAATCATATGACCTCTAGAAGAGCAGCCAGTGCTCATAACCTCTGAGCCATCTCTCCAGGATCAAGGTCAACCTCTTAATTTCTTTATTTTTATATATTTACTAATTCCTTTATCTACAGTTTTTGAGACAGGGTGTCACAATATAGCCCATATTGCCAATGGTCCAGGCTGACCTTAAATTGCTGATGTTTTGTATTAATATCTTAGGTCCAGAGAATAATGAATATACCACTATATCTGAGTTTTTTTTCTTTTGTCTTTTTTTTTCTCGAGACAGGCTTTCTCTGTGGATTTGAGGACTTTCCTGGAACTACCTCTGGTAGACCAGGCTAGTCACACACTCACAGAGATCTTCTGCCTGTGTCTCCCAGGTGCTGGGATTAAAGACGTGTACCAGAAATGCCAGGGTTGATTCTCTGTCTTTTTTTTTTTTTAACAAACACCTGTGAACTAATTTTTCGGACATCTTTATCTATAAATTATAATCTAGAAGATACACAAGTGAGCATGGTTGATTGGGGAAGAATATACTTACAGTGTAATTATTCCAAGGGTCATTGGAGGATGTCATAGTGTTATTCCAATCTGTCACAGTGTCATCCCAATCTGTTCAAAAAGAAGAAAATTAATTATAAACAGAAAAATTTAGATTTTTCTCCACTTATGTAAAAGTCACCCACAAAGTCAATGTGTCTTACACCATGTGATGTTGGGATTTAATAAGGCAGAAGATTCACTGAACAGCAAGTTTTGAACTTTTATATATTTAATGTTTATTTGAAATGTCTATTTTATAGAAAGGCATCTAGTGTTTTCACTCTGTCTATTGTCTGTGGATAAAACACAGAATCCTCTTTCTGCTGATACAGACATATGTAAGGATTGTGACATCCTGACAAGGAGCCCTTCAGTTTCCAGATGAAGTAGCAGACATCGCATGACTCCATGTTTGCAGTTTTAGCAAATGACAGACATCTCAGCTTGCAAAGTACACACAGTGCCCATGCAATGAGTGGAAATACTATAGGTCCTCCCGCTCTGAGCCCATCCCTTTAAACAGGTTCTAATTAATTATTGAAATGTACTGTTAACCCTCAGAGATCCTTGCATTTCTTCACCATGTGCAGCTACCTAGAACAAAGAGGTTTCTCTCACAAATCATATGCTTGACATGCCTAGTTATAACCTGGAGGCCTCTGCAAACTCAGCAAGCAGCCCAGTCTGTAAGGGTTCTCCTGCTTGAAATTATCAAAAGACTATCAAGAGGAGAAAGAAAGAAATATCACACATCAGTTTACCCTAACAACAAAAGGCCTTCTCTCTCCTCAGAATCCAGCCCTATCCTCAGGCGATGGACAAGTTTTAGGAAGTTTTGAGAGCCTCTCTAACATCTATCTGTTAACTCATAGATATTGAAGGGTTGGACCAAAACTAGCCTTCTGCATGACAACCTTCTCTCCATCTGTAAGTCAATTTTAATATTAACTTTACCTGTAGGCTATTTGAAGTATGAACTGCATGGCCTCACTCAAAAGAATCAGCATGTTAAATCACTTCTTAAAAGCTTTGATTTTGGTGTGTGTGTGTGTGTGTGTGTGTGTGTGTGTGTGTGTTATACATAAAAAGTACATATATTGCACTTTTCATGGGACATGAATAAATTGAAATATCCTTAAAGTAAACCTTCACAAGGCATCCACTTTCTCTTTAGAGGGAGTTGTCTGGATGCCTTTTCAGTAATGATGTGGGAACACTACAAACCCTCTCAGCATCTGTGTTCAGGGTAGGAGTTCTGACCCTGGAATCAGAAGAAACATGTTCCAACTCAAGTGAACAGGGACATGTCTGAGCCACTTGTTTTTATAACTCTACCGTGAACTTTCTGACTCTGTCAGTTCCTATCACTGTAAAATGTGGACAGACCACAACTATATCGGACATAATTATCTGAGAATTAATCTCTGCATCATAAAGCATGGGGCCTGTGTCCTGATGTACAGGAAAGGCTAAATGCTAGCTTCCCTGAAACAAGGCTTCAGGTATATGGACCAATTTCAGAATGGGGGTCTCTCTACCCTGAACTTAGTTTTCATTCAGGCCTTAGTTTCTCACCAAAAGTCATGCCAAGATGATCCAGAGTGCCTCCATCCTCATCAGCTATCCTAGATCAATGATCCACCTAAGTGTGGCTAGGAGTGAATCCCCTGGGTTTCTAATCTTCAAGTTCTTACACAGCAGAAGGTGAGTATATCTTAAGAATTGAAAACTACAGTATTTGTGAAGCTGTTGTTGAGACAGACCTAAGAACTCTTCACCCATTTATACTTATGATTTTACTCATTCTGTATCTTACAGTCACTGATAAGAGGGACTCTCTCTCCTGGACGACATTGGCTTTTACCTGGTGTGTGAGTCTCTTTTTGTGCTGGTGTTGTAGGAGTCCGGGTGGAGACTGTGGGTGATGTTGATACAAATGTGGGTTTTGTTGATATAGTCATGGCCTCAGGTGTAGTTGTGGGCCATATTGTAGTGGTGGCTCTTCCTGTTGTGAGTCTTCCTGTTGTGAGTCTTCCTGTTGTAGATCTTCCTGTTGTTGTGGGTCTTGTTATAGTGGTAGGACTTGTTGGGTGACTTGTTAGAATTTCTGGATTTAGAAACAAGGTGAAACAAGGATGAGTCAACAAGAAGTGACAAGAGCTTCTGTTGTAGCCCCAGTGAGAGGCTGTCCCCAGAGAGGCCCCTCTCCTGAACTGTCCTTTGTCATGACCAAATAGGACAGGGCAGGGCAGAGCTGTGGGGACAGCTCATGAATAGCAGGCAGTTGCACTGATGACATGGAGATGAGAACAGAGCCTGTTCTCCTAAGGACACTTTAGAAATGACAGCTGCCAGTTCCTCAGATCTGTAAGCATAGGTGTGACACTGAGAGGATGTGGGGGCCTGTGATTGCACTCACTGGTGATTCACTTCATACTCAAAATCCAGGACCTGCATATTCACTATAGTGAGTCCCAAGAAGACAGAAACAACATATAGCCCTGCATCTTAATGGGAAGATCGCACACAAGCCCCCAACAAAAATGGGTTTTGAAAATTTGGGTAGAGACTGATATTATCTTTTATGGTTTTTTCCTATCTAAGATGCACAATGTGAATACCCCTTATCCAAAAATGTTTGTTTTCAGAAAATATATCTTTCTTCACAATTCAGAGTTTTTGCATATAGACATTCTCTTATAAATGATCATCAAGTATAAATATGCTTCATGTAGCATTCATATGCCTGCTATTTGTATATATATGTTAATAGAAAGTTCATAATTTTTTGATATTTCTGCATGTGACAATTATATGGCGCTGAACTTTCCAGGGTATTACCAAGTCCATACTGAAAAGGGTCTTGATTTGAATCTCTGAAGAGGTAAGATTTTTGGATTAGGCAGGTTGAACCTATAATTCACAAATCAACAGCATCCATATGGCTGTCAGCATCCAAATTCTATGTTCCTTTACAGGACCTAATTCATAGAAGGATATTTTAGTCCTCACCAGTGCTCTCAGCTGTTTCAAGCTAGAGGCAGGATGTTCAAAGTTTAAGGTGTTCCTCAACAGCCTATGGAGTTTGAGGTTACCCTGGACTAACATTGACCCTGTCTCAAACACAATTACAATGTTCGTGGTTTTCCTGTTTTATAGAATGCTTAGACTTAGAATGGGTTTTACGTTAAGCAATTGAAAATGGTTTTCAAAAACAAAAATAGTGAAAGAAATGGAGGCTTACTTTGTGTAGCCATCGTGCATGGAATTCTGTTTTAATTCTTTATTAACCTTTGACGATAACTTGCAGGCACATGCGATCATATTTACTTGTCCATAGCATCCATGCATGTGCCTTCACCCGTCCTTGTCAATGACATGCATGCATGTGAACTCATCCTTACTTGTCCATCACTTGAATGAATGCATGTGTTCTTACCTCTTGCCTGACATGTTCTAGGGATCATGTTTGTTTAGTGATATGTTTTCAAATTTATGCTGGTTAAGAAATTTTATTTGCAGCTACAATTTATCCTGATTCTCTGCTCACTACTTAACCTATAACAAAAAGGCTCAGGGATTTTCATCACTTCTGCCAACTCTGAGTCCTCAGCATCCCCCAGCTCATCAACCCACTTACCTGGGAGAAGTAGTAAGAGGCCTGATATGAAGACTTGAGGAAGCATCATCTTGTTGACCTGAAGGACAATGAGAAGACATTAAATTGGCTGTGGCACTCGGCCCACTGTATGGGTGCAAATCTTGATTCTATTAATCATACAGGCCTCTCTGTCAGGGACCCTTGTCCTCCTAAACACTGAATTCTTTCCTGGTCCCTTCCTCACCTACATCTATTAATCTCACTTCTGGTCATGACATAAAGATGGCACCAAACAGAGAAAACTGAAGGCTGGAACAAGAGTGTGTTCTCTTGGTAGAACACACTCAGCAAACACCAGCCTTCTAATGGCAAAGATGTGCTTGCCTCCCAGGGAACACCGAGCTTTTTCTGCTTAGAACCATACTGGTTAGTCTGTAAATCTCAACCAAAAAACAAAACAAAACATAATAAATCAAAACACCAACAGGAAAGACACAGGAACACTATCAAGCACCTCTCATACTACCGGACACAGTGACTTAGACCACATCTTCCTGGGGATATCTAGAGACAACCAAAAAAGCATCAGGTACAAATAAAGAACTTCCATGCCTAGATCCCCTCCATGCAAAGATTTCCTTCTAGGGAAATTATCATTAATGTTTGCTCAGATTTTGTAGAATCTGCTGTGAAGGAGACATTCAATGTACTCTTATGCACAGGCAAATCATCCTTTCATAACTCATAAGACTGATACGTTTCCCCATTTATGGGTGATGTTACTTGTCTTCAGATTCCAATATCTGGATTTCAAGTTTTGTTTCTTGATTGTTAAACAATAAAAACATGACTAAGGCTGCCTAGTAAATCATTAGCTCCACTTCTGGTCAGAAGATTCCAAGACATCCTCTCAGAGAGCTGAATGTGCCCTATTACCAGTCTTAAAGAAGTAATGGCTTTCCTGAAGCCCCCATGAGCTCAGGACTTCAGCACTGGGATCCTGCACTATTACACTAACAGTCCCTGTACTTAGAAGACATCAGAAAACTAATGCTGCAAACTGGTGGCCAAACAATGATTTTCATGAACATCTTAAACATCTTATTTATTAAACTGGACAGTGGTGGCACAAGTCTTTAATCTCAGCATTTGAGAAGCAGAGGCAGGAGGATCTCAGTGAGTTTCAGACCAGCTTGTCAAACAAAGTAAGTTCCTAGACAGCTTGGACTGTTGTACAGAGAAACCCTGTCTTGAAAAACCAAAAAAAATGCATTAAATATATTTCCTGCCAGGCAGTGGATTAACATGCCAAAGGAACTTCAAGGTTAGAGGACAACCATGAGTACTGGGTTGTGTCATTCTATAAGGCCAGCTCTGAGGGTTGAACTCACAATTGGTGGCAAGCACCTTTATCTGCCAAGGCATCTGGTGGGCTTGCTTGAAGGCTGAATTTTCCCCTTTCCAGAGTAGGAGATCAAATGCTAATGTGTCTCTCACACAATTAAAACTTGCCTCCTTCATTTGAAAAGCAAAATATTTTAATACTTGTTTTACTATGACCTCCAACTAGGCCAAATCCCAATGTCCTTAAGAAGGATTTTTGAAAAGATGTTTATTTCAATGCAGTGAATATTGATGAGGGAAGTATGATTCTGTAAAATAGGGGTGTAAAACACCCAGTGTTGCGTACAAGGGAATGTGACCAACCAATAAAGAAATCACAGACAATGAGACAGATGGTAAGTGTGTAATCAGAACATTGTATTTCCCCCTGAGAACACTACCTTGAAGCACAAATTCTTATTGGTTTTAATAATAGAAACCCAAAGTCAGATGTAGGAGTTAATAGTAAAATATCAGAGAAACAGAGCAGCCAGCCATTAGTTCTTACCTCTACTGAATCCTCTGACCAAAATGCGATCCAGTTCCTAGGAATGCTCAGACTGAGTGCCTTGAGTTCCTGTCTCCTCCTTATATTCCTCTGTGCCCAGGCAAATCTCTCCAGTCTCCACCTCCCTAGGGCTGGGATTAAAGATGTGTGGCTCCCAAATACTTGGATTTAAGGTGTGAGTAACTGCCACCTGGCTGTTTCTCTTTTAGATTGAATCTCCTGTATTCCTGTGTTATCTTGAACTCACTGAGGTCTGTCTATCTCTTAATCTTGAGCACCGGTATTAAAGGTGTGTCCAACATTGACTAGCTGTTCTGTTGCCTTATTACCTCATGCAAATATGCAGGCACAACACTGAATACCTAGTAAATAAATCCAAAAATAAACAATTAAATCTAGCAGAAATCTCAGCGTGTTTTAAGGGTTTTTGTTTTTGTTTTTTGTTTCATTTTGTTTTGCTCTATTGGGATAGGTTTTTTCTCTAGCTTTGGATCCTGTCCTGGAACTTATTCTGTCTAACTGGGTGGCCACAGACCTACAAAGACCTGCCTGCCTCAGCTTCTGGAGTCCTCTGATTAAAGCTGTGTGTTATCACATTTTATGCTTAAAGCATTTATTCTAGTCATGCAGGAGGACACCTGCAGATGTGTAGCAGTCTTACTCATCTTACCCTTTGTTGAACAAGTGGGAAAAAGTCCCAGAAATCATACAGCAAGCTTCAAGGGTTTAACTGTATGGGAGAGGGGTATGGGTACAATTTTAACTTGGGCTGAGGGGTCTGAAAGGACTTCCTAATATATTCACAGAGTAGGAGGGGGTTGAACAAATTTGAAGAAGTTATCCAACCAGAGATGTGAGGGGAAAACGAATACGTAGGGCAAAGGTGAAGATGCAGGACAGTGCCTGAGGCCAGGGAGGGACAGCAATGCAAAGGAGCAAGGGGCAGGCCATGGGACTCAGGAGCTACTGCTTGAGGACTCTCCTGTTTCCAAGGACAGTGTTCTTGTTAGGTTTAGTGGTGTCAGGACCTGCTTCCATCTGGGGACAGCCCTGACTGCCAGGCTGGCAAACAAGGACAACTTAGGGTCTGTGGTAGTAATTCAGTTTAGAAGAGACAACAGAAAGTAATATGAAATCAAGACTCTCATGTCAGTGGTCCCAGAAAGCACAGAAAACTGGGCTTTCTGGCTGCTGGGAGTCTAA
Organism: Cricetulus griseus; assembly: GCF_003668045.3. NCBI lineage: Eukaryota > Metazoa > Chordata > Mammalia > Rodentia > Cricetidae > Cricetulus > Cricetulus griseus. The sequence continues at coordinate 61,392,874 of NC_048600.1, forward strand.
AGAGGATGAGTTACTCAGGCCTGAGCTGTGCATGGCAGGAGGGACTGTCAGCAGGGAAGGGAGGAGCAGCTCCCACCACAGGGTCTAGAGGGAATAATCTGGGTTTTGTTCATGTTCAATGTGAGATGTATTTGTAATCACAAAGAAGGAAGTTCTAGGATGAACACATCCTTTGGGAGTATTTGGCTTAAAAATGGAATATGAAGGGAGAAGCCTGAATTAGGTACTTTGGGGAATGCCTTTACTGAAGCTGTTGAAGTTTTTGTGTGCTGAGGCAAATCCCTGGTGCCTCCTCATATTGGTCCTCCTTCAAAAGGGCAGCAGAAAATAGGTGCCCACACACAGGCAGAATCGGCCCAAGTAGCAAAAAGAGCAAAAAGGTGAGGAGGGCCTGAAAGTCAAGGTTGACCTGGTGGTGATGGAGCTCGCATTTCACCCAGCAGAAGCATTTGTATCTCTGTAAGTTCCACATCACCCTTGTCTACAGAGTGTGTTCCAGGCCTGTACCATAGGTACTGAGAAAAGGTGTCTGGAAAAACAAAACAAAACAAAATACCAAAAAACAAAACAAAAGAAAAAGTCAAGGCCAAACCAAGGCAAAGGCACTGGCAATGATCTCAATTCAGAACTGCAGACATCAGGGTCAAGGTTGGGCCAGGGAGTGTTGCAACTGCAGGGCCAGTGACTTCCCATGTTGGAGACATGAGTGAAAATGGGTTTAAGGAAGGTAAGCGTCTGTGAACTGAAGCTCTCTGTGCACATGGTGTCTATGCAGCTGAACAAGGGCTCAAGATCCCTAAGACTGTGACCTTGACAGAGGAGAACGACATTCTGATGGTGGAGGGATAGAATACTGATGGTCAGAGCCCAAGTCATCTCAAGGTATTTTACATCTTTGAATAGCATTAGCTACTAAGTACAGCTTCTAACAATGTAACTTTTACGTAAAACCTAAAATACAAGCTGTGTTGGGTTCAGAGAGCTTCACCTACCCTAGGCTGGGAAGGCAATAAAATGCAGTATTTTATGGCCACAAATCTCTGTCCCTTGGTGTAGCCCCTGCCTCCTGACTCTCCAGTGTGTTTGTTTGTTTGTTTGTTTTTTCCTTTATTTAGTTATTATTGGAGGTCTTACTGAACATGGAGGTTCTTCTCTCTCAGGGTTGTTGGTCACCTATAGAGACCCTGCTTCTCAGAATGCTGGGAATACAGCACGAAACAACCCACCCAGTCTACCTCTGTGCTTTTATAAACACTGACACTTGGCTCAGGGGACTGGAATGTTTTCACTGCTCAAAATCTTCTCATTGGTCCTCCATCATTTTGATGTCCACAGTCCACCAAGGTAAGTGTGGACATGATAACAGCAAACATGTGGGGTGAACAAAGAGGTTCCCCTATTGTTACTATTGATACCTAGTATTAGAGCCATATATATGACCTGTTTTTCAATGCATCCAACATACTTTCACTAGTGAGCTTGTTCTGGAATTCTAGCATGATTTGGAAATTACATATAGGACAGACAGAAAGATTTCCAGACCCCTTCATGCCTTTCCTGCAGCTCTAGAAAAACAGAATACCAGATCAGTCTTCACAATCTCAGAATCCTGCAGCCACCAACTAGGAATCAGGAATGAGTCAGGAGAGGCAGGCATAGATGGCCCCATCTAGTGGCCTTATCACTCTAGAACACATGCTGATCTGGACAAATCTTTCTAGCAAAGCTACAAGTCAGTGTAATCTTTGCTAATCCCAAGCTTTGATGTGTAATTACTGCAAATGAAAGAAACAGGAAACACTGTAGTTTAACACAACCATTTTTAGAGCAGTCAAGGGAAGCCCCATTTGGCAAACCCAGAATGCAACTTCTTACTATATGACCTCCCAAGAAACCACCAATAAGAATCATGCTTATTTTCTAGTACTCTATAGAACAGCAGTGGAATGTGGAGTGAGATACAGAATCCCACTCTCCCATGGACTGAGAGAATCTAATTGGATTCAGGATTACTCAAACTGAAATAGAAATTATTACCCTCTTGCAAATGTGTTCTACTCAACAACTGGGCTGACAATGAAGACACCAACACAACAGGTTTGTTTACTCTTAGCAAAACCAATATTTCATTGATTGTGACCAACTGAGACAATATCAAAAATGCCTTGTCCTTTTAATACAAGTTTAAATTTAAATAACTTCTGGAGACTATTACACATTTAGAACTCTGAACCAAGCAGTGATAGTCCCAAAGTATGTGCACCAGGAATAGAACTCCTCTCAGGCAGAGCCTGTGTCCTGCTCCCTCCTTGCCCCTTTGTCAGAAGCCAGCCTTAGTGACCCCCCCCCCGATGCCTAGCTAGCCTATCATCCCACCCCTCAGGTTCCGGGACCTGGCCTGAGAAGCAACTAACACCTATCCCCTCTCCCATTTCCTTAGTTAGTGCTTGAGATAAACAAAGGAGATTCAGGATACCTGCCTGAGAACAATTAATTCATCCCTCCGCCCCCCTCCTTTTTCCTGCTCCTCCTTTCTCTTTAAAAAGCCCCTTGGTTTCAATAAACTTGGCCTTGACAATGGAATCTGCTTGGTCCTGCTCTTTCTTTTGCGCCCATTATTTGCACGACTGATCCATCATGGACTCATGAATTACCTGAGCAGCCCCCCAACCCCCGGATGGGGCACCCCTTCATTTCTTCACAATCTCCTTCTAGCACCTAATTCAAACCCCAGAGCATGAGTATATAAACACTGAACATCGAGTCCAACTGCAGTAGAAATGACACTAATAACTCAATCCCTTGGTCCACTAGTATCATACCCGAATGTAGTCCTGTGCCAGACTAACCATGGAAACCTCTCTGACATGAAATACCCATCCTTACCCTATGATCATCCATATAATAATGTATCATATTTCCAGAGGTATGTGAAAGCTTATTCAACTCTAATGGTGGCATTAGAGTCCCTTCTATTTATCTGTGAGGGAACTTAACACCTGCATGTTTTCATGATTGGACCCCTTGAGGAGGGGAGGAAAAGTGCCATTTCAAAATACAATAAAATAGATAAAACATGAAATAATTGAGAAATACTTCTAAATTCAGGTTGCTCCTCCCACCCACCCTCATTCTAACTTTTCAATCTTATTCCTTTCTTAATGGTTTTAATAACCAAAGCAAGAGTCTGTTTCCTGTATTAACAATGACTTTATTGACATAAGGACACACACAATCTAAAATGCTCATGTTGGAGAGAATGTACTACAGTGAGTGGAGAAACTGAAGCAGTGGGGATGTAACAAATAGGATGATGTGGACAGTGACTTTGAGTATACACAGCTGAGTGTCACCCTCTCCACTATTGCTGGGTGAATACACACAGAAAAGAGTCCCTGAGCTGTAAAGGGTGTTTGAGGGTGGTTGTGCTGTCAAATCCAGTTGTTGTCCTTCCAGAATCAGGCAGAACTTCCCTTGGAAGGCCACTGGTACTCATTCTGTAGGTTAAAGACTGTCTTCAGTTATGTAGAAGTTGTCTTCACCTCAAGGCCCCACAACTTCTGTCTTCTGTAAAGCTCCAATCTAAGAGATATGGAATGCTACCAACCTGCAGAGATAGAGAGAGAGAGTTCCCTATTATCACATGGGTGAGATTATATATATATCAGCCTGAAGGACATTCATTTTGATTGAAAGATATGGCCCTGTGTACATCCAATCTTCAGACAAATTGAAAAGATTGATAGTTGTCAGCACTTGGCACAGAGGAAGTACAGGGGACTTACACAAGAGGAGACTAACAGAGCTCCCTATGTACAGTAAACTGAGGAGCCAGCAAGGCCAGTGTGTAGTGCAGTGAGTGAAGTGGACTGGTGTGGAGTGTGGAGACACTGGCTGGACCATAGTTCTTTTACATTCCTGGCACCTTAGAAGTCATCTTCCCCTAAATATTCTGCTCCTCAGAAGCTCCCTCAAACAGCTCACCATCCAACTCTGTCATCCACAGCATACTTCCCTAAAAGCCCCTCAAAGGACCTTCCTCCTAGCTTATATGTTTTGTGTGATTTACTTCTTCAGTTTTTAATAAAATAGGTAGTCAATGAAAGAAAACACTGGGAGAAAAAAGAGTGGGTCAGGGAAACACCTTCAATACCAGCTCCAGGAAGCAAACTTAACAACTCAGTGTCTACTTATGGGAGACTAGAATAAAGAGGTCTTATGTCCCTGTGCTGCCATAAATTCAGGGAAATGAAGAATGTGTCTCTGAGAAGTGAGGGTAACAAGAAAGGGACTCATTAAACTTTACTTCGAAGAGAATGGGGGACAAGCATTGGGGACACAGCAGTTACCCCAGAGTAAATGAGGCAAGAGGATTGCCAGTTCATCCTGGGATGGGCTACATAGCAGGTTCCATGCCAATCTGCACCACACAGTGAACCCTGATTCAAATCAACAAGCCATTTGATGTATCAATTAGTAAAGAATGATTAATAAGACCCTGTTCCAAATCAGCAAACCAATTGGTGAATCAATTAGTAAAGCATGATTCATTAGTAAAAGAGAATAGAGAGATATTCTTAAGATTGTTTTTCAAAAAGAATCAACACAATCCATTCCACTTTACCTCAGAGACCCTGACTTCTTTTTCGTAAGAATATACCCAGTGTACAATTGGAGAGGACAATGTAGGAGTGGGCATCACCCACAAATACACTGTTCCAGAATTTAGCAGGTGATTCCCACCAATGTCTAATTTACACCTTACACTGAATAATCCCAGCACATTCCACAGTATGATCACGGGGAAGCAGTGAGACCCCAAGTGTAGGAAAGAAGAGAACACATCTAAGGACTTAAAGAGACCTAAAACTGCTATGCTTATCCAAAAATCTCTTGTCTCGTAGTATTCAATATTTTATGGAAAACAGAATCTTTCCTCCTTAATGGTAACAGCTTAAACAAAGGAGAGGGTTAGGAAACCAGTGTTTCCAAGCCCTGCAGGCTATTCCTGGAAGTCCAGCACTTGGATGTTGGAGGCGATCCTGAGGAAGGTCATCCTGAGCTACCTAATAAATGCAATGCCAGCCTGAACTACATGATGACATAGCAAAAAGCACAAAAAACAAAAACAAAACTAAAAGCAAAACAAAATGAAACAGAAAAATTAAACCAAAAATAAAATTGTATTAACCCACAGATTGATATGCTGTGCTTTGTTGATATCCCTGGGAAGCCTGCCCTTTCTGATAAGAAAACAAATGGGGAAGTTGGCAGATGGGTAGTAGGGGAAGGAATGGGGATGATGAGGGAAGGGAAGCTGGAGTCAGGGTCAGGATGTAAAATAATTGAATGAATAAATAAATAAATGATTTTAGATGTAAAACTCCAGTAGTATTTAAGCTCTTTGAGATTTTCAGATTAAGAATATTTGAAGACATAGTAGCAATTGTGTAACTTCATTGATCAGAACTTTCATCAAATACCAGATATCAGCCACAGAGTTCTGTGGGTCCTAACACATCCCTTGGGGAGTAGATGGCTTACCATGTGTGTCTTGGATCTGAAGATGGGAAGGTATGTGAGCTCAAAGCCCCTGTGGCATGTGTCCTTGCTTAAAGGCAGTCAGAGAAACCTGGTCCCCTTCTTTAAAGACAGTTGTGAAATTACTTACCTGTGAAAGCCAGGGCACACACAAACAGCAGCAGCATCAGGGCAGCAATGGTGGTGCCAAGAGTGAAGCCCTTATTCATTTTCTCCTGTGGATTCAGTGTAGGGATGAATTCCTAAGAAAACAACAGTGGCAATAAGGAAACAGCAGTAAACACAAGAGGCAACAAGTGAGGAACATGAAACACATGCTAGACCCTAACCTAGACTCTAGTCCTGGAGCAGCTAGTCTGGAATATGCAGGAAGACCCAAGGATCTGAGGTTGTAAAGGCCATGGAACTCCAAGACAATGAGAAAATCAGTGCCTGTGACCATGGTAGAAACATGTTCTAGTATAGTTAAGGTGACTACATGGATAGCTACCTAGACAATCATCTAACCAGATACTTAATGTGGGCTCATACATCATGCGTGAGATTTTGTCTGCTTTAATCACCTTCTGTGGTGCTTTGTGTCTGGGAAACCAAATATCCCCCATATGCTCTACAGAGAATGCTCATTGGGCATGTAAATGAACATGTTGAATTCAAATGTCTTTTGTAAACATCAGCCTCCTTTTTTTATTTTTGAAAGATCTTATTAGTTACATATAGTATTCTACCTGCATGATTGCCTGCACACCAGAAGAGGGCACCAGATATTATTTTAAATGTTAGTGAGCCACCATGTGGTTTTGGGGAATGGAACACATGACCTCTAGAAGAGCAGCCAGTGCTCTCAATATCTGAGCCATCTCTCCAGGACCAAAGTCAACCTCTTAATTTCTTTATTTTTATATACTTACTGATTTTTTTTATCTACAGGGTGTCACAATATAGCCCATATTGTCTAATGGTCCATGCTTATCTCAAATTGCTGATATTTTGTATTAAATTCCTGAGTCCTGAGAAAAATGAATATACCACTATATCTGACTTTTTTTTTTTTCTTTTTGGTTTTTCGAGACAGGTTTTCTATGTAGATATTCAGGCTGTCCTGGAACTAGCTCTTGTAGATCAGGCTAGTCACAAACTCACAGAGATCCTCTGCCTGTGACTCCCGGGTGCTGCGATTAAAGGGGTGTGCCACCAATGCCCCGCTTGACTGTTTTTTTTTTTTTTAAACAAACACATGTGAACTAATTTTACGGACATTTTTATCTAAAATTGTATCCTAGCACATGCACAAGTGAGCACGGTTGATTGGGGAAGAATATACTTACAGTGTAACTATTCCAAGGGTCATTGGAGTATGTCATAGTATTATTCCGATCAGTCACAGTGTCATCCCAATCTGTTCAACAAGTAGAAAAATTAATTAAAAACACAAAAATTTAGATTTTTCTCCACATCTGTAAAAGTCACCCATAAAGTCAATGTGTCTTACACCATGTGTGGGTGGGATTTAATAAGGCAGAAGAGTCACTGAACAGCAGGTTTTGAACATTTATATATTCAACATTTATTTTAGATGTTTATTTTATATATTTTATTTATTGCAAGGAATATATTGTTTTCACTGTCCATTGTCTGTGAATGAAATACAGAATCCTCTTTCTGCTGATAAAAGACATATGTAAGTGTGTGACGTCCTGACAAGGAACCCTTCACTGCATTTTACAGATGAAGCAGCAGACATCACATGATTCCATGTTTCCAGTTTTAGCAAATGACAGACATCTCAGCTTGCAAGGTACGCACAGTGCCCATGCAATGAGTGGAAATAGTTTAGGACTTCCTCTTATGAGCCCATCCCTTTAAACAGGTACTAATTAATTTTTGAAATGTTCTGTTAACCCTGAGAGATCCTCCCATTTCTTCAGTGTGTACAGCTACTTGGAACAAAGAGGTTTTTCTCACAAATCCTATCCTTGACAAACCTAGTTATAACCTGGAGGCCTCTGAAACTTGGTGAGCAGCCCATTGTGTCAGGGTTCTCCTTCTTGAAATTACCAAAAGTCTATCAAGAGTGGAAAGAAATAACTATCACCCATCAGATTACCCTAATTACAAAGAGGCTATGTGGCTTTCTCTCTTCTCAGAATCCAGCCGTACCCTGGGGATGAACAAGGTTTATGAAGCTTTGAGAGCCCCTCTAACATCTATCTGTTCACTCCTAGATGTTGAAGGGTTGGACCTAAAGTTGCCTTCTGCATACAAACTTCTCCCCATCTTTAAGTCAAGGTACTACCCTTTAATATTAACTTTACCTGTAGGCTATTTGAAGTATGAACTACATGGCCTCACTCAAAAAAACATGTTAAATCACTTACTAAAAGCTTTGATTTTGAGTGTGTGTGTGTGTGTGTGTGTGTGTGTGTGTGTGTGTGTGTGTGTTATACATATAAAGTACATATATTGCACTTTTCATGGTCCATGAATAAATTGAAGGCTCCTTAAAGTAAACCTTCACAAGGCATTCACTGTCTCTTAGAGGGTGGTGTCAGGATGCCTTTCCAGAAAGGATGTGAGAATAGTAAAACCCTCTCAACGTCTGTGTTCAGGGCTGATTTTCTGACCCTGGAGTCAGAAGAAACATTTTCCAACTCAAGTGAACAGGCACATGTCTGAGCCACTTGTTTTCATAACTCTACCGTGAACTTTCTGACTCTGTCAGATACTGTCACTATAAAATAGGGACCGACCACGGCTATATCAGACATAATTATCTGAGAATTAATCTCTGCATCATAAAGCATGGAGCATGTGTACTGATGTCCAGGAAACTCTAAAAGCTAGCTTCACTGAACCATGGATCAGCTGTATGGACCAATTTCAGAATGATGCAAAGCATCAAGGCTTCCCTACCCTGACCTTAGTTCTCAGTCATCCTTAGTTTCTCACCAGAAAGTTATGCCAACTTGATCCAGAGTGCCTCCATCCTCATCAGCTATTCTAGATAATGATCCACCTAGTCTAGTTAGGAGTAAATCCCCTGGGAATCTAAGATAGAAAGATGGTGTCTCTGATCTTCAAGTTCTTACACAGCAGAAGGTGACTGTATCTTAAGAATGGAAAACTACATCTTTGTGAAGCTGTTGTTGGGACAGAGCTAAGAACTCTTCACCCACTTATACTTCTGATTTTACTCAGTGTCTGTATGTCCTAAAGCCACTGATAAGAGGGACTCTCTGTCCTGGACCACATTGGCTTTTACCTGGTGTGTGATTCTCTGGTTTTGCTGGTGTTGTAGGAGTCCGGGTGGAGACTGTGGGTGATGTTGATTCAAGTGTGGGTCTTGTTGACATATTCATGGGCTTCATTGTAGTTGTGGGCCTTATTGTAGTTGTGAGTCTTCCTGTTGTTAGTCTTCCTGTTGTTGTAGATCTTCCTGTTGCTGTGGGTCTTGTTATAGTTGTAGGACTTGTTGGTAGACTTGTTAGAATTTCTGGATTTAGAAAGCAAGATGAAACAAGGTTGAGTCAACAAAAGGTACTAGAGCTTTTGTTGTAGCTCCAGTGAGAAGCTGTCCCCAGAGTGGTCCCTCTCCTGAACTGTCCTTTGTCATTGACCAAATAGGACAGGGCAGGGCAGGGCAGGGCTGTGGTCACAGCTCACCAATAGCAGGCAGCTACACTGATGACCTGGAGATGAGAACATAGACTGTGCTCCTAAGGACACTTTCTAAATGATAGCTGCCAGGTCCTCAGATCTATAAGCATCTGTGGGACACTATGTGGGTATGGGGGCCTGTGATTGCCCTCACTGGTGACTCGCTTCATCCTCAATTTCTAGGTCTGACTGTGAGTCCCAGGAAGACAGACACCCCATATAGCCCTGCATCTTACCAAGCAGACCCCATACAAGCCCCAACGTAAATGGGTTTTGAAAATTTGGGTAGAGACTGGATATTGTCTTTTATAGTTTCTTCCTATCTAACACGCACAATGTGAATACCCCTTATCCAAAAATGTTGTTTTCAGAATTTAAATCTTTCTTCACAATACAGAGTATTTGCATATAGATATTCTGTAATAAATGATCTCAATTATAACTATGGTTGATGTAGCATTCATATGCCTGCAATTTGTGTATATATGTTAATGGAAAGTTCATAATCTTTGATATTTCTGCATGTGATAAGGATATGGCATTGCACTTTCCAGGGACTTTACGAAGTCCATGCTGAAAAGCTTCTGTTTTTTGAATCTCTGAAGAGGTAAGATTTTTGGATTAGGCAGTTTGAATCTACAACTCACAAATCAACAGAATCCACGTGGCTATAAGCATCCAAATTCTATTAGGTTCCCAGACAGGACCTAATTCATAGAACTATATTTTAGTTCTCACCAATAATCTCAGCTATTTCGAGCTAGAGGCAGGATGATCAAACTTTGAATTGTTCCCCAACAGCCCATGGAGTTTGGGGCTACCCTGGACTAACGTATTCCCTGTCTCAAAGACAATTTCAATGTTCCCTTTTTCCCTTTTCTTAGAATGCTTTGACTTATAATGGTTTTTAAGTTAAGCAATTGAAAATTACAATGTTCCTTTTTTCCCATTTCATAGAATGCTTTGACTTAGAATGGTTTTTAATTTAAGCAATTGAAAATGGTTTTCAAAAGCAAAAATAGTGAAAGAAATGAAGGCTGACTTTGTGTAGCCATCATGCATCATGTTTTAATTCTTTATTAACCTTTGACTATAACTTGCATGCACATGCAATCATACTTACTTGTCCATAGCATCCATGCATGTGCACTCACCCTTACTTGTCCATCACTTGAATGAATGCATGTGTTCTTACCTCTTGCCTGACATGTTCTAGGGATCATGTTTGTTTAGCCATATGTTTTCAAATTTATGCTGGTTAACAAATTTTGTTGGAGCTACAATTTATCCTGATTCTCTGCTCACTACATAACCTATAACAAAAAGGCTCATGGATTGTCATCACTTCTGCCAACTCTAGAGTCCTCAGCATCCCCCAGCTCATCAACCCACTTACCTGGGAGAAGTAGTAAGAGGCCTGATATGAAGACTTGAGGAAGCATCATGGTGTTGACCTGAAGGACAATGAGAAGACATTCTGTTGGCTGTGGCACTCGGCATACTCTATGGGGGCAAATCTTCATTCTATTTATTAATCACTCAGGCCTCTCTTTCAGGGACCCTTGCCCTCCTAAACACTGTCTTCTTTCCTGGTTCCTTCCTCAACTACAGCCATAATCTCACTTCTGGCCATGACAAAGAAGGCAGCAAACAGAGAAAACTGAAGGCTGGGACAAGAGTGCGTTCTCTTGGTAGAACTCTAAGCAAAAACCAGCCTTCTAATGGCAAAGATGTGCTTGCTTCCCTGTGAACACCGAGCTTTTTCTGCTTAGATCTACACTGGTTTGTCTCTGAATCTCAACCAAAAAACAAAACAAAACAAAACAAAACCAAGGAAATCAAAACACCAACAAGAAAGACAGAATGAGACTATCAAGCACGTCTCATACTTCCTAAAACAGTGACTTAGACCACATCTTCCTGGGGCTATCTAGAGACAACCAAAAAAGCACCAGGTACAAATATAGATCTTCCATAACTAGATCCTCTCCATGCACAGATTTCCTCCTAGGGAAATTCTATCATTAATGTTTGCTCAGGTTTTGGAGAATCTGCTGTGAAGGAGACAATCAATGTGCTCTTTATGCACAGGCAAAACATCCTTTCATAACTTGTAAGACCAATAATTTTCTGCCATTAATGGGTGATGTTACTTGTCTTCAGATTCCAATATCTGGATTTCAACTTTTGTTTCTTGATTGGTAACAATAAAAACATGAGTAAGCCTGCCTAGTATATCATTAACTCCACTTAAGGTCAGAAGATTCCAAGATATCCTCTCAGAGAGCTGAATGTGCCCTATTACCAGTCTTAAAGAAGGAATGGCTTTCCTGAAGGCCCCATGAGCTCAGGATCTTCAGCACTGGGGTCCTGCACTATTACACTAACAGTCCCTTTACTTAGAAGAGATCTGAAAACTAATGCTGCAAACTGGTGTTCAAACAATGATTTTAATGAACATCTTAATCATCTTATTTATTAAACTGGACAGTGGTGGCACAAGTCTTTAATCCCAGCACTTGAGTAGCAGAGGTAGGAGGATCTCAATTAATTTGAGACTAGCCTGGTAAACAAAGTAAGTTACTAGACAGCTTGGACTGTTGTACACAGAAACCCTGTCTTGAAAAACCAAAAAATTTGGATTAAATTCATTTCGTGCCAGGTAGAGAATGAACATGCCAATGGGCCCACAAGGTCAGAGGACAACCCTGAGTACTGGGTTGTGTCAGTCTATAAGGCTAATTCTGAGGGTTGAACTTAGAATTGGTGGCAAGAGCCTTTATATGCCAAGGCATCTGGTGGGCTTGTTTGAGGGCTAAATTTTTCCCCTGTCCAAATTAGGAGAACAAATGCTAAAGTGGCTCACACACAATTAAAACTTGCCTCCTTCATTTGAAAAGCAAAATGTTTTAATACTAGATTTACTATGACCTCCTACTAGACCCAATCCCAATGTCCTTAAGAAGGATTTTTGAAAAGATGTTTATTTCAATGCAGTGAATATTGATAAACTCAGGATGGGGAAGTATAATTCAGTAAAATAGGGGTGTAAAACATCCAGAGTTGTGCAAGCAACGTATAAGGAAATGTGACCAACCAATGAAGAAATTCAAGGACAATTAGACAGATGGTAAGTGTGTAATCAGAACATTGTCTTTCCCCCTGAGAACACTACCTTGAAGCACAAATTCTTATTGGTTTTAATAATAAAAACCCAAAGTGAGATGTAGGAGTTAATAGTAAAATATCAGAGAAACAGAGCAGCCAGCCATTAGTTCTTACCTCTACTGAATCCTCTGACCAAAGGTGCGATCCTGTTCCTAGGAATGCTCAGACTGAGTGCCATGAGATCCTGTCTCCTCCTTATATTCCTCTGTGCCCACCCAATTCTCCCCAGTCTCCACCTCCCTAGGGCTGGGATTAAAGGTGTGGCTCCCAAATACTTGGATTGAAGCTGTGAGTAACTGCCACCTGCCTGTTTGCGTTTCAGATTGAATCTAATGTATCCCTGGGTGACCTTGAACTCACCAGATCTCTGTGTATCTCTTAAAACTGAGCACTGGTATTAAAGGTGTGTCCACCATTGCTCGACTGATCTGTTGCCCTTTCTTGCCTGCAGGCAAATATGCAGGCAGAACACTAATACCTAGTAAATAAATCAAAAAATAAAAAATTGAATCTAGCAGAGCGCTCAGAGTGTTTAAAGGTTTGTTGTTTTTGTTTTTGTTTTGTTTTGTTTTATTGAGACAGGGTTTCTCTGTAGCTTTGGAGCATGTTTTTGAACTTGATATGTGGAACATAGTGGCCACAGAACTACAGAGATCTGCCTGCCTCAACATCAGGAGTCCTGTGATTAAAGGTGTGTGTTACCGCTTTTAAAGTTTAAAGAATTTATTCTATTCATGCAGGAGGACTCCTGCAGTTGCATAGCAGTCTTACTCATCTTACCCTTGGAAGAACAGAGGGAAAAAACACCCAGAAATCATACAGCAAGCTTCAAGAGTTTAAGGGTATGGTAGAGGGGAATGGAAACAATTTTAATTTGGTCTGAGGGGCCTAAAAGGACTTGCTAATACATTCACAGAGAAGGTGGGGGTTGAACAAAGTTGAGAAGAGTTAGCCAACCAGACATGTGAGGGGAGAAGGAAGAGGAGGGCAAAGGTGCAGATGCAGGAGATTGTCTGTGGCCAGGAAGGGACAGTAATGCAAAGAAGCAAGGGGTAGGCCTTGGGACTCAGGAGCTACTTTTTGAATACTCTCCTTTTTCCAAAGACAGTGTCCTTGTTAGGGTTTAGGGGTGTCAGGACCTGCTGCCTTCTGGGGACTGCTCTGACTTTCTGGTTGGCAAGCGAGGGCTCCAGAGGGTCTGTGGTAGGAATTCAGTGTGGAAGAGAAAACAGAAAGTAGTATGATTAATGAAACCAAGACACTCATGTCAGTGGTCCCAGAAGGCAAAGCTACCTGGGCTTTCTGTCCACTGGGAGTCTAAAGAGGATGAGTTACTGAGGCCTGAGCTGTTCATTGCAGGAGGGACTGTCAGCAGGGAAGGGACGAGCAGCTCCCACCACAGGTTCTGGAGGGAATAATCAGGATTTTGGTCATGTTCAATGTGAGATGTATTTGTAATCACAAAGGAGGAAGTTCTAGGATAAACATTTCCTTTGGGAGTAACTGGCTTAGAAGTGGAATTTGAAAGGAGAAGCCTGAATTAGGTACTTTGTGGAATGCCTTTACTGAAGCTGTTGAAGTTTTTGGGTGCTGAGGCAAATCCCTGGTGCCTCCTCAGATTGGCCTTTCTTCAAAAGGGCAGCAGAGAAGAGATGCCCACACACAGGCAGAATCAGCCCAAGGAGCAAGAAGAGCATAAAGGTGAGGAGGGCCTTAAAGTCAAGGTCAACCTGGTGGTGAAGGAGCATAATTTTACGCAGCAGAGGCAGTTGGATCTCTGTGAGTTCCAGATCAGCCTGGTCCACAGAGTGAGTTCCAGGACTGGCACCATAGGTATTGAGAAATCTCTTTCGAAAAACAAAACAAAACAAAAAAACCCAAAAAATATAAAAAAATAAAAAAGTCAAGGTCAACCAAAGCAAAGGCACTGGCGTGATCCCAAGTCAGAGCTGCAGATATCAGGCCTAAGCTTGGTCCAGGGGACCTTGTAACTGCAAGGATAGTGACCTCCCATTTGGAGACGTCAGTGAAAATGGGTGTAAGGAAGATGAAAACAAGGCAATAGAAGGAAACCCAGAAGTAAGGGTCTATGAACTGAAGCTCTCGGTACAACTGGTGTCTAAGCAACTTTGACAAGGGCTCAAGACTGTGAGCTTGACAGAGGAGAACGACATCCTGATGGTGGAGTGATAGAATCCTGAAGGTCTGAGCGAAAGTAATCTCGATTTATTTTACATTTTTGAATAGCATTAGCTACTAAGTTCAGCTTCTAATAATGTAACTTTTACTTAAAACCTGAAATACAGGCTGGTTTGGGTTCATATAGCTTTACCTACTATGAGGCTTGGAAGACAATAAATGCAGTATTCTACGGCCAAAATCTCTGTCCCTTGGTGTAGTCCCTGCCTCAAGACTCTCCAGTGTATTTGATTGTTTGTTTGTTATTTTTTTTCCTTTATTTAGTTATTTTAGGCTATCTTACTGAACCTGTAGCTTGTTCTCTCTCATGGTGGTCTGTCACCTATAGAGACCCTGCTCCTCAGAATGCTGCTATTACAGCATGAACCAACCCACTCAGTCTACCTCCATGCTTTGTATAAACACTGACACCTGGTTCATTTCCTGGACTGTCAAAAGTCCACATTTGGTCTGGAAGCACAGAGCTGTAGCCCAGCATCTAGGAGACTGGGGCCAGAGGATCATAAACTTAAGGCCTATCTAGGCTCCCTGAGTAACGTAGTAAGATCCTGTCTCAAAATGAAAAATGGGATGATGAGTTTGGGAGACTGGAGTTCTAGGTGAGTGGCAGAGACAAACTGGTTGCAATAGCTAGCACACAGAAATTCGGCACAACAACAACAACAACAACAACAAAAGAGCCAGGTATGGTGGCACATATTTTTTCTCCTACAACCTAGAGGCAGAGACTCACAGATCTCTGTATTTTCCAGGCCAACAAGGTCTGCATATTGCCCAGTACCAGCCAGATGCAAATACATTAATTGATAAATCTTTAAGAAAGAAGGAAGTTCATATAGTTTTTTTTCCATTGTGGAGTACCAGTAGGGACTAGTTGATGTCCCAAATCCATGGTCACTCAAATTTGGATCATACATAATCAACTATTTTATTTTTAACAATTTTATTTCTTTTTTACATTCCAGTCAACTACTATATTGCCTTCTTAGACAAGAGCCCATATTTTTATATAGCAGAGTTTGATAATACACAAAAGCAACATGGATGCAAGGAAACATGCATGAACACACCCACCCACTAACACACACACACACACACACACACACACACACACACACACACACACACACACTCACAAACACATATAACTTGGCCGCAGGGAAAGATGCAGGCACACAGGCTGAGGGGACCAGCTCCCGGTTTTGTCAGCCATTACTGTCTAACACATGGTTGCCTGACCTTGCATTGGTCACTAGGAGGTCAGATGCCTGCCTCATGGCAAGAAACCAATCAGAAGTTAGCTGGTGGTGCTCTATGCCTTGAGGCTCTGGGTGTGCTTTACAGACAAGTGCACTGTAATGACATGCAGAGCATAGAAACTGTCCTGGGTGCGCCTATGGGCCATAACAACCATTTGAGCAATCAACACTGGGCAAGTCCCCAAGCCTGGAGGCACACCAATCCTGAGCCTGTGTCTAACCCTAGACACTCCCCTTACACTGCCGTATAAGACCTTGTCCTTTGGTTTCTGGGGGTCTTTTCCCCCTGCCATCTGCCCTGGTGGGTGGATGCAAGACTTAAGCTAATGGGGTTAGTTCATTAAACAACTGCAATAAAGCATCTTTAGCTTTGCATCAAGTTCTCACCTCTGCCTGATGATTGGAGTCACTGCATTACTGAGTGGTCACCAGGGGCAGGCACCCCGTTGGGGGGTCTTTCAATGCATATACACACAAAGAGATAGGTAGAGTACCCGGCCATGAATCAAAGGATTTTTATTTTTGTTTTGTTTTGTTTTGTTTTGTTTTGAGACAGGGTTTCTCTGTGTAACAGACCTAGCTCTCCTTGAACTTGCTCGGTAGACCAAGCCTTCCTTGAACTCATAAGAGATCTGCCTGCCTCTACCTCTCTAGTACTGTGATTAAAAGTGTGCACTACCACCACTCAGAGGGGTTTTGGGGGGACAAAAGGGGAGAGATTATACAAATTCTCCAATAGCCCACAGTGGCTTCTAAATCACACTGCAGCACAGTTGGTTTGAACCTCAGCTCCTTCCTCTGTCTCCCAGGAGCAGGGATTTGCCAACAGGAAGCAATTAGTTGTTGTTGTTGTTGTTGTTGTTGTTGTTGTTTTTAATGATAAAATCAAAATTATAGAAGCTTGGAGAATAGTTTAGCTGGTAGATGGTTTCCTTAGCAAGCAAGAAACCCAGAGTTTAATCTTCCTCCTCAGATGAACTAGGCCTGGAGGTATATTCCTGTAATCAGCACAAGGGAAGGGAAGCTCTGAACTTCAAGATCATCCACAGCAAGGCTTCCATTGTGAGGAAACCTGGGAATAAAGAGGCCCTGTCTTCACCAGGTGGTAGAGACCCACCCTGTAATCCCTCTGTAAATTCAAGGTCAGCCTGATCTATAAGCACTCCACAGTTCCCAGAAAGTGAGGGAAAAGACCAGGTCTGATGGACAGCCTGAGAAGACAAAGTTCTCCAAATAAAAGAGCTGCATTTTTAGAGAAGGAGCACACTAATTTTCAACATAAGTTAATACATTTTTGCTGAGCAGTGGTGGTGCAGGTATTTAATCCCAGTAATTGGGAGGCAGATGCAGGTGGATTTTATTGAGTTTGAAACCAGCAAATATATAAATAACACGTTTTTTAGGATATTCACAACTTTTTCTCTAAATATCTCCCCAACACTTAAAGAGCTCAGTGACTTCTTGGTCATTGAAAAATGAAATCCAGGAGCCAAAGAGATGGCTCAGTGGTTAAGAGCACAGTCAGCTCTTTCAGAGTACATGGGTTCAATTCCCGGCACCCACATGGAAGTTCACAACAACATATCTGCATTTCTAGGAAACCTGACATCCTCACACAGACATAGATGGTGGCAAAACACCAATGCACATTAAGTAAAAATAAATTATTTAAAAATTAAAAACAGCTGGGCAGTAGTGGCACACACCTTTAATCCCAGCATTCTGGAGGCTGAGGCTGTCAGATCTCATGAGTTAGAGACCAGCCTGTTGTAAGAAGTGAGTTCAAAGACTGAAAGGTTCAGGCTTTAATGTTGACTGCTCTACCTCTTTAAGAGACAGACCCAAGCCACAGAGAAAAGGTATGGGCATGTACAGTGATGTGCTACTATTGAGCAATGTCAGTCCATGTGGGGAATGCTTTTACCATGTTTGAAAAAGTATCTTTAAAAATAGGAAATACTCTGGACAGTGGTGGCTCATGCCTTTAATCCCAGCAGACTGGAAGCAAAGGTAGGAGGATCTTTGTAAGTTTGAGGCCATCTTGTCTACAGAGTGAGTTCCAGCACATCCAGGGCTACACAGAGAAACCCTATCTCAAAAAACTAACAAAACAAAAACTAGAAGGAACTTTTATTCTCTCCTAACAGGCCAGGTCTTAGTAAAGTCAGTTTTCCCAGATTCCACTGGGGTATTGGTCTTTCAGTCCCAACCCTTCCTGGGTAAGGGCTGTCTGTTTTGGGTTCATTTGAGCACAAACCTGTCCTCTGGCTGAGACATCTTGCACTAGGCGGTCCAACATACCTTTGTCAGAAAACTCTTAAATTTTTGTGGACATCCCCACTTCTCCCCTCCTACCGTGCAAAATGGGTGCCTGGTGAAGGTTAGTTATCAACAGATGTGCTAGTTGTTTCTGGGAGAAAGATCTTTCCTCCTAGTGTCTTCCGTCAGCCTGTGTGTTTGAACTGTCCAGTTTTCCTTTAGCACAGAGTCTTAGGCAGCAAAGAGTCATAATAATTCATCAAAATATCAATAGGTACCACTAGTCTTAGGCCTGTTTTTCAGGCAGCCAGGTGAGAAGCCCATCAGTGAAGGACAGCAATTTGTAGGGGAAACCAAATAGCTTCCAGGAGAGCCAAGATCTTTAAAACTCTTTTTCCCAGCCGTGAGAAGTCCTCTTTCTCCATAGATCATAACATGGATGTGCCCAGTATTAAAAGCATGCCAACTGGTGGTCCATGTATATGGTTGTGGACTTTTCATTTGCCCCTCTGAGAGCCTGGGTCAGAACAATCAGTTCTGATTTCTGGGCTAAGGTACCTGGCTTGAGCTCAAATCATTTTGGTTAAAGTAACAACTACAGCTCCCACATACCTGATTTCATCTTTCTTCTCCTGACAGTCATGGATGAGTATCTGTGACTTCAGAAAAAGCAGTAGCTAAATTGATGGTGTTGGGTTCCTCAAACTGAACTGGAGGGTGACCCAGGTATATGGCCTGGCACTGGGTCACAGTGGCATTAGACAGCCAGCATTCTGGTTCTCCTCAAAGGAGGGCCTTTACCATGTTGTGGCATGCTGTGAGTTTAAGAGCTTGACCCAGAGTTAACTTGATTGTTTTCATTAAACTAGCTTCCATAGATCCTAGATAGGAAGGTCATCCAGTGGCTATAGGGCCCAATTGTTTGGACGGGTATGTCACAGAGTGTTTCTATTGCCCAGAGTTTTGCTTAAAACCACTTTTGTATTTCCTTAGTCTTAGTCCAAATTTGGGGCTTAGTGCAAAATTTGTGCTGGTGTATAGAGGCCCTGGTATTTGCACAGAGGTCTGCAAATAGGTATCCAGAATCAGCAATGCTCAGATGCACCTAGAAATTCTTGTACCTGTCTCTTAGTCTTTGGAGTGAGGATCTGCAGGATGGCAGCAATCCTATTCCGAGACAATCTCCTTTTGCCTCCCTTCAACTGGTAGCCAATCTTAGCCCCCATTTTATAACTCAAGTTCTATAAATCTTGCAGCAGTCTCCCAGTGGCTCCTTTATAATCTATTTTCCCAGAAAACCTCAATGGAAAGGCAGCAAGGCTACAGTAACTGTCTTTATATCCTACAGCAACCTGGTCCAAGGTATGTTGCCAATAATAATTTCCCTCTGGGTCTGTCCATTTAAAAGCAAAGATGGATTGTCCCACCTCTACCAATGGAAGGCTGAAGGACACATCTATCATGTCCAAGACAGTGTACACTTGTTTCTCTCAAAGAATCAGACACATGAGATTCAAAAGTCCCAGGTTTCTTCACAGCCAGGAGACATGTATTACAAGGTGGCTGGCAGGGCACCAGGATGCCTGTCTCTTCAAGCCAGGCAATATGGACTGCAATATTCTCCTTTTGTTTCCATGGTTGTTGGGTACTGTTTAAACTGGACAGAGGTAGCTAAACTGGATAGTTGAACAATTAATTATAGGAGTTTGGCGTTGGACCAATCCTGGTGGTTTGGTTTATTCTGAAAGGGTAAGACATAAAAATTTTGCTGGGTCTAACTCTGTCTCGTCATCAGAGAAGGTAGCAGTTGCTTTCACTTAATATGATAGGTCTTGTCAAAAACAGTTCTCTGTTGAAACTGGAACCTACTTATACCTTTGTTTTATTCTTTAAAACTTTTTTTTTAATATCTGGGGCTGACTGGTTAACAAAGGACATCATTTTAGCAGTTGTTTTTAATCCTTTAAAAAGGACCTAGTAATTTTGTTTAAAGTCTCCTTGTTCAGTGTTGGACACAAGGGAGAAACTATTCTGCCCAGGCTGTATTGTCTGGCATTGTTTTGTTTTCTTAACTGGTTTTCAGAGAAGAGTGGGATATGGATCATTGATTGAAACAAAGACACAGACTTCAAAAAAAAAAAAAAAGAAGGGAATGAAACTTTTCTTTTCCTTTGGGCTCAGTGAAGGGGAACTTTCTGCCTTTCCTGATGCTGTTTAGAGGAAAACTAGGGCAGAGCATAGGGAATGCTCTTCTGGAAGAACTATTTCCCCCACTCTGAGTGCAATCCACATAGCTGGTAGGGCACTTGACTGAGATGTCCAGGACCTGATTCTCCCCACCTCCACAAATGAACCAAGCCTACATGAACTAGAATCAAGCAAAATAAAAAATAAATAAGAAAATAAATAAATATGGAAGCACTTCTCTTCCAGATTGATAAAGTGAAAGGATATCTCTGGTGACTTGGCACAGCCAAAATGATTTAGGTCACCTAAAATAGGGGCCACAGGTCTTAAGCTGCATGGAATCGGTTCACACCCCAGAAAAAGCACCTGTTCAATACCACAAAACAAAGCAGACAGAAACACATAGTAAGACAAAGACACACACATACCCCATGAGCATAACCAGGGGTGGCCAGCATACATTCATACATCTGAACAAACACAAGAATCCAATGATGTCTCATATGGATCTTGGACACTGCATCAGCAGCTGTGTCTGACCTCTCTTTTGTGTCCAAACAGAAGGCACATTTACCAGAGTTATCTCTGAAGGTGACCGACCAGGTGACTTTCTAATTTGTTTTCTTTAGGGGTAGAGGTGTTAAACCCCTATGAAGCATTGGGCAGTAGATGAGCAAAGGGAGCTCTGGTAATGTGGGATATTTGAGGTTGCACATGCCCTGGAAGTCTCCCAATCACCACACTCTTCCTCCATCCAAGGGCGTCCTAGACCCTCACACCATATTGAACTGGATTCTTCAGCTAAATTTCAAAAGTTAAACACAAACTAAGGGTCCATGCTGGAATAAAGTATAGTATTAATGGGGTGGACCATGTATCCTGGATCAAGGACAGAGTGTGATTAGTTCACAGTGAGGAAACTGTGTCTGCTACGGTCTCTGTTCATCTGTCAAGCCAGTTTCCCAGACCCAAAGACCAGGTTTGGGAAGTCAGGCACTATCACCACATCCTCTGCTAGGAATGATTCAGCAGATTAATGGACTACAATTGATGTGCTTTTACATCTGTTGCCCCCACCCTGCAGCATCTCAGGAACTAGACTTGAAAAGTGGACCTTGTTCTATCAACAGCCCTGAGAAAAGTACTTAGCACTTGATGAAATCATGAAAAATTGTAACACAATATGCCCATGGCCTGAGAGCCTACATGTAGTAAGGGAAAGATATCTGGCCAAATGTACTGGTGAGCTTGAAAAAAATAAATGTGTTTTCAGTTTTCAAAGTGAAGAAAGAGTTTTTATTCCTGAAAGTGAAGTGCTCAGCCCCTTGCTTTGGCAGCCATGACAGGCTTAAGAAAAGACCCAGCAAGATGTAGGCCCCTGACTCATCAGCAAGACCTTACTGACCTTGCCCTAATCACTGGGAAGCAACCACCAGATTCCCTCCATAAGTTAAGTAACCAATAAGAAGGTAGCTGTCAGGCTCTGGATGTGCTTTACTGATAATAGTGGAATGTGGGGCATAGAAACTCTTCTACAGCTGCAGCAGACCAATCATGTCAGGACAGGTTCCCCAAGCCTGAGACTGTTGCTATGTAACTAGTGGACACCCAGAACCTCCCCTTGCTCTACTCAAAATCCTACCCTGCCCCACTGCTATTCAGTGTCCCTCCAGCCTGCTGTGTCAGTCGACTTGAGGACCAGAGTTAACTTGTAAATTAAAAAGAGTCTTTGCATTTGCATCCTATCTGGTCTCTTGGTAGTTTTCGGGGGTGGCAGGTGGTGGTGGTAGGGGTGGTTCAGAGTCTCGGCAAACAAAAGTACATAGCTTAAGTCAGACAATTATTCAGTGTCCTATCTGCATTACTATCAAAGATGTGCACACAGTTCTCAAAGAGGAACTCCATGTTCTTATGTTGCTCCATATGTTATCAAAAAATTCATAGAATTTAAATGTGGTATCTAATGGGCATGCTGCCACATAATTTTATTTCCAGCACTCAGAATTTGAAGTTAGGAGAATCTCTGAGACA
This sequence comes from Cricetulus griseus, assembly GCF_003668045.3. Classification (NCBI taxonomy): domain Eukaryota; kingdom Metazoa; phylum Chordata; class Mammalia; order Rodentia; family Cricetidae; genus Cricetulus; species Cricetulus griseus. Next base: position 61,415,175 of record NC_048600.1, read on the forward strand.
TTGTGGCTGGCCTGGGCTACATAGAGAAATCTTGCCAAGCTGAGGGTATAGTTTGAAACATATCTCAAAAAAGAAAAAAATAAAGGCTAAGTATTGTGATGAACTAGTCCATAGAAAGTTATAAATAACAGAATCCTTGGTGTCCTGAAAGTTTCAGATTGAAAGAAAATTTAATAAAACCCACAAGACTGATACATTGCTGGCATTTTTAACAAAATTCCTCTGGGATATTTCTATTGAATCTCTCACTTGATTTTTTTCTATAGGATAGGAAAAACACAGATACCAAGTATATCACAGGGGAACATGATTATTTTAAAGATGTATCAGACAACATGCAAAATAAAAAATAGATTCCTGGTGGTAATAATATGAAAATCATTAACTCGGCTCTAACTCAGCATCTGCTATTACTGCAATATCTGCTAGGGTGGGGACTGGAATATTTTCACTGCTAAAAATCTTCTCACTGGTCATCCCTCATTGGGATGTCCACTGTCCACCAAGGTAAGGGTGGACATGATAACAGCAAATAGATGGCTTGAGCAAAGAGGTATCCTTTGTTACTATTGATACATAGTATTGGAGCCATATAAATGACCTGTTTTTCACTGAGACCAACATACTTTCACAGAATGTCCCTATTCACTGTGTTCTTGAATTCCAGCATGATTTGGAAATTCTAGGTTGGACAGACAGAAAGATTTCCAGACCCCTTCATGCCTTTCCTGCATCTCCAGGAAAACTGAATACCAGAGCAGGAACCACAATCTCAGAGGCCTGAAGCCAACAGGCAGGATTCAGGAAGGAGGAAGAAAAGTCAAGCATGGATGGCCCTACTCGTGGCCATATCACTCTAGAACACATGCTGATCTTGATAAGTCTTTCTAGCAAAGCTACAAATCAGTGTAATCATTGCTAAACACAAGCTTTGATGTGTAACTGCTGCAAATGGAAGTAACAGAAATCCCTGTAATTTAACACAACCATTTTTGGAGCAGACAAGGGAAGCCCCATTTGGCAAACCCAGAAAGCAACTTCTTACTATATGACCTCCCAAGAAACCATCAATAAGACACATGCTTATTTTCTAGTACTCTATAGAACAGCAGTCGAATGTGAAGTGAGATCTAGCATCCCAATCTCCTATTGGCCGAGAGACTCTAATTGGAGTCAGGATTACTCAAACTGAAATACAAATTATTACCGTCTTGCAAATGTGTTCTTCTCAACAACTGGGCTGACAATGAAGATACCAACACAACAGTCCCTGTACTTAGATGGCATCAGAAAACTAATGCTGCAAACTGGTGGCCAAACAATGATTTTCATGAACATCTTAAACATCTTATTTATTAAACTGGACAGTGGTGGCACAAGTCTTTAATGCCAGCACTTGAGAAGCAGAGGCAGGAAGATCTCAGTGAGTTTCAGACCAGCTTGTTAAACAAAGTAAGTTCCTAGACAGCTTGGACTGTTGTACAGAGAAACCCTGTCTTGAAAAACCAAAAAAAAAAAAAAAATGCATTAAATATATTTCCTGCCAGGCAGTGGATTAACATGCCAAAGGACCTTCAAGGTTAGAGGACAACCATGAGTAGTGGGTTCTGTCATTCTATAAGGCCAGCTCTGAGGGTTGAACTCACAATTGGTGGCAAGCACCTTTATCTGCCAAGGCATCTGGTGGGCTTGCTTGAAGGCTGAATTTTCCCCTTTTCAAAGTAGAACAAATGCTAATGTGTCTCTCACACAATTAAAACTTGCCTCCTTCATTTGAAAAGCAAAATATTTTAATATAAGTTTTACTATGACCTCCAACTAGGCAAAATCCCAATGTCCTTAAGAAGGATTTTTGAAAAGATGTTTATTTCAATGCAGTGAATATTGATGAGGGAAGTATGATTCTGTAAAACAGGGGTGTAAAACACCCAGAGTTGTGCAAACAACGTACAAGGGAATGTGACCAACCAATAAAGAAATCACAGACAATGAGACAGATGGTAAGCGTGTAATCAGAACATTGTCTTTCCCCCTGAGAACACTACCTTGAAGCACAAATTCTTATTGGTTTTAATAATAGAAACCCAAAGTGAGATGTAGGAGTTAATAGTAAAGTATCACAGAAACAGAGCAGCCAGCCATTAGTTCTTACCTCTACTGAATCCTCAGACCAATGGTGGGATCCTGTTCCTAGGAATGCTCAGACTGAGTGCCTTGAGTTCCTGTCTCCTCCTTATATTCCTCTGAGCCCAGCCAAATCTCCCCAGTCTCCACCTCCCTAGGGCTGGGATTAAAGGTGTGTGGCTCCCAAATACTTGGATTTAAGGTGTGAGTAACTGCCACCTGGCTGTTTCTCTTTTAGATTGAATCTCCTGTATTCCTGTGTTATCTTGAACTCACTGAGGTCTGTCTATCTCTTAATCTTGATAACCGGTATTAAAGGTGTGTCCAACATTAACTGGCTGTTCTGTTGCCTTTTTTACCTCATGCAAATATGCAGGCACAACACTGAATACCTAGTAAATAAATAAAAAAATTAACAATTAAATCTAGCAGAAATCTCAGCGTGTTTAAAGGGTTTTTGTTTTTGTTTTTTGTTTCGTTTTGTTTTTGCTCTATTGGGATAGGTTTTTTTCTCTAGCTTTGGAGCCTGTCCTGGAACTTATTCTGTCTACCTGGGTGGCCACAGACCTACAAAGACCTGCCTGCCTCAGCTTCTGGAGTCCTCTGATTAAAGCTGTGTGTTATCACATTTAACATTTAAAGCATTTATTCTAGTCATGCAGGAGGACACCTGCAGATGCACAGCAGTCTTCCACATCTTACCCTTGGTTGAACAAGTGGGAAAAAGACCCAGAAATCATACAGCAAGCTTCAAGAGTTTTACTGTATGAGAGAGGGTAATGGGTACAATTTTAACTTGGGCTGAGGGGTCTGAAAGGACTTCCTAAAATATTCACAGAGTAGGAGGGGGTTGAACAAAGTTGAAGAAGTTATCCAACCAGAGATGTGAGGGGAAAACGAATAGGTAGGACAAAGTTGAAGATGCAGGAGAGTGCCTGTGGCCAGGGAGGGACAGCAATGCAAAGGAGAAAGGGGCAGCCATTGGGACTCAGGAGCTACTGTTTGAGGACTCTTCTGTTTCCAAGGACAGTATTCTTGTTGGGTTTAGTGGTGTCATAACCTGCTGCCATCTGGGGACAGTCCTGACTGCCAGGCTGGCAAACAAGGACACCTTAAGGTCTGTGTTAGTAATTCAGTGTAAAAGAGACAATAGAAAGTAATATGAAACAAAGACTCTCAAGTCGGTGGTCCCAGAAGGCACAGCAAACTGGGCTTTCTTTCTGCTGGGAGTCTAAAAGGATGAGTTACTTAGGCCTGAGCTGTGCATGGCAGGAGTGAATGTCAGCAGGGAAGGGAGGAGCAGCTCCCACCACAGGGTCTGGAGGGAATAATCTGGGTTTTGGTCATGTTCAATGAGAGATGTATTTGTAACCACAAAGAAGCAAGATCTAGGATAAACACATCCTTTGGGATTAACTGGCTTAGAAATAGAATTTGAAGGGAGAAGCATGAATTAGGTACTTTGGGGAATGCCTTTACTGAAGCTGATGAAGTTTTTGTGTGCTGAGGCAAATCCCTGGTGCCTCCTCATATTGGCCCTCCTTCAAAAGGGCAGCAGAAAATAGGTGCCCACACACAGGCAGAATCTGCCCAAGTAGCAAGAAGAGCAAAAAGGTGAGGAGGGCCTGAAAGTCAAGGTCGACCTGGTGGTGATGGAGCTTGCATTTCACCCAGCAGAAGCATTTGTATCTCTGTAAGTTCCACATCACCCTCGTCTACAGAGTGTGTTCCAGGCCTGCACTATAGGTACTGAGAAACCCTGTCTGGAAAAACCAAACAAAACAAAACAAATAACAACAACAAAAAAAAGTTGAGGCCAAACCAAGGCAAAGGCACTGGCAATGATCCCAAGTCAGAACTGTAGACTTCTAGGCCAAGGTTGGTACAGGGATTCTTGCAACTGCAGGGCCAGTGACTCCACATGTTGGAGACATCAGTGAAAATGGGTTTAAGGAAGATGAAAACAAGGCAATAGCAGGAAACCCAGATCTAAGGGTCTGTGAACTGAAGCTCTGTGCAAATGGTGTCTAAGCAGCTGGACAAGGGCTCAAGATCCCTAAGACTGTGACCTTGACAGAGGAGAAGGACATCCTGATGTTGGAGGAATAGAATACTTATGGTCAGAGCCCAAGTCATCTCAAGGTATTTTACATCTTTGAATAGCATTAGCTACTAAGTTCAGCTTCTAACAATGTAACTTTTACATAAAACCTAAAATACAAGCTTGGTTGGGTTCATAGAGCTTCACCTACTCTAGGGTGGGAAGGCAATAAAATGCAGTATTTTATGGCCACAAATCTCTGTCCCTTGGTGTAGACCCTGCCTCCTGACTCTCCTGAATGTTTGTTACTTTGTTTGTTTGTTTTTTCCTTTATTTAGTTATTTTTGGAGGTCTTACTGAACATGGAAGTTCTTCTCTTTCAGAGTTGTCTGTTACCCATAGAGACCCTGCTTCTCTGAATGCTGGGAATACAGCACCACACAACCCACCCAGTCCAACTCTGTGCTTTTATAAACACTGACACTTGGCTCAGGGGACTTGAATGTTTTCATTGCTCAAAATCTTCTCACTGGCCACCCATCATAGTGATGTCCACTGTCCAAGGTAAGTGTGGTCATGATAACAGCAAACAGATAGGGTGAACAAAGAGTTTCCCCTATTGTTACTATTGATAGCTAGTATTGGAGCCATATATATGATCTGTTTTTCAATGCGTCAAACATACTTTCAAAGGATGTCACTAGTCACCTTGTTCTGGAATTCTAGCATGATTTGGAAATTCCATGTAGGACAGACAGAAAGGTTTCCAGACCCCTTCATGGCTTTCCTGCAGCTCTAGGAAAAGAGATCAATCTTCACAATCTCAGAGTCCTGCAGCCACCAAGCAGGAATCAGGAATGAGGCAGGAGAGGCAGGCATGGATGGCCCCATCTAGTGGCCTTATCACTCTAGAACACATGCTGATCTGGACAAATCTTTCTAGCAAAGCTGCAAATCAGTGTAATCTTTGTTAATCCCAAGCTTTGATGTGTAATTACTGCAAATGTAAGAAACAGGAAAGACTGTAGTTTAACACAACCATTTTTAGAGCGGACAAGGGAAGCCCAATTAGGCAAACCCAGAATGCAACTTCTTACTATATGACCTCCCAAGAAACCACCAATAAGACACAAACTTATTTCCTAGTACTCTATAGAACAGCAGTGGAATGTAGTGTGAGATACAGATTCCCACTCTCCCATGGGCCGAGAGACTCTAATTGGAGTCAGGATTACTCAAACTGAAATAGAAATTATTACCCTCTTGCAAATGTGTTCTTCTCAACAGCTGGGCTGACAATGTAGACAACAACACAACAGCTTTCTTTACTCTTAGCAAAACCAATATTTCATTGACTGTGACCAACTGATCCACTATCAAAAATGACTTGTCCTTTTAATACAAATTTAAATATAAATAACATCTGGAGACTATTACATATTTGGAACTCTGAATGAACTAGTGATAGTCCCAAAGTATGTGCACCTGGAATAGCACTCCTCTCAGGCAGAGCCTGTGTCCTGCTCCCTACTTGTCCCTCCATTTCTTCAATGTCTCCTTCTAGCTCCTAATTCAGAACCCAGAGCATGAGTATGGAAACACTGATATCAAGTCCAACTGCAGAAGAAATGACACTAATGACTCAATCCCTTGGTCCACTAGTATCCTCCCTAATGTAAGCCTGTGCCAGACTCACCATGGAAACCTCTCCTGACATGAAACACCCATCCTTACCCTATGATTATCCACATAATAATGTATCATATTTCCAGAGCTATGTGAAAGCTTACCCAACTCTAATGGTGACATTAGACTCCCTTCTATTTATCTATGAGGGAACTTAACACCTGCATGTTTTCATGATTGGACCCCTTGGGGAGGCGAGGAAAAGTGCCATTTCAAAATACAATAAAATAGATAAAACATGAAATAATTGATAAATACTTCTAAATTCAGGTGGCTCCCACCACCCACCCTCACTCTAACTTTTCAATCCTATTCCTTTCTTAATGGTTTTAATAAACAAAGCAAGAGTCTGTTTCCTGTTTGAACAATGACTTTATTGACATAAGGACAAACACAGTCTAAAAATGCTCATGTTGGAGAGAATGTACTAGAGTGAGTGGAGAAACTGAAGCAGTGGTGATGTAACAAATAGGATGATGTGGACAGTGACTTTGAGTATACGCAGCTGAGTGTCACCCTCTCTACTACTGCTGGGTGAATACACACAGAAAAGAGTCCCTGAGCTGTAAAGGGGGTTTGAGGGTGGTTGTGCTGTCAAATCCAGTTGCTGTCCTTCCAGAATCAGGCAGAACTTCCTTCCGAAGGCCACTGGTACTCATTCTGTAGGTTAAAGACTGTCTTCAGTTATGTAGAAGTTGTCTTCACCTCAAGACCCCACAACTTCTGTCTTCTGTAAAGATCCAATCTAAGAGATGTGGAATGCTACCAACCTGCAGAGAGAGAGAGAGTTCCCTATCATCACATGGGTGAGTCTATATAGATATATATAACAGCCTGAAGGACATTCATTTTGGTTGAAAGAAATGGCCCTGTGTACATCCAATCTTCAGACAAATTGAAAAGATTGATAGTTGTCAGCACTTGGCACAGAGGAAATACAGGGGACTTACACAAGGGAGACTAACAGAGCGCCCTATGTACAGTAAACTGAGGAGCCAGCAAGGCCAGTGTAGTGCAGTGAGTGAAGTGGACTGGTGTGGAGTGTGGAGACACTGGCTGGACCACAGTTCTTTTACATTCCTGGCACCTTGGAAGTCATCTTGCTTTAAATATTCTGCTCATCAGAGGCTCCCTCAAACAGCTCAGCATCCAACCCTGACATCCCCAGCATACTTCCCTAAAAGCCCTTCAAATGACCTTCCTCCTAGCTTATGTGCTCTGTGATTTACTACTTCAGGTTTTAACAGAATCGGTAGTCAATGAAAGAAAACACTGTATGAAAAAAGAGTGGGTCAGGGAAACACCTTCAATACCAGCTCCAGGAAGCAAACTTAACAACTCAGTGTCTACTTATGGGAGACTAGAATAAAGAGGTCTTTTTCCTGTACTGCCATAAATGCAGAGAAATGAAGAATGTGTCTCTGAGAAGTGAGGGTAACAAGAAAGGGACTTATTAAACTTTACATCATAGAGAATGGGGGACAGGCATTGGGGACACATCAGTTATCCCAGAGTTAATGAGTCTGAGGCAAGAGGATTGCCAGTTCATCCTGGGCTGGGCTACATAGCAGGTTCTATGCCAATCTGAACCACACATTGAAAGCTGATTCAAATCAACAAGCCAATTGATGACTCAATTATTAAAGAATGATTAATAAGACCCTGTTTCAAATCAGCCAAACCAATTGGTGAATCAATTAGTAAAGCATGACTAATATGTAAAAGAGTATAGAGAGACATTCTTAAGATTGTTTTTCAAAAAGAATCAACACAATCCATTCCACTTTACCTCAGAGACCCTGACTTCTTTTTCATAAGAATATACCCAGTGTACAATTGGAGAGGACAATGTAGGAGTGGGCATCACCCACAAATACTCTGTTCCAGAATTTAGCAAGTGGCTTCCCACCAATGTCTAATTTACATCTTACACTAAATACATCCCAGCACATTTTACAGTATGATCGTGGGAAAGCAGTAAGACCCCAATAGTAGGAAAGGAGAGAACACATTTAAGGTCTTAAGTGACCTAAAGCTGTTATGCTTATCCAAAAATCTCTTGTCTCATAGTATTCAATTTTTTATGGAAAGTAGAATCTTTCCTCCTTAATGGAAACAGCTTAAAGACAAATGAGAGGGTTAGCAAACCAGTGTTTCCAAGCACTGCAGGCTATTCCTGGAAGTCCAGCACTTGGATGTTGGAGGCAGGAGATCCTGAGGAAGGTCATCCTGAGCTACCTAATAAATGCAATGCCAGCCTGAACTACATGATGACACAGCAAAAAGCACAAAAAATGAAAACAAAACTAAAAGCAAAACAAAATGAAGACAGAAAAATTAAACCAAAAATAAAATTGTATTAACCCACAGATTGATAAGCTGTGCTTTGTTGATATCCTTGGGAAGCCTTCCCTTTCTGATAAGAAAACAAATGGGGAAGTTTGCAGATTGGTGTTAGGGGAAGGAATGGGGATGCTGAGGGAAGGGAAGCTGGAGTCAGGGTCAGGATGTAAAATAATTGAATGAATAAATAAATAATGGTTTTAGCTGAAAAACTCCAGTAGTAATTAAGCTCTTTGAGATTTTCAGATTAGGAATATTTGAAGACATAGTAGTAATTGTGTTACTTCATTGATCAGAATATTCATCAAATACCTAAATCAGCCATAGAGTTCTGTGGGTCCTAACACATCCCTTGGGGAGTAGATGGCTTACCATGTGTGTCTTGGATCTGAAGATAGAGAAGGTATGTGAGCTAAAAGCCCCTGTGGCTTGTGTCCTTGCTTAAAGGCAATCAGAGAAACCTAGGTCCCCTTCTTTAGGGACAGTTGTGAAATTACTTACCTGTGAAAGCCAGGGCACACACAAACAACAGCAGCATCAGGGCAGCAATGGTGGTGCCAAGAGTGAAGCCCTTATTCATTTTCTCCTCTGGATTCAGTGTAGGGATGGATTCCTAAGACAAAAAAGAAGAAAACAACAGTGGCAATAAGGAAACAGGAGTAAACACAAGAGGCACCAAGTGAGAGGAACAGAAAACACATGCTTGACACTAAACCAGACAGTAGTCTTGGAGGTTCATCTTTACTGGCCTGTGGCTAGTCTAGAATATGCAGGAAGACCCAAGGATCTGAGGTTGTAAAGGCAGTGGAATCCAAGACAATGTAAAAATCAATGCCTGTGACAATGGTAGAAACCTGTTTTAGTATAGTTAAGGTGACTACATAGATAGCTACCTCAGTCAATCATCTAACCAGATGCTTAATGTGGACTCATACATCATGTGTGAGATTTTGTCTGCTTTAAACACATTTTGTGGTTCTTTGTAGACCTGGGAAACCAAATATCCCACTTATGCTCTACAGAGAAAGCACATTGGGCATGTAAATAATCATGTTGAATTCAAATGTCTTTTGTAAACATCAGCCTCCTTTTTTTATTTTTAAAAGATCTTATTAATTGCATATAGTGTTCTACCTGCATGATTGCCTGCACACCAGAAGAGGGCACCAGATATTATTTTAGATTTTATGAACCACATTGTGTTTTTTGGGAATCGAACACATGACCTTTAGAAGAGCAGCCAGCGCTCTCAACCTCTGAGCCATCTCTCCAGGACCAAGGTCAACCTCTTAATTTCTTTATTTTTATATATTTACCGATTTTTTTATCTACAGTTTTTGACACAAGGTGTCACAATATAACCCATATTGTCTAAATGTCCAGGCTGACCTCAAATTGCTGATATTTTGTATTAAATTCCTGAGTCCTGAGAAAAAGGAATATACCACTATATCTGACTTTTTTTTTTCTTTTTGGTTTTTAGAGACTGGTTTTCTATGTAGATATTCAGGCTGCCATGGAACTAGCTCTTGTAGACCAGGCTAGTCACAAACACACAGAGATCCTCTGCCTGTGTCTCCTGGGTGCTGAGATTAAAAGGGTGTGTCACCATTGCTCTGTTTTTTTTTTTAAATAAACACCTGTGAACTAATTTTACAGACATTTTTATCTAAAATTGTATCCTAGCACATGCACAAGTGAGCACGGTTGATTGGGGAAGAATATACTTACAGTGTAATTATTCCAAGGATAATTGGAGTATGCCATAGTGTTATTCCAATCAGTCACAGTGTCATCCCAATCTGTTCAACAAGAAGAAAAATTTATTATAAACACAAAAATGTAGATATTTCTCCACATCTGGAAAAGTCATCTACAAAGTCAATGTGTCTTACACCATGTGATGGTGGGATTTAATAAGGCAGAAGATTCACTGAACAGCAGGTTTGAACATTTATATATTCAAAGTTTATTTGACATGTCTATTTTATAGCAAGGAATCTATTGTTTTCACTCTGTCCATTGTCTGTGAATAAATCACAGAATCCTCTTTCTGCTGATATCAGACATATGTAAGAGAGGGACATCCTGACAAGGAACCCTTCGCTGCATTTTACAGATGAAGCAGCAGACATCACATAACTCCATGTTTGCAATGTTATCAAATGACAGAAATCACAGGTTGCAAGGTTCGCACAGTGCCCATGCAATGAGTGAAAATAGTATAGGTCTTCCCCCTTATGAGCCCATCCCTTTAAACAGGCTCTAATTAATTTTTGAAATGTACTGTTAACCCTTAGAGATCCTTGCATTTCTTCAGTGTGTGCAGCTACCTGGAACAAAGAGGTTTTTTTCACAAATCCTATCCTTGAAAAACCTAGTTATAACCTGGAGGCCTCTGAAACTTGGTGAGCAGCCCAGTCTGTCAGGGTTCTCTTGCTTGAAATGACCAAAAGTCTATCAAGAGGGGGAAAGAAATACTATCACCCATCAGATTACCCTAACAACAAAGTGGCTATATGGCTTTCTCTCTCCTCAGAATCCAGCCGTACCCCGGGGATGGACAAGGTTTGAGAAGCTTTGAGAGCCCCTCTAACATCCATCTCTTAACTCCTAGATGTTGAAGGGTTAGACCTAAACTTGCCTTCTGCATGACAATGTTCTCCCCCTCTGTAAGTCAAGGTACTACCCTTTAATATTAACTTTACCTGTAGGTTATTTGAAGTATGAACTACAGGGCCTCACTCAAAAGAACATGTTAAATCACTTACTAAAAGCTTTGATATTGATTGTGTGTGTGTGTGTGTGTGTGTGTGTGTGTGTGTGTGTGTGTGTGTGTGTGTTATACCTATAAAGTACAAATATTGCACTTTTCATGGTACATGAATAAATTGAAGGATCCTTAAAGTAAACCTTCACAAGGCATCCACTGTCTCTTTAGAGGGTGGTGTCAGGATGCCTTTCCAGTGGAAACAGTAAAACCCTCTCAACATCTGTGTTCAGGGCAGGAGTTCTGACCCTGGAGTCAGAAGAAACATTTTCCAACTCAAGTGAACAGGGACATGTCTGAGCCACTTGTTTTCATAACTCTACCATGAACTTTCTGACTCTGTCAGATACTGTCAGTATAAAATAGGTACAGACCACAGCTATATCTGTCATAATTATCTGAGAATTAATCTCTGCATCATAAAGCATGGAGCATGTGTACTGATGTCCAGGAAACGCTAGATGCTAGCTTCACTGAACCATGGCCTCAGCTGTATGGACCAATTTCAGAATGATGCAAAGCATCAAGGCTTCCCTACACTGACCTTAGTTGTCAGTCAATCCTCAGTTTCTCACCAGAAAGTCATGCCAACTTGATCCAGAGTGCCTCCATCCTCATCAGCTATCCTAGATAATGACCCACCTAGTCTAGCTAGGAGTGAATCCCCTGGCAATCTAATATAGAAAGATGGTGTCTTTGATCTTCAAGTTCTTACACAGAAGAAGGTGACTGTATCTTAAGAATGGAAAACTACAGACTTTGTGAAGCTGTTGTTGGGACAGATCTAAGAACTCTTCACTCACTCATACATCTGATTTTACTCAGTGTCTGTGTGTCTTAAAGCCACTGATAAGAGGGACTCTCTGTCCTGGACCACATTGGCTTTTACCTGGTGTGTGAGTCTCTTTTTGTGCTGGTGTTGTAGGAGTAGAGCTGGAGACTGTGGGTGATGTTGATACAAGTGTGGGTCTTGTTGAAATAGTCGTGACCTTCATTGTAGTTGTGGCCCTTATTGTAGTTATGGCTCTTCCTGTTATGAGTCTTCCTGTTGTTAGTCTTCCTGTTGTTGTGGATCTTTCTGTTGTTGAGGGTCTTGTTATAGTTGTAGGACTTGTTGGTAGACTTGATAGAATTTCTGGATTTGGAAATCAAGATGAAACAAGGTTGAGTCAACAAAACTGACTAGAGCTTCTGTTGTAGCAACAGTGAGAAGCTGTCCCCAGAGTGGTCCCTCTCCTGAACTGTCCTTTGTCATTGACCAAATAGTACAGGGAAGGGCAGGGCTGTGGGCACAGCTCACCAATAGCAGGCAGCTACACTGATGACATGGAGATGAGAACATAGACTGTGCTCCTGAGGACACTTTCTAAATGATAGCTGCCAGGTCCTCAGATCTGTAAGCATCAGGGGGACACTGAGTGGGTGTGGGGGCCTGTGATTGTCCTCACTGGTGACTCACTTCATCCTCAATTTCTAGGTCTGACTGTGAGTCCCAAGAAGACAGAAACAACATATAGCCCTGCATCTTAGCAAGCAGACCCCACACAAGCCCCAACGTAAATGGGTTTTGAAAATTTGGGTAGAGACTGGATATTGTCTTTTATGGTTTCTTCTCATCTAACACGCACAATGTGAATATCCCTTATCCAAAAATGTTGTTTTCAGAATTTAAATCTTTCTTCACAATACAGAGTATTTGCATATAGATATTCTCTAATAAATGATCTCAAGTATAACTATGGTTGATGTAGCATTCATATGCCTGCAATTTGTGTATATATGTGAATGGAAAGTCATACTCTTTTGATATTTCTGCATGTGATAAGGATATGGTGTTGAACTTTCCAGGGGCTTTAGGAAGTCCATGCTGAAAGGCTTCTGGATTTTGAATCTCTGAAGAGGTAAGATTTTTTTGTATTAGGCAGGTTGAACCTACAATTCACAAATCAACAGCATCCAGGTGGTTGTAAGCATCCAAATTCTATGTTCCTAGACAGGACCTAATTCATAGAACTATATTTGAGTTCTCACCAATAATCTCAGCTGTTTGGAGCCTGAGGCAGGATGATCAAAGTTTGAGTTGTTCCTCAACAGCCTATGGAGTTTGAGGTCACCTTGGACTAAATTAGTCACTGTCTCAAAGACAATTTCAATGTTCCTTTTTTCCTGTTTCATAGAATGCTTTGACTTAGAATGGTTTTTAAGTTAAGCAATTGAAAATGGTTTTCAAAATAAAAAATACTGAAGGAAATGAAGCTTGACTTTGTGTAGCCATCATGCATAGAAATCTGTTTTAATTCTTTATTAACCTTTGACTATAGCTTGCATGTACATGCAATCATACTTACTTGTCCATAGCATCCATGCATGTGCCTTCACCCTTCCTTGTCAATGACATGCATGCATGTGCACTCACCCTTACTTGTCCATCACATGAATGAATGCATGTGTTCTTACCTCTTGCCTGACATGTTCTAGGGATCATGTTTGGTTAGCCATATGTTTTGAAATTCATGCAGGTTAAGTAATTCCTTTGGAGCTACTATTTATCCTGATTCTCTGCTCACTACATAACCCATAACCAAAAAGGCTCAAGGATTGTCATCACCTCTGCCAACTCTAGACTTCCCAGGATCTGCCAGCCCATCAACCAACTTACCTGGGAGAAGTAGTATGAGGCCTGAAATGAAGACTTGAGGAAGCATCATGGTGTTTACCTGAAGGACAATGAGAAGACATTCTTTTGGCTATGGCACTAAGCACTCTGCATGGGTCAAATCTTCATTCTATTAATCACACAGGCCTCTCTTTCAGGGACCCTTGCCCTCCTAAACACTGTCTTCTTTTTTGGTCCCTTTCTCACATACAGCCATCAGTCTCACTTCTGGCCATGACATAAAGAAGGCAGCAAACAGAGAAAACTGAAGGCTGGGACAAGAGTGTGTTCTCTTGGTAGAACTCTAAGCAAACACGACCTTCTAATGGCAAAGATGTGCTTGCTTCCCAGTATACACCGAGCTTTTTCTGCTTAGATCCATACTGGTTAGTCTCTGAATCTCAACCAAAAAACAAAACAATACAAAACAAAACCAAGGAAATCAAAACACCAACAAGAAAGACAGAATGAGACTATCAAGCACGTCTCATACTTCCTAAAACAGTGACTTAGACCACATCTTCCTGGGGCTATCTAGAGACAACCAAAAAAGCACCAGGTACAAATAAAGATCTTCCATGACTAGATCCCCTCCATGCACAGATTTCCTCCTAGGGAAATTATCATTAATGTTTGCTCAGGTTTTGGACAAACTGCTGTGAAAGAGACAATCAATGTGCTCTTTATGCACAGGGAAATAATCCTTTCATAACTCATAAGATTGATACTTTTCCCCCATTTATGGGTGATGTTACTTGTCTTCAGATTCCAATATCTGGATTTCAACTTTTGTTTCTTGATTGGTAACAATAAAAACATGAGTAAGCCTGCCTAGTATATCATTAACTCCACTTCTGGACAGAAGATTCCATGCCATCCTCTCAGAGAGCTGAAGATGCCTTATTACCAGTCATAAAGAAGTAATGGCTTTCCTGAAACCCCCATGAGCTCAGGATCTTCAGCACTGGGGTCCTATACTATTACACTACCAGTCTCTGTACTTAGAGGAGATCAGAAAACTAATGCTGCAAAGTGGTGGCCAAATAATGATTTTCATGAATATCTTAAACATCTTATTTATTAAACTGGACAGTGGTGGCACAAGTCTTTAATCTCAGCACTTGAGAAGCAGAGGCAGGAGGGTCTCAGTGAGTTTCAGACCAGCTTGTTAAACATAGTAAGTTCCTAGACACCTTGGACTGTTGTACAGAGAAACCCTGTCTTGAAAAAGAAAAAATTTGGATTAAATTCATTTCGTGCCAGGTAGTGAGTGAACATGTCAAGGGACCAACAAGGTCAGAGGAAAACCCCTTAGTACTGGGTTCTGTTATTCTATAAGGCCAGTTCTGAGGGTTGAACTCAGAATTGCTAGCAAGCCCCTTTATCTGCCAAGGCATCTCGTGGGTTTGCTTGAGGGCTGAATTTTCCCCTGTCCAAAGTAGGAGAACAAATGCTAATGTGGCTCACATACAAATAAAACTTGCCTCCTTCATTTGAAAAGTAAAATGTTTTAATACTAGTTTTACTATAACCTCCAACTAGGCAAAATCCCAATGTCCTTAAGAAGGATATCTGAAAAGATGTTTATATCAATGCAGTGAATATTGATAAACTAAGGATGGGGAAGTATGATTCAGCAAAACAGGGTGTAAAACACAGAGTTGTGCAAGCAACATACAAGGGAATGTGACCAACCAATAAAGAAATTCACAGACAATGAGACAGATGGTAAGTGTGTAATCAGACCATGGTATTTCCCCCTGAGAAACTACCTTGAAGCACAAATTCTTATTGGTTTTAATAATTGAAACCCAAAGTCAGCTGTAGGAGTTAATAATAAAATATCAGAGAAACAGAGCAGCCAGCCATTAGTTCTTACCTCTACTGAATCCTCAGACCAAAGGTGCAATCCTGTTCCTAGCAATGCTCAGACTGAGTGCCATGAGTTCCTGTCTCCTCCTTATATTCCTCTGTGCCCAGCCAAATCTCCCCAGTCTCCACCTCCCTAGGGCTGGGATTAAAGATGTATGGCTCCCAAATACTTGGATTTAAGGTGTGAGTAACTGCCACCTGGCTGTTTCTCTTTTAGATTGAATCTTATCTATCCCTGGGTGACCTTGAACTCACAGATCTCTGTGTATCTCTTAAAACTGAGCACTGGTTTTAAAGGTGTGTCCAGCATTGCTCGGCTAATCTATTGCCGTTTCTTGCCTGCAGGCAAATATGCAGGCAGAACACAGAATAACTAGTAAATAAATCAAAAAATAAAAAATTGAATCCAGCAGAACGCTCAGAGTGTAAAGGTTTGTTGTTTTTGCTTTTGTTTTGTTTTGTTTTGGTTTTATTGAGACAGGGTTTCTCTGTAGCTTTGGAGCATGTTTCTGGAACCTGATATGTCAAACATAGTGGCCACAGAACTACAGAGATCTGCCTGCCTCAACATGCGGAGTCCTGTGATTAAAGGTGTGTGTTACTGATTTTAAAGTTGAAAGAATTTATTCTAGTCATGCAGGAAGACACCTGCAGATGCATAGCAGTCTTACTCATCTTACCCTAGGAAGAACAAGAGGGAAAAAAGACCCAGAAATCATACAGCAAGCTTCAAGAGTTTAAGGGTATGGGAGAGGAGTATGGGCACAATTTTAATTTGGGCTGAGGGGCCTAAAAGGACTTGCTAATACATTCACAGAGAAGGTGGGGGTTGAACAAATTTGAGAAGAGTTAGGAAACCAGAGATGTGAGGGGAGAAGGTAGAGGGAGGGCAAAGGTGAAGATGCAGGAGAGTGCCTGTGGCCAGGGAGGGACAGCAATGCAAAGGAGCAAGGGGCAGGCTATGGGACTCAGGAGCTACTGCTTGAGGACTCTCCTGTTTCCAAAGACAGTGTCCTTGTTTGGATTTAGGGGTGTCAGTACCTGCTGCCATCTCAGGACTTCTCTGACTGCCAGCTTGGCAAGCAAGGGCACCTTAGGGTCTGTGATAAGAATTCAGTATGAAGAGATAAGAGAAAAAAATATGATCAATGAAACGAAGACTCTCATGTCAGTGGTCCCAGAAGGGCAAAGCAAACTGAGCTTTCTGTTTGCTGGGAGTCTAAAGAGGATGAGTTACTCAGGCCTGAGCTGTGCATTGCAGGAGGGACCGTCAGCAGGAAAGGGAGGAGCAGCTCCCACCACAGGGTTTGGAGGGGATATTCGGGGTTTTGGTCATGTTCAATATGAGATGTATTTGTAACCACAAAGGAAGAAGATGTAGGATAAACACATCCTTTGGGAGTAACTGGCTTAGAAGTGGAATTTGAAGGGAGAAGCGTGAATTAGGTACTTTGTGGAATGCCTTTACTGAAGCTGTTGAAGATTTTTGTGCTGAGGCAAATCCCTGGTGCCTCCTCTGAATGGCCTTCCTTCAAAAGGGCAGCAGAGAAGAGGTGCCCACACACAGGCAGAATCAGCCCAAGTAGCAAGAAGATCCAAAAGGTGAGGAGGGCCTGAAAGTCAAGGTTGACCTGGTGGTGATGGAGCACGCATTTCACCCAGCAGAAGCAGTTGGATCTCTGTGAGTTCCAGATCAGCGTGGTCAACAGAGTGATTTCCAGTAATAGCACCATAGGTACTGGAATCCCTGTCTGGAAAAACAAAACAAAATGAAAAATCAAAAAAAAAAAAAAGTCAAGGTCAACCAATGCAAAGGCACTGGCAACGATCCCAAGTCCATGGTGCAGACATCAGGTTGGTCCAGGGGACCTTGCAACTGCAGGGATAGTGACTCCCCATGCTTCAGTGAAAATGTGTGTTAGGAAGATGAAAACAAGACAATAGCAGGAAACCCAGAACCAAGGGTCTATGAACTCAAGCTCTCTGTACAACTGTTGTCTAAGCACCTGGATCCCTAAGGGATCAAGATCCGTAAGACTGTGATCTTGCCAGAGTAGAAGGATATCCTCATGGTGGAGGTATAGAATGCTGATGGTCAGAGCCAAAGTTATCTCAAGGTGTTTACATCATTGAATAGCATTAGCTACTAAGTTCAGCTTCTAACAATGTAACTTTTATATAAAACCTGAAATACAGACTGGGTTGGGTTCATATAGCTTCACCTACTCTGAGACTGGGAAGGAAATAAATGCAGTGTTTTACAGCCAAAATCTCTGTCCCTAGGTGTAGCCCCTGCCTCCTTACTCTCCAGTGTTTTTGATTGTTTGTTTGTTTTTTTCCTTTATTTAGTTATTTTTGGAGGTCTTACTGAAACTGGAGCTTGTTCTCTCTCAGGGTGGTCTATCAGCTATAGAGACCCTGCTCCTCAGAGTGCTGGAATTATAGCATGACCCAACCCACCCAGTCCACCTCCATGCTTTTTATAAACACTGACACTTGGCTCATTTCCCGGACTGTCAAAAGGTCTACATTTGGTCTGGTAGTACAGGGCTGTAGCCAAGCTTCTAGGCGGCTGGGGTCAGAGGATCATGAACTTAATTAAGGCTTATCTAGGTTCCCTGAGTAACTTAGTTAAACCCTGTCTCAAAATGAAAAGTGGGAAGATGAGTTTGGGAGACTGGAGTTTGAGGTGAGTGGCCGAGACAAACTGGTTGCAATTGCTAGCACAGAGAAAATAGTCACAACAACAACAATAATAACAACAACAACAACATCAACAACAAAAGATCCAGGTATGGTGGCACACGTCTTTACTCCTACAACCTGGAGGAGGAGCTCACAGATGTCTGTATTTTCCATGCCAGCCTGGTCTGCATATTGCTAAGCCAGATACAAATAATTAAATAGATAAATCTTTAAGAGAGAAGGAAGTTCATACAGATTTTTCCATTATGGAGTACCACTCAGGACGAATTGCTGTCCCAAAGCCATGGTCACTCAAATTTGGATCATAATCAACTATTTTATTTTTAACATTTTTATTTCTTTTTTACATTCCAGTCAACTATTGTATTGCCTTTTTAGACAAAAGCCCACATTTTTATATAGCCAGATTTTGATAATACAAAAAAACTACATGGATGCAGGGAAACATGCATGAACACACACACACACACACACACACACACACACACACACACACACACCATGGACTCAGGGAAAGATGCATGCACACATGCTGTAGGGACCAGCTCCCGGTTTTGTCAGCCACAACTGTCTAACACATGCTTGCCTGACCTTTCCTTGGTCACTAGGAGGTCAGATGCCTGCCTCATGGCAAGGACTAATCAGAAGTTACCTAGTGGTGCTATGCCTTGCGGCTCTGGGTGTGCTTTCAGACAAGTGCACGCAATGACGTGAAGAGCATAGCAACTGTCCTTGGAGGCCCTATGGGCCATAACAACCATTTGAGCAATCAACACAGGGCAAGTACTCCAAGTCTGGAGGCTAAACAATCCTGAGCCTGTGTGTAACCCTAGACACTCCCCTTACTGTGCCCTATAATATCTCTGTTCTGTGGTTTCTCAGGGTCTTTTCCCCCAGCCATCCGCCATGGTGTGTGGATGCAAGGCCTCAGCTAATGGGGTTAGCTCATTAAACAACTGCGATAAAGCGTCTTTAGGTTTGCATCATGTTCTTGACTCTGCCTGATGATTTGGGTCACAGGATTCCTGAGTGGTCACTTGGGCTCCAGCCCCATGGGGGGTCGTTCATTTGTAGTTCCCACCAAGATCCTCACCACCCTCACCTGCTCAGAGTCGACCTTGTTGAATTTGAAAGGTGCTGGTGGTTTGGTTTGTTTTGCAGCCATCTGAGTGCCCATAAGGGTATCGAACTGTGATCCATAGACGTACTTGGAGGATCCAAGGTTGCCACCCTGGGGGACACCCCAAAGGGACGGGAACCCATGGACACTTGGAGTTCTCCTGGAGAAATGATGCCCTCGGGGTCAATCTCATTTTTGTGGCATGCATGGCATGGGGGATTTGGAACTCTTTGTCTGCTCGTTTTTTTTCTATGTCTTTGTGAAATTTTGTCATGGGACCAAGCTGCCTGCTCCATCTGTAAAGAAACCCAGGGGGGTCACCCAATCTATAGGGGGAACATTGGTTGTAGAACAAGTTGTTCCCCATTGTCTAGCCATCTAAAATTCTGGATAGGTCCTTTGTCTGTGTTACTGTGCTGTCTGTCCAAGTTTCACATTTGTGCTGTGTGTTTGTCAAGCCTGTCATTGTCCTGACTCTGGAGGTCTTTCAGAACAGCTGATGCTCTGGACTACAGCAGTCTCTCTCTCTCTCTCTCTCTCTCTCTCTCTCTCTCTCTTTCTCTCTCTCTCTCTTCCATCTCTCTCTATCTCTCTGTCCTTAGTGCCCAGGCACATGGCATGTGTGGTTCAGGAGTCTTTTCTTGCTGCCCTGAGCACGTGGTGTAAGGGACAGGAGTTCCTCTGCCATGTGCCATGGGTCAGAGTGTGCTGTGGCAGGGTGCCTGGTCTTTGAGCACATGGTGAGGCTGCTGCTCTAGACTCCAACCACTGCTGCGTCCCTCACAGCTGAGCCTGGCTAGTGCAGGTGAGTCTATCTCTTCATTCTCACCTGCCTGTCTCTGAGGAATGCAAAGTGGGACTCTCTCTGCCCCAACTGCCATCCTGCTGCAGGTCCTTGTATGCTGCAGGTGTTTCCCTGCCCTGAGAACATGGTTTGCAAGGCCACCATTTGCCCTGCCTTCTATATGCCCCACATACGTGGTGTGCAGAATGTTGGAGCAAGGAAACTGAGAGGGTCTGTTTCCCACCCCTGCATTGGCAGAGGGTCTGGGATCACCAATAACATCCCTCCCCCCCTGACAAGTCTCTGACATGTGCACATGGAGCTGGGGCAGGTGAACCATCTGGCCTGACCTGGACATTCTAAAGAAACAGCCTTAAAGTTATTAAAAACTACAAGAAGGACTTTGGTAAGAGTTTTTATGTTGACTGAGAAATGAAAGAAAATGTAGGTCACTAAAGTAATAAAGAGGGAAAGGGAAAGAGAAATTTGTCTAAATGAGAATGTCTAAAGGGCATCAGAGGTATAAACTGAAGATATATAGAAAGTTATAGAGGGTCAAAGAAATTTGTCGAAGGTCAGAGGAAAGTTGTCGAAGGTCAGAAGAAAGGTTGTTAAAAGTCAGAGAAAAATGCAATCTATGTTATTTATGGTTTCTCATACTTACAAATACTAAATTTCAAAAATTGGTAATACAAGCTAAAATTTTAACCATATTAAGTTAATTCCATTTAAAAACTTCTGTTTATTTCTCAAGTAAATTATGTATGCTTGTTTTAAAATGTTCTATCTGTTTCCTGGCATAACCTAATTTCTGTTACAAGTATACAGCTAAAACAAATTGTGCAGGTTACTGCCATTTTGCAGTCAGCCACATGGCATGATGGTCACATGGCTGGCTGGTAGCCATTTTGCTGAAGTTGAAAAGGATACTTGGACTGCCATCTTGGCTAAAGGTGACCACATAAAAATTAGGAGGTACCATCTTATGAACAAGTTTTTTTAATTAAGATTTAAAATGTTAATGCTTCTACATATTACAGAAAGACATTAAAGTTTATGTTTTTTTCTTTTTTTATGTGTGAGTAGTTTTTCTTTTCTTTTTTTTAATTAGTTCAAGTTAGGGAACAAGTTTTTTTCACATGTAATTCCCTTCTCCCTCTCCCTCCCCTCAACCCCATCCCTCTTTCCCCACCCCCAACCTACCCCCCACCCCATCCACCCACCACTCCCCAGGCAGGGTAGGGCCCGCAATGGGGGTCTGCAAAGTCCACCAAATCTTCCTGTGCTGGGCCTGGGCCCTTCATCATGTGTCCAGGGCCAGAGTATATCCCTTCACATGGGATGGGCTCTCAAAGTCCCTTCTTACACCAGGGAAAAATACTAATCCATTATCAGAGGCTCCCTGGAGTGCACAGGTCTCCTATTGACATCCATGTTCAGGAGTCTGGATCAGTCTGGTGCTGGCCTCCCAGACAGCATCTGGGGTCAATGTGCTCTCCCATGTTTAGGCCAACTGTTTCTGTGGGTTTCTCCAACCTGGTACAGACCCCTTCAATCTTCATTCCTCCCTCTCTTCAACTAAATTCCAGATTTTAGCTCAGTGTGATCTGTGGCTGATGGAAGAAGAAAAAAAAAGTTTATGTTTTTAAAAATGTTTCTATTAATGTTTCTACTTATAAGATGTTAAAAGTACAAATTAATATAGTATATATTTTCAGAAGCTAAGTTTAGGCAAGCAACTAAAATGTGTACATGTAGCTACTGTTTAAAGAATATAAAGTTATTATATGCAATTTAAATTCAACTGTGCTGTTTCAAATATTTTACTAAGTTAAAACCAGTTACAGTCAGAATGAAAATTAATTAATTACGGAAATATGGATTTATCTGTCTGTGTGCTTAAGGCAAGTAACTAAAACAAATTGACAGACCTCTAATGTTATAGAGACCTATGGAATATGGCATTTAAAATGTTATTTTAAAAGTTTATAATATCACACTGCCAGATCCTGACAGTGACCCATAGTGTCCAAAGAAGATTATGAGGCACCCCAGTACATGCACCTGGATGATGATGATGCTGACCAGTGAGCAAGATGCTCAAATGTGATACCTGCTGCCTGTTAGGCTCTGGCCAATACTGGCCAAAGCTGCTGGACACTAGAAAATTGATTGCACCCCCGTTGCCTAGACAAAACAAGGTCAGTCTTTTCCATGTCCCTATTCCACACAGAGGGAAAAAACCTCTCACCTTATAGGTCTGGGGAAGTGCGATGTTCTTTGAGATTCTGCCTCCAGCGCTAATGGAAAGCCTTGGGTATGGCTAACTGTATGTGGACTGGCTCCTGTCACCTTTTTAATAGATTTGGAAATTGTATAAAATTTACCCTTCTCAGATCTTTGAAAGTATTAATGGTTGTCAGCTTGGCAACATCAGGCAGTCAGATCCACAAGACTATAATGACTACCACTGTTTAATCATAAGCTCAAGGTTTTTAGGTTTGTTTTGGTTGTCATCTAAAAATAAACTTAAAGGGCTTTTCATCAGGCCAAAGCACCTCTCTCCAATCCATACCTGGCTCTATGGACAGAAGAAAAATGTACATGCTTCTAGCCCAAATCTAGTTTTTGCTAGGACTCAAAGTTATAAATATGTTCCTGCTGTTAAAACTGATATCCAGATATCTACTTTTTCTGCGCTGTGGGTTTCAATAAATAAGATTTAACTTCTGTTCCCAGTTTAAACATGTCTTAAACAGGTTTCTGCTTCTGGCAGACACATCTGAGTATCAGTTTCTGACTACAACCTGCCCCTAAAGGACTACAAGCCCTGGACTTGCTGTGGATGTAAACCAGCCCAGCTGATGTAGCCACTCCCTGTCTCTTCAACAGATTCTGCCAACCAGCTGCTTCCTCATTGCCTGAATCCCCTTTGCTTATGACTAGCATTTCAACTCTCTTGGGTCACTAACTGCATCCAGAAGTCAGCAGGAAGTCGCATGGGAAAGAATATGTCACCCATATTCCCAGGTTGAAATACTAAGTCAAAATAAACTCCCTTACACAGGGGATGCAAGTATTACTCCCTCAAAAAATCAGGACTAGAGAAGCACCAAAGGGAGAGAGGGTCCAACCAGAGGTAGTTTGAAAGCTGGTACGTCTGGTCCCCTTTCTTCACTACCCTGGTCTCCTCATTGCTCAGGCCTATCATAAATATTATCTTGTTACTTCTCACTTTTGGTTCTTGTATTCTCAACCGCCTAACGACTTCCATTCATGAGAGAGTAAGTGCGGTCCAGGTACTGATGCTGCGCCAAGAATATCACTCTCTCCTGATGGGTGATGCTGGAAAGATAGCAATTCCATGACTGGAATCTCCAAAAAGAAAATGGGGGGATGAAGGGAACAGCTCCCCGTCTTGGTAGCCAAAACAGTCTAACAGGTGATTGCCTGACCATGCCTGGGTCACTAGGAGGTCAGATGCCTGCCTCATGGCAAGGAACCAATCAGAAATTAGCTGGTGGTGTTATGCGTTATAGCTCTGGATGTGCTTTAAGGACAGTACACAGCAATGATGTGCAGAGAATAGCAACTGCCCTGGGAGGCCCATTGGGCCAAAGCAACCAGTTGAGCAATAAACCCAGGGCAAGTCCTCAAAGCCTGGAGGCACACCAATCCTGAGACTGTGTGTAACCCTAGACACTCCCCTTACACTTCCCTATAAGATGTCTTCCCTGGAGTTTCTGGGGGTCTTTTTCCCCATCCATCTGCCATGGTGGGTGGATGCAAAGCCAGAGTTAATGGGGTTCGCTCATTAAACAATTGCAATAAAGCCTCTTGAGGTTTGCATGTCCTCACCTCTGCCTGGCGACTAGGGTCACCGCATACCCGAATTGTCACCCCAGTCTGGCACCCAGTGGAGGGTCTTCCAATGTACATACACACAAAGAGATGGGTAGGGTACCCGGCCATGATGAAAAGGTTTTTTGTTTGTTTGTTTGTTTGTTGTGAGACAGGGTTTCTCTGTGTAACAGCCTCTTCTGGAACTAGCTCTGTAGACCATGCTGCCCTTGACCTCATAGACATCTGCCTGCCTCTATAGTACTGTGATTAAAAGTGTGCACTACCACCACTCAGAGGGGTTTTTAGTGGGACAAATGTGGACAGGTTTTACAAATTCTCTAGTAGCTCACAGTGGCTTCTAAATCTCACTGCAGTACAGTTGGTTTGAACCTCAGCTTCTTCCCCTGTCTCCCAGGAGCAGGGATTTGCCAACAAGAAGCAATTAGGGTTGTTGATTTTTTTTTTAATGATAAAATGAAAATTATAGAAGCTTGGAGAATAGTTTAGCTGGTAGATGTTTTCCCTAGCAAGCAGGCAACCCAGAGTTTAATCTTCCTCCTCAGATGAACTAGGCCTGGAGGTATATTCCTGTAATCAGCACCTGGTGAAGGGAAGCTCTGAAGTTCAAGGTCATCCACAGCATGGCTTCCATTGTGAGGAAACCTGGGATTAACAGAGGCCCTGTCTCTCCAGGTGGTAGTGACCCACCCCTGTAATCCCTCTGTGAATTCAAGGTTAGCCTGATCCATAAGCACTCCACATTTCCCAGAAAGTGAGGGAAAAGACCATGTCACACAGACAGCCTGAGAAGACAAAGTTTTCCAAATCCAAGAAGCTGAATTTTGGGGAAGGAGTGCACTGATTTCCAATATAAGTTAATACATTTTTGCTGAGCAGTGGTGCTGCAGGCATTTAATCCCAGTACTTGGGAGGCAGACACAGGTGGATTTTAGTGAGTCTGAAAGGAGTCAATAAATAAATAAATAAATAAATAACACATTTTTAGGATATTCACAACTTTTTCTCTAAATATCTCCCCAACACTTAAAGAACTCAGTGACTTCTGGGTAATTGGAAAATGAAATCCAGGAGCCAAAGAGATGGCTCAGTGTTTAAGAGCACTGTCAGCTCTTTCAGTGTACTTGGGTTCAATATCCAGCACCCACATGGCAGTTCAAACTGCATATCTGCAGTACTAGGAAACCTGACATCCTCACAGAGACATATATGCCGGCAAAACATCAATGCACATTAAGTAAAAATAAATTTTTTAAAAATTAAAAACAGCTGGGCATTGGTGGTACATGCCTTTAATCCCAGCACTCCGGAGGCTGAGGCTGGCAGATCTCATGGGTTTGAGTTCTGCTTATTCAAAGAAGTGACTTCAAAGACTAAAAGGTTCAGGCATTAATGTTGACTGCTCTACCTCTTTAAGAGACAGACCCAAGCCACAGAGAAAAGGTAGGGCATGTACAGTGATGTGCTACTATTGAGCAATGTCAGTCCAGGTGGGGAATGCTTTTACCATGTTTGAAAAACTAGGAAATACTCTGGATAGTGGTGGCTCATGCCTTTAATCCCAGCAGACTAGAAGCAAAGGCAGGAGGATCTTTGTGAGTTTGAGGCCATCCTGGTCTACAGAGTGAGTTCCAGCACATCCAGGGCTACACAGAGAAACCCTGTCTCAAAAAACTAACAAAACAAAAACTAGTAGGAACTTTTATTCTCCCCTAACAGGCCAGGTCTTAGTGAAGTCAGTTTTCCCAGAGTCCACTGGGGTATTGGTCTTTCAGTCCCACCCCTTACAGGGTAAGGGCTCTCTGTTTGGGTTCATTTGAGCACAAACCTGGCATCTGGCTGAGACATCTTGCACTAGGCTGTCCAACATACCTTTGTCAGAGCAACTCTTAAAGTTTTGTGGCCATCCCCACTTCCCCCTATTCCCAGGCCAAATGGGTGCCTGGTGAAGGTTAGTTATCAACAGACCTGCTAGTTGTTTCTGGGAGAAAGATCTTTCCTCCTGGTGTCTTCCATCACCCTGTGTGTTTGAACTGTCCAGTTTTTCTTTAGCACAGAGTCTCAGGCAGCACAGAGTCATAATAATTCATGAAAATACCATTAGGCACCACTAGTGTTAGGCCTGTTTTTCAGGCAGCCAGGAAGAAAAGCAATTTGTAGGGGAAATCAAATACCTCCAGGAGGGTCGAGATCTTTAAAACTTTTTCATAGCTGCTAGTAGCTGTGTTTCTCCATAGATCATAAAATGGACATGCCCAGTATTAAAAGCATGCCAACTGACAGTCCATGTATATAGTTACTGAATTTCCTGAAAGCGAGGGTCACAGATCAAACAGTTCTGATTTCTGGGCTAAGGTACCTGGCTTGAGCTCAAATCATTCTGGTTAAAGTAACAACTACAGCTCCCACATTCCTGGTTTCATCTTTCATCTCCTGACAGTCATGAATGAGTATCTGTGTCTTCAGAAAAAGCAGTAGATAAATTGATGGTGTTGGGTTCCTCAAACTGGACTGAAGCATGAGCCAGGAGTAGGTCCTGGCACTGGGTCACAGTGGCATTAGACAGCCAGCATTCTGGTTCTCCTCAGAGGAGGGTCTTAACCACGTTGTGGCATGCTGTGAGTTTAAGAGCTTGACCCAGAGTTAACTTGATTGTTTTCATTAATCTAGCTTCCATAGATACTAGACAGGAGGGTCATCCTGTGGCTATAGGCCCAATTTTTTGGACAGGTATGTCACAGAGTGTTTCTATATCCGAGAGTTTGGGTTAAAACCTCTTCTTTATTTGCTTAGTTTATTATTAGTCCAAATTCTTGGCTTAGTGCAAAATTTGTGCTGGTATATAGAGGCTCTGCTATTTCCACAACAGTCTGGTGTCCAGAGTCAGCAATGTTCAGCTGCACCTAAGAACTTTTGCACCTGTCTCTTCGTCTTTGCAGTGTGGATCTGCAGAATGGCAGCAGTCCTATTCTGAGACAATCTCCTTTAGTCTCCCTTCAGCTGCCAGCCAAGATAGGTAGTCTTCTGCTATGGTGGGTTTTCTTAGCTCACATTTTATAACTCAAGATCAATAAATCTCGAAGCAGTCTCCAGTGGCTCCTTTATAATCTAATTTCCCATAAAACCTCAAGGGAAAAGCAGCAAGGCTACATTTACTGTCTTTATATCCTGTAGCAACATGGTCCAAGGAATGTTTCCAATTATAACTTCCCTCTGGGTCTGTCCATTTAAATGAGAAGATGGTTTGACTCACCTCTGCCACTGGGAGGCTGAAGAACATATCTTACATGTCCAAGAGAGTGTATACTTTTTTCTCTGGAAGAATCAAACCCATGAGAATCAGAAGTCCCAGTTTTCTTCACAGTCAGAGACATGTATTCCAAGGTGACCTGCAGGGCACCAGGATGCCTGTGTCTTCAAGCCAGGCAATATGGACTCCAATATTCTCCTTTTGTTTCCATGGTTGTTGGGTACAGTTTAAACTGGACAGAGGTAGCTAAACTGGATAGTTGAGCATTTAATTATGGAAGTTTGGCATTGGACCAATCCTGGTGGTTTGGTTTATTCTGAAAGGGTGAGACATAAAAATTTTGCTGTGTCTAACTCTGTCTCATCATCAGGGAAGGTGGTTTTCAGTTAATATAATAGGTCCAAATCAGTTTTCTGTTGAAACTGGAACCTACTTATACCTTTGTTTTATTCTTTAAAACTTTTTTTTAAATATCTGGGGCTAACTAAGTAACAAAGGAAATCTTTTTAGCCGTTGTTTTTAATCCTTTAAAAAGGACCTAGTAAGTTGGTTAAAGTCTCCTTGATCAGTGTGGGCCAGGAGGGAGAATCTATTCTGCCCAGGCTGCATTGCCTGACATTGTTTTGTTTTGTTCACTTGCTTTCAGAGAATAGTGGGATTTATGGATCATTCATTGAAACAAAGACAAAAACTTCAAAAAAAAAAAAAAAAAAGAAGGGAATGGAACTTTTCTTTTCCTTTGGGCTCAGTGAAGGGGAAATTTCTGCCTTCCCTGATGCTGTTTAGAAGAAATCCAGGGCACAGCAGAGGGAATGCTCTTCTGGAAGAACTATTTCCCCCACCCAGAGTGCACTCCACGTAGATGGTAGGGGGCTTGACAGCGATGCCCAAGACCTGCTTCTTCCCACCTCCACAAAGAAAGAACCCTCCCTGAGCAAGAATTAAGGAAAATAAAAAAAGTAAATAAAGAAATAAAAAAATACACAAGTGCTTCTATTCCCAGATTTGGACAGGGAGAGGATATCTTTGGTGACTTGGCAGAGCCAAAAGGGCTTGGGTCTCCAAAAGGAGTGGAACAGGTCTTAAGTTGAATGGAATGGGATCTCACCCCAGAAAAAGCACCTGATCAATACTGCAAAACAAAGGTGACAGAAACACATAGTAAGACAAAGACACACACATACCCCATGAACACTACCAGGGGTGGCCAGCATACATTCATTCATCTGAACAAACAGAAGGATCCAGTGATGGCTCATATGGATCTTGGACACTGGATCAGCAGCTGTGTCTGACCTCTCTTTTGTGTCCAAACAGAAGCCACATTAACCAGACTTACCTCTGAAGGTGACAGACCAGGTGACTTTCTAATTTGTTTTCTTTAGGGGTAGAGGTGTTAAACCACTATGAAGCATTGGGCAGTAATTGAACAAAGGGAGCCCTGGTGACCTGGAATATTTGAGATTGCCACTCCCTGGAAGTCTCTGGATCACAACACACTTCCTCCATCCAAGGAAGTCCTCACACCCAGTTGAAGTGGATTCTGAGACCAAATTTCAAAAGTAAAACGCAAATTAAGGGCCCATGCTGGAATAAAGTATGGTATTCTTGGGGTTGACTATGTAGCATGGATCCAGGGCAGGGTGTGATTGGTCACAGTGGGGAATCTATTTCTGCTAAGGTCTCTGTTCATCTGTCATGCCAGGTTCCTAGTTCCAAATATCATGTTTGGGAAACCAAGCACTATCACCATATCTTCTCCTAGGAATGAATCAGCAGATTAATGGACTACAATTGATGTCCTTTTACATCTATTTCCTCCCACCCTGCAGCATCTCTGGAACTAGACTTGAAAAGTGGACCTTGTTCTATCAACAGCCCTGAGAAAAGTACCTAGCACTTAATGAAATCATGCAAGATTTGACACATTATACGCATGTTTTGAGAGCATATATGTGGTAAGGTAAAGATATCTAGCCCAACAGTAGTAGTGAACTTAAAAAAATAAATGTGAAGTCAGTTTTCAATGTGAAGAAACAGTTTGTATTCCTGAAAGTGAAATGCCCAGCCCCCTGCTTTTGCAGCCATGACAGGCTTCAGAAAAGACCCAGCAAAATGTTGGCCCCTGACTCAGCAGCATGACCTTACCGACCTTGCCCTAATCACTCTAAGCAACTACCAGATTCCCTCCATAAGCTAAGGAACCAAATAAGAAGGTAGCTGGCAGGCCCTGGATGTGCTTTACTGATAATAGTGGAATGAGGGCCTAGCAACTTTTCTGCCCCTGCAGCTGACCAATAACTCAGGACAGGTTCCCCAAGCCTGAGACTGTTGCTATGGAACTAGTGGATACCCAGAAACTCCCCTTGCTCTACCCCAAACTATATCCTGACCCACTGCTATTCAGTGTCTCTCCAACCTGCTGTGTCAGTCGACTGGAGGACCAGAGTTAACTTGTAAATTAAGAAGAGTCTTTGTTTTTTCATCAGATCTGGTCTCTGGAGAGTTTGGGGGTGGGGTTCAGAGTCTGGGCAGAACAAAAGTACATGGCTTAAGTCAGATAATTATTCAGTGTCCTATCTGCATTACTCTCAAAGTTGCACACACAGTTCTCAAAGAACTCCATGTTCTTATGTTGCTCCGTATGATATCAAAAGAGTCATAAAATTTAAATGTCTTGTTAAAATGGGCATGCTGCCACATAATTTTATTTCCAGCACTCAGACCTTGAAGGTGAGAGAATTTCTGAGACATGGAGGCCAGCTTGGGCTACATAGGGAGATCTAGACAAACTGAGGCTATAGTTTGAAACCATATCTCAAAAAGAAAAAACTAATTCCAAGGATTGTGATAAACCAGTCCATAGAAGGTTATAGATAACAGAATCATTGGTGTCCTGAAAGTTCCATTTGAAAGAAAATTTAATAAAACTCACAAGACTGAGACATTAATGGCATTTTTAACAAAATTCCTCTGGGATATTTCTATTGATTCTCTCACTTGATTTTTTTCTATAGTATAGGAAAAAATAGACACCAAGTATATCACAGGGGAACATGATTATTTTAAAGTTGTATCAGACAACATAAAAAAAGATTCCTGGTTCTAATAATATGAAAATAAATGACTGGGCTCTAACTCCGCCTCTGCTATTACTGCATATCTGCTAGAGTGGGGACTGGAGGTTTTCACTGCTCAAAATCTTCTCACTGGCCCCCATCATAGTGATGTCCACTGTCCACCAAGGTAAGTGTGGACATGATAACAGCAAACAGATAGGGTGAACAAAGAGGTTACCCTATTGTTACTATTGATACCTAGTATTAGAGCCATATATATGACTTGTTTTTCAATGCGTCTAACATATTTTCACAGAATGTCACTAGTCAACTTGTTCTGGAATTCTAGCATGATTTGGAAATTCTATGTAGCACAGACAGAAAGATTTCCAGACAGCCTCATGC
The DNA here is from genome assembly GCF_003668045.3 of Cricetulus griseus. Lineage (NCBI taxonomy): Eukaryota > Metazoa > Chordata > Mammalia > Rodentia > Cricetidae > Cricetulus > Cricetulus griseus. The sequence continues at coordinate 61,445,852 of NC_048600.1, forward strand.
CTTTCCTGCAGCTCTAGGAAAACAGAATACCAGATCAATCTTCACAATCTCAGAGTCCTGCAGCCACCAAGCAGGAATCAGGAATGAGGCAGGAGAGGCAGGCATGGATGGCCCCATCTAGTGGCCTTATCACTCTAGAACACATGCTGATCTGGACAAATCTTTCTAGCAAAGCTACAAATCAGTGTAATCTTTGCTAATCCCAAGCTTTGATGTGTAATTGCTGCAAATGTAAGAAACAGGAATCACTGTAGTTTAAACACAACCATTTTCAGAGCAGACAAGGGAAGCCCCATTTGGCAAACCCAGAATGCCACTTCTTACTATATGACCTCCCAAGAAACCACCAATAAGACACAAACTTATTTCCTAGAACTCTATAGAACAGCAGTGGAATGTGGTGTGAGATCCAGCATCCACTCTCCTATGGGCCGAGAGACTCTAATTGGAGTCAGGATTACTCAAACTGAAATAGAAAGTATTACCCGATTGCAAATGTGTTCTTCTCAACAGCTGGGCTGACAATGTAGACAACAACACAATAGCTTTCTTTACTCTTAGCAAAACCAATATTTCATTGACTGTGACCAACTGATCCACTATCAAAAATGCCTTGTCCTTTTAATACAAGTTTAATTATAAATACCATCTGCAGACTATTACACATTTAGAACTCTGAATGAACCAGTGATAGTCCCAAAGTATGTGCACCTGGAATAGCACTCCTCTCAGGCAGAGCCTGTGTCCTGCTCCCTCCTTGCCCCTTCGTTTCTTCACTGTCTCCTTCTAGCACCTAATTCAGAGCCCAGAGCATGAGTATGGAAACACTGAACATCAAGTCCAACTGCAGTAGAAATGACACTAATGACTCAATAACTTGGTCCACTAGTATCCTCCCTAATGTAGGCCTGTGCCAGACTCACCATGGAAACCTCTCCTGACATGAAACACCCATCCTTACACTGTGATCATCCATATAGTAATGTATCATATTTCCAGAGCTATGTGAAAGCTTATTTAACTCTAATGGTGACATTAGAGTCCCTTCTATTTATCTATGAAGGAAATTAACACCTGAATGTTTTCATGATTTGAGCCCTTGGGAATGGGAGGAAAATTGACATTTCAAATTACAATAAAATAGATAAAACATAAAATAGTTGAGAAATACTTCAAAATTCAGGTTGCTCCTCCAACCCAGCCTCACTCTAACTTTTCAATCCTATTTCTCTCTTAGTGGTTTTAGTAACCAAAGCAAGAGTCTGTTTCCTGTATTAACAATGACTTTATTGACATAAAGGACACACACAATCTAAAACACTCATGTTGGAGAGAATGTACTACAGTGAGTGGACAAACTGAAGCAGTGGTGATGTAACAAATAGGATGGTGTGAACAGTAATTTTGAGTATACACAGCTGAATGTCATCCTCTCCACTATTGCTGGGTGAATACACACAGAAAAGAGTCCTGGAGCTGTAAAGGGTGTTTGAGGGTGGTTGTGCTGTCAAATCCAGTTGCTGTCCTTCCAGATTCAGGCAGATCTTCCCTCCGAAGACCCACTGGTACTCATTCTGTAGGTTAAAGACTGTCTTCAGTTATGTAGAAGTTGTCTTCACCTCAAGGCCCCACAACTTCTGTCTTCTGTAAAGCTCCAATCTAAGAGACATGGAATGCTACCAACCTGCAGAGAGAGAGAGAAAGAGAGAGAGAGAGTTCCCTATTATCACATGGGTGAGTCTATATATATAACAGCCTGAAGGACATTCATTTTGATTGAAAGATATGGCCCTGTGTACATCCAATCTTCAGATAAATTGAAAAGATTGATAGTTGTCAGCATTTGGCACAGAGGAAGTACAGGGGACTTACACAAGAGGAGACTAACAGAGCTCCCTATGTACAGTAAACTGAGGAGCCAGCAAGGCCAGTGTAGTGCAGTGAGTGAAGTGGACTGGTGTGGATTTTGGAGACACTGGCTGGACCACAGTTCTTTTACATTCCTGGCACCTTAGAAGTCATCTTCCCCTAAATATTTTGCTCCTCAGTAGCTCCCTCAAATAGCTCACCATCCAACCCTGTCATCCCCAGCATACTTCCCTAAAAGCCCCTCAATGGATCTTCCTAGTAGCTTATGTGTTTTGTGTGATTTACTTCTTCAGTTTTTACTAGAGTAGGTAGTCGATGAAAGAAAACACTGGGTGAAAAAAGAGTGGGTCAGGGAAACACCTTCAATACCAGCTCCAGGAAGCAAACTTAACAACTCAGTGTCTACTTATGGGAGACTAGAATAAAGAGGTCTTTTGTTCCTGTGCTGCCATAAATGCAGAGAAATGAAGAATGTGTTTCTGACAAGTGAGGGTAACAAGAAAGGGACTCATTAAACTTTACTTCATAGAGAATGGGGGACAAGCTTATGGGACACAGCAGTTATCCCAGAGTAATTGAGTCTGAGGCAAGAGGATTGCCAGTTCATCCTGGACTGGGCTACATAGCAGGTTCCATGCCAGTCTGAAGCACACAGTGAACCCTGATTCAAATCAACAAGCCATTTGATGAATCAATTATTAAAGAATGATTAATAAGACCCTGTTTCAAATCAGCCAAACCAATTGGTAAATCAATTAGTAAAGCATGATTTATAAGTAAAAGTGAATAGAGAGATATTCTTAAGATTGTTTTTTCAAAAAGAATCAACACAATCCATTCCAGTTTACCTCAGAGACCTGACTTCTTTTTCATAAGGATGTACACAACGCACAGTTGGAGAGGACAATGTGGGAGTGGGCATCACCCACAAATACTCTGTTCCAGAATTTGGCAGGGGGCTTCCCACCAATGTCTAATTTACCTCTTACACTAAATACATCCCAGGACATTCCACAGTATGATCGTGGGAACAAGTAAGACCCCAAGTGTAGGGAAGGAGAGAATATATCAAAGGTCTTAAAGTGACCTAAAACTGTTAAGCCTATCCAAAATTTTCTTGTCTCATAGTATTTAATTTTTTTGGAAAATAGAATCTTTCCTCTTTAATGGAAACAGCTTAGAGACAAAGGAGAGTGTTAGGAAACCAGTGTTTCTAAGCACTGCAGGCTATTCCTGGAAGTCAGCACTTGGATGTAGGAGGCAGGAGGATCCTGAGGTACCTAGCAAGTGTAATGCCAGCCTGAACTACATGATCACACAGCAAAAACACAAAAACCAAAACCAAAACTAAAAGCAAAACAAATTGAAGACACATAAATTAAATAAAAAATAATATTGTATTAACCCACAAATTGATATGCTGGGCTTTGTTGATATCCCTAGGAAGCCTTGCCTTTCTGAGAAGAAAACATAGGGGGTGTTTGGCAGAATGGTAACAGGGGAGGGAATGGGGATGCTGAGGGAAGGGAAACTGGAGTCAGAGTCAGGATGTAAAATGAATGAATGAATAAATAAATAAATGGTTTTAGCTGAAAAACTCCAAGAGTAGTTAAGATAGGGAAGGCATGTGAGCTAAAAGCCACTGTGGCATGTGTACTTGTTTAAAGGCAGTCAGAAAAACCTGGGTCCCCTTCTTTAGGGACAGTTGTGAAATTACTTACCTGTGAAAGCCAGGGCACACAAAAACAGCAGCAGCATGAGGGCAGCAATGGTGGTGCCAAGAGTGAAGCCCTTATTCATTTTCTCCTCTGGATTCAGTGTAGGGATGGATTCCTAAGGAAACAATGAAGAAAACAACATTAAGGAAACAGCAGTAAACACAAGGGGCACCAAGTGAGAGGAACATAAAACACATGCTTGACCCTAACCTAGACTCTAGTCCTGGAGCTTCATCTTTACTGGCCTGTGGCTAGTCTGAAATATGCAAGAAGACCCAAGGATCTGAGGTCGTAAAGGCAGTGGAACTCCAAGACAATGTAAAAATCAATGCCTGGGATCATGGTAGAAACCTGTTCTATGATAGTTAAGGTGACTACATGGGTAGCTACCTCAGTCAATCATCTAACCAGGTACTTAATGTGGACTCATACATCATGTGTGAGATTTTGTCTGCTTTAATCACCTTCTGTGGTGCTTTTGAATGGAAATCAAAATATCCACGTGTGCTCTACAGAGAATGCTCAATGGGAATGTAAATGAACATGTTGAATTCAAATGCCTTCTGTAAACATCAGACTCATTTTTTATTTTTAAAAGATCTTATTAGTTACATATAGTGTTCTACCTGCATGTTTGCCTGCACACCAGAAGGCACCCCATCTTATTTTAGATGGTTGTGAGCCACCCTGTGGTTGCTGGGAATGGAACACATGACCTCTAGAAGAGCAGCCAGTACTCTTAACCTCAGACCGTCTCTCCAGGAACAAGGTCAACCTCTTAATTTCTTTATTTTCAAATATTTACTGATTTATTTATCTACAGATATACCACTATATCTGACTGGTTGTTTTTGTTGTTTTTTGTTTTTGTTGTTTTTGGTTTTTTTTTTTTTTTTTTGGTTTTTCTAGATAGGTTTTCTCTGTGGATTTTGAGGCTGTCCTGGAAATAGCTATTGTAGACCAGGCTGGTCTCGAACTCACAGAGAACCTCCTGCCTCTGTATCCCGGGTGCTGGTATTAAAGGTGTGACCACCAATGCCTGGCTTGACTATCTGTTTTTGTTTTGTTTTGTTTTTTAAACAATCACCTGTGAGCTAATTTTATGACATCTTTATCTACAAATTGTATCCTAAAGATACACAAGTGATCATGGTTTATTGGGAAGACTGAACTTACAGTGTAATTATTCCAAGGGTCATTGGAGGATGTCTCAGTGTTTTTCCAATGTGTCACAGTGTCATCCCAATCTGTTCAACAAGAAGAAAAAATCAATTATAAACACAAATATTACTCAGTGTCTGTGTATCTTACAGCCACTGATAAGAGGGACTCTCTGCCCTGGACAACATTTGATTTTACCTGGTGTGTGAGTCTCTTTTTGTGCTGGTGTTGTAGGAGTCGAGGTGGAGACTGTGGGTGATGTTGATTCAATTGTGGGTCTTGTTGACATATTCGTGGGCTTCATTGTAGTTGTGGCTCTTCCTGTTGTGAGTCTTCCTGTTGTTGTAGATCTTCCTGTTGTTGAGGGTCTTGTGATAGTTGTAGGACTTGTTGGGTGACTTGTTAGAATTTCTGGGTTTAGAAATCAAGATGAAACAAGGATGAGTCAACAAGAAGGGACAAGAGCTTCTGTTGTAGCACCAGTGAGAGGCTGTCCCCAGAGAGGCCCCTCTCCTGATCTGTCCTTTGTCATTGATCAAATAGGACAGAGCACGGCTGTTGGGACAGCTCACCAATAGCAGGCAGCTGCACTGCTGACATAAACATGAGAAGAGAGCCTGTTCTCCTAAGGACACTTTATAAATGACAGCTGCCAGGTCCTCAGATCTCTAAGCATCTGTGAGACACTGAGAGGATGTGGGGGCCTGTGATTGCTTTCACTGGTGACTCACTTCATACTCAATTTCCAGGCCTTGCATGTTCACTACAGTGAGTCCCAAGAGGACAGAAAAACCATGTAGCCCTGCATCTTAGCGTGCAGATCCCACACAAGCCCCAACAAAAATGGGTTTTGAATAGTTGGGTAGAGACTGGATATTGTCTTTTTGTTTCTTCCTATCTAAGAACCACAATGTGAATACCTCTTATCCAAAAAGGTTGGTTTTAGATTTAAATCTCTCTTAACAATTCAAAGTATTTGCATATAGATAATCTCTAATAGATGATCCTCAAGTATAAAATTTTGATGGAGCATTCATATGCATGCAATATGTGTATATATGCTAATTGAAAGTTCATAATCTTTTGATATTTCAGCATGTGATAATTATATTGCCTTGGACTTCCCAGGGGCTTTACCAAGTCCATGCTGAAAAGGTTCTGGATTTTGAATCTCTGAAGAGGTAAGGTTTTTGGATTAGGAAATTTGAACCTACAATTCACAAATCAACAGCATCCACGTGGGTGTAAGCATCCAAATTCTATGTTCCTAGACAGGACCTAATTCATAGAAGTATATTTTAGTTCTCCCCAGTGATCTCAGCTGTTTCCAGTTAGAGGCAGGATGATCAAAGTTTGAGTTGTTCTTCAACATCCTATGGAGTTTGAGGCCACCCTAACTAACTTAGACCCTGTCTCAAAGACAATTAGAAATTTCCTTTTTTCTCCGTTTCATAGAATGCTTTGACTTGGAATGGTTTTTAAGTTAAGCAATTGAAAATTGTTTTCAAAAGCAAAAATAGTGAAAGAAATGAAGGCATACTTTGTGTAGCCATCATGCATGGAAATCTCTTTTAATTCTTTTTTAAATTTTGACTTGCATGCACATGCAATAATACTTAGTTGTCCATAGCCTCCATGCATGTGTGCTCACCCTTCTTTTGAATTATATGCATGCATGTGCACTTACCCTTACTTGTCCATCACATGAATGAATGCATGTGTTCTTACCTCTTGCCTGACATGTTCTAGGGATCATGTTTGTTTAGCCATATGTTTTGAAATTCATGCAGGTTAAGAAATTTCTTTGGAGCTACCATTTATCCTGATTCTCTGCTCACTACATAACCCATAACCAAAAAGGCTCAAGGATTGTCATCACTTCTGCCAACTCTAGAGTCCTCAGCATCCACCAGCTCATCAACCCACTTACCTGGGAGAAGTAGTAAGAGGCCTGATGTGAAGACTTGAGGAAGCATCATGGTGTTGACCTGAACAATAAAAAAGCATTCCACTGGCTGTGGCACTCGGCACACTGTATGGGGGCAAATCTTCATTCTATTAATCACACAGGCCTCTCTTTCACCGTCTTCTTTCCTGGTCCCTTCCCCACCTACAGCCATCAATCTCACTTCTGGTCATGACATAAAGAAGGCAGCAAACAGAGAAAATGAAGGCTGAGACAAGAGCGTGTTCCCTTGGTAGAACTCTAAGCAAACACCAGCCTTCTAATGGCAAAGATGTACTTGCCTCCCAGGGAACACCGAGCATTTTCTGCTTAGAACCACACTGGTTAGTCTCTGAATCTCAACCAAAAAGCAAAACAAAAGAAAAGAAATCAAAACACCAATAAGAAAGACAGAGAGACACTATCAGGCTCCTCTCATACTTCCAGACACAATGACTCAGACCACATCTTCCTGGGGATATCAAGAGACAAGCAAAAAAGCATCAGGTACAAATAAATAACTTCCATGCCTAGATCCCCTCCATGCAGAGATTTCCTCAAAGGGAAATTATCATTATTGTTTGGCCAGATTTTGGAGAATCTGCTGTGAAGGAGACAATCAATGTGCTCTTTATGCACAGGCAAATCATCCTTTCATAACCCATAAGACTGATATTTTTCCGCCATTTAAGGGTGATGTTACTTGTTGTCAGATTCCAATATCTGGATTTCAAGTTTTGTTTCTTGATTGGTAAACAATAAAAACCTGAGTAAGCCTGCCTAGTAAATCATTAACTCCACTTCTGGTCAGAAGATTCCATGACATCCTTTCAGAGAGCTGAATGTGCCCTATTACCAGTCGTAAAGAGGGAATGGCTTTCCTGAAGCCCCCTTGAGCTCAGGATCTTCAACACTGGGGTCCTGCACTATTACACTAACAGTCCCTTTACTTAGAAGAGATCAGAAAACTAATGCTGCAAAGTGGTGGCCAAACAATGATTTAAATGAACATCTTAAACATCTTATTTATTAAACTGGACAGTGGTGGCACAAGTCTTTAATCCCAGCACTTGAGAAGCAGAGGCAGGAGCATCTCAGTGAGTTTGAGACCAGCCTGGTAATCAAAGTAAGTTCCTAGACAGCTTGGACTGTTGTACAGAGAAACCGTTTCGTGAAAAACCAAAAAAATTCATTAAATACATTTCGTGCCAGGCAGTGAATGAACATGCCAAGGGACCCACAAGTTCAGAGGACAACCATGAGTACTGGGTTGTGTCATTCTATAAGGCCAGTTCTGAGGGTTGAATTCAGAATTGGTAGCAAGCCCCTTTATGTGCCCAGGCATCTGGTGGGTATGCTTGAGGGCTGAATTTTTCCCTGTCCAATGTAGGAGAACAAATGCTAATGTAGCTCACACACAATTAAAACTTGCCTCCTTCATTTGAAAAGCAAAATGTTTTAAAACTAGTTTTACTCTGACCTCCAACTAGGCCAAATTCCAATGTACTTAGGAAGGATTTTTGAAAAGATTTTTATTTTAATGCAGTGAATATTGATAAACTAAGGATGGGGGAAGTATGATTTAGTAAAATAGGGGTGTTAAAAAACCAGAGTTGTGAAAGCAACATAAAAGTGAATGTGACCAACCAATAAAGAAATTCACAGACAATGAGACAGGTGGTAAGTGTGTAATCAGACCATGGTATTTCCCCCTGAGAACACTACCTTGAAGCACAAATTCTTATTGGTTTTAATGATAGAAACCCAAAGTGAGATGTAGGAGTTAATAGTAAAATATCAGAGAAACAGAGCCGCCAGCCATTAGTTCTTACCTCTACTGAATCCTCTGACCAAAGGTGCGATCCTGTTCCTAGGAATGCTCAGACTGAGTGCCATGAGTTCCTGTCTCCTCCTTATATTCCTCTGTGCCCAGCCAAATCTTGCCAGTCTCCACCTCCCTAGGGCTGGGATTAAAGGTGTGTGGCTCCCAAATACTTGGATTTAAGGTGAGAGTAACTGCAACCTGGCTGATTGTCTTTTAGATTGAATCTCATGTATCTCTGGGTGATCTTGAACTCACTGAGGTGTGTCTATCTCTTAAACCTGAGCACTGGTATTTAAGGTGTGTCCACCATTGCATGGCTGATCTGTTGCCCTTTCTTGCCTGCAGGCAAACATGCAGGCAGAACACTGAATACCTAGTAAATTGAAAAATAAAAAATTAACTCTAGAAGAAAGCTCAGAGTGTTTAAAGGTTTTATGTTTTTGTTTTTGTTTTTTCTTTTGTTTTCTTTTTGCTTTATTGAGACATGGTTTTTCTGTAGTTTTGGAGCCTGTCCTGGAACTTGATCTGTCTAACATGGTGGCCATAGACCTACAGATATCTGACTGCCGCAACTTCTGGAGTCCTGTGATTAAAGGTGTGTGTTACCACTTTTAAAGTTTAAAGATTTTCTTCTATTCATGCAGGAGGACACCTGCAGATGCATAGCAGTCTTACTCATCTTTACCTTTGGAAGAACAAGAGGGAAAAAGACCCAGAAATCACACAGCATGCTGCAAGATTTTAACTGTATTGTAGTGGGGTATGTGTACAATTTTAACTTGGCCTGAGGGGCCTAAAAGGACATGCTAATACATTCACAGAGAAGGTGGGGGTAGAACAAATTTGAAGTTGAGTTAGCCAACCAGAGATGTTTGGGGAGAAGGAAGAGAGAGGACAAAGGTGCAGATGCAGGAGAGTGCCTGTGGCCAAGGAGGGACAGCAATGCAAAGGAGCAAGAGGCAGGCCATGGGACTCAGGAGCTACTTCTTGCGGACTCTCCTGTTTCCAAAGACAGTGTCCTTGTTAGGGTTTAGGTGTGTCAGGACCTGCTGCCAACTGGGGACTGCTCTGACATCCCGGTTGGGAAGCAAGGACAACTTAGGGTCTGTGGTAGGAATTCAATGAGAAAACAGAAAGTAATATGATCAATGAAACGAAGACTCTCATGTCAGTGGTCCCAGAAGGCAAAGCTAACTGGGCTTTCTGTCCGCTGAGAGTCTAAAGAGGATGAGTTACTGAGGCCTGAGCTGTGCATGGTAGGAGGGACTGTCAGCAGGGAAGGGAGGAGCAGCTCCCACCACAGGGTTTGGAAGCAATATTCTGGGTTTTGGTCTTGTTCAATGTGAGATGTATTTGTAACCACAGAGGAGGAAGATCTAGATAAACACATCCTTTGGGAGTAACTGGCTTAGAAATGGAATTTGAAAGGGAGAAGCCTGAATTAGGTACTTTGGGGAATGCCTTTATTGAAGATGTTGAAGTTTTTGTGTGCTGAGGCAAATCCCTGGTGCCTCTTCAGATTGGCCCTCCTACAAAAGAGCAGCAGAGAACACGTGCCCACACACTGGGAAAATCAGCCCAAGGAGCAAGAAGCGCAAAAGTTAAGGAGGGCCTGAAAGTTAAGGTCCATCTGATGGTGAAGGAGCACTCATTTCATCCCAGCAGAAGCAGTTGGATGTGAGTTCCACATCAGCCTGGTCTTGAGTGATTTCCAGGACTGGCACCATAGGTACTGAGAAACCTTGTCTGGAAAAACAAAACAAACATAATACCAAACAACAACAACAAAAAAAAGTCAAGGTCAAACAAAGGCAAAGGCACTGGCAATGATTCCAAGTCAGAACAGCAGACATCAGGGCCAAGCTTGGTCCAGGGAACCTTGCAACTGCAGGGCCAGTGACTTCCCATGTTGGAGACATCAGTGAAAATGGGTTTAAGGAAGATGAAAACAAGGCAATAGCAGGAAACCCAGATCTAAGGGTCTGTGAACTGAAGCTCTCTGTGCAAATGGTGACTAAGCATCTGGACAAGGGCTCAAGATCCCTAAGAGTGTGACCTTGCCAGAGTAAAAGGACATCCTGTTCCTGGATGGATAGAATGGTGATTGTCAGAGCCCAATTTATCTCAAGGTATTTTACATCTTTGAATAGCATTATGTACTAAGTTCTGGTCCGAACAATGTATCTTTTACATAGAACTTGAAAGCAGGCTGGGCTGGCTTCAGCCAGCTTCACCTACTCTCAGGCTGGGAAGGCAATAAATGCAACATCTGATGGCCACAAATTCTGTGCCTTACTGTATCCCCTGCCTCCTGACCCTCCAGGGTGGTTGTTTGTTTGTTATTATTTTTTTCCTTTATTTTGTTACTTTTGGAGGTCTTACTGAACCTGGAGCTTGTTCTTTATCAGGGTAATCTGTCACCTATAGAGACCAACTCCTCAGAATGCTGGGAATACAGTATGACTCAACCTAGTACACCTCTATGCTTTGTATAAACAGTGACACTTGGCTCATTTTCGGAACTGTCAAAAGTCACATTTGGTTTGGAAGTACAGGGTTGTAGCCCATCTTCTAGGAGGCTGGGGCCAGAGGATCATGAACTCTATCTAGGCTCCCTGTGTAACTTAGTAAGAGCCTGTCTCAAAATGAAGAGTGGGAAGATGAGTTTGGGAGATTGGAGTTGGAGGTGAGTGTCAGAGGCACCCTAGTTTCCATCTCAGTCTCACAGAAAATAGTCACAACAACAACAACAACAACAAAAGAGGTAGGTATGGTGGCACATGCTTTTACTCTGACAAAATCACAATTCTCTATATTTTCCAGGCCAACCTAGTCTGTTTATTGCTATGTACCAGCCAGATACAAATAAATAAATAGATAAATCTGCAAGAGAGAAGAAAGTTCATACAGATTTTTCCATTGTGGAGTAATATGTTATAGATAATATTACATAATATTTACAGACACCTGGAGTATCAGACTATTTTTATAGATTTTTTCTTATTTCTAGTGTTTACTTTGCTTAAGAAGGATTTTAATAGGGGCTTGAAGAGATTGCTTGGGTGTTAAGAGCCCATGGCAGCTCCCAATTGTCTATAACTCCAATTACAGGGGATCTGGCAAAACACCAATGCATGTTAAGTAAAAATAAATTATTTTTTAAAAAGTAGACATCTTCCCGCGATGGTGGATGGCTAGCAAAGGGAAAACCTAGGGCCTCCCAAGAGATCTTGTAGGGCAGCATAAGGGGAAGTGTCTAGGGGTACGCACAGGCTCACTATTGGTGTGCCTCCAGCCTTGGAGGGATTGCCCTGTGTCCATTGGCCAACTGGTTGTTTTGGCCCATAGACCCTCCCAGGGTGGTTGCTATGCTTTTAATCATTGCTGTGTGCTTGTCCGTAAAGTACAGCCAGGGTCATAAAGCATAGCAACACCGTGCCACGAGGCAGGCATCTGACTTCTAAGTGACCAAGGCAAGGTTATGACAAGCACATGTTCGGCTGTTATGACTGCCGAAAGGGGAGCTGGTCCCTTCATTCCTCCATTTTCTTTTTTTGGAAATTCCAAAATGGAATTGCTGTCTCTCTAGTGCCCCCTTCAGGGAGTGAGAGATATTGGCATCCCCATGCAAGGGAGTCCCTCCTGACTTAGCATTTTAACCAGGGAAAATGGGCGGCGAAATTCTTTCCCAAACTACCTCCTGCTGACTTTGGGACGAAGTTAGGGACCCCAGAAGGTTGAAATGCTGATCAAAAGCAAAAAAGGAATTTAGACAATTGGGAATCCATCAGGGGCTTCTGGTTAGCAGACTCTGTTGCAGAGATAGGTGTCCACATCAGCTGGACTTGTTCACATCCACAGCAAGTCTAGGGTTTGCAGTCTACTTAGAACAGCCTGTAGTCAGCAACTGATACTCAGATGTCTGCCAGAAGCAGAAACCTGTTTAAGACATGTTTAAACTAGGAGCAGAGGTTAAAACTTATTTACTGAAGCCCACAGTGCAGAAAAAGCAGATATCTGGATATCTGTTCAAACAGCAGGAACATATTTATAACTTTGAGTCCTAGCAAAAACTACAGATTTGGGCTATAAGCACGTACATTTTTCTTCTGTCCAGAGAGCCAGGTATGGATTGGACAGAGGTGCCTTTGGCCTGATGAAAAGCCCTTTAAGTTTGTACTTAGATTGAAAGACCCCCGAAGAGGTACTTTCGTAGAAGGAGACCCGTACCCAGGAAACAGCGAGACCACGAACTTGGATGCAAAAGCAAGAGGCTTTATTAGAGACTCGGGTACCCGGGGCGACTTAGCTTCTGTGTGGCTAAGCGCCCCGAGCCAAGGGAAAGGGGTCCTTATATAGGGAAAAAGGCGCAAGCTAGAAGCAGGGATTCTATTGGATAATTCTAATGAGGCATTGTACAGAGCTATTCCTATTGGTCAATGTAAATGAGGCGCTACTCAGGGTTATTCAAATGAGGCACAGTACAGAGTTATTCAAATGAGGTGAAATATAGAGTCTTTCAAATAAGGCGAAATACAGAATCATTTCTATTGGATGGTTCAATTGAGACACAGAGCCATTCCAGATCAGCATATTCTCAAGGTCTGGTGTCTGGTACAACAGACTCAATTCCCCATTCCCCCCTCCGCGTCCAGATGGCTGACCTTGGGGGTGAGGGCCTTGGGACGTAGTGTTTCTCATCGAGCAGGGGCTCAGGGGCAGGGCCCCAGGCCGGCTCACTTGGTGTTCGCTCTGATGCCGGCCCACCTGGTGCTCGTTGCTCGGCCCCAGCCCCGGGGCGCGGCGCCAGGCGGGCGGGCCTGGGTCGCCCCGCCTGGGTGAACCTGCTTGGGAGGGAGCCAGCCGCCAGGCGTGTGGGTGCGCGCGCGTACGGGAATGTCACCGAGAGAGAGAACGAGCCAAGGGGTGGGGTCTTTCAAGATGACAACCAAAATAAACCTAAAAACTTTGAGCTTGTGCCTGAACAGTAGATAGTCACTATTTTATCAGCTAACATGTTGACTATAGTCTATAGTGGATCTGACTGTCTAATGCTGCCAAGTTGACAACCAATAATATTTCAGAGATCTGAGAAGGGTATATTTTATCTGAATCTACTAAAAACTGACAGAAGCCAGTCCATATACAGTTCTTAATAACTTTAAGGCCGTTTTTTAGAAGTCCGGATCAGGCCAGATAAGTTCATACGCCCCAGCTCCATGTGCTCAAGGCAGAGCAACCTGGGGTGGGAGTGCTGCTGGTAACTCCAGACCCTTGGCCAATGCAGGGATGGGAAAAAGACCCCCGAGGCCCCCCTGCATACTGTGTGTATGGAACACAGAGAAGGCCGGGCAGCCAGTCAGATGGAGGCCTTGCAGGCATGTTCCCTCAGAGCAGGGAAACTCCCGAGGCAGGCAGGACGGCAGCTGGGGCAGAAACAGCCCCACTTGGCATGCCTCACAGACACGCAGGTGGGGATAGAAAGGGGGTGGCATGGTGGATCCTGAATTGAAAAGCAATGATGATAACACAGAATAGACAGGAAAGAACAGATGCCAACCCAATTCACCCTTGCTGCTTATAAGGCAATGGTGCCTGAAGACGGGCGGCAGAACCCGGCGGCTACAATCACCGCTAACTGAGGGGGATCCAAGTCCTTGGCCTCCATTTGTACCTCCTGGGAGTCCTTAGAGCAGCAGTCTGTCCTCCGGGCGCATCTACCGATCACAGTTGAGGTGGCTCCCGCCTAGCACCACGTGCTCAGAGCATCAAGAAAAGACCCCTGACCCATGCATGCCATGTGCGTGGGCAGTAGGGACAGAAAGAGATGTTTAACACAGACTAGGATCCTATTCGGAATTTCAGATGGCTAGCCCCATGGAGATCAACTTGGTTCCAAACCAAGTCTCCCCTATAGATTTCAGGAGGCCGCTGCCTGAACCTCTGCCCTAAGCAATTCTTGTAGGCCTACTCACAGATGTCGCCAGAAACCCCAACATAGGACCTCCACATCCACAAAATTAACAGAAATAGTAAAATTAACACACAATCAGGGGGTTAGGGCGTGGGTTGCAACAGATCAGATAACAGATAACAAACCTGTTGCTCAACTGTTTAGTCACCCAGCCCATTCCAATCCAGGCTTAACAGACACCAACAGCAAAAACAGGACAGACATCAGACAGGACAAACCTCGCAGCAAAGAAATGGTGCCCCAAACCAAAATTACAAAGAACCCTTGGACTTTCATCTAGGGCGGAACCAAGTGTTCCAGAAATACGTCTATTTCTGGGCACATCTGCTTTCCCTATGGTTCAAATTAAACAACCCTCGGACTTTCATCCAGGGCGGGACTTCAGGGTCTCAAAATATGTCTGTTTCCCCCTGAGGTCCAAATTATACAAATCATGAGTCCTGCACAGGCCCAGATCAACAAAACAGCAAATTCCAGTGGCAACACACAAACAAAACAGAAAATAACAAGCAAACATATAACATTGAACATATAAGTTGAGAGCTCGAATCATCTTACCTCCAAGATGGAATCCACTCAGGTGAGGGGTGGTCGAAAATCCCAGACGAGCCCCCAAATATGAGACCCCACCACCACCCGGAAAACTCAGATATCCGGGGTCCCAGGCCACGACCACAGTCAACCCAATCACCAGGCAGATTCAAGAGCTTACTGCAAACTGCATGAAGCTTTATTAAAATTTAACGAGCTAACCCCATGTTGTTCGAGTCTTTCACCCTCCTGCCTTGGCAGATGGCTAGCCAAGACAAGACCTAGGGCCTCCCAAGAGATCTTGTAGGGCATCGTAAGGGGAAGTGTCTAGGGGTACCCACAGGCTCACTATTGGTGTGCCTCCAGCCTTGGAGGGATTGCCCTTT
The DNA here is from genome assembly GCF_003668045.3 of Cricetulus griseus. NCBI lineage: Eukaryota > Metazoa > Chordata > Mammalia > Rodentia > Cricetidae > Cricetulus > Cricetulus griseus. The sequence goes on from NC_048600.1 coordinate 61,461,261, forward strand.
GTCGATTGGCCAACTGGTTGTTTTGGCCCATGGACCCTCCCAGGGTGGATGCTATGCTTTTCTTCATTGCTGTGTGCTTGTCCGTAAAGTACATCCAGGGTCGTAAAGCATTGCGCCACCAGCTAACTTCTGATTGTTTCCTTGCCACGAGGCAGGCATCTGACCTCCAAGTGACCAAGGCAAGGTTATGGCAAGCACATGTTCGGCTGTTATGGCTGCCGAAAGAGGAGCTAGTCCCTTCATTTTTATATGTATTGCCTCCCACACTGTAGCATCTTGGGATCTAGACTTGAAAAGTGGAACCTGTTCTATCAACAGCCCTAAGAAAAGTACCTAGGCCTTGATTAAACCATGCAAAATTGGAACACATTCTGCCCATGGCCTGAGAGCCTGCATGTAGTAAGGGAAAGACCTCTGGCCCAAATGAACTGGTGAGCTTGAAAAAATAAATGAGAAATCAATTTTCAAAGTGAAGAAACAGTTTTTATTCCTGAAAGTAAAGGGCCGAGCCCCTCACCCAGCCCTTCACTCAGCCCACCTCCCCAACTTTGGCAGCCATGACAGGCTGCAGAAAAGACACAGTAAGATATAGGCCCCTGACTCAGCAGCAAGACCTTGCCCCTTCTTGCCCTAATTAATAGGAAGCAACCACCAGATTCTCTCCATATGGTAAGAAACCAATAAGAAGCTAGTTGTTGGGCTCTGAATGTGCTTTACTGATAATAGTGGAATTCTGTCATAGCAAATTTCTGCAGCTTCAGCTGACCAATCAACTTAGGCCAGGTTGCCCAATCCTGAGAGTGTTGTTATGTAACTAGTGTACACCCAGACACTCCCCTTGCTCTAGTCCAATACATATCCTGCCCCAGAGCTATTCAGGGTCCCTCCACTCACTGTGTCAATCAGATGGAGGAACAGATTTAACTTGTAAATTAAAAAGACTCTTAGCTTTTGCATCAGATCTGGTCTCTTGGTGGGTTTTGGGATTCAGAGTCAGGGCAGAACAAAACTACATGGCTAAAGTCAGATAATTATTCATTGTCCTACCTGCATTACTCTCAAATTTGTGCATACAGTTCTCAAAGAAGAACTGGTCTTGTTGCTCCATAAGATATCAAAAGATTCAAAAAGTTTAAACCTGTTGTCCAAATGAGCATGCTGCCACATAATTTTAATACCAGCATTCAGAATTTGAAGGTAAGAGAATCTCTGAAACACTAAAGCAAGCCTGGTAACAAAAGGAGATCTAGCCAAGCTGAGACAATACATTGAGGCCCTATCTGAAAGAAAAGAATAATTGTAAGTATTGTGATGAACCAGTCAATAGCTGGTTATAGATAATAGAATCAATGGTGTCCTGAAAGTTCAATATTGAACGAAAATTAAATAAAATCCCCAAGACTGATATATGGATGTCATTTTAAAGAAAATTCTTCTGGGAACTTTCTACTGATTTTCTCGACTTGTTTTTTTCTATAGTATAGGAAAAACACAGACACGAAGTATATCTCAGGGAAACATGATTATTTTAAAGACGTATCAGACAACATAAAATAGAAAATAGATCCCTGGTTGAAATAATTTGAAAATAATGGACTCAGCTCTAACTCAGCCTATGCTATTACTACAATATCTGCTAGAGTAGGGATATGCATTCTAGAATGTTTTCACTGCACAAAGTCTTCTCAATGCTCACCCCTCAGTGTGATGTCCACTCTCCACCAAGGTAAGTGTGGACATGATAACAGCAAACAGATGTGGTGAACAGAGAGGCTACCCTATTCTTACTATTGATACCTAGTATTGGGGCCATATGACCTCTTTTCTACTGAGTTCCACAGAATGTCTCTAGTCACCAAGTTCTTGAATTCTAGCATGATTTGGAAATTCAAGGTGAGACAAACAGACAGATTTCCAAACACCTTCATGTCTGTCCTACATCTCTAGGAAAACTGAATACCAGAGCAGGCATCAAAATCTCAGAGTCCTGCAGCCTCCAGGCAGGAATCAGGAAGCAGGCAGGAGAGGCAGGCATGGATGGCCCCATCTAGTGGCCTTATCACTCAAGAACACATGCAGATTTGGACAAATCTTTCTAGCAAAGCTACAAATCAGTGTAATCATTGCTAAACCCAAGCTTTAATGTGTAATTGATGCAAATGTAAGAAACAGAAAACACTATTGTTTAACAGAATCATTTTTAGAGCAGACAAGGGAAGCCCCATTTGGCAAACCCAGAATGCAACTTCTTACTATATGACTGCCCAAGAAACCCCCAATAAGAACCACAAAATTTCCTAGAACTCCGTAGAATAGCAGTGGAATGGAGACTGAGATACAGATTCCTACTCTCCTATGGGCCAAGAGACTCTAATTGGAGTCAGGGTTTACTCAAACTGAAATAGAAATTATTACCCTCTTGCAACTCTGTTCTTCTCAACAACTAGGCTGACAATGAAGATACCAACACAACAGCTGTGTTAACTCTTAGCAAAACCAGTATTTCATTGATTGTGACCAAATGATCAACTAAAATGCTTTGTGCTTTTAATATAAATTTGAATATAAATACCATCTGGAGACTATTATACAGCCAGAAGTTTGAATGAACCAGTGATAGTCCCAAAGTATGTGCAACTGGAATAGCACTCCTCTCATACAGAGCCTGTGTCATGCCCTGTCCATACCCCTTCATTTCTTCATTGTCTCCTTCTGGCACCTAATTCAGAGCCTGAGTATGGAAACACTGAACATCAAGTCAGACTGCAGGGGAAATAACACTAATGAGTCCATCCCTTGGTCCACTATTTTCTTCCCCTAATGTAGGCCTGTGCCATTCTCACCATGGAAAACGCTCCTGAGATGAGACACCCACCCTTACCCTATGATAATCCATAGAACAATGTATCATATTTCCAGAGCTATGTGAAAGCTTATTCAACTCTAATGGTGACATTAGACTTCCTTCTATTTATCTATGAGAGAAATTAACACCTGCATGTTTTCATGACTTACACCTTGGGAATGAGAAGAAAAGTGACATTTCAAATTACAGTAAAATAGATAAAAAATGAAATAATTGAGAAATACTTCTAAATTCAGGTTGCTCCTCCAACACACCCTCACTCTAACTTTTCAATCCTATTTCTCTCTTAATGGTTTTAATAACCAAAGCAAGAGTCTGTTTCCTGTATTAACAATGACTTTATTGATGTAATGGACACACAGCAATCTAAAATGCTCATATTGGAGAAAATGTACTACAGTGAGTGGAGAAACTGAGGCAGGGGTGATGTAAAAAAATAGGTTGATGTAGACAGTGAGTTTGAGTATACGCAGCTGACTGTCACCCTCTCCAGCATTGCTGGGTGAATACACAGAAAAGAGTCCTGGAGTTGTAAAGGGGGTTTGAGGGTGGTTGTGCTGTCAAATCTTGTTACTGTCCTTCCAGAATCAGGCAGAACTTCCCTCAGAGGGCCACTGGTACTCATTCTGTAGGGTAAAATCTGTCTTCAACTATGTAGAAGTTGTCTTTACTTCAATACCTCACAACTTCTGTCTTCTGTAAAGCTCCAATCTAAGAGATGTGGAATGCTACCAACCTGCAGAGAGAGAGATAAAGAGCAAGAGAGAGTTAGAGTGAGTTCCCTATTATCACATAGGTAATAGGCAGCTTGAAGGACATTGAATTTGATTGAAAGAAATGGCCCTGTGTACAGCCAATCGTCAGACAAATTAAAAAGATTGATAGTTGTAACCACTTGGCACAGAGAGGTACAGGGGACTTACATCGGGGGAAACCAACAGCTCCCTAAATACAGTAAACTGAGGAGCCCACAAGGCTAGTGTAGTGAGTGAGTGAAGTGGATGATGTGGAGTGTGGAGACATTGGCCAGACCACAGTGCTGTTACACTCCTGGCACCTTAGAAGTCATCTTTCTCTAAATTTTCTGCTCCCCTGAGGCTCCTTCAAACAGCTCACCATCTACCCCGGTCATCCCCAGCATACTTCCCTAACAGCCCCTCAAAGGACCTTCCTACCAGCATATGTGCTCTGTTTTTACTTTTTCAGTATTTAATAGAATAGGTCCACAATGAAAGAATTCACTGGGTGAAACAAGAGTGGGTCAGGCAACTCCTTCAATACCAGCTCCAGGAAGCAACCTTAACAACCCAGTGTCTACTTATGAGAGACTAGAATAAGGGGCTTTCTGTTCCTGTGCTGCCATAAATGCAGAGAAATAAACAATGCAGAATGCATCTCTGAGAATTGAGTGTAACAAGAATGGAACTCATGAAACTTTATTTTGTAGAGAATGGGGGCCAAGCACTGGGGAACACAGCAATTATCCCAGAGTGAATGAGTCTGAGGCAGGAGGATTGTGAGTTCAGGCTGGCCTGAAATTGATAGGAAAACTGAACATGTCATCAGACACTCAAGATATATGTTTTTGCTAAACAAGGATATTGTTTGTGTTTATGATGGAGCCATCCCCAGTAACTTTCCGTAATCCCTTCCTGTTCTGTTCAGGAAGGTTCTTATTTCCATTCATTGTCTGCTATATCCATCCACATGGCCTATTTTGCTAGAGTGGCATTGGTATATTATTGTTCATTGAGACAAACAAAAGACTAGAACTTTTTAAGGGGCTGCTAGAGAACAAATCCTTGATAATGAACAACTTTGGACTATGGAATGGAACAAACTTATGGTATTTTAGTAATTCTCCCATTTAGACACCATCTGCTATGTACCCAAGATATCTAACCACATACTTGGAATCACACTAGAGAATGAAACAGACATGACACTAGAGACAGATTAAATAACTATGTTGGATACAGAAGTTCTAAGTAACCAGAGCAAAACATCCTGAAGTTTGACAGGGATATTCTTGATTTTTTCAGGGTTAAAAGACAGGATTTCTCTGGTTAGTCTTGGCTATCCTGGAATTCCCAATGTTGCCAGGATTGGCCTCTAACTCAGAGATCCTCCTGTTCCTATCTCCTACATTCTGTGCCTAGAGCCTTGTGCCATCAGAGACAAGAGACAGGCATATCATTATTTCCCATTTTCTGCCCAGCTCCACAAACAAGGAAGTAATAGGCTCATGCATGGTGTTTTTAAAAGTCCATGACTGAATTTCTTACACATGGAATGCATTACACACAGAAAAACCCAGTGTACAGTTGGAAAGGACAATGTAGGACTAGGCATCACCCACAAATAATCTGTCCTAGTATTTGTCAGGGAGCTTCTGATGTCTAATTAGATGTCTAATTAGATGTCTAATTTGCATTTTCTACTAAATACCTCCCAGCACATTCCACAGATGATCATGAGACCAAGTGAGAGCCTAAGGGTAGGAGAGGAGAGACCACATCAATGTTCTTAAAGTGACCTGAAAATGTGAAGCCTATCCAAAATCTCTTACTATTTAATTTTTTATGGAAAATAGAATGTTTACACTTTAATGGAAATAGCTGAAAGACAAAGGAGAGGGTTAGGAAACCAGTGTTGCCAAGTACTGCAGGCTACGTCTAGAAGTCCAGCACTTGGAGTTGGGGGCAGGAGGATCCTGAGGAAGGTCATCCTGAGCTGCATAGTAAGTGCAATGCCTACCTGAAATACATGATCACACACCAAAAAACCCAAAAACAAAGACGCAAACTAAAAGCAAAACAAAAAATAACAACAAATGGTATTAACCCACAGAATGATATACTGTGCAATGTTGATATCCATAGGAAGCCTGACCTTTCTGAACAGAAAGAGCAGGGAGGGGTGGCAGATGGGTAGCAGGAGGAGGGAATGGTGGAGATGAGGGAGGGGAAATTGGAGTCAGGGTCAGGATGTAAAATGAATGAATGAATAAATAAGTAAATGGATTTAGATGAAAAACTCCAGTAGCATTTAAGCTTCTTGAGATTTTTAGATTAGGAATATTTGCAGACATAATAGCAAAGGTGTAACTTCACTGAGTATAACACTCATCATATACCAGAAATCAGCCTCAGAGTTTTGTGGGTCCTAAGACATCCCTCTGGGAATAGATGGCTTACCATGTGTGCTTTCGCTGTGGAGATAGTGAAGGCTTGTGAGCTAAAAGCCCATGTGGCATGTGTCCTTGCTTAAAGACAGTCAGAGAAACCTGGATCTACTTCTTTGCGGACGGTTGCGAAATTACTTACCGGTGAAAGCCAGGGCACAGACAAACAGCAGCAGCATCAGGGCAGCAATGGTGGTGCCAAGAGTGAAACCCTTATTCATTTTCTCCTCTGGATTCAGTGTAGGGATGGATTCCTAAGAAAACAATGAAGAAAACAACAGTGGCAATAAGGAAACAGCAGTAAACACAAGGGTGTCCAAGTGAGAGGAACAGAAAACACATGCTTGACTCTAACCTAGACTCTAGTCCTGGAGCTTCATCTTTATTGGTCTTTGGCTAGTCTGGAATATGCAGGAAGACCCAGGGATCTGAGGTTATAAAGGCAGTGGAACTCCAAGACAATGTAAAAATCAGTGCCTGTGACCATGGTAGAAACCTGTTCTGTTATAGTTAAGTTGACTACATGGGTAGCTACCTCAGTCAATCATCTAACCAGATACTTAATGTGGGCTCATCATCATGTGTGTGATTTTGTCTGCTTTAATCACCTTTGTGGTGCTCTGTGTTTGGGAAACAAAATATCCTCTGTGTGCTCTACAAAGAATGCTCAATGAGAACATAAATGAACATGTTGAATTCAAATGTCTTCTGTAAACATCAGACTCCTTATTTAGTTTTAAAAGATCTTATTTGTTACATGTAGTGTTCTACCTGCATGTTTGCCTGCACACCAGAAGAGGGCACCACGCATTATTTTAGATGGTTGTGAGCCACCATGTGGTTACTGGGAATGGAACACATGACCTCTAGAAGAGCAGCCAGTGCTCATAACCTCTGAGCCATGTCTCTAGGACCAAGGTCAACCTCTTAATTTCTTTATTTTTATATATTTACTAATTCCTTTATCTACAGTTTTAGAGACAGGGTGTTACAATATAGCCCATATTGCCTAATGGTCCAGGCTGACCTCAAATTGCTGATATTTTGTATTAAATTCCTGAGTCCTGAGAAAAATGAATATACCACTATATCTGACTTTTTTTTCTTTTTGGTTTCTCAAGACAGGCTTTCTCTGTGGATTTGAGGGCTGTCCTGGAACTAGCTGTTGTAGACCAGGCAAGTAACAAACTCACAGAGTTCCTCTGCCTGTGTCTCCCGGGGGATGGGATTAAGGTGTGTGCCTGAAATGCCAAGCTCGATTCTCTGTCTTTTTTTTTTTTTTAACAAACACCTATGAACTAATTTTTAGGACATCTTAATCTACAAATTATATCCTAGAAGATACACAAGTGAGCATGGTTGATTGGGGAAGAATATACTTACAGTGTAATTATTCCAAGGGTCACTGGAGGATGTCATAGTGTTTTTCCAATCTGTCACAGTGTCATCCCAATCTGTTCAACATAAAGAAAATTAATTATAAACAGAAAAATTTAGATTTTTCTCCACATTTGTAAAAGTCATCCACAAAGTCAATGTGTCTTACACGTTGTGATGGTGGGGTTTAATAAGGCAGAAGATTCACTGGACATCAAGTTTTGAACTTTTATATATTTAATGTTTATTTGAAATGTCTATTTTATAGAAAGGCATCTAGTGTTTTCACTCAGTCGATTGTCTATGAATAAAACACAGAATCCTCTTTCTGCTGATATCAGACATATGTAAGGATTGTGACATCCTGACAAGGAGCCCTTCAGTTTCCAGATAAAGTAGCAGACATCAAATGAATCCATGTTTGCAATTTTAGCAAATGACAGACATCTCTGCTTGCTAAGTACACACAGTGCCCATGCAATGAGTGAAATACTATAGGTCCTCCTCCTATGAGCCCATCCCTTTAAACAGGTTCTAATTAATTTTTGAAATGTACTGTTAACCCTCAGAGATCCTTGCATTTCTTTACCATGTGCAGCAACCTAGAACAAAGATTTTTTTCTCACAAATCATATGCTTGACAAGCCTTGTTATAAACTGGAGTCCTCTGTAAACTCAGTAAGCAGCCCAGTCTTTCAGGGTACTCCTGCTTGAAATTATCAAAAGACTATCAAGAGGAGAAACAAATAAATATCACACATCAGTTTCCCATAACAACAAAAGGGCTTCTCTCTCCTCAGAATCCAGCCTTATCCTCAGGGGATGGACAAGGTTTAAGAAGCTTTGAGAGCCCCTCTAACATCTATCTGTTAACTCATAGATGTTGAAAGGTTGGACCAAATTGCCTTCTACATGACAATCTTCTCCCCATCTACTCCCCTTGACAGTACTCCCTTGACAATCTACTCCCCTTGACAGTAAGTCAAGGTACTACCCTTTAATATTAACTTTACCTGTAGGCTATTTGAAGTATGAACTACATGGCCTCACTCAAAAGAACCAGCATGTTAAACCACTTCCTAAAACCTTTGATTTTGGTGTGTGTGTGTTGTTATACATATCAAGTACATATACTGCACTTTTCATGGTACCTGAAAAAATTGAAATATCCTTAAATTAAACCTTCACAAGGCATCCATTGTCTCTTAGAGGGTGGTGTCAGGATGCCTTTCCAGTAATGATCTGGGAACAGTATAAACCCTCTCAATATCTGTGTTCTGGGCAGGAGTTCTGACCCTGGAGTCAGAAGAAACATGTTCCAAATCAAGTGAACAGGGACAGAGTCTGAGCCACTTGTTTTCATAACTCTACCGTGAACTTTCTGACTCTGTCAGTTCCTGTCACTTTAAAATAGGGACAGAACACCGCTGTATCGAACATAATTTTCTGAGAATGAATCTCTGCATCATAAAGCATGGGCCTGTGTCCTGATGTACAGGAAAGGCTAAATGCTAGCTTCCCTAAACCAAGGCTTCAGGTGTATGGACCAATTTCAGAATGAGGGTCTCTCTACCTGACCTTAGTTTTCAGTCAGTCCTTAGTTTCTCACCAAAAGTCATGCCAAGCATGATTCAGAGTGCCTCCATCCTCATCAGCTATCCTAGATCAATGATCCATCTAAGTTTAGCTAGTTGTAAATCCCCTGGGTTTCTGATATAGAGATATGGTGTCTCTAATCTTCAAGTTCTTACACAGCAGAAGGTGACTATATCTTAAGAAATGAAAACTACAGTATTTGTGAAGCTGTTGTTGGGACAGATCTAAGAACTCTTCACCCATTTATACTTCTGATTTTACTCATTGTCTGTGTATCTTACAGCCACTGATAAAAGGGACTCAGGGTCCTGGACCACATCTTTTACCTGGTGTGTGAGGCTCTGGTTTTGCTGGTGTTGTAGGAGTAGAGTTGGAGACAGTGTGTGATGTCGATACAAGTGTGGGTCTTGTTGACACAGTCTTGGTCTTCAGTGTAGTTGTGGGCCTTATTGTAGTGGAGAGTCTTCCTATTGTGAATCTTCCTGTTGTTGTGGATCTTCCTGTTGTTGTGGGTCTTGTTATAGTGGTAGCACTTGTTGGGTGACTTGTTAGAATTTCTGGATTTAGAAAGCAAGATGAAACAAGGATGAGTCAACAAGAAGTGACAAGAGCTTCTTTTGTAGCCCCAGTGAGAGGCTGTCCCCAGAGAGGCCACTCTCCTGAACTGTCCTTTGTCATTGACCAAACAGGACAGGGCAGGGCAGATCTGTGGAGACAACTCACGAATAGCAGGCAGCTGCACTGATGACATGGAGCAGAGAACAGAGCCTGTTCTCCTAAGGACACTTTATAAATGACAGCTGCCAGTTCCTCAGATCTGTAAGCATAGGTGTGACACTGAGAGTATGTGGGGGCCTGTGATTGCACTCACCGGTGATTCACTTCATACTCAATTTCCAAGCCCTGCATATTCATTACAGTGAAGACAGAAACATTATATAGCCCTGCATCTTAATGTGAAGATCTCCCACAAGCCCCAACACAAATGGGTTTTGAAATTTTGGGTAGAGACTGGATATTGTCTTTTATGGTTTCTTCGTATCTAACACGCACAATGTGAATACCCCTTATCGAAAAACTTTGTTTTCAGAATTTAAATCTTTCTTCACAATTCAGAGTATTTGCATATATATATATATATATTCTCTTATAAATGATCATCAAGTATAAATATGCTTGATGTAGCATTCATATGCCTGCAATTTGTGTATATATGTTAATAGAAAGTTCATAATCTTTTGATATTTGTGCATGTGATAATTATATGGTGTTCAACATTCCAGGGCATTACCAAGTCCATGCTGAAAAGGTTCTGGATTTGAATCTCTGAAGAGGTAAGATTTTTGGATTAGGCAGGTTGACCTACAATTCACAAATCAACACCATCCATGTGGCTGTAAGCATCCAAATTCTATGTTCCTATACAGGACCTAATTCATAGAAGGATATTATGGCCTCAGCAGTGCTCTCAGCTGTTTCCAGCTAGAGGCAGGATGTTCAAAGTTTGAGGTGTTCCTCAACAGCCAATGGAGTTTGAGGTCACCCTAGACTAAATTTGACCCTGTCTCAAAGACTTTACCATGTTCCTTATTTCCCTGTTTCATAGAATGCTTAGACTTAGAATGGTTTTTAAGTTAAGCAATTGAAAATGGTTTTCAAAAGCAAAATTAGTGAAAGAAAAGGAGGCTGACTTTGTGTAGCCATCAGCATGTAAATCTGTTTTAATTCTTTATTAACCTTTGACTATAACTTGCATGCACATGCAATCATACTTACTTGTCCATAGCATCCATGCATGTGCCTTCACCCTTCCTTGTCAATGATATGCATGCATGTGCACTCACACTTACTTATCCATCACATGAAGGAATGCATGTGTTCTTACCTCTTGCCTGACATGTTCTAGGGATCATGTTTGTTTAGCCATATGTTTTGAAATTTATGCTGGTTAAGAAATTTTGTTGGAGCTACAATTTATCCTGATTCTCTGCTCACTACATAACCCATAACCAAAAAGGCTCAAGGATTGTCTTCACTTCTGCCAACTCTAGAGTTTCTCAGCATCAGGTCATCAACACACTTACCTGGGAGAAGTAGTAAGAGGCCTGATATGAAGACTTGAGGAAGCATCATGCTGTTGACCTGAAGGACAATGAGAAGACATTAAATTGATTGGGCACTCGGCCAATTATGGGCAATCCTTCCATTATAGAATCAACAGCCTTCGCCAAGGACCAGTAACTATCCTAAACAACTGTCTTCTTTCCTGGTCCCTTCCTCACCTACAGCCATTAATCTCACTTCTGGTCATGACATAAAGAAGGCACCAAACAGAGAAAACTGAAGCCTGGGACAAGAGTGTGTTCTCTTGGTAGAACTCACTCAGCCAACACCAGCCTTCTAATGGCAAAGATGTGCTTGCTTCCCAGGGAACACTGAGCTTTGTCTGCTTAGAACCACACTGGTTAATCTCTGAATCTCAACCAAAACACAAAACAAAACAAAATAAATCAAAACACCAACAAGAAAGACAGAGAGAGACCATCAAGCACCTCTCATTCTTCCAGACACACTGACTTAGACCACATCTTCCTGGGGATATCTAGAGACAACCAAAAAAGCATCAGGTACAAATAAAGAACTTCCATGCCTAGATCCACTCCATGCATAGATTTCCTTCTAGGGAAATTATCATTAATGTTTGCTCAGATTTTGGAATCTGCTGTGAAGGAGACAATCAATGTGCTTTTATGCACAGGCAAATCATCCTTTCATAACTCGAAAGATGGATACTTGTCTGCCATTTATGGGTAATGTTACTTGTCTTCAGATTCCAATATCTGGATTTCCACTTTTGTTTCTTGATTGGTAAACAATAAAAACCTGAGTAAGCCTGCCTACTAAATCATTAACTCCACTTCTGGACAGAAGATTCCAAAACATCCTCTCAGAGAGCTGAATGTGCCCTATTACCAGTCTTAAAGAAGGAATGGTTTTCCTGAAGCCCCATGAGCTCAGGATCTTCAGCACTGGGGTCCTGAACTATTACAATAACAGTCCCTTTACTTAGAAGAGATCAGAAAACTAATGCTGCAAAGTGGTGGCCAAACAATGATTTTCATGAACATCTTAAATATTGTATTCATTAAACTGGACAGTGGTGGCACAAGTCTTTAATCTCACCACTTGAGAAGCAAAGGCAGCAGGAACTCAGTGAGTTTCAGATTAGCTTGGTAAACAAAGTAAGTTCCTAGACAGCTTGGACTGTTGTACAGAGAAACTCTGACTTGAAAAACCAAAAAAAAATGCATTAAATTCATTTCGTACCAGGCAGTGCATTAACATTCCAAGGGATCCACAAGGTCATAGGACAACCCTGAGTACTGGGTTCTTCATTCTATAAGGCCAGTTCTGAGGGTTGAACTCAGAATTGGTGGCAAGCGCCTTTATTTGCCAAGGCATCTGGTGGGCTTGCTTGAGGGCTGAATTTTTCCCCTTTCCAAAGTAGAACAAATGCTAATGTGGCTCACACACAACTAAAACTTGCCTCCTTCATTTGAAAAGCAAAATGTTTTAAAACTAGTTTTACTATGAGCTCCAACTAGTTCAAATCCCAATGTCCTCAAGAAGGATTTTTGAAAAGTTGTTTATTTCAATGCAGTGAATATTGATAAACTAAGGATGGGGGAAGTATGATTCTGTAAAATAGGAGTGTAAAACACCCAGAGTTGTGCAAACAACATACAATGGAATGTGACCAACCAATAAACAAATTCACAGACAATGAGACAGATGGTAAGTGTGTAATCAGAACATTGTGTTTCCCCCTGAGAACACTACCTTGAAGCACAAATTCTTATTGGTTTTAATAATGGAAACCCAACTCATTTGTAGGAGTTAATAGTAAAATATCAGAGAAACAGCCCAGCTAGCCATTAGTTCTTACCTCTACTGAATCCTCTGACCAAAGGTGCAATCCTGTTCCTAGGAATGCTCAGACTGAGTGCCATGAGTTCCTGTCTCCTCCTTATATTCCTCTGGGCCCAGCCAAATCTCCCCAGTCTCCACCTCCCTAGGGTGGGATTAAAGGTGTGTGGCTCCTAAATACTTGGATTTAAGGTGTGAGTAACTGCAACCTGGTTGTTTCTCTTTTAGATTGAATCTCCTGTATTCCTGTTTTACCTTGAACTCACAGAGGTCTATCTCTTAATCTTGAGCACAGGTATTAAAGGTGTGTCCAACATTGCCTGGCTGTTCTGTTGCCTTTCTTACCTGCCTGCAAATATGCAGGCACAACAATGAATACCTAGTAAATAAATCAAAAAATAAAAAATTAAATCTAGCAGAAATCTCAGTGTGTTTAAAGGGTTTTTGTTTTTGTTTTTTGTTTCGCTTTGTTTTTGCTTTATTGGGATAGGTTTTTTCTGTAGCTTTGGAGCCTGTCCTGGAACTTATTCTGTCTAACAGGGTGGCCACAGACCTACAAAGATCTGCCTGCCTTAGCTTCTGGAGTCCTGTGATTAAAGCTGTGTGTTACCACATTTAACGTTTAAAGCATTTAATCTAGTCATGCAGGAGGACACCTGCAGATGCATAGCAGTCTTCCTCATCTTACCCTTGGTTGAACAATGGAAAATAGACCCAGAAATCATATAGAAAGCTTCAAGAGTTTAAGTGTATGGAGAGGGATAAGGGTACAATTTTATCTCGGGCTGAGGGCCTAAAAGGATTTCCTAATAAATTCACAGAGTAGGAGGGGTTTGAACAAAGTTGAAGAAGTTATCCAAGCAGAGATGTGAGGGGAGAAGGAAGAGGGAGGGCAAAGGTGAAGATGCAAGAGAGTGCCTGTGGCCAGGGAGGGACAGCAATGCAAAGGAGCAAGGGACAGGCCATGGGACTCAGGAGCTACTGCTTGAGGACTCTCCTGTTTCCAAGGACAGTGTACTTGTTAGGTTTAGTGGTGTCAGGACCTGCTGCCATCTGGGGACAGCCCTGACTGCCAGGCTGGCAAACAAAGACACCTTATGGTCTGTGGTAGTAATTCAGTGTAGAAGACACAACAGAAAGTAATATGAAACCAAGACTCTCATGTCAGTGGTCCCAGAAGGCACAGCAAACTGGGCTGTCTGTCTGCTGAGAGTCTAAAGAGGATGAGTTACTCAGGCCTGAGCTGTGCATGGCAGGAGGGACTGTCAGCAGGGAAGGGAGGAGCAGCTCCCACCACAGGGTCTAGAGGGAATAATCTGGGTTTTGGTCATGTTCAATGTATTTGTAATCACAAAGAAGGAAGTTCTAGGATAAACACATCTTTTGGGAGTATTTGGCTTAAAAATGGAATATGAAGGGAGAAGCCTGAATTAGGTACTTTGGGGAATGCCTTTACTGAAGCTGTTGATGTTTTTGTGTGCTGAGGCAAATCCCTGGTGCCTCCTCATATTTACCCTCCTTCAAAAGGGCAGCAGAAAATAGGTGCCCACACACAGGCAGAATCGGCCCAAGTAGCAAAAATAGCAAAAAGGTGAGAAGGGCCTGAAAGTCAAGGTTGACCTGGTGGTGATGGAGCTCGCATTTCACCCAGCAGAAGCATTTGTATCTCTGTAAGTTCCACATCACCCTCGTCTACAGAGTGTGTTCCAGGCCTGTACCATAGGTACTGAGAAAAGGTGTCTGGAAAAACAAAACAAAACAAAATACCAAAAAGGAAACAAAAGAAAAAGTCAAGGTCATGGGTTTAAGGAAGATAAGGGTCTGTGAACTGAAGCTCTCTGTGCAAATGGTGTCTATGCAACTGGAAAAGGGCTCAAGATCCCTAAGACTGTGACCTTGACAGAGGAGAAGGACATCCTGATGTTGGAGGGATAGAATACTGATGGTCAGAGCCCAAGTCATCTCAAGGTATTTTACATCTTTGAATAGCATTAGCTACTAAGTTCAGCTTCTAACAATGTAACTTTTACGTAAAACCTAAAATACAAGCTGTGTTGGGTTCAGAGAGCTTCATCTACCCTAGGCTGGGAAGGCAATAAAATGGAGTATTTTATGGCCACAAATCTCTGTCCCATGGTGTAGCCACTGCCTCCTGACTCTCCAGTGTGTTTGTTTGTTTGTTTGTTTGTTTTTTCCTTTATTTCATTATTATTGGAGGTCTTACTGAACATGGAGGTTCTTCTCTCTCAGGGTTGTCGGTTATCTATAGAGACCCTGCTTTTCAGAATGCTGGGAATACAGCAAGACACAACCCACCCAGTCTACCTCTGTGATTTTATAAACACTGACACTTGGCTCTGGGGACTGGAATGTTTTCACTGCTCAAAATCTTCTCATTGGTCCTCCATCATTTTGATGTCCACAGTCCACCAAGGTAAGTGTGGACATGATAACAGCAAACATATGGGGTGAACAAAGAGGTTCCCCTGTTGTTACTATTGATAGCTAGTATTGGAGCCATATATGTGACCTGTTTTTCAATGCGTCCAACATACTTTCACAGAATGTCACTAGTCACCTTGTTCTGGAATTCTAGCATGATTTGGAAATTCCATGTAGGACAGACAGAAAGATTTCCAGACCCCTTCATGCCTTTCCTGCAGCTCTAGGAAAGCCGAATACCAAATCAATCTTCACAATCTCAGAGTCCTGCAGACACCAAGCAGGAATCAGGAATGAGGCAGGAGAGGCAGGCATGGATGGCCCCATCTAGTGGCCAAATCACTCTAGAACACATGCTGATCTAGACAAATCTTTCTAGCAAAGCTACAAATCAGTGTAATCTTTGCTAATCCCATGCTTTGATGTGTAATTACTGCAAATGAAAGAAACAGGAAACACTGTAGTTTAACCCAACCATTTTTAGGGCAGTCAAGGGAAGCCCCATTTGGCAAACCCAGATTGCTATATGACCTCCCAAGTTACCACCAATAAGACACATGCTTATTTTCTAGTACTCTATAGAACAGCAGTGGAATGTGGAGTGAGATACAGAATCCCACTCTCCCATATGCCGAGAGAATCTAATTGGAGTAGGGTTACTCAAACTGAAATAGAAATTATTACCCTCTTGCAAATGTGTTCTTCTCAACAACTGGGCTGACAATGAAGACACCAACACAACAGGTTTGTTTACTCTTAGCAAAACCAATATTTTATTGATTGTGACCAACTGAGACACTATGAAAAATGCCTTGTCCTTTTAATACAAGTTTAAATATAAATAACTTCTGGAGACTATTTCACATTTAGAACTCTGAACAAAGCAGTGATAGTCCCAAAGTATGTGCACCAGGAATAGCACTCCTCTCAGGCAGAGCCTGTGTCCTGCTCCCTCCTTGCCCCTTTGTCAGAAGCCAGCCTTAGTGACCCCCCATGCCTAGCTAGCCTAGCATCCCACCCCTCAGGTTCCGGGACCTGGCCTGAGAAGCAACTAACACCTATCCCCTCCCCCATTTCCTTAGTTAGTGCTTGAGATAAACACAGGAGATTCAGGATACCTGCCTGAGAACAATTAACTCATTCCTCCCCCCACCTCCTTTTTCTCTGCTCCTCCTTTCTCTTTAAAAATCCCCTTGGTTTCAATAACCTTGGCCTAGACAATGGAATCTGCTTGGTCCCTCTCTTTCTTTCTCGCCCATTATTTGCAGGCATGATCCACCTTGGACTCACGAATTACCGGAGCCCTGAGGGACAGGGCAGGTGGCGCCCAAACATGCGGCTCGAGGTACGGATTCTTCGCCGAACGGAGACCCCCCCCCAAGGAAACCTTGGTAGTGCACACCGATAAGGAAGTTCTACTCGCCTGATTCCGATGGACGCTGGTCTGGGAAAAGTTCTCACCACTCATTAGTGACTGATTCCATGGTAAGTTCCCCCTCATTCCGTTCGATAATATGGGCCAAATTGTCTAAAGAAGTCAAACACTTCCTTTCGGGAAAGAGGAGTTTGAGTAAAATGTAAAGACTTGATTCAGTTTTTTGCTTGTTGGCCAAAAAAAAATATCCATGGGTCATTTTAGAAAGCCCAGACACTCATCCCCTAACTTGGAAAAAGGTCGGAGAAGGACCTTAACAGATTGCTCATAGAAAAGGGACCTGAGGCAGTTCCCTCACAGACTTTTAGTTATGGGCCTTGAGCCTCATTCTCCTAAAAACCTTAAAAATTACCCTGTCAAAAATTAGTTCAAACCCCAAATCAGAAACAGATAATAGAAGCTTAGACTGCTCAAGTACAGGAGATTTCAGAGTTTAAAAGTTTTAAAAGGATCCTTCCTGCTTACAAAAGCCACTGCCATGATGCAGCATTTTGAGTTGCACAGGGGCTTGGGAAGACATAGGTGCGGCCTCGCATACATGCAGGCCCTTGGGAGATTCTAGGAATGTAATGGAGAACAAAAACCTCTGCCCCTACTTAGGGGCAGCTGGATAGTAAAAAATATACAAGACAAATGATTGGGATCAACAGGGAGAGACAATTAATAAGTACCTAGATGGAGTGAGCCTTCACCTCCTTCCTTCATTTTAAGCTGGAAATACAGAAAGGCTCAATGGTAAAATTCAACAAGAGCTAAGAGAATTGGAAATTTTAACGAAATTACTTACAGGAGATAAGAAATTTACAGGTTTCCTTGGATCAGGGAGAATGGCTCAGGGGAACATAGCAGGATACATGTGCCAATACCATTCGAACAGCTCTAGGAACTATTGATGGCTTGTGTCCAGTATGGACCAACAGAGGCTGATAGGGAATATTACTAAAGAAGCCTCACCCCTAGGAAATTAAAAGCAGATAACCAAGGCCTCCTGGTCAGGAGGAGGATATTTGTTATAGAGACCAGGCAGGGACCTAGGGAGTTAATTGAGAACTGATTTCTAGGCCTATATGGAATTTTACAAAAATGTTAGAGACACAGATGTTGGGAACTTTGAGTATAAAATAGCTAGCCTATGATAATGTTGGTAATGCATGCCAGACCACGCTAAGGCCTCACAGGAGGAGGACTGATGTGAGTTCGTTAAGAATTGTTCAGATATGGACCTAGCTTGCACTCAGGGATTATCGATGATGGCTGCCTTACAGGAAATTCAGTTAAAAATAAGTTATTCCTACACAGAAAGCAAGGCACAGAGAGGAAGAAATGCACAGAGCCTTCTAGAGGTTGCTTTGGGCATTTTCAGAAAGAGCTCCACATCAGACAGAGTCCCAACAAAAGAATAAGGGATCAGGCTTGTGCCCAAAATACAGCTGCAGATTTTTCAGCGGCCCAGAGGGCATGGTCGAGCTAAGGCCAAGGTCAGCCATGGCAGTGGCCAAGGTCTGCGGACCCTCAGCCAGCAGCTTGTTACCACCTCATGCTGGCATCTGCAGCAGGCTAGACAAAATGGCTGCTGGGGTGGTGGACAGCCTGCCTCCTCAGGGTAACTTACAGCCTTGGGAGGTTCCGCCATGGTTGATGGCTAATTAATATATATATATTATTAATACAGCCATACAGAAACTGTTTTTGAGACTTATAGAGAAGAAAGGACAACATATTTAAGCTTAGAATTGTTCAAATTTTGGACGCTCATATTTCAATGATTAACTATAGCTATTATATTAAAATTTTCAATTAGGGATTTTTCTTTTCAACAAATTGATCATAACCTAGGCAAAAGGAAAAATGTGAGACATATGCAAGTCATGAATGAACGGTGTGGCCACACCTGGATGCGTGATGTGATTGTAAATTTATGAATGCGGATGAATGAAAATGCCTAAATTGCCTTGGATATGATTAGAGAGATATTTACATTGCCTTAGATATTGTTTAAAAATATCAAAATCATCTTAACATTGCCAAAAGGAGCATCCAGTCAGTCAGTCAATGTCTTAGCAGGAAAAATTTTGATTTCAGCCCTAGGAGACAGTCAATTAAAAAGTTAGCAAAAGCCTATTGTTATTGTTTTATTTAAAAAGAAGAAAAGAGAAATTACTGAGACTATAAGTTTATTATAAGGCCCGTCAGAATGGGGAGACTAAGAAGAGGAACAGGGTAATGGCTGACCACCATGGCCGGTCGCCATAGAGAGACTACAGAGCACACAGAGAGCGGGACAGGAACAGAGAGAGAGAGAACGGGAACAGACAGAGAGAGAGCGTAAAGGGGCAGGGGCCTATCTTTTAAAGGGGTCCTCTGCACCTGCGTGCAGACTTCTTTCCCATGGAACCTTGGGCTGACCAGGGTATTGCCTGAGTGGATTCCACCAGGTAACAGGGGCAGGCCAGCATAATGCCTGAACCTTTCATTCCCACCTCTACTTATTATTAAAAAAGGTGGGGTGTTTAGACATGGCAGGTTAAGGAATAAGGGCGTCGAATTCTTAAGACTGCTTCCTGCTGACGTGGGGGGCGTTGACCATCTTTGGGGGACCCGAGAAGGTTGGGGTGCTGCCACGTCCTGGGGAAGCTGGTTGTTTCATTGTAGTTGAGGCTGTATGGAACTCCCTGGCACCTCTTAGACCTGGCAAGATGTTGACAGAGCAGAAGACAAGGTTAAGTTTAGAAAAAATTTTTCTTAGGTCCTGTCACTTGAGGGGAAGATTGTAAGATGAGGGAGGGGTTCCCGAGGTGTCCCAAGATGAGTGAAGAGAATTTGGGACCGGGGAAAGGTTGAATATTACCTGGAGTGAATCTGACCTGTTTGGATCTGATTCGGCTCCCTGGAACTTACAAGAATCCTTAGAGTTTGTGGAAATATAAGTATTAGACATGTTAGAAGCATATTCGTGTTAGAAGCAACTTGGCTGAAAGTATTACCATTTTAAAACAGACAGAGTTTTTTAGGACAATGAAAAGCATCTTAATCTTGACCTTGTAGTTATTATCCTATAGTGGTATTGTTGAACTTTACTATGAACAGTAGCATGAGAAATAGAGAAATCAGGAACATATTTTATTCTTTTTTAATGTCTCAACTCATTTTATCACCATTTAAGCCTTTATATCCTCAGGCCTTCATACATCTTAGATTTTCCTGAAAGACCCCTGTCCCTTAGCCCTTTCTTTCTCAAGTTTGTCTCCTCTTCCTCCTGTCGGCGGCTTCCCCGATCCCCACCCCCGGTGGCCTTTCCCCGCCCGGCCCGAGAACAAGCACCGGGTGGGGCCGGCCCGAGAACAAGCACCGGGTGGGGCCGGCCCGAGAATGAGCACCAGGTGGGCCAGCCCGAGAACGAGCACCGGGTGGGCCGGCACGAGGGCGAGCACCAGGTGGGTCAGCACGAGAACAAACACCGAGTGAGCCGGCCTGGAGCCCTGCCCCTGAGCCCCGCCCGATGAGAAACACTCCGTCCCAAGGTCTCCGCCCCCAAGGTCAGCCATCTGGACGCGGAGGGAGGGGGAATTGAGTCTGTTGTACCAGACACCAGACCTTGAGAATATGCTGATCTGGAATGGCTCTGTGTCTCATTTGAACCATCCAATGGAAATGATTCTGTATTTCGCCTCATTTGAAAGACTCTGTGTTTCACCTCATTTGAATAACTCTGTACTTTGCCTCATTTGAATAACCCTGTATAGCGCCTCATATACATTGACCAATGGGAATAGCTCTGTATAATGCCTCATTAGAATTATCCAATAGAATCCCTGCTCCTAGCTTGCGCCTTTTTCCCTATATAAGGACCCCTTTCCCTTGGCTCGGGGCGCTTAGCCACACAGAAGCTAAGTCGCCCCGGGTACCCGCGTCTCCAATAAAGCCTCTTGTTTTTTTGCATCCAGTTCGTGGCCTCGCTGATTCCTGGGTGTGTGGGTCTCCCTCTACGAAAGTGCCTCTTCGGGGGTCTTTCATTCCTATATTCACATAGATAAACCTTAAAATACCTGTTACTGGAATCTGTTTTGCTTTAAGCCGGCAAGACTATCAGTCGTCAAAAGCATCAGAGTTCTTGAGAAGGATAAGATTTTACCTGAATCAATGATTAAAGAATAACAGAGACTTGCCAGCAGGCTGCATGGACAGCCATCCCCAAGGTCCTCCATCCATAGTAGTGGGCTGCAGGACATCTGCCTTCTTGCTGATAACTTGTGACCTGTGGATTACAGACTTTGGGAAGACTCGCCTACCATTGGCCCAAGCAACGCCGGGAAAGTCGATTCCGTTGTCCTCTTGTCCAAGGTCTGGAATACTTTGTAGTAGTTGAGGTGAAGGGCAGGGTTGTTCAGTGACCACAATGTTATTGTTTTGTTTAAAAAGAAGAAAAGAGAAATTACTGAGACTATAAGTTTATTATAAGGCCCGTCAGAATGGGGAGACTAAGAAGAGGAACAGGGTAATGGCTGACCGCCATGGCCGGTCGCCATAGAGAGACTACAGAGCGCACAGAGAGCGGGACAGGAACAGAGAGAGAGAGAACGGGAACAGACAGAGAGAAAGCGTAAAGGGGCAGGGGCCTATCTTTTAAAGGGGTCCTCTGCACCTGCGTGCAGACTTCTTTCCCATGGAACCTTGGGCTGACCAGGGTATTGCCTGAGTGGATTCCACCAGGTAACAGGGGCAGGCCAGCATAATGCCTCAACCTTTCACCTATAGCGTTAGCTTAGAGGCATGAGGATTCTATGGATGATTCTGTAAAATTTGACAGATGAGAGGATACCGGTCTTACTAAAATTTTATGGTTAAAAAAAGGAAATCCAGAAAATTAAACTCGATACATGATTTTTAAAAAGGGGTTTATAAAAAGCCTCAGGAAAGAGCCAACCTGTTAGATTCAAGCTTGAATGTGTCTTTTCATATGCAAATTCAAGCCAGGTCAGCCAAGATGCAAATGCGATCTTATCAGCTTGTCAGCCTCAAAGGTTAGATTAGAAAAGGCTACTCAAAATCTCTAAATAAATCTAGAGAATTGTTAAAGACATATGTTATATTCTAAAGAAACTAAGGCTTAATAGATAGCAATTGGAAAAGATAGTTTAAAAATCTTTAAATGAGTTTTTTAAAAATTGTTATAAAACATTCATTGGGAAAGTACCTTTTTTGGGACATCCAAAGATGATTTAAATCCTTTAAGTAAGATTCTATAAGGAGATAATGATCCAGATATGTCCAAACAGCTAACTAAGAAGGTAGACAAGTTCTATAATTTGAGGAGGCGATTCAGCATCATCAGATATATTGACTATGCCAAACTATGGGAAACTTATGTACTCCCTACAAAGCATAGTCCGATTTCTGGTTTATGGCAGAAGGAACTATTACTATGGTTGTGCCTACCCGTCTTACCAGCCTAAATATTTTAAACCCTTATTTTAAAGCATTAGCCTACATGATACAGAAATGCCATATAGATTTTAGAAAGTAGTTTAGGAAGAAACCAAGTATGATACATGTCTCCTACTCTAAACAACAGTTTAATTGGTGGTTTCAGAACAATGAGTCATAGGCGATTGCCTTTGCTCAATTTTCAGGAAGAATTGATAATTTCTAGCTCATGGACTGTTGCAATTTACACTATGAATTCTTTTGTATTTCCAAAATTGTAAAAAGCAGTCCTTTAAAAAAAATGCTATGTTAATTTTTACCAATAGTCTATTGGGAGAGTTACTTACATAGATTTTTAATAGAAAGAAATAGATAAAAACAGACAGCTCTGGCTTCAGCTCAAATAATCAAACTACAAGCTGTTGCAATAGTCTTACAGATCCTGGTAAATAATTCATTTAATTTGTATACTGACAGTCACTATGTATTTAAGGCTTATAAGGTAACAAAAACAGTCCCATGCACAGGATATGGTAATAGCCAAGTCAAAATGTTATTTAAACAATTCAAAATGATATTCACCTAAGAATCATGTTTATGAGTCACAATGGGAACCTATTAAATAGGCCTTTCCCTGATTACTAGCCAAATGGAATGAATTATCTAATTAACAAAATTGGTTGATTTGCCTTAAATAAAAAAATCTCGACAGGCTCTTAACTTTTCTTCATCATAATAGCAAGTCTAAGTAAGAAATTTGGCTTAACTAGAGAGACTGCTGGTCAAATCATCAAACAATGAAAAATATGTCCACAATATGGCTATGGCTAATTTAAGGATAAATCCTCAAGGCCTGCTCCCCAACCATTTATGGCGAATGGATGTGACTTACATTACAGAGTTTGGCAAGTTAAAAATGTGTCACTCCACAAACAGGAGAAGCCACCAGGCATGTTATAAGTCACTGTTTAAGATATTTTGCTTACATGGGAGTGCCAAAAGTTATAAAAACAGATAATGGGTCTGGATATACTAGCAAAGCTTTCCAGCAATTTTGTGCTTAATTCCTGAGACCAGTGCTACTGGAACAGCCCATGTGGCCTAGTCCTGCCCAGCTTGCATGTACCTGCCTGCTAAGCCGGCACTAGTGGGATGGGGGGAGGACCGCTGGGCCTTTGGGCCTTTGGGGACGCAGCATGCCGCTGACTTGGGGGAGTGAAGCACCTGCCTCTGTGCTTCTGTAGCTCCACACTTCAGTAGACATAAGGCGAGCCCACAGCCAAGGCAGTGGTGGCTCCTGAGATGGCAGGGACGCACGGGCCGGGGCCGATGGCACGCCTATAGTCCCAGCTATTCAGGAGGCTGAGACAGGAGTTCTAGGCTGTAATACGCTATGTCTACACTAAATTAGGCATCAATATGATGACCTCCAGAGAGGGGGCGGCCACCAGGTTGCCTAAGGAGGAGGAGTTCTATACCATACATTGTCCGTGCTAAATTTCTTCATGTATGATGCTACAGAAAAATCAGCCACGGATTGCCTCTGGCATTCATCAATGGCTCAAAATTATGCTCAAGCCTTATGGAAAGATCCCCTAATTTACAAATGGCACAGACCAGATGTGGTCCTCATTTGGGGAAAAGGACATGCATAAATTTCAATACTCAGGCCAATAATGCTAGATGGTTGCCTAAATGCTTTTTTTAATCCACCCAGGGGAAGTCCCTGAGAAGCCTTCTAATTCTGCTTAACTTTAGATAAAAGATGCTGTCTTTCTGGCTACTTGCAAGTTTATCACCTTCAATTGCCATTGCTGCTGGAAGCCCTTATCAGATCTACAGCTACACCTGGATGATCCTCAACCGAGCCAATGATGCTGCCAACTGATGCTGCCAACGCCTCCACAACTATTGTGATCACCCCCTCCTTTCCCCCCCATAGGTGACTTATGTGCTTTAGCCTTAGGGGCCTCTCCAGACTGGGGAACCCCTGGAGCTCCCTCTTCTGCTGACCTTATTCTATCCTTAATTAACCCAACTGTTCAGGCCCTTCATCAAGCCAGCCACTCCCTTATAGAGGACTCTTGGGTCTGCTATTCTTCCACCCCTCCCTTTTCTGAGAGAATTACAGGCATTTAATTTCTACCTTGCCAGTTCTACTAGATTGACTACTTAAACTGTCACCTTTACCTTTTCAAAAAACTAACCAGATTCATTCTCAGATTGACGCCATCCTCAAAAACCGGTTTTGGTCTACTACCATCGCCAAGAGGCATTAGATTCTGAGCTGCCTGACTACAATAACCCTTCCCCCAGCCCTAAAGGACTGGATTTTTCAGGCCTTGAACATCGAACCTCCCGATTTCCTTGGCCTTGGAGCCGTCCATGACGGGAAATATCCTGATGCCGCAAACCAGATGCCAACCCTTCCCAATGGCTGTAGCGTCCTCCATGATGGGTTTAGCATGAGACTGACCCCCAGATGCCCACTCCAAAGCACTCCCAAGCTGCTAGCCTTATGAAGGGTCATCGGAGTGCTGGGGACAGATGCATCTCACTTAACCTAAGCTAGAGGTACTACCCCTCACTGTCATATAAATGACAATATCATAAAACATAGGGTCCTGGATGCAGGTGCCCATCACGTAGCCTCAGCCAGACCCTCCATTTTATTATGCTTAGTAGGGGGAGAAGTCAGAAGCCAGCCTTGGTGACCCCACATGCCTAGCTAGCCTAGCATCCCACCCCTCAGGTCCCGGGACCTGGCCTGAGAAGCAACTAACACCTATCCCCTCCCCCATTTCCTTAGTTAGTCCTTGAGATAAACACAGGAGATTCCAGACACCTGCCTGAGAACAATTAACTCATCCCTCCCCCCACCTCATTTTTCTCTGCTCCTCCTATCTCTTTAAAAAGCCCCTTGGTTTCAATAAACTTGGCCTTGACAATGGAATCTGCTTGGTCCCACTCTTTCTTTCTCGCCCATAATTTGCAGGCATGATCCACCTCGGACTCATGAATTACCGGAGCCCCCCCGGGAGGGGGCACCCCTTCATTTCTTCACAATCTCCTTCTAACACTAAACATCAAGTCCAACTGCAGTAGAAATGACACTAATGACTCAATCCCTTGGTCCACTAGTATCCTACCCTAATGTAGGCCTGTGCCAGACTCACCATGGAAACCTCTCCTGACATGAAATACCCATCCTTACCCTATGATCATCCATATAATAATGTATCATATTTCCAGAGCTATGTGAAAGCTTATTCAACTCTAATGGTGACATTAGAGTCCTTTCTATTTATCTATGAGGGAAATTATCACCTGCTTGTTTTCATGATTGGAACCCTTGCGGATGGGAGGAAAAGTGACATTTCAAAATACAATAAAATAGATAAAACATGAAATAATTGAGAAATTCTTCTAAATTCAGGTTGCTCCTCCCACACACCCTCACTCTAACTTTTCAATCTTATTCCTTTCGTAATGGTTTTAATAAACAAAGCAAGAGTCTGTTTCCTGTTTGAACAATGACTTTATTGACATAAGGACAAACACAATCTAAAATGCTCATGTTGGAGAGAATGTACTACAGTGAGTGGAGAAACTGAAGCAGTGGTGATGTAACAAATAGGATACACAGCTGAGTGTCACCCTCTCCACTACTGCTGGGTGAATACACACAGAAAAGAGTCCTGGAGCTGTAAAGGGTGTTTGAGGGTGGTTGTGCTGTCAAATCCAGTTGTCCTTCAAGAATCAGGCAGAACTTCTCTTGGAAGGCCACTGGTACTCATTCTGTAGGTTAAAGACTGTCTTCAATTATGTAGAAGTTGTCTTCACCTCAAAACCCCACAACTTCTGTAAAGCTCCAATCTAAGAGATGTGGAATGCTACCAACCTGAAGACAAAGAGATAGAGTTCCCTATTATCACATGGGTGAGTCTATATATATATATATATATATATATATATATATCAGCCTGAAGGACATTCATTTTGATTGAAAGAAATGGCCCAGTATACATCCAATCTTCAGACAAATTGAAAAGATTGACAGTTGTCAGCACTTGGCACAGAGGAAGTACAGGGGACTTACACAAGAGGAGACTAACAGAGCTCCCTATGTACAGTAAACTGAGGAGCCAGCAAGGCCAGTGTAGTGCAGTGAGTGGAGTGGACTGGTGTGGAGTGTGGAGACACTGGCTGGACCACAGTTCTTTTACATTCCTGGCACCTTAGAAGTCATCTTCTCTAAATATTCTGCTCCTCAGAAGCTCTCTCAAACAGCTCACCATCCAACCCTGTCATCCCCAGCATACTTACCTAAAAGCCCCTCAAAGGACCTTCCTAGTAGCTTATGTGTTTTGTGTGATTTACTTCTTCAGTTTTTACTAGAATAGGTAGTCAATGAAAGAAAACACTGGGAGAAAAAAGAGTGGGTCAGGGAAACACCTTCAATACCAGTTCCAGGAAGGAAACTTAACAACTCAGTGTATACTTATGGGAGACTAGAATAAAGAGGTCTTTTGTTCCTGTGCTGCCATAAATGCAGAGAAATGAAGAATGTGTCTCTGAGAAGTGAGGGTAACAAGAAAGGGACTCATTAAACTTTACTTCATAGAGAATGGGGGACAAGCACTGGGGACACAGCAGTTATCCCAGAGTAAAAGAGTCTGAGGCAAAAGGATTGCCAGTTCATCCTGGGCTGGGCTACATAGCAGGTTCCATGCCAGTCTGCACCACACAGTGAACCCTGATTCAAATCAACAAGCCAATTGATGACTCAATTATTAAACAATGATTAATAAGACCCTCTTTCAAATCAGCCAAACCAATTGGTGAATCAATTAGTAAAGCATGATTTATTAGTAAAAGAGAATAGAGAGATATTCTTAAGATTGTTTTTTCAAAAAGAATCAACACAATCCATTCCACTTTACCTCAGAGACCCTGACTTCTTTTTCGTAAGAATATAGCCAGTGTACAATTGGAGAGGACAATGTCGGAGTGGGCATCAGCCACAAACACACTGTTCCAGAATTTAGCAGGTGGCTTCACACCAATGTCTATTTTACACCTTACACTGAATAATCCCAGCACATTCCACAGTATGATCACGGGGAAGCAGTGAGACCCCAATAGTAGGAAAGGAGAGAACACATTTAAGGTCTTAAAGTGACCTAAAACTGTTTTGCTTATCCAAAAATCTCTTGTCTCATAGTATTCAATTTTGTATGGAAAATAGAATCTTTCCTCCATAATGGTAACAGCTTAAACAAAGGAGAGGGTTGGATGTTGGAAGCAGGAGATCCTGAAAAGCTCATCCTGAGCTGACTTAAATGCAATGCCAGCCAGAACTACATGATCACACAGCAAAAAACACAAAAACAAAAACAAAACTAAAAGCAAAACAAAATGAAGACAGAAAAATTAAACCAAAAATAAAATTGTATTAACCCACAGATTGATATGCTCTGCTTTGTTGATATCCCTGGGAAGCCTGCCATTTCTGATAAAACAAATGGGGAAGTTGGCAGATGGGTAGTAGGGGAGGGAATGGGGATGATGAGGGAAGGGAAGCTGGAGTCAGGGTCAGGATGTAAAATGAATGAATGAATAAATAAATAAATGGTTTTAGCTGAAAAACTCCAGTAGTATTTAAGCTCCTTGAGATTTTCAGATTAGGAATATTTGCAGACATAGTAGCAATGGTGTAACTTCATTGATCAGAACATTCATCAAATACCAGAAATAAGCCACAGAGTTCTGTGGGTCCTAACACATCCCTTGGGGAGTAGATGGCTTACCATGTGTGTTTTGGATCTGGAGATAGGGAAGGTATGTGACCTAAAAGCCCCTTTGGCATGTGTCCTTGCTTAAAGGCAGTCAGAGAAACCTGGGTCCCCTTCTTTAGGGACAGTTGTGAAATTACTTACCTGTGAAAGCCAGGGCACACACAAACAGCAGCAGCATCAGGGCAGCAATGGTGGTGCCAAGAGTGAAGCCCTTATTCATTTTCTCCTCTGGATTCAGTGTAGGCATGGATTCCTAAGAAAACAATAGTTGCAATAAGGAAACAGCAGTAAACACAAGAGGCAACAAGTGAGGAACATGAAACACATGCCTGACCTTAACCTAGACTCTAGTCCTGGAGCTTCATCTTTACTGGCCTGTGGCTAGTCTGGAATATGCAGGAAAACCCAAGGATCTGAGGTTGTAAAGGCCGTGGAACTCCAAGACAATGAGAAAATCAATGCCTGTGACCATGGTAGAAACCTGTTCTAGTATAGTTAAGGTGACTACATGGATAGCTACCTAGTCAATCATCTAACCAGATACTTAATGTGGGCTCATACATCATGTGTGAGATTTTGTCTGCTTTAATCACCTTCTGTGTTGCTTTGTGTCTGGGAAACCAAATATCCCCCGTATGCTCTACAGAGAATGCTCATTAGGCATGTAAATGAACATGTTGAATTCAAATGTCTTTTGTAAACATCAGCCTCCTTTTATTGTTTTTGAAAGATCTTATTAGTTACATATAGTATACTACCTGCATGATTGCCTGCATACCAGAAGAAGGCACCAGATATTATTTTAGATGTTAGTGAGCCACCATGTGGTTTTGGGGAATGGAACACATGACCTCTAGAAGAGCAGCCAGTGCTCTCAACCTCTGAGCCATCTCTCCAGGACCAAAGTCAACCTCTTAATTTCTTTATTTTTATATATTTACTGATTTTTTTATCTACAGTTTTTGAGACAGGGTGTCACAATATAGCCCATATTGTCTAATGGTCCAGGCTGATCTCAAAGTGCTGATATTTTGTATTAAATTCCTGAGTCCTGAGAAAAATGAATATACCACTATATCTGACTTTTTTTTTTTCTTTTTGGTTTTTCGTGACAGGTTTTCTATGTAGATATTCAGACTGTTCTGGAACTAGGTCTTGTAGACCAGGCTAGTCACAAACTCACAGAGATCCTCTGCCTGTGTCTCCCGGATGCTGGGATTAAAGGAGTGTGCCACCAATGCCCCGCTTGACTCTGTTTTTTTTTTTTTTTTAAACAAACACCTGTGAGCTAATTTTATGGACATTTTTATCTAAAATTGTATCCTAGCACATGAAAAAGTGAGCATGGTTGATTGGGGAAGAATATACTTACAGTGTAATTATTCCAAGGGTCATTGGAGTATGTCATAGTATTATTCTGATCAGTAACAGTGCCATTCCAATCTGTTCAACAAGTAGAAAAATTAATTATAAACACAAAAATTTAGATATTTCTCCACATCTGTAAAAGTCACCCACAAAGTCAATGTGTCTTACACCATGTGTGGGTGGGATTTAATAAGGCAGAAGAGTCACTGAACAGCAGGTTTTGAACTGTTATATATTCAATGTTTATTTGAAATGTCTATTTTATAGCAAGGAATATATTGTTTTCACTGTCCATTGTCTGTGAATGAAACACAGAATCCTCTTTCTGCTGATATCAGACATATGTAAGTGTGTGACATCCTGAAAAGGAGCCCTTCACTGCATTTTACAGATGAAGCATCAGATATCCCATGATTCCATGTTTCCAGTTTTAGCAAATGACAGACATCTCAGCTTGCAAGGTCCGGAACAGTGCCCATGCACATAGTGGAAATAGTATAGGACTTCCTCCTATGAGCCCAACCCTTTAAACAGGCTCTAATTAATTTTTGAAATGTACTGTTAACCCTGAAAGATCCTTGCATTTTTTCAGTGTGTACAGCTACCTGTTTTTCTCACAAATCCTATCCTTGAAAAACCTAATTATAACCTGGAGGCCTCTGAAACTTGGTGAGCAGCCCATTGTGTCAGGGTTCTCCTGCTTGAAATTACCAAAAGCCTATCAAGAGGGGAAAGAAATAACTATCACCCATCAGATTACCCTAACAACAAAGAGGCTATGTGGCTTTCTCTCTCCTCAGAATCCAGCCGTACCCTGGGGATGGACAAGGTTTATGAAGCTTTGATAGCCCCTCTAACATCTATCTGTTAAGTCCTAGATGTTGAAGGGTTGGACCTAAATTGCCTTCTGCATGACAAACTTCTCCCCATCTTTAAGTCAAGGTACTACCCTTTAATATTAACTTTACGTGTAGGCTATTTGAAATATGAACTACATGGCCTCACTCAAAAGAATATGTTAAATCACTTACTAAAAGCTTTGATTTTGATTGTGTGTGTGTGTGTGTGTGTGTGTGTGTGTGTGTGTGTGTGTTATACATATCAAGTACATATAATGCACTTTTCATGGTCCATGAATAAATTGAAGTATCCTTAAAGTAAACCTTCACAAGGCATCCACTGTCTCTTAGAGGGTGGTGTCAGGATGCCTTTCCAGAAAGGATGTGGGAACAGTAAAACCCTCTCAACATCTGTGTTCAGGGCAGATTTTCTGACCCTGGAGTCATAAGAAACATTTTCCAACTCAAGTGAACAGGGACATGTCTGAGCCACTTGTTTTCAAAACTCTACCATGAACTTTCTGACTCTGTCAGATACTGTCACTGTAAAACAGGGACTGATCACAGCTATATCGGACATAATTATCTGAGAATTAATCTCTGCATCATAAAGCATGGAGCATGTGTACTGATGTCCAGGAAAGGCTAAATGCTAGCTTCACTGAACCATGGACTCAGCTGTATGGACCAATTTCAGAATGATGCAAAGGGTCAAGCTTCCCTACCCTGACCTTAGTTCTCAGTCAATCCTTAGTTTCTCACCAGAAAGTCATGCCAACTTGATCCAGAGTGCCTCCATCCTCATCAGCTATCCTAGATAATGATCCACCTGGTCTAGCTAGGAGGGAATCCCCTGGGAATCTAATATAGAAAGATGGTGTCTCTGATCTTCAAGTTCTTACACAGCAGAAGGTGACTGTATCTTAAGAATGGAAAACTACATCTTTGTGGAGCTGTTGTTGGGACAGAGCTAAGAACTCTTCACCCACTTATACTTCTGATTTTACTCATTGTCTGTATGTCCTAAAGCCACTGATAAGAGGGACTCTCTGTCCTGGACGACATTGGCTTTTACCTGGTGTGTGAGTCTCTTTTTGTGCTGTTGTTGTAGGAGTAGAGCTGGAGACTGTGGGTGATGTTGATACAAGTGTGGGTCTTGTTGACATATTCATGGGCTTCATTGTAGTTGTGGGCCTTATTGTAGTTGTGGCTCTTCCTGTTGTGAGTGTTCCTGTTGTGATTCTTCCTGTTGCTGTGGATCTTCCTGTTGTTGATGGTCTTGTTATAGTTGTAGGACTTGTTGGTAGACTTGTTAGAATTTCTGGATTTAGAAAGCAAGATGAAACAAGGTTGAGTCAAAAAAGGGACTAGAGCTTTTGTTGTAGCCCCAGTGAGAAGCTGTCCCCAGAGTGGTCCCTCTCCTGAACTGTCCTTTGTCATTGACCAAATAGGACAGGGTAGGGCAGGGCTGTGGGCACAGCTCACCAATAGCAGGCAGCTACACTGATGACATGGAGATGAGAACATAGACGGTGCTCCTGAGGACACTTTCTAAATGATAGCTGCCAGGTCCTCAGATCTGTAAGCATCTGGGGGACACTGAGTGGGTGTGGGGGCCTGTGATTGCCCTCACTGGTGACTCACTTCATTCTCAATTTCTAGGTCTGACTGTGAATCCCAAGAAGACAGATACCCCATATAGCCCTGCATCTTAGCAAGGAGACCCCACACAAGCCCCAATGTAAATGGGTTTTCAAAATTTGGGTAGAGACTGGATATTGTCTTTTATAGTTTCTTCCTATCTAACACGCACAATGTGAATACCCCTTATCCAAAAATGTTGTTTTCAGAATTTAAATCTTTCTTCACAATTCAGAGTATTTGCATATAGATATTCTCTAATAAATGATCTCAAGTATAACTATGGTTGATGTAGCATTCATATGCCTGCAATTTGTGTATATATGTTAATGGAAAGTTCATAATCTTTTGATATTTCTGCATGTGATAAGGTTATGGCGTTGAACTTTCCAGGGACTTTACAAGGTCCATGATGAAAAGCTTCTGGATTTTGAATCTCTGAAGAGGTAAGATTTTTTTGATTAGGCAGTTTGAACCTACAATTCACAAATCAACAGAATCCACGTGGCTATAAGCATCCAAATTCTATGTTCCTAGACAGGACCTAATTCATAGAACTATATTTTAGTTCTCACCAATAATCTCAGCTATTTCGAGCTAGAGGCAGGATGATCAAAGTTTGAGTTTTTCCCCAACAGCCCATGGAGTTTGGGGCTATCCTGGACTAACGTAGTCCCTTCTCAAAAACAATTTCAATGTTCCCTTTTTCCCTTTTCTTAGAATGCTTTGACTTATAATGGTTTTTAAGTTAAGCAAGTGAAAATTACAATGTTCCTTTTTTCATGTTTCATAGAATGCTTTGACTTAGAATGGTTTTTAAGTTAAGCAACTGAAAATGGTTTTCAAAAGCAAAAATACGGAAAGGAATGAAGGCTGACTTTGTGTAGCCATTATGCATGGAAAGCTGTTTTAATTCTTTATTAACCTTTGAGTATAACTAGCATGCACATGCAATCATACTTACTTGTCCAAAGCATGCATGCATGTGCCTTCACCCGTCCTTGTCAATGACATGCATGCATGTGCACTCACCCTTACTTGTCCATCACTTGAATGAATGCATGTGTTCTTACCTCTTGCCTGACATGTTCTAGGGATCATGTTTGCTTAGCCATATGTTTTCAATTTTATGCTGGTTAAGAAATTTTGTTGGAGCTACAATTTATCCTGATTCTCTGCTCAGTACATAACCTATAACAAAAGGCTCATGGATTGTCATCACTTCTGCCAACTCTTTAGTCCAGCATCCCCCAGCTCATCAACCCACTTACCTGGGAGAAGTAGTAAGAGGCCTGATATGAAGACTTGAGGAAGCATCATGGTGTTGACCTGAAGGACAATGAGAACACATTCTGTTGGCTGTGGCACTCGGCATACTGAATGGGGGCAAATCTTCATTCTATTAATCACTCAGGCCTCTCTTTCAGGGACCCTTGCCCTCCTAAACACTATCTTCTTTCCTGGTCCCTTCCTCACATACAGCCATCATCTCACTTCTGGCCATGACATAAAGAAGGCAGCAAACAGAGAAAACTGAAGGCTGGGACAAGAGTGTGTTCTCTTGGTAGAACTCTAAGCAAAGACCAGCCTTCTAATGGCAAAGATGTGCTTGCTTCCCAGTGAACACCGAGCTTTTTCTGCTTAGATCCACACTGGTTTGTCTCTGAATCTCAACCAAAAACAAAACAAAACAAAACAAAACCAAGGAAATCAAAACACCAACAAGAAAGACAGAGGAACACTATCAAGCACCTCTCAATCTTCCCGATACAGTGACTTAGACCACATCATTCTGGGGCTATCTAGAGACAACCAAAAAAGCACCAGGTACAAATAAAGATCTTCCATGACTAGATCCCCTCCATGCACAGATTTCCTCCTAGGGAAATTCTATCATTAATGTTTGCTCAGGTTTTGGAGAATCTGCTGTGAAGGAGACAATCAATGTGCTCTTTATGCACAGACAAATCATCCTTTCATAACTCGTAAGACCAATACTTTTCTGCCATTAATGGATGATGTTACTTTTCTTCAGATTCCAATATCTGGATTTCAACTTTTGTTTCTTGGTTGGTAACAATAAAAACATGAGTAAGCCTGCCTAGTATATCATTAACTCCACTTCTGGTCAGAAGATTCCATGCCATCTTCTCAGAGAGCTGTATGTGCCCTATTACCAGTCTTAAAGAAGTAATGGCTTTCCTGAATCCCCCATGAGCTCAGCATATTCAGCACTGGGGTCCTGCACTATTACACTAACAGTCCCTTTACTTAGAAGAGATCTGAAAACTAATGCTGCTAACTGTTGTTCAAACAATGATTTTATTGAACATCTTAAACATCTTATTTATTAAACTGGACAGTGGTGGCACAAGTCTTTAATCCCAGCACTTGAGAAGCAGAGGCAGGAGGATCTCAGTGAGTTTGAGACTAGTCTGGTAAACAAAGTAAGGTCCTAGACAGCTTGTACTGTTGTATAGAGAAACCCTGTCTTGAAAAAAAATATATGGATTAAATTCATTTCGTGCCAGGCAGTTATTGAACATGCCAATAGACCCACAAGGTGAGAGGACAACCCTGAGTAGTGGATTGTGTCATTCTATAAGGCTAGTTCTGAGGGTTGAACTCAGAATTGGTGGCAAGAGCCTTTATCTGCCAAGGCATCTGGTGGGCTTGCTTGAGGGCTGAATTTTTCCCCTGTCCAAAGTAGGAGAACAAATGCTAAAGTGGCTCACACACATTTAAAACTTGCCTCCTTCATTTGAAAATCAAAATGTTTTAATACTAGATTTACTATGACCTCCCACTAGACCCAATCCCAATTTCCTTAAGAAGGATTATTGAAAAGATGTTTATTTCAATGCAGTGAATATTGATAAACTCAGGATGGGGAAGTATGATTCAGTAACATAGGGATGTAAAACACACAGAGTTGTGCAAGCAACGTATAAGGGAATGTGACCAACCAATGAAGAAATTCAAGGACAATTAGACAGATGGTAAGTTTGTAATCTGACCATGGAATTTCCTCCTGAGAAACTACCTTGAAGCACAAATTCTTATTGGTTTTAATAATAAAAACCCAAAGTGAGATGTAGGAGTTAATAGTAAAATATCAGAGAAACAGAGCAGCCAGCCATTAGTTCTTACCTCTACTGAATCCTCAGACCAAAGGTGCGATCCTGTTCCTAGGAATGCTCAGACTGAGTGCCATGAGTTCTTGTCTCCTCCTTATAATCCTCTGTGCCCACCCAATTCTCCCCAGTCTCCACCTCCCTAGGGCTGGGATTAAAGGTGTGTGGCTCCCAAATACTTGGATTTAAGGTGTGCGTAACTGCCACCTGACTGTTTCTGTTTCAGATTGAATCTCATGTATCCCTGGGTGACCTTGAACTCACAGATCTCTGTGTATCTCTTAAACCTGAGCACTGGTATTAAAGGTGTGTCCACCATTGCTCGGCTGATCTGTTGCACTTTCTTGCCTGCAGGCAAATATGCAGGCAGAACACTGAATACCTAGTAAATAAATCAAAATAAAAAATTGAATCTAGCAGAAAGCTCAGCGTGTTTAAAGGTTTGTTGTTCTTGTTTTTGTTTTGTTTTGTTTTATTGAGACAGGGTTTCTCTGTAGCTTTGGAGCATGTTTTTGAACTTGATATGTGGAACATAGTGGCCACAGAACTACAGAGATCTGCCTGCCTCAAAATCAGGAGTCCTGTGATTAAAGGTGTATGTTACCGCTTTTAAAGTTTAAAGAATTTATTCTATTCATGCAGGAGGACACCTGCAGTTGCATAGCAGTCTTACTCATCTTACCCTTGGAAGAACAGAGGGAAAAAAAGACCCAGAAATCATACGGCAAGCTTCAAGAGTTTAAGGGTATGGTAGAGGGGTATGGACACAATTTTAATTTGGGCTGAGGGGCCTAAAAAGACTTGCTAATACATTCACAGAGAAGGTGGGGGTTGAACAAAGTTGAGAAGAGTTAGTCAACCAGGGATGTGAGGGGAGAAGGAAGAGGGAGGGCAAAGGCACAGATGCAGGAGAGTGCCTGTGGCCAGGGAGGGACAGCAATGCAAAGGAGCAAGGGGCAGGCCTTGGGACTCAGGAGCTACAGCTTGAAGACTCTCCTGTTTCCAAAGACAGTGTCCTTGTTAGGGTTTAGGTGTGTCAGGACCTCCTGCCATCCCAGGACTGCTCTGACTTTCCGGTTGGGAAGCGAGGGCTCCTTAGGGTCTGTGGTAGGAATTCAGTGTGGAAGAGATAACAGAAAGTAATATGATTAATGAAACCAAGACACTCATGTCAGTGGTCCCAGAAGGCAAAGCAATCTGGCTTTCTGTCTGCTGGGAGTCTAAAGAGGATGAGTTACTGAGGCCTGAGCTGTTCATTGCAGGAGGGACTGTCAGCAGGGAAGGGAGGAGCAGCTCCTATCACAGGGTTTGGAGGGATATTCTGGGTTTTGGTCCTTTTCAATGTGAGATATATTTATATCCATGAAGGAGGAAGATCTAGGATAAACATACCCTTTTGAAGTAACTGGCTTAGAAAAGATTTTGAAAGGGAGAAGCCTTAATTAGGTTTTTTGTAGAATGCCTTTACTGAAGCTGTTGAAGCTTTTTGTGTGCTGAGGCAATGTCCTGGTGACTCAGATTGGCCTTCCTTCAAAAGGGCAGCAGAGAAGAGGTGCCCACACACAGGCAGAATCAGCCCAAGGTGCAAGAGGAGCATAAAGGTGAGGAGGGCCTAAAGTCAAGGTCAACCTGGTGGTGATGGAGCATGCCTTTCTCCCAGCAGAGGCAGTCAGATCTCTGTGAGTTCCAGATCAGCCTTGTCAATAGAGTGAGTTCCAGGACTGGCACCATAGGTACTGAGAAACCCTATCTTGATAAACAAAACTTAACAAAAAAGCAAAATAAATAAATAAATAAAAAGTCAAGGTCAACCAACGCAAAGGTACTGACAATGATCCCAAGTCATAGCTGCAGACATCAGGGATAAGATTGGTCCAGTGGACCTGGCAACTGCAGGGATAGTGACTTCCCATTTGGAGACTTCAGTGAAAATGGCTGTAAGGAAGATGAAAACAAGGCAATAGCAGGAAACCCAGAACTAAGGGTCTGTAAACTGAAGCTCTCTGTACAACTGGTGTCTAAGCACATGGACAAGGGCTCAAGATTCCTAGAACTGTGATCTTGCCAGAGTAGAAGGATATCCTGATGGTGGAGGGATAGAATGCTGATGGTCAGAGCCCAAGTTATCTCAAGGTATTTTACATCTTTGAATAGCATTAGCTACTATGTTCAGCTTCTAACAACGTAACTTTTACATAAAACCTGCAATCAGGCTGGGTTGGATTCATATAGCTTCACCTACTCTGAGGCTGGGAAAGCAATAAATGCAGTATTTTCAGGCCAAAATCTCTGTCCCCTGGTGTAGCCCCTGCTTCTTGACTCTCCAGTGTTTTTTATTGTTTCTTTGTTATTTTTTCCTTTATTTAGTTATTTTAGGAGGTCTTACTGAACCTGGAGCTTGTTCTCTCTCAGGGTGGTCTGTCACCTATGGAGACCCTGCTCCTCAGAATGCTGGGATTACAGCAAGACCCAACCCACCCAGTCCACCTCCATGCTTTTTATAAACACTGACACTTGGCTCATTTCCCAGACTGTCAAAAGTCTACATTTGGTCTGGAAGTACAGGGCTGTAGCCCAGCATTTATGTGGCTGGGGCCAGAGGATCATGAACTTAAGGCCTAGATAGGCTCCCTGAGTAACTTAGTAAGATCCTCTCTCAAAATGAAAAGTGGGAAGATGAGTTTGGGAGACTGGAGTTTGAGGTGAGTGGCAGAGACAAACTGGTTGCAATTGCTAGCACACAGAAAATAGTCACAACAACAACAAGAAAAGAGCCAGCTATGGTGGTACACGCCTTTACTCCTACAACCTGGATGCAGATGCTCACAGATCTCTGTATGTTCCAGGCCAGCCTGGTCTGCATATTGCTAAGCCAGATACAAATAAATAAATAGATAAATCTTTAAGAGAGAAGGAAGTTCATACTGAGTTTTCCATTGTGGAGTACCACTAGGGACGAATTGATGTCCCAAATCCATTGTCACTCAAATTTGGAGCATAATCAACTATTTTATTTTTACCATTTTTATTTCTTTTTTACGTTCCAGTTAACTATTGTATAGCCTTCTAAGACAAGAGCCCATATTTTTATATAGCCAGAGTTTGATAATACACAAAGACTACTTGGATGCAGGGAAATATGCATGCACACACACACACACACACACACACACACACACACACACACACAACATATGCTCAGGGAAAGATGCATGCACACATGCTGAAGGGACCAACTCCCCATTTTGTCAGCCATAACTGTCTAACACATGCTTGCCTGACCTTGCCTTGGTCACTAGGAGGTCAGATGCCTGCCTCATGGCAAGAAACCAATCAGAATTTAGCTGGTGGTGCTATGCCTTATGGATCTGGGTTTGTTTTACCTATAAGTGCACAGCAATGACATTCAGATCATAGCAACTCTCCTTGGAGGGCCTTTGGGCCATAACAACCTGTTGAGCAAACCACACAGGGCAAGTCTTCCAAGCCTGGAGGCACACCAATCCTGAGCCTGTGTCTACCCCTAAACACTCCCCTTACGCTGCCCTATAAGATCTCTGTCCGTTGGTTTCTGGGGATCTTTTCCCCCAGCCATCTACCATGTTGGATGGATGCAAGGCCTCAGCTAACGGGTTTAGCTTGTTAAACAACTGCAATAAAGCCTCTTTAGGTTTGCATCAAGATCCCTCCCCTGCCTGGTGTTTGGCATGGCTGCATTACTGACTGGTCACCCTGGGCAGGCACCCCATGGGGTTTCTTTTAATGCATATACACACAAACAGATAGGTAGGGTATCTGGCCATGAAGCAAAGGTTTTTTTTGTTTTGTTTTGTTTTGTTTTGTTTTGTTTTTGTTTGTTTTGTTTTTTTGAGACAGGGTTTCTCTGTGTAACAGCTCTTGCTCTCCTGGAACTAGCTCTGTAGATCAAGCTGTCCTTGAACTCATAGAGATATGCCTGCCTCTACCTCTCAAGTACTGTGATTAAAAGTGTGCACTACTACCATTCAGAGGGGTTTTAGGGGGGATCAAAGGGGAGAGTTTACACAAATTCTCCAGTAGCCCACAGTGGCTTCTAAATCACACTGCAGCACAGTTGGTTTGAACCTCAGCTTCTTCCTCTGTCTCCCTGGAGCAGGGATTTGCCAACAGGAAGCAATTAGGGTGTTATTGTTGTTGTTTAATGATAACATGAAAATTATAGAAGATTGGGAAAAGTTTAGCTGGTAGATGGTTTCCCTAGCAAGCAGGAAACCCAGAGTTTAATCTTCCTCACCAGATGAACCTGGAGGTATATTCCTGTAATCAGCACCTGGGGAAGGGAAGTTCTGAAGTTCAAGGTCATCCACAGCAAGGCTTCCATTGTGAGGAAACCTGGGATTAACAGGGGCCCTGTCTCTCCAGGTGGTAGTGACACACTCCTGTAATCCCTCTGTAAATTCAAGGTAAGCCTGATCCATAAGCACTCCACAGTTCCCAGAAAGTGAGGGAAAAGACCAGGTCACAC
This sequence comes from Cricetulus griseus, assembly GCF_003668045.3. Classification (NCBI taxonomy): domain Eukaryota; kingdom Metazoa; phylum Chordata; class Mammalia; order Rodentia; family Cricetidae; genus Cricetulus; species Cricetulus griseus. Next base: position 61,500,796 of record NC_048600.1, read on the forward strand.
AGACAGCCTGAGAAAACAAAGTTCTCCAAATCCAAGAAGCTGAATTTTGGGGAAGGAGTTCATCAATTTTCAACATAAGTAAATACATTTTGGCTGAGCAGTGGTGGTGCAGGTATTTAATCCCAGTAATTGGGAGGCAGACGAAGGTGGATTTTAGTGAGTTTGAAACCAGCAAATAAATAAATAAATAAATAACACGTTTTTAGGATATTCACAACTTTTTCTCTAAATATCTCCCCAACACCTAAAGAGCTCAGTGACTTCTTGGTCATTGAAAAATGAAATCCAGGAGCCAAAGAGATGGCTCAGTGGTTAAGAGCACTGTCAGCTCTTTCAGAGTACGTGGGTTCAATTCCCGGCACCCACATGGCAGTTCACAACTGCATATCTGCAGTATTATGAAACCTGACATCCTCATACAGACATACATGCGGGCAAAACACCAAGGCACATTAAGTAAAAATAAATTATTTAAAAATTAAAAACAGCTGGGCAGTAGTGGCACACACCTTTAATCCCAGCACTCAGGAGGCTGAGACTGGCAGATCTCATGAGTTTGAGACCAGCTTGTTCTAAGAAGTGAGTTCAAGGACTGAAAGGGTCAGGCTTTAATGTTGACCAGCTCTACCTCTTTAAGAGACAGACCCAGCCCCCAGACAACAGGTAGGGCAGGAACAGTGATGTGCTACTACTGAGCAATGTCAGTCCAGGTGGGGAATGCTTTTACCATGTTTGAAAAAGTATCTTTAAAAACTAGGAAATTCTCTGGACAGTGGTGGCTCATGCCTTTAATCCCAGCAGACCAGAAGCAGAGGCAGGAGGATCTTGTGAGTTTGAGGCCAACCTGGTCTGCAGAGTGAGTTCCAGCACATCCAGGACTACACAGAGAAACCCTGTCTCAAAAAGCTAACAAAACAAAACCTAGTAAGTACTTTTATCCTCCACTAGCAGGCCAGGCCTTGGAGAAGTCAGTTTTCCCAGAGTCCACTGGGGTATTGGTCTTTCAGTCCCACCCCTTCCTGGGTAAGGGCTCTCTATTTTGGGTTCACATGAGCACAAACCTGTCATCTGGCTGAGACATCTTGCACTAGGCTTCCCAACATACATTTGTCAGAGAAACTCTTAAATTTTTGTAGACATCCCTTTTTCCCCCTTCCTTCCTTACAAAATGTGTAGCCTGGTGAAATTTAGTTACCAACAGTCCTGTTGGTTATTTCTGGGAGAATGATCTTTCCTTCTGGTGTATTCTAACAACCTGTGTGTTTGAACTGTCTAGTTTTCCTTTAGCAGAGTCTCAGGCAGCACAGAGTCATTTTTCATCTCCTGAAAGTCATGGATGTGTATCTGTGTCTTCTGACAAAGCAGTAACTAAATTTATGGTATTGGGTTCCTCAAACTGGACTGGAGGGTGAGCCAGGAGTAGATCCTGGCACTGGGTGACACTGGCATTAGACAGCCAGCATTCTGGTTCTCCTCAGAGGAGGGCCTTAACCATGTTGTGGCATGTTGTGAGTTTAAGAGCTTGACCCAGAGTTAACTTGATCATTTCCATTAAACTAGCTTCCATAGATCCTACACAGGACAGTCATCCTGTGGCTATAGGGCCCAATTGTTTGGACAGGTATGTCACAGAGTGTTTCTATGGGCCAAGAGTTTGGCTTAAAACCACTTTTGTATTTGCTTAGTCTTAGTCCAAATTTGGGGCTTAGTGCAGAATTTGTGCTGGTGTATAGAGGCCCTGCTATTTGCACAGAGGTCTGGTATCCAGAGTCAGCAATGCTCAGCTGCACCTAGGAACACTTGCACCTGTCTCTTTGTCTTTGGAGTGAGGATCTGCAGGATGGCAGCAGTCCTATTCTGAGACAATCTCCTTTAGTCTCCCTTCAGCTGCCAGCCAAGATAGGTAGTCTTCTGCTATGGTGGGCTTTCTTAGCCCACATTTTATAACTCAAGGTCTATAAATCTCGCAGCAGTCTCCCAGTGCCTCCTTTATAATCTATTTTCCCAGAAATCCTCAAGTGAAAGGCAGCAAGTCTAGAGTTACTGTCTTTATATCCTGAAGCAACTTGTTCCAAGGAATGTTTCCCATTATAACTTCCCTCTGGGTCTGTCCATTTAAATGAGAAAATGTGTTGACTCACCTCTGCCAATGGGAGCCTGAAGAATATATCTTTCATGTCCAAGACAGTGTATACTTTTTTCTCTGGAGGAATCAAACCCATGAGAATCAGAAGTCCCTGGTTTCTTCACAGTCAGGAGACATGTATTCCAAGGTGACTGGCAGAGCACCAAGATGCCTGTCTCTTCAAGCCAGGCAATATGGACAGCAATATTCCCCTTTTGTTTCTATGGTTGTTTTGTACTGTTTAAACTGGACAGATGTAGCTAAACTGGATAGTTGAACAATTAATTATAGATGTGTGGCATTGGACCAATCCTGGTGGTGTGGTTTATTCTGACAGTGAGAGACATAAAAATTTTGCTGGGTCTAAGTCTTTCTCATCTTCAGAGAAGATGACAGTGGTTTTCATTTAATATAATAGGTCCAAATCAGTTCTCCGTTGAAACTGGAACCTACTTATACCTTTTATTTTTAATTCTTTAAAACTTTATTTTAAATATTTGGGGCTGACTGGGTAAGAAAGGAAATATTTTTAGCAATTGTCTTTCATCCTTTAAAAAGGACCTAGTAAGTTGGTTAAAGTCTCCTTGGTCAGTGTGAGACAGAAGGGAGAATCTATTCTTCCCAGGCTGCATTGTCTGGCATTGTTTTGTTTTGTTTACTTGCTTTCAGAGAATAGTGGGATTTATGGATCATTCATTGAAACAAAGACAAAAACTTCAAAAAAAGGGGGGGGGAATGGAACTTTCTCTTTTCCTTTGGGCTCAGTGAAGGGGAACTTTCTGTCTTCCCTGAGGCTGTTTAGAGGAAACCCAGGGCAGAGCATAGGGAATGCTCTTCTAGAAGAACTGTTTCCCGCACCCTGAGTGCACTCCACATAGATGGTAGGGGGCTTAACTGAGATGTACAGGACCTGCTTCTCCCCACCTCCACAAAGGAACCATCCTTAATTGAACAAGAATCAAGCAAAATAAATAAATAAATACTCAAGTGCTCCTGTTCCCAGATTGGGACAGGGAGAATATATCTCTGGTGACTTGGCAGAATGAAAAGGATTTAGGTCCTCTAAAGTAGGGGGCACAGGTCTTAATCTGCATGCAATGGGTTCTCACCCCAGAAAAAGCACCAGTTCGATACCGCAAAACAAAGATGACAGAAACACATAGTAAGACAAAAACACACACATACCCCATGAACACTACCAGGGGCAGCCAGCATACATTCATACATCTGAACAAACAGAAGGATCCAGTGATGTCTCATATGGATCTTGGACAATGGATCAGCATCTGTGTCTAACCTGTTTTATGTGTCCAAACAGATGCCACATTAACCAGACTTATCTCTGAAGGTAACAGACCAGGTGACTTTCTAATTTGTTTTCTTTTGGGGCAGAGGTGTTAAACCCCTATGAAGCATTGGGCAGTAATTGAACAAAGGGAGCCCTGGTGACTTGGAATATTTGAGGTTGCACACACCCTGGAAGTCTCCCAATCACCACACTCTTCCTCCATTCAAGGGGGTCCTAGGCGCTCACACCAATTTGAACTGGATTCTTCAGCCAAATTTCAAAAGTAAAACACAAACTAAGGGTCCATGCTGGAATAAAGTATAGTATTAGTGGGGTGGACCATGCATCCTGGATCAAGGACAGGGTGTGATTGGTTCACAGTGGGGAAACTACGTCTGCTAAGGTCTCTGTTCATCTGTCAAGCCAGTTTCCCAGTCCCAAAGACCAGGTTTGGGAAGTCAAGCACTATCACCACATCCTCTGCTAGGAATGATTCAGCAGATTAATGGACTACAATTGATGTCCTTTTACATCTATTGCTCCCCACCCTGCAGCATCTCAGGAACTAGACTTGAAAAGTGGACCTTGTTCTATAAACAGCCCTGAGAAAAGTATCTAGCACTTGATGAAATCATGAAAAATTCTAACACAATATGCTAATGGCCTGAGAGCCTACATGTGGTAAGGGAAAGATATCTGGCCAAATGTACTGGTGAGCTTGAAAAAACTAAATGTGTTTTCAGTTTTCAAAGTGAAGAAAGAGTTTTTATTCCTGAAATTGAAGTGCTCAGCCCCCTGCTTTGGCAGCCATGACAGGCTTAAGAAAAGACCCAGCAAGATGTAGGAGGCCCCTGACTCAGCAGCATGACCTTACCGACCTTGCCCTAATCACTAGGAAGCAACCACAAGATTCCCTCCATAAGTTAAGTAACCAAGGTCCAAGAAGAGATCTGGAACCAGGGAGATCTCCAGAGACTTTCAAGGATGACACGATCTGACAATCCAGGCAATGGTGGTAAGGATAACCTAAAAACCCTTCCCCTAAAATGAGATTGATGACTTCTCTTTGTGCCATCCTAGAGTCCTCATCCAGTGGCTGATGGAACCAGAGACAGACATCCACAGATATACACTGAGCTGAAATCGGGAATTTAGTTGAAGAGAGGGAGGAATGAAGAACGAAGAGGACTGTACCAGATTGGAGAAACCCACAGGAACAATTGGCCTGAACATGGGAGAGCACATCGACCCCAGGTGCTGTCAGGGAGGCCAGTACAAGACTGATCCAGACCCCTGAACATGGATGTCAATAAGGAGGCCTCTGTACTCCAAGGAGCCTCTGGTGGTGGATTAGTATTTTTCCCTAGTGCAAGAAGGGACTTTGAGAGCCCATCCCACGTGAAGGATTACACTCTGGCCCTGGATACATGGGGAAGGGCCCAGGACCAGCACAGGAAGATTTGGTGGACTTTGTAGAGCCCCCATTGAGGGCCCTACCCTGCCTGGGGAGTGGTGGGTGGATGGGGTGGGGAGTAGGCTGGGAGTGGGGGAGGAGGGCAGGGGGTGAGGGGAGGGAGAGAGAGAAGGGACTGACATGAGAAACAAGCTTGTTCCCTAACTAGAACTAATAAATAAATTAAATAAAAAAAAGTTAAGGAACCAATAAGAAGGTAGCTGTCAGGCTCTAGATGTGCTTTACTGATAATAGTGGAATGCGGGGCATAGAAACTCTTCTGCAGCTGCAGCAGCCCAATCATCTCAGGACTGGTTCCCCAAGCCTGAGACTGTTGCTATGTAACTAGTGGACACCCAGAAACTCCCCTTGCTCTACCTAAAATCATACCCTGCCCCACTGCTATTTAGCATCCCTCCAACCTGCAGTGTCAGTCGACTTGAGGACCAGAGTTAACTTGTAAATTAAAAAGAGTCTTTGCTTTTGCATCCTGTCTGGTCTCTTGGTAGTTTGTGGGGGTGGGGGATGGGGGTGGTGGGGGTGGTTCAGAGTCTGGGCAGAACAAAAGTACATAGCTTAAGTCAGACAATTATTCAGTGTCTTATCTGCATTACTCTCAAAGTTGTGTACACAGTTCTCAAAGAGGAACTCCATGTTCTTATGATGCTTCATAAGTTAACAAAAAATTCATAAAATTTAAATGTGTTGTCAAAATGGGCATGCTGCCACATAATTTTATTTCCAGCACTCAGAACTTGAAGGTGAGAGAATCTCTGAGACTGGGGCTAGCCTGGGCTACATAGAAAAATTTTGCCAACCTGAGGCTATAGTTTGAAAAAATCTCAAAAAGAAAAAAATAAAGGCTAAGTATTGTGATGAACTAGTCCATAGAAAGTTATAAATAACAGAATCCTTGGTGTCCTGAAAGTTCCAGATTGAAAGAAAATTTAATAAAACCCACAAGACTGATACATTGCTGGCATTTTTAACAAAATTCCTCTGGGATATTTCTATTGAATTTCTCACTTGATTTTTTTCTATAGGATAAGAAAAACACAGACACCAAGAATATCACATGGGAACATGATTATTTTAAAGATGTATCAGACAACATACAAAATAGAAAATAGATTCCTGGTTGTAATAATATGAAAATCATTGACTCGGCTCTAACTCAGCATCTGCTATTACTACAATATCTGCTAGGGTGGGGACTGGAAGATTTTCATTGCTCAAAATCTTCTCACTGGTCACCCCTCATTGTGATGTCCGCTGTCCACCAAGGTAAGTGTGGACATGATAACAGCAAATAGATGGCTTGAGCAAAGAGGTAACCTTTGTTACTATTGATACATAGTATTGGAGCCATATAAATGACCTGTTTTTCACTGAGACCAACATACTTTCACAGAATGTCCCTATTCACTGTGTTCTTGAATTCTAGCATGATTTGGAAATTCTAGGTTGGACAGACAGAAAGATTTCCAGACCCCTTCATGCCTTTCCTGCATCTCCAGGAAAACTGAATACCAAAGCAGGCATCACAATCTCAGAGGTCTGAAGCCAACAGAAAGGATTCAGGAAGGAGGAAGGAGAGTCAAGCATGGATGGCCCTACTCGTGGCCATATCACTCTAGAACTCGTGCTGATGTTGATAAGTCTTTCCAGCAAAGCTACAAATCAGTGTAATCTTTGCTAATCCCAAGCTTTGATGTGTAACTGCTGCAAATGTAAGAAACAGGAAACACTGTAGTTTAACACAACCATTTTTAGAGCACACAAGGGAAGCCCCATTTGGCAAACCCAGAATGCAACTTCTTACTATATGACCTCCCAAGAAATCCCCAATAAGACACAAACATATTTCCTAGAAATCGATGATACTGCAGTGGAATGTGGAGTGAGATCTAGCATCCCAATTTCCTATTGGCCAGAAGACTCTAATTGGAGTCAGGATTACTCAAACTGAAATAGAAATTATTACTGTCTTGCAACTCTGTTCTTCTCAACAACTGGGCTGACAATGAAGATACCAACACAACATTTGTGTTAACTCTTAGCAAAACCAATATTTCATTGATTGTTACCAACTGATTCAATATAAAAAATGCTTTGTTCTTTTAATACAAATTTAAATATAAATATGATCTGGATTCAATTATACATTTAGAACTCTGAATGAACCACTGATAGTCCCAAACTATGTGTACTATATGTGCGTGAATTAGCACTGCTCTCAGGCAGAGCCTGTGTCCTGCTCCCTCCTTGCCCACATACTTCTTTATTGTCTACTTCTAGCACCTAAATCAAAGCCCAGAGGATGAGTATGGAAACACTGAACATCAAGTCAGACTGCAGAGGAAATAACACTAATGACTCAATCCCTTGGTCCACTATTTTCCTCCCCTAATGTACACCTGTGCCATAGTCACCATGGAAACCTCTCCTGACATGAAACACCCATCCTTGTCCTATGATAATCCATATAACAATGAATCATATTTCCAGAGCTATGAGAAACCATAACCAACTCTAATGGTGGCATTAGGGTCCCTTTTATTTGTCTATGAGGGAAACTAACACCTGCATGTTTTCATGGCTTACCCCTTGGGAATGGGAGTAAAAGTGACATTTCAAATTACAATTAAAAGATAAAACATTAAATAATTGAGAAATATTTCCAAATTCAGGTTCCTACTCCCATCCAACATCACTCTAACTTTTCAATCCTATTTTTCTCTTAGTGGTTTTAATAACCAAGGCAAGAGTCTGTTTCCTGTATTAACAATGACTTTATTGACATAAAGGACACACACAATCTAAAATGCTCATGTTTAAGAGAATGTGCTGCTATGAGTGGAGAAATTGAGGCAGTGGTGATTTAAGAATAGGATGATGTGGACAGTGAGTTTGAGTATAGGCAGCTGGGTGTCACCCTCTCCACTACTGCTGGTTGAATACACATAAAAAATAGTCCTGTAGCAGTAAAGGGTGTTTGAAGGTGGTTGTGCTGCCAAATCCAGTTGCTGTCCTTCCAGAATCAGGCAGAACTTCCCTCAGAGTGCCACTGGTACTCATTCTGTAGGGTAAAACCTGTCTTCAATTATGTAGAAGTTGTCTTCACCTCAAGGCCCCACAACTTCTGTCTTCTATAAAGCTCCAGTCTAAGAGATGTGGAATGCTACCAACCTGCAGAAAGAGAGTCAGAGAGGGAGAGAGCATGAGAGTGAGTTCCCAATTATCACACAGGTAATAGGCAGCTTGTAGGACATTGAATTTGATTGAAAGAAATGGCCCTGTGTACAGCCATTCTTCAGAAAAATTAAAAAGATTGATAGTTGTAACCACTTGGCACAGAGGAGGTACAGAAGACTTACACTGGGGAAACTAACATAGCTCCCTAAGTACAGTAAACTGAGGAGCCCACAAGGCTAGTGTAGTGAGTAAGTGAATGGACTGGTGTGGAGTGTGCAGACACTGGCCAGACCACAGTGCTGTTACACTCCTGGCACCTTAGAAGTCATCTTCCTCTAAATCTTCTGCTCCCCTGAGGCTCCCTCAAACAGCTCACCATCTAACCCTGTCTTCCCCAGAATACTTCCCTAACAGCCCCTCAAAGGACCTTTCTACCAGCATATGTGCTCTGTTTTTACTTTTTCAGTATTTAATAGAATAGGTCCTCAATGAAAGAATTCACTGGGTGAAACAAGAGTGGGTCAGGCAACTCCTTCAATACCAGCTCCAGGAAACAAACTTAACAACTCAGTGTCTACTTATGAGAGACTAGAATAAGGGGCTTTCTGTTCCTGTGCTGCCATAAATGCAGAGAAATACACAATGCAGAATGCACCTCTGAAAATTGAGTGTAACAAGAATGGAACTCATGAAACTTTATTTTTGTACAGAATAGGGGCTAAGCACTGGGGAACACAGCAATTATCCCAGAATAAATGAGTCTGAGGCAGGAGGATTGTGAGTTCAGCCTGGACTGGAATTGATAGGAAAACTGAACATGTCATCAGACACTCAAGACATATTTTTTTGCTAAACAAGGATATTGCTTGTGTTTATGATGGAGCCATCCCCAGTAACTTTCCGTAATCCCTTCCTGTTCTGTTCAGGAAGGTTCTTCTTCCCATTCATTGTCTGCTATATCCATCCACATGGCCTAATTTGCTAGAGTGGCATTGGTAAATTATTGTTCATTGAGACAAACAAAAGACTAGAACATTTTAAGGAGCTGCTAGAGAACAAATCCTTGATAATGAACAGCTTTGGACTATGGAATGGAACACACTTATGGTATTTTAGTAATTCTCCCTTTTAGACACCATCTGCTATGTAACCAAGCTAACTAACCAGACATGACACTAGAGCCAGATTAAATAACCATGTTAGATACAGAAGTTCTAAGAAACCAGAGCAAAACATCCTGAAGTTTGACAGGGATATTCTTCATTTTTTTCAGGGTTAAAAGACAGGATTTCTCTGGTTAGTCTTGGCTATCCTGGAATTCCCAATGTTGCCAGGATTGGCCTCAAACTCAGAGATCCTCCTGTTCCTATCTTCTACATTCTGGGTCTAGAGCCATGTGCCATCAGGGACAAGATACAGGCAAATCATTATTTCCCATTTTCTGCCCAGCTACACAAACAAGTAAGCAATAGGCTTATGCGTGGTGTTTTTTACAGTCCATGACTGAATTTCTTACAGATGAAATGCATCACACACAGAAAAAACCAGTGTACAGTTGGAAGGGACAATGTAGGACTAGACATCACTCACAAATACTCTGTCCTAGTATTTGTCTGGGGGCTTCTGATGTCTAATTAGATGTCTAATTTGCATCTTCTAATAAACATCCCAGCATATTCCACAGTATGATCATGAGAACAAGTGAGAACCTAAGTGTAGGAAAGGAGAGACCACATCAGAGGTATTAAAGTGACCTAAAATGTCAAGCCTTTCCAAAATAGCTTACTATTTAATTTTTTATGGAAAATAGAATGTTTACACTTTAATGCAAATAGCTGAAAGACAAAGGAGAGGGTTAGGAAACCAGTGTTGCCAAGCACTGCACACTATTCCTGGAAGTCCAGCACTAGGAGTTGGAGGTAGGAGGATCCTGAGGAAGGTCATCCTGAGCTACCTACTAAGTGCAATGCCAGCCTGAACTACATGATCACACAGCAAAAAAAACTAAAACAAAAACCCCAACTAAAAGCAAAACAAAAAATAGACTAACAACAAATGGTATTAGCCCACAGAATGATATACTGTGCAATGTTGATATCCATAGGAAGCCTGACCTTTCTGAGCAGAAACAGCAGGGAGGGGTGGCAGATGGGTAGCAGGAGGAGGGAATGGGGGAGATGAGGGAGGGGAAACTGGAGTCAGGGTCAGGATGTAAAATGAATGAATGAATAAATAAGTAAATGATTTTAGATGAAAAACTCCAGTAGTATTTAAGCTTCTTGAGATTTTCAGTTTAGGAATATTTGCAGACATAATAGCAATGGTGTAACTTCAATGAGTATAACACTCATCAAATACCAGAAATCAGCCACAGAGTTTTGTGGGTCCTAAGACATCCCTCTGGGAATAGATGACTTACCATGTGTATTTTGGCTCTGTAGATAGTTAAGGCTTGTGAGCTAAAAGCCCCTGTGGCATGTGTCCTTGCTTAAAGACAGTCAGAGAAACCTGGATCTACTTCTTTGGGGACAGTTGTGAAATTACTAACCTGTGAAAGCCAGGGCACACACAAATAGCAGCAGCATCAGGGCAGCAATGGTGGTGCCAAGAGTGAAGCCCTTATTCATTTTCTCCTCTGGATTCAGTGTAGGGATGGATTCCTAAGAAAACAATGAAGAAAACAACAGTGGCAATAAGGAAACAGCAGTAAACAAAAGGGGCTCCAAGTGAGAGGAACAGAAAACACATGCTTGACCCTAACCTAGACAGTGGTCCAGGAGCTTCATCTTTACTGGCCTGTGGCTAGTCTGGAATATGCAGGAAGACCCAAGGATCTGAGGTTGTAAACGCAGTGTTACTCCAAAACAATGTAAAAAATCAGTGGCTGTGACCATGGTAGAAACCTGTTCTGTTATAGTTAAGGTGACTACATGGGTGGCTACCTCAGTCAATCATCTAACCAGATACTTAATGTGGGCTCATCATCATGTGTGTGATTTTGTCTGCTTTAATCACCTTTGTGGTGCTTTGTCTGGGAAACAAAATATCCCCTGTGTGCTCTACAGAGAATGCTCAATGGGAACCTAAATGAACATCTTGAATTCAAATGTCTTCTGTAAACATCAGACTCCTTTTTTTAGTTTTAAAAAGATCTTATTTGTTACATATAATGTTCTACCTGCATGTTTGCCTGCACACCAGAAGAGGGCACCACATATTATTGTAGATGGTTGTGAGCCACCATGTGGTTGTTGGGAATCGAACACATGACCTCTAGAAGTTCAGCCAGTGCCCTTAACCTCTGAGCCATCTCTCCAGGACCAAGGTCAACCTCTTATAATTTCTTTATTTTTATGTATTTACTAATTCCTTTATCTACAGTTTTAGAGACAGGGTGTCACAATATAGCCCATATTGCCTAATGGTCCAGGCTGACCTCAAATTGATGATAGTTTCTATTAATATCCTAGGTCCAGAGAATAATGAATATACCACTATATCTGACTTTTCTTTTTCTTTTTGGTTTCTCGAGACAGGCTTTCTCTGTGGTTTTGAGGGTTGTCCTGTAAGTAGCTCTGGTAGACCAGACTAGTCACAAACTAACAGAGATCCTCTGCCTGTGTCTCCCGGGTGCTGGGATTAAAGGCCTGTGCCAGCAATGCCCAGTTTGAGTCTCTATCGTTTTTTTTTTTTTTAAACAAACACCTGCGAGCTAATTTTAAGGACATCATTATCTACAAATTATATCCTAGAAGAAACACAAGTGAGCATGGTTGATTGGGGAAGAATATACTTACAGTGTAATCATACCAAGGGTCACTGGAGGATGTCATAGTGTTATTCCAATCTGTCACAGTGTCATCCCCATCTGTTCAACAAGAAGAAAATTAAGTATGAACACAAAAATTTAGATTCTTCTCCACATTTGTAAAAGTCACCCACAATGTCCATGTGTCTTACACCATGTGATGTTGGGATTTAATAAGGCAGAAGACTCACTGAACAGCAAGTTTTGAACTTTTATATATTTAATGTTTATTTGAAATGTCTATTTTATAGAAAGGCATCTATTGTTTTCACTCTGTCTATTGTCTGTGAATAAAACACAGAATCCTCTTTCTGCTGATATCAGACATATGTAAGGATTGTGACATCCTGACAAGGAGCCCTTCAGTTTCCAGATGAAGTAGCAGACATCACATGACTCCATGTTTGCAATTTTAGCAAATGACAGACGTCTCAGCTTGCAAAGTACACACAGCGCCCATGCAATGAGTGGAAATACTATAGGTCTTCCCCCTATGAGCCCATCCCTTTAAACAGGTTCTAATTAATTATTGAAATGTACTGTTAACCCTCAGAGATCCTTGCATTTCTTCAGTGTGTGCAGCTTCCTGGAACAAAGAGGTTTTTCTCATAAATCATATGCTTGACAAGCCTAGTTATAACCTGGAGGCCTCTGCAAAATCGGTAAGCAGCTCAGTCTTTCAGGGTTCTCCTGACTGAAATTAACAAAGGTTTCAAAAGGAGAAAGAAATAAATATCACACATCAGATTACCCTAACAACAAAAGGGGCTATGTGGCCTTCTCTCTCTTCACAATCCAGCCCTATCTCCAGGGGATGGACAAGGTTTAAGAAGGTTTGAGAGCCTCTCTAACATCTGTATGTTAACTCCTAGATGTTGAAGGGTTGGACCAAAACTTGCCTTCTGCATGACAATCTTCTCCCCATCTGTAAGTCAAGGTACTACCATTTAATATTAATTTACCTGTAGGCTATTTGGAGTATGAACTACATGGCCTCACTCAAAAGAACTATCATGTTAAATCACTCCCTAAAACCTTTGATTTTGGTGTGTGTGTGTGTGTGTGTGTGTGTGTGTGTGTGTGTGTGTGTGTGTGTTATACATATAAAGTACATATACTGCACTTTTAATGTTACATGAATAAATTGAAATATCCTTAAAGTAAACCTTCACAAGGCATCCACTGTCTCTTTAGAGGGTGGTGTCAGGATGCCCTCCCAGTAATGATGTGGGAACAATACAAACTTTCTCAACATCAGTGTTCAGGTCAGGAGTTCTGACCCTGGAGTCAGAAGAAACATGTTCCAACTCAAGTGAACAGGGACAGAGTCTGAGCCACTTCTTTTCATAACTCTACCGTGAACTTTCTGACTCTGTACGTTCCTGTCACTTTAGAATAGGGACAGAACACAGCTATATCCGACATAATTATCTGACAATGTATCTCTGCATCATAAAGCATGGGCATGTGTCCTGATGTACAGGAAAGGCTAAATGCTAGCTTCCCTAAACCAAGGCTTCAGGTGTATGGACCAATTTCAGAATGATGCAAAGGGTCAAGGGTCTCCCTACCCTGACCTTAGTTTTCAGTCAGTCCTTAGTTTCTCACCAAAAGTCATGCCAAGCTGATCTAGAGTGCCTCCATTCTCTTCAGCTATCTTAGATCAATGATCCACCTAAGTCTAGCTAGTTGTGAATCCCCTGGGTTTCTGATATAGAGATATGGTGTCTCTAATCTTCAAGTTCTTACACAGCAGAAGGTGACTGTATCTTAAGAATTGAAAACTACAGTCTTTGTGAAGCTGTTGTTGGGACAGACCTAAGAACTCTTCACCCATTTATACTTCTGATTTTACTCAGTGTCTGTGTATCTTACAGCCAATGATTAGAGGGACTCTGGGACCTGGACCACATATCTTTTACCTGGTCTTTGAGTCTCTGTTTGTGCTGGTGTTGTAGGAGTAGAGCTGGAGACTGTGGGTGATGCTGATACAAGTGTGGGTCTTGTTGACGTATTCGTGGGCTTCATTGTAGTTGTGGGCCTTATTGTAGTTGTGAGTCTTCCTGTTGTGAGTCTTCCTGTTGTGAGTCTTCCTGTTGTTGGGGATCTTCCTGTTGTTGATGGTCTTGTTATAGTGGTAGGACTTGTTGGGTGACTTGTTAGAATTTCTGGATTTAGAAAGCAAGATGAAACAAGGATGAGTCAACAAGAAGTGACAAGAGCTTCTGTTGTAGCCCCAGTGAGAGAGAGGCTGTCCCCAGAGAGTCCCCTCTCCTGAACTGTCCTTTGTCATTGACCAAATAGGACAGGGCAGGGCAGAGCTGTGGGGACAACTCACCAATAGCAGGCAGCTGCATGATGACATGGAGATGAGAACAGAGCCTGTTCTCCTAAGGACACTTTATAAATGACAGCTGCCAGTTCCTCAGATCTGTAAGAATCGGTGTGACAAAGAGAGGATGTGGGGGCCTGTGATTGCACTCACTGGTGATTCACTTCATACTCAATTTCCAGGCCCTGCATACTCACTACAGTGAGTCCCAAGACACAGAAACACCATATAGCCCTGCATCTTAATGTGAAGATCCCACACAAGCCCCAACACAAATGGTTTTGAAAATTTGGGTAGAGACTGGATATTGTCTTTTATGGTTTCTTCCTATCTAAGATGCACAATGTGAATACCCCTTTTGCAAAAATGTTTGTTTTCAGAATTTATATCTTTCTCACAATTCAGAGTTTTTGCATATAGACATTCTCTTATAAATGATCATCAAGTATAAATATGCTTCATGTAGCATTTATATGCCTGTTATTTGTATATATATGTTAATAGAAAGTTCATAATCTTTTGATATTTCTGCATGTGACAATTATATGGCGTTGAACTTTCCAGGGTATTATCAAGTCCATGCTCTAAAGGGTCTAGATTTGAATATCTGAAGAGGTAAGATTTTTGGATTAGGCAGGTTGAACCTACAATACACAAATCAACAGCATCCATGTGGCTGTAAGCATCCAAATTCTATGTTTCTTTACAGGACCTAATTCATAGAAGGATATTTTAGTCCTCACCAGTGCTCTCAGCTGTTTCCAGCTAGAGGCAGGATGTTCAAAGTTCGAGGTGTTCCTCAACAGCCTATGGAGTTTGAGGTCACCCTGGACTAACTTTGACCCTGTCTCAAAGACAGTTACAATGGTCCTTGTTTCCCCGTTTCATAGAATGCTTAGACTTAGAATGGTTTTTAAGTTAAGTAATTGAAAATGGTTTTTAAAAGCAAAAATAATGAAAGAAATGGAGGCTTACTTTGTGTAGCCATCATACATGGAAATCCCTTTTAATTCTTTATTAACCTTTGACTATAACTTGCATGCACATGCAATCATACTTACTTGTCCATAGCATCCATGCATGTGCCTTCACCGTTCTTGTCAATGACACGCATGCATGTGCACTCACCCTTACTTGTTCATCACTTGAATGAATGCATGTGTTCTTACTCTTACCTGACATGTTCTAGGGATCATGTTTGTTTAGCCATATGTTTTGAAATTTATGCTGGTTAAGAAATTTTGTTGGAGCTACAATTTATCCTGATTCTCTGCTCACTACATAACCCTTAACCAAAAAGGCCCAAGGATTGTCATCACTTCTGCCAACTCTAGACTCCTCAGCATCCCCTAGCTCATCAACCCACTTACCTGGGAGAAGTAGTAAGAGGCCTGATATGAAGACTTGAGGAAGCATCATGGTGTTGACCTGAAGGACAACGAGAAGACTTTAAATTGGCTGTGGCACTCGGCCAACTGTATGGGGGCAAATCTTCATTCTATCAATCACACAAGCCTCTCTGCCAGGGACTCTTGTCCTCCTAAACACTGTCTTTTTTCCTGGTCCCTTCCTCACCTACAGCCATTAATCTCACTTCTGGTTATGACATAAATAAGGCACCAAACAGAAAAAACTGAAGGCTGGGACAAGTGTGTTCTCTTGGTAGAACTCTAAGCAAACACCAGCCTTCTAATGGCAAAGATATGCTTGCCTCCCAGGGAACACCAAGCTTTTTCTGCTTAGAACCACACTGGTTAGTCTCTGAATCTCAACCAAAAACAAAACAAAACAAAAGAAATCAAAACACCCACAAGAAAGACAGAGAGAGACTATCAAGCACCTCTCATACTTCCGATACAGTGACTTAGACCACATCTTCCTGGGGATATCTAGAGACCATCAAAAAAGCACCAGGTACAAATTAAGAACTTCCATGCCTAGATCCCTCCATGCATAGCTTTCCTCCTAGGGAAATTATCATTAATGTTTGCTCCGATTTTGGAGAATCTGCTCTGAAGGAGACAATCAATGTGCTCTTTATGGACAGGCAAATCATCCTTTCATAACTCGTAAGATGGATACTTTTCCACCATTTATGGGTGATGTTACTTGTCTTCAGATTCCAATATCTGGATTTCAACTTTTGTTTCTTGATTGGTACACAATAAAAACCTGAGTAAGCTGCCTAGTAAATCATTAACTCCACTTCTGATCAGAAGATTCCAAGGCATTCTCTCAGAGAGCTGAATGTACCCTATTACCAGTCTTAAAGAAGTAATGGCTTTCCTGAAGCCCCCAGGCACTCAGGATCTTCAGCACTGGGGTCCTGCACTATTACACTAACAGTCCCTTTACTTAGAAGACATAGAAAACTAATGCTGCAAACTGGTGGCCAAAAAATGATTTTCATGAACATCTTAAACATCTTATTTATTAAATTGGACAGTGGTAGCATAAGTCTAATGTCAGCACTTGAGAAGAAGAGGCAGAAGGATCTCAGTTAGTTTAAGACCAGCCTGGTATACAAAGTAAGTTCCTAGACAGCTTGGACTGTTGTACAGAGAAACCCTGTCTTGAAAAACCAAAAAAAAAAAAAAAAAAAGAAAAAGAAAAAAAAAAAGAAAAAAAAGCATTAAATACATTTCGTGCCAGGCAGTGCATTAACATTCCAAGGGACCCACTAGGTCAGAGGACAACCATGAGTACTGGGTTCTGTCCTTCTATAAGGCCAGTTCTGAGGGTTGAACTCAGAATTGGTGGCAAGAGCCTTTATCTGCCAAGGCATCTGGTGGGCTTGCTTGAGGGCTGAATTTTTCCCCTGTCCAAAGTAGAACAAATGCTAATGTGGCTCACACACAATTAAAACTTGCCTCCTTCATTTGAAAAGCAAAATATTTTAATACTAGTTTTACTATGACCTCCAACTAGTTCAAATCCCAATGTCCTTAAGAAGGATTTTTGAAAAGATGTTTATTGCAATGCAGTGAATATTGATAAACTAAGGATGGGGAAGTTTGATTCAGTAAAATAGGGGTGTAAAACACCTAGAGTTGTCCAAACAAAGTACAAGGGAATGCGACCAACCAATAAAGAAATTCACAGACTATTAGACAAATGGTAAGTGTGTAATCAGACTATTGTATTTCCCCCTGAGAACACTACCTTGAAGCACAAATTCTTATTGGTTTTAATAATAGAAACCCAAAGTCAGATGTAGGAGTTAATAGTAAAATATCAGAGAAACAGAGCAGCCGGCCATTAGTTCTTACCTCTACTGAATCCTCTGACCAAAGGTGCGATCCTGTTCCTAGGAATGCTCAGACTGAGTGCCATGAGTTCCTGTCTCCTCCTTATATTCCTCTGTGCCCAGCCAAATCTCCCCAGTCTCCACCTCCCTAGGGCTGGGATTAAAGGTGTGTGACTCCCAAATACTTGGATTTAAGGTGTGAGTAACTGCCACCTAGCTGTTTCTCTTTTAGATTGAATCTCCTGTATCCCTGTGACACCTGGAACTCACAGAGATCTGTCTATCTCTTAATCTTGAGCACCGGTATTAAAGGTGTGTCCAACATTGCCTGGCTGTTCTGTTGTCTTTATTAACTGCAGGCAAACATGCAGGCAGAACACTGAATACCTAGTAAATAAATAAAAAAATAAAAAATTAAATCTAACAGAAAGCTCAGAGTGTTTAAAAGTTTTTTGTTTTTTGTTTTGTTTTGATTTGTTTTGTTTTTGTTTTGTTTTTGTTTTGTTTTTGTTTTGTTTTGTTTTGTTTTGTTTTTGTTTTGTTTTTGTTTTATTGAGACAGGGTTTCTCTGTAGCTTTGGAGCCTGTCCAGGAACTTGATCTGTCGATCATAGTGGCTACAGACCTACAGAGATCCACCTGCCTCAGCTTCTGGAGTCCTGTGATTAAAGGTGTGTGTTATCTCTTTTAAAGTTCAAAGAATTTATTCTAGTCATGCAGGAGGACCCCTCAGATGCATAGTAGTCTTACTCTTCTTCCCCTGGAAGAACAAGAGGGAAAAACACCAAGAAATCATACAGCAAGCTTCAAGATTTAACTGTATGGTAGAGGGGTATGGGTACAATTTTAACTTTGACTGATGGGCCTATAAGGACTTCCTAATACATTCACAGAGAAGGTGTGGGTTGAACAAAGTTTAAGAAGTTATCCAACCAGAGATGTGAGGGGAGAAGGAAGAGGGAGGGCAAAGGCGCAGATGCAGGAGAGTGCCTGTGGCCAGGGAGGGACAGCAATGCAAAGGAGCAAGGGACAGGTGGGAATCAGGTGCTACTGCTTGAGGACTCTCCTATTTCCAAGGACAGTATCCTTGTTAGAGTTGTGGTGTCAGGACCTCCTGCCATCTGAGGACAGCCTTGACAGCCAGGCTGGCAAGCAAGGACACCTTAGGGTCTGTGGTAGGAATTCAGTGTAGAAGAGACAACAGAGATTTGTGAGTTTTTTCTCACAATTCCTTTGCTTGACAGGCCTGGTTATAATCTATAATCATTGAGCAGCCCATGATATAAGACAGATATAAGACTCATTCAGGGTCTTCCTGCTTGAAATTACCAAAAGGCCATCAAGAGGGGAAAGAAATAAATATCACTCATCAGATTACCCTAACAACAAAAGAAGCTATGTGGCTTTTTCTCTTGTCGAAATCCAGCCCTATCCTAGTGGATGGACAAGGTTTAAGAAGCTTTGAGAGCCTCTCTAACATCTGTCTGTTAGCTCCTAGATGTAGAAGGTTTGGAGCTAAACTTTCCTTCAAGATGACAAACTTCTCCCCCTCTGTAAGTAAAGGTACTACCCTTTAATATTAACTTTACCTGTAGGCAATTTCAAGTATGAACTACCGGGCCTCACTCAAAAGAACGAGCATGTTAAATCACTTCCTAAAACCTTTGAATTTGGTGTGTGTGTGTGTGTGTGTGTGTGTGTGTGTGTGTGTGTTATACATATAAAGTACATATATTTCACTTTCAAGCTACATGAATAAATTGAAACATTCTTAAAGTAAACCTTCACAAGGCATCCACTGTCTCTTTAGAGGGTGGTGTCAGGATGCCTTTCCAGTGAGGATGTGGGAACAGCACAAATCCTCTCAACATCTGTGCTCAAAGCAATTGTTCTGACCCTGGAGTCAGAAGAAATAGGTTCCAACTCAAGTGAACAGGGACAGAGTCTGAACCAATTGTTGTTTTTATAACTCTACCATGAACTTTCTGACAGGAATTGTCAGTTCCTGTCACTATAAAGTAGGAACAGACTACAGCTATATAGGACATAATGATCTGACAATTAATATCTGCATCATAAAGCATGGAGCATGTGTACTGATGTCCAGGAAAGGCTAAATGCTAGCTTCACTGAACCATGGATTCAGCTGTATGGACCAATTTCAGAATGATGCAAAGGATCAAGGGTCTTTCTACCCTGACCTTAGTTCTCAGTCAGTCCTTAGTTTCTCACCAGAAAGCCATGCCAAATTGATCAGAGTCCCTCCATCCTCATCAGCTATCCTAGATCTATGATCCACCTAAGTCTGGCTAGTAGTAAATCCCCTGGGAATGTGATATAGAAAGATGGTTTCTCTATATCTTCAAGTTCTTACACAGCAGAAGGTGACTGTATCTTCAGACTGGAAAACTACAGTGTTTGTGAAGCTGTTGTTGGGACAGATATAAGAACTCTTTACCCATATATACTTGTGATTTTACTCAGTGTCTGTGTATCTTACAGCCACTGATAAGAGGGACACTGGGTCCTGGACCACATTGGCTTTTACCTTGTGTGTGAGTCTGTGTTTGTGCTGGTGTTGTAAGAGTCGAGGTGGAGACTGTGGGTGATGTTGGCAAATGTGTGGATCTTGTTGACATTCTCGTGAGTTTCACTGTAGTTGTAGGTCTTCCTGTTGTGAGTCTTCTTATTGTTGTGGGTCTTCCTGTTGTTGTGGGTCCTCTTATAGTTGTGGGACTTGTTGGAATTTCTGGATTTGGAAATCAAGATGAAACAAGAATGAGTCAACAAGAAGGGACAAGAGCTTCTGTTGTAGCCCCAGTGAGAGGCTGTCCCCAGAGAGGCTCCTCTCCTGAACTTCTGTCCTTTGTCATTGACCAACTAGGACAGGGCAGGACAGGGCTGTGGGGACAGCTCACCAATAGCAGGCAGCTGCACTGATGACATCGAGATGAGAACAGAGCCTGTGCTCCTAAGGACACTTTTTAAATGACAGCTGTCAGGTCTTCAGGGCTCTAAGCATCAGTGTGACACTGAGAGGGTGTGGGGGCCTGTGATTGCTCTCACTGGTGACTCAATTCATACTCAATTTCCAGGCCCGACAGTGAGTCCAAAGAGGACAGACACACCATATAGCCCTGCATCTTAGCATGCAGATCCCACACAAGCCCCAACACAAATGGGTTTTGAACATTTGTGTAGAGACTGGATATTATCTTATATGGTTTCTTCCTATTCTAAGACGCACAAGGTGAATACCACTATCCAAAAATGTTTGGTTTCAGAATTTAAATCTTTCTTAACAATTCAGAATATTTGCATATAGATATTGTCTGATAAATGATTATCAAGCATAACATGGTTGATGTAGCATTCATTTGCCTGCACTTTAAGTATATATGTTAATGGATATTTTATAAGCTTTTGATTATTCTGCATGTGACAATTTCATGGTGTTGAAATTTCCAGGTGCTTTACCAAGTCTGTAAGGAATGTTGTAACCACACCTGCTTAGGGGCTGGCTACAGGTGTGCCTCACCAAGCTTGTGAAGGCATGGTCAGGGTGATGTAGAGTGAGGGACACTTATGTGGTGGGCTGCTCTCGTTTTCATTTTCAGCTTGCTATACAGACTGTTGCACACAGGCTGGCTAGGTCACTCAGTAAGTAAGACTTTTTCCCTATTAAAATCCTTTGTATTTTTTACCTGGCTCCATATTGGTAATTTCCCAAGTTACAAGTCCATGCTTAAAAAGTTCTAGATTTTGAATCTCTAAAGAGGTATGATTTTTGGAATAGGCAGGTTGAACCTACAATTCACAAATCAACAGCATCTAAGGGCCTATAAGCATCCAAACATCTTATTATGCTATGTTCCTAGACAGAACCTAAGGCAATAGTACCAGGACTCATGCTGTCAGTGTTGGCAGACATGTAACCTCAATCTTACCTATGCTAACTGCAAAATAAAAGCTCAGCAACAAGGAACAATTGCTCTAAAAACCCTTCATTATATGGGATACAGCATAATGCCTTAATGCAGTAAGTGTTTACCTTGAAATAAAGAAAAAACAATATTGTTCCTATGAGATGTAGGGAAATGTTAGATGCATAGCAACCCCTTAAATTCTACACATGTATTTATTCATTTATTTGTGTGATGTCACAAATGTGGTTGGATGTCAGGAGTCTGTTCTGTGCTTCCTCCATGTAGGCCCAGGGATTGAACTCAGGTCATCAGGCTTATCATTGGGCACCTTCTCCCACTGAGTCATCTCACTGGCCCTTGAGCTCATTTCCTATAGAGGGCCAGATAGTTAAGTGTCTTGGGTCAGAAAAAAAAAAAAAAAAAACAAAACACCATGTTCAGGAGCAAGCATCCATGTCAGTTTGAAAATCACTGCTGACAACATAGCAAGAGTGGGTGTGGCTGTGATGCAATGAAACTATTCACACAAATGAGTGGTTATGGTTATAACCTGGCCTTAGTGGTTTGCTGACCAGTCCAATGTGCGGACCGAGGCATGAACACAGTACAAACCCTCCCTGGAGAGCAGAAATCTCTGAGGTGAGAGGAAAGCAAGCGTGGGAACAGTCTAGTCAGAAGATCACCATGACAACACAACCAGGAAAGAATCAGCAGCTCAGGAGCTTTGCTCATCTTGCTCTGGGATTTTATTCTCCAAGTAGATGGGAAAGTCCAAAGGAGCTGATGAGGGTCCTAGGACCACTGGAGAGGAAGCTCAGTGTGTTTAAACCAGGAGAAAATGTTGACTTGTTTGTAAAAGATGAAACAGAGTTGCTGGATCACTTATGGAATCACTCTGTAAGCACTGACCTGTTAACAAATTCCTAAGCTTCATAAAACCTTAAATTAATGAATGAAATTGGTAATTTTATGATGCCATGCCAATCCCTAGTATGGTGCCGAAAATCTAACCCGTGTTTTAGGCAGGAATATATGCTAGACTAGTGCCTTTCAAAGTCACACCACAGCCCTTACTTGATTAGTGTATTTGCAGTTCTAGGGACAGAAGCCAAGGCTTCAGCCATGCTAGACAAATTTCTACACATCCCTTAAGAGGGTTTTGTTTTTTAGTGATCTCTTTCTCTGTCTCTCTGTCTCTCTGCCCCCCTCTCTCTTTCTGTAAGGTTTATTGTTATGTGAGTGGGTACCCTTGGAGTCCAGAGTTATTTAACTTCAGCCAGGTAAATGCATCATTTCACACCTGTGATAGGCACTTCGAGCCTTATGTCTCTTCCCCAAAGCTGTCTCTATATATCATTCTTTGCACACTCTATGACCATCTTCTTCTGGCTTTCCTAAGTCGCCTCCCAGACATAGTTTTGCAAGGCAGCTCTTTGCGCTGTCAGAATGGACCTCACCCTAACAAGGTGTGGTCTCCCATTCCTACAATCCCAAATTTAGGAGGTTAAGGCAATGGCAAGAAGTTCCAGGTCTGCCTAATTTACAGAGTAAAGCCCAGTGTCAAAATTTATAAGAATCACTAAACAGGGAGCCAGAATAGTGGTTCAATGGGTCGAGGCACCTGACTTGGAAGATGGGACAGCTGATTTACATTCCTAGAATGCATGTAAATATATAAAGAGAAAATCAACCCCACAAATTTTTCCTCTGATAAGTTCATCATGGTATGCATACACACCTCATACACATCAGGAAGGAAGGAAGGAAGGAAGGAAGGAAGGAAGGAAGGCTGGGAGGGAGGGAGGAAGAAAGGAAGGAAGGAAGGAAGGAAGGGAGAATGAAAGAAGGAAGGAAGGAAAGAAAGAAAGAAAGAAAGAAAGAAAGAAAGAAAGAAAGAAGACAATGTAATGCATCCAGATTTGGGGTTTTCGTTTTGCTCAGAATCCACCTGTTTTCCCTTTTAAATTTTAAGATCTTATGATTTCTCTGTTCATTGTATCTCCTTCTAGATTAAGAAAGTAACAAGTCTCAAATGTTTTGGATTGGTATGAAATTTTGTATGACATACTATATATGTAATTCAACTCTGTTTAAAAAAAATATACTCTATATGGTGATAAAAACTTAAGGTTATAAAGATCTATTCTCACCAGGTGGTGGTGGCACATGCCTTTAATCCTAGCACTTGGGAAGGAGAAGCAGGTGGATCTCTGGGTTTCAGGCCAGCTTGGTCCACATAGTGAGTTCCATTACAGAAAATGCTACACAGAGAAACCCTGTCTCAAAACAAAACAAAACAAAACAAAAGAAAACAAAACAAAAATCTATTCAGATTAACAAAAGTAACTTAGAGGTTTACACCTAAGTTTAGGTCTTTACAAAAGTTCAACACCGAGAGTTTTGACTGGTTCCCAGATAGGGTCCTTTTCCCAGAGTTGGATATTTGGTTGGCTGTGGCATTGGGCACACTGTACCGGGGCAACTCTTCATTATGACTATGAAACACACATGCCTCTCTGCCAGAGACCCTTGTCCTCCCAAACACTGTCTTCTTTCCTGGTCCCCTCCTCACATACAGCCATCAATCTCACTTCTGGTCATGACATAAAGAAGGCAGCAAACAGAGAAAACTGAAGGCTTGTACAAGAGTGTGTTCTCTTGGTAGAACTCTAAGCAAAGACCAGCCTTCTAATGGCAAAAATGTGCTTGCCATCAGCCTGTGTGTTTGAACTGTCCAGTTTCCTTTAGCACAGAGTCTCAGGCAGCACAGTAATAATATGTCATCAAAATATCAAAAGGCCCCACTGGTCTTAGGCCTGTTTGTCAGGCAGCCAGTTGAGAAGCCCATCAGTGAAGGACAGCAATTTGTAGGGGAAACCAAATAGCTTCTAGGAGGGCCAAGATCTTTAAAATACTTTTTCCCAGCAGTGAGAAGCCCCTTTCTCCATAGATCATAACATGGACATGCCCAGTAGGAAAAGCATGCCAACTGATTGATGGTCCATGTATATGATTGTGGAATTTCCTTTTGTCCATCTGAGAGCCTGGGTCAGATCAATCAGTTCTGATTTCTGGGCTAAAGTATCTGGCTTGAGCTCAAATCATTTTGGTTAAAGTAACAACTACAACTTCCAGATACCTGGTTTCATCTCTCATCTCCTGACAGTCATGGATGAGTATCTGTGTCTTCATACACAGATAGCTAAATTGATGGTGGTGGGCTCCTCTAACTGGACTGGAGGATGAGCCAGGAGTAGGGCCTGGCACTGGGTCACACAGGCATTAGACAGCCAGCATTCTGGTTCTCCTCAGAGGAAGGCCTTAACCATGTTGTTGCATGATGTGAGTTTAAGATCTTGACCCAGGGCCACGTGGGGGTCGGGGGGGCTGACCCCCGCCGACTTGGAGAAGCATGGCGATGGTGCGGGCGTCCCTCAGTGGCTGGATGGCAGCTGTTGGATTCTTTGGGGTCAATGCTGGGGCTGGCGAGGTCATGCTGATCCCAGCCATCATGTTTTCCTTATCTGCTGTCATGATGGCCATCACACTTGTGAAGGTGCATAGGATCTACCGTGGGGCTGGGAGAAGCTTCCAGAAGGCACAGACAGAATGGAACACTGGTACCTGGAAGAATCCCCCATCGAGGGAGGTCCAGTTTAACAGCTTCTCTGTGAATAGCCTACCTGACTATCCCACTGTCCCCAGCTACCCCAGTGGAGGCCAGTGGCTTTAGGCATCTGGCTGGCCTCAATACCATGGCTCTGTCTCCCGCCATCACCCTTGGTCCTGAAGCCAGTGCTTCTCCCCGAGGTCCTAGGAGGTCCTCGGCCTGTGTTCATCTCCTGAGCCCTCAGCAAGCACTGCCCTGTGGGTGGAGTAAGGAAGCTCGCAAACACCCGGATAAGAGAATATCAAATATTTATTTGGGGAACACACACAATGAGGGTAAAGAGCCATGGAGGTGCAAGGTGCTTCTCTCAGGGTCTCAGACCAGGGGGAGAGAGATCCCCTCCTCTTCCTTAGAAGGGATCATGTCTGCACACCAAAGCCACTCCCTAAGTCTGGTACCCCAAAACTATTGGCGGAATGAATTCCCACTGCACTGCCATCCTACCAGAGCCAGGCTGTGTGACTGCCCCATTCCCAGCCTGTTCAAGGAGCGGCCTCAAGCACCAGCTCCTGTCTTTTGTGTTGCTGAGACAAGCATTGGGCCCCCAGAGCACTTGTGGATGAACAAAGGAGCCTCATCAGCTCTACCATCCAGGCCACCCCATGCTCCTCCTGTGACGGGATCCTACAGCTTCCTTGTCCTGTCCCTAGTGGCAGTGGCGGTCTGCTGTCCCTACCACCATCCAGAATTCTGGCTCCAGGAGGCTCCTCCTCTCTCTGTGGGAAGAGAAAGACAGGCTCAGCTGCATGGCAGCCCACACCCTGCCACAGAGACTAGCCAGGACCGGAGGCCCCTGGTCTGCTGAGAGCATAGCCAGGAACAGATCTGTGCCTTAGAGAGAGCCATGCTTCCCCTCAGCCTTCTGCCTTCCTGGGGCAGCTGTGGCCTCACCAGGAGATCCAAACTGAATCTTGGAATGCCATTGTACCCCTGATAACATTGGACTCAGCATTCTTCCTGTGACTCACTGATGCCACTAGCTAAGTCACTGCAGTCTCCAGGCCTCCCCACAAGATCATGCCCCTCCTATAATGGTGTCCCACCAAACTGCTTAGGCACTTGACCTCTGTTCTGTGCCCCAGTATGCCCAGAGGGTCTAGGTTAGAGAGTTGCAGGCAGGCACCTTGATCATCTCAGATGATCACGGGGATGGAGCCCAGTGCCCACCATAGGGCACATGCCCTCAAGCTCCTACAGTTCTGCCCTGCCCACCCGTGGGTATGTGCACCCATATGCCATAGTTAGTTTTGAAATATGAGAATATTCTGGAAATAAATTCTTTTTCTGCAAAAAAAAAAAAGAGCTAGACCCAGATTAAACTTGATTGTTTTCATTAAACTAGCAGTAGTTTCCATAGATCCTACCACAGGATTGTCATCATGTGGGGACAGAGCCCAATATTTTGGACAGGTATGTAACAAGAGAGTTTCCACAGCCCCAATGTTTGGGTTAAAACCACTTCGGTATTTGTTTAGTCTTAGTCCAAATTCGGGGCTTAGTGCCCAATTTGTGCTGGTGTATAGAGGCCCTGCTATTTGCATAGAAGTCTGGTATCCAGAGCCAGCAATGCTCAGCTGCACCTAGGAACTCTTGTACCTGTCTCATCATCAGAGAAGGTGGCAGTGGCTTTCAGTTCATATAAAAGGTGTTGTCCAAATCAATTCTCCGTTGGTAAACACCCTTTAAGTTACCTCCAGAAACTGGAACCTATTTATATCTTTGTTTTAATAATTAAAACTTTTCTTTTAATATCTGGGGCTAACATGGTAACAAAGGAAATCTTTTTAGCAGTTGTCTTTAATCCTTTAAAAAGGACCTAGCAGAGGTTGTTTAAAGTCTCCTTCGTTAGTGTGGGACACAAGGGAGAATCTAGTCTGCCCAGGGTGCGTTGTCTGCCATTGTTTTGTTTTGTTTACTTTTTTTCAGAGAATGGTGGATTATATGGATCATTGATTGAGACAAAGGCAAAACTTCAAAAAAGAAGGAAATGGAACTTTCTCTTTTCCTTTGGCTCAGTCAAGAGGAACTCCCTGCCTTCTCTGAGACTGTTTAGAGCAAGCCCAGGGCAGAGCAGATGCTCTTCTGAGAGAACTATTTTCCCCACCCCCTGTGTACTCCATATAGATGGCAGGGGGGCTTGACTGAGAGGCCCAGCACCTACATCTCCCCACCTCCACAAAGGAACCAACCCTCCCTGAGCAAGAATCAAGCAAAATAAACAAATAAATAAGTCAGATTGGGAAGGTAGAAGATATCTCTGGTGACTTGGCAGAGCCAAAAGATTTGGGTCCCCATCAGGAGGGGGCACTGGTCTTAAGCTGTATGGCATAGGTTCTCACCCCAGAAAAAGCACCTGTTCAATACAGCAAAACAAAGCTGACAGAAACACACAGTAAGACAAAAACACACACATAACCCATAAACACAACCATGGTTGGCCAGAACACAATGATAACCTTGAATGAACAGAATCATCCAGTGATGTCTCATATGGATCTTAGACACTGGATCAGCAGCTGTGTCTGACCTCTCTTATGTGTCCAAACAGAAGGCACATTAATCAGACTTATCTCTGAAGGGGACAGACCAGGTGACTTTCTAATTTGTTTTCTTTTGTGGTAGAGGTGTTAATAAACCCCTATGAAGCATTAGGCAGTAACTGACCAAAGGGAGCCCTGGTGACCTAGGATATTTGAGATTGCACACCCCCTAGGCCGACACCTGATCACCACACTCTTCCTCCATCCAAGGGGGTCCTAGACCCTCACACCCAGTTGAAGTGGATTCTTCAACGAAATTTCAAAAGTAAACCCAAACTAAGGGCCCATGCTGGAATAAAATATGGTATTTTGGGGGTTGACTATGTAACCTGGGTAAAAGCGTGGGTGTGATTATTTCATAGTGGGGAAACTATATCTGCTAAGATCTCTGTTCATCTGTCATGCCAGTTTCCTAGTCCCAAATGTCATGATTGGGAAGTCAACCACTAACACCACATCCTCTCCTAGGAATGAATCAGCAGATTAATGGACTGAAATTGATGTCCTTTTACATATCTTGCCTCCCACCCTGCAGCATCTCAGAAACTAGACTTGAAAATTGGACCTTGTTCTATCAACAGCCCTGAGAAAAGTACCTAGCACTTGATTAAATCATGCAAAATTGTAACACAATATGCCCATGTCCTGAGAGCCTACATGTAGTAAGGGAAAGACATCTGGCCCAAATAAACTGGTGAGCTTGAAAAATTAAATGTGAAGTCAGTTTTCAAAATGAAGAAACAGCAGGGCAGTAGTGGCACAACCTTTAATCCCAGCACTTGAGAGGCAGAGGCAAGAGTGTCTCTGTGAGTTCCAGACTAGCCTGGTCTACAAGATAGACTTCCAGGACAGCCTGCAAAACAACAGAGAAATCCTATCTCAAAAACAAAACAAAACAAAACAAAAGAAAAACAAAAACTAAGTGAAGAAACAGTTTTATTCCTGAAAGTGAAGGGCCCAGCCCCTCACCCAGCCTCCTGCTTTGGCAGCCATGACAGGCTTCAGAAAAGACCCAGCAAGATGTAGGACCCTGACTCAGTAGCATGAGCTTCCCCGATCTTGCCCTAATCACTAGGAAGCAACCACCAGAGTCCCTCCATATGGTAAAAAACCAATAAGAAGCTAGTAGGCAGGTTCTGTGTGGGCTTTACTGATAATAGTGGAATGCAGGGCATAGCAATTTTTCTGCAGCTGTAGCTGACCAATCAACTCAGGACAGGTTGCCCAATCCTGAGACTTGTTATGTAAGTAGTGTACACCCAGAAACTCGCCTTGATCTACCCCAATACATACCCTGCCCCACTGCTATTCAAAGACCTCCAACCCCCTGTGTTGGTCAGATGGAGGATCACAGTTAACTTGTAAATTAAAAAGACTCTTTGCTTTTGCATCAGATCTGGTCTCTTGGTGGTTTTGGGGGTTCAGAGTCTGGGCAGAACAAAACTACATGGCTGAAGTCAGACAATTTTTCAGTGTCCTATCTGCATTACTCTCAAAGTATCACACACAGTTCTCAAAGAAGAACTGGTCCTGTTGCTCCATAAGATGTCAAAAGATTCATGAAGTTTAAATGTGATGTCAAAATGGCCATTCTGCCACATAATTTTAAATCCAACACTCAGAATTTGAAGTTAGAGAATCTCTGAAACATTGAAGCCAGCCTGGTCTACATAGGGAGATCTAGCTAAGCTGAGGGTATACATTGAGACCCCATCTCAAAAAGAAAAGAATAACTGCTAAGTATTGTGATGAACCCATCCTTGGCAGGTTATAGATAACAGAATCAATGTTGTCCCAAAAGTTCAAGATTGAAAGAAAATTACATAAAATCCACAAGACTGATATATTGATGGCATTGTAAACAAAATTCATCTTGGATCTTTCCATTGATTCTCTCAATTGATGTTTTCTATAGTATACGAAAAACACAGACACCAACTATATCACAGGGGAACATGATTATTTTAAAGATGTATCAGACAACATACAAAACAGAAAATAGATTCCTGGTTGTAATAATATGAAAATCATTGACTCTAACTCAGCACTTGCTATTACTATAATATCTGCTCAGTGGGGATATGGGTTCTGAAATATTTTCACTGCTCAATGTCTTCTCATTGGTCACCACTCATTGTGATGTTCACTGTCCACCAAGTTAAGTGTGGACATGAGAGGTTATCCTGTTGTTACTATTCACACATAGTATTGGAGCCATATATATGACCTGTTTTTTTCACTGAGTCTGTGACATTCACAGAATGTCACCAGTAACATGTTCTTGAATTCTAGCATGACTTGGAATGCTAGGTGAGACAGACAGAAAGATTCCCAGACCCCTTCATGTCTTTCCTGCAGCTCTAGGAAGACTGAATATCAGAGCAGGCATCACAATCTCAGAGTCCTGCAGCCTCCAGGCAGGAATCATGAAGGAGGCAGGAGAGGCAGGCATGGATGGCCCCATCTAGTGGCCTTATCATCCTAGAACACATGCTGATCTGGATAAATCTTTCCAGCAAAGGTACAAATCAGTGTAATCTTTGCTAATCCCAAGCTTTGATGTGTAATTGCTGCAAATGTAAAAAAACAGGATACTCTGTAGTTTAACACAACCATTTTTGAGCAGACAAGGGAAGTCCTATTTGGCAAACACAGAATGCAACTTCTTACTTTATGAGCCCCCCTAAAAAAACCCGATGAGACACATACTTCTTTCCTAGAACTCTATAGAACAGCAGTGGAATGTGGACTGAGATCCAGATTCCACTCTGCTATGGGCTGAGAGACTCTAATTGGAGTCAGGATTACTCAAACTGAAATAGAAATTATTACCCTCTTGCAAATGTGTTCTTCTCAACAACAGGACTGACAATGAAGAAACCAACACAACAGCTTTGTTAACTCTTAGCAAAACCTGTATTTCATTGATTTTTAAAACTGATCCACTATCAAAAATTCTTTGTCCTTTTGAAATAAATTTAAATATAAATATGATCTGGAGACAATTATACATTTAGAACTCTGAATGAACCAGCGATAGAACCTATGTGCACCTGGGATAGCACTCCTCTCAGGCAGAGCCTGTGTTCTGCTCCCTCCTTTTTTCATTCATTTTGTCATTGTCTCCATCTAGCACCTATTTCAAAGCACAAAGGATGAGTATGGAAACAGTGAACATTAAGTCAGACTGCAGAGGAAATAACACTAATGACTTAATCCCTTGGTCCACTATTTTTCTTCCCTAATGTAGGCCTGTGCCATTCTCACCATGGAAACCTCTCTTAAGATGAAACACCCCTCCTTGCCCTATGATCATCCATATAACAATGTATCATATTTCCAGAGCTATGAGAAAGCATAACCAAACCTAATGGTGAAATGAGACTCCCTTCTATTTATCTATGAGGAAAATCAACACTAGCAAGTTTTCATGATTTACCCATTGGGGAGGGGAGGAATAGTGACATTTCAAATTTCAATAAAACATGAAATAATTGAGAAATATTTCTAAATTCAGGTTGCTCCTCCACCCACCATCACTCTAACTTTTCAATCCTATTTCTCTCTTAATGGTTTTAATAACCAAGGCAAGAGTCTGTTTCCTGTTATAACAATGACTTTATTGACATAAAGGACACATACAATCTAAAATGCTCATGTTTGAGAGAATATTCTGCAGTGAGTAGAGAAACTGAGGCAGTGGTGATGTAAGAAATAGGATGATGTGGACAATGAGTATGAGTATACACAGCTGAGTGTCACCCTCTCCACCACTGACGGATGAACACACACAGAAAATAGTCCTGGAGCTGTAAAGGGTGTTTGAGGGTGGTTGTGCTGTCAAATCCGGTTGTTGGCCTTCCAGTATCAGTCAGAAGTCTCCTCAGAGGGCCACTGGTACTCATTCTGTAGGATAAAGACTGTCTTCAATTATGTATACATTGTCATCACCTCAAGGCCCCACAACTTCTGTCTTCTGTAAAGCTCAAATCTAAGAGATGTGGAATGCTAACAACAGAGAGAGAGAGAAAGAGAGAGAGAGAGTTTCCTGTTGTCACATAGGTAATTGGCAGTTGAAGGACATTCATTTTGATTGAAAGAAATGGCCCTGTGTACAGCCAATCTTCAGACAAATTAACAAGATTGATAGTTGTAACCACTTGGCACAGAGGAGGGACAGGGGACTTACACTGGGGAAACTAACAGAGCTCCCTAAGTACAGTAAACTGAGGAGCCCACAAGGCTAGTGTAGTGAGTGAGTGAATGGACTGGTGTGGAGTGTGCAGACACTGGCCAGACCACAGTGCTGTTACACTCCTGGCACCTTAGAAGTCATCTTCCTCTAAATCTTCTCCTCCCTTGAGGCTCCCTCAAACAGGTCACCACCTAACCCTGTCATCCCCAGCATACTTCCCTAACAGCCCCTCAAAGGACCTTTCTACTAGCTTATGTGCTCTGTTTTTTTCTTCTTCAGTTTTACTAGAATAGGTAGTCAATGAAAGAAAACACTGGGTGAAAAAAGAGTGGGTCAGGGCAACACCTTCAATACCAGCTCCAGGAAGCAAACTTAACAACTCAGTGTCTACTTATAAGAGATTAGAATAAAGGGGCCTTCTGTTCCTGTGCTTCCATAAATGCAGAGAAACTCAGAATGCAGAATGCAGCACTGAGGAGTGAGGGTAACAAGAAAGGGACTCAGTAAACTTTATATTGTACAGAATGGAGCCAAGCATTGGGGAACACAGCAGTTATCCCCGAGTAAATCAATCTGAGGCAGGAGGATTGTGAGTTCGTCGTGACCTGGGCTACATAGCAGGTTCCATGCCAGTCTGCACCACGCAGTGAACCCTGTTTCAAAACATCCAACCAATTGACAAATCAATTAGTAAAGAATGATTTATAAGCCCCTGTTTCAAATCAACCAACCAATTGGTGAATCAATTAATAAAGAATGATTTATAAGCAAAAGAGCATAGAGAGATCTTCTCAAGATTGTTCAAAATGAATCAACACAATCCATTCCAGTTTACCTCAGAGACCCTGACTTCTTTTTCATAATGATGGGTCCTAAATTGAGGAGGGAAGAGATGGGAGAAATTGAAAGGAAAACTGAACATGCCATCAGAAACTCAAGATATTTCTCCTAATAAAGGATATTGCTTCTGTTTATGACGGAACCATCCCCAGTAACTTTGGGTAATCCCTTCCTGTACTGTTCAGGAAGGTGCTTCTTCCCATTGATTGTCTGCTATATCCATCCACATGGCCTAATTTCCTAGAGCAGCATTGGTAAATTGTTATTCATTGAGACAAACTAAAGACTAGAACTTTTTAATGGGCTGCTAGAGAACAAGTCCTTCTGAACGAACAACTTTGGACTAAGGAACGGAACACACTTATGGTATTTTGGTAATTCTCCCTTTTAGACACCATCTGTTATGTACCCAAGCTAACTAACCACAGACTTGGAATGACACTAGACAATGACACAGACATGACACTTGAGCCAGATTAAATAATCATTTTGGATACACAAGTTCTAATTAACCAGAGAGGAAAATCCTGAAGTCTGACAGGGATATTCTTGATTTTTTAAGTGTTTCAAGACAGGACATCTCAGGTTAGCCTTGGCTAGCCTGGAATTCCCAATGTCGCCCAGATTGGCCTCAAACTCAGAGATCCTCCTGTTCCTATCTCCTAAGTTCTGGACTAAAGCCATGTGCCATCAGAGACAAGAGACAGGCATATCAATATTCCCTGTTTTCTGCCCAGCAACACAAATCAGGTCAGTAATGGGCTCATGCCTGGTGTTTTTTAAAGTCCATGACTGAAGTTCTTACACATGGATGGATTACACACAGAAAGGACAATGTAGGACTAGGCATCACCCACAAATAATCTGTCCCAGTATTTGTCAGGGTGCCTCTCACCAATGTCTAATTGCATCTTCTACTAAATACCTCCCAGGACATTCCACAGTATGATCATGGGAACAAGTGAGACCCCAAGGGTAGGAATTGAGAGAACACATCAAATGTCTTAGAGTAACCTAAAAATGTCAAGCCTATCCAAAAATCTCTTGTGTTATAGTATTTAATTTTTTATGAAAAATAGAATGTTTCCTCTTTAATGGAAAAAGCTGAAAGACAAAGGAGAGGGTTAGGGAAACCATTGTTGCCAAGCACTGCAGGCTATTCCTGGAAGCCCACCACTTGGATGTTGGAGGCAGGAGGATCCTGAGGAAGGTCGTCCTGAGCTGCCTAGTAAGTGCAATGCCAGCCTGAAATACATGATCACACAGCAAAAAACACAAAAACAAAAACCCAAACTAAAAGGAAAACAAAATAAAGTCACAAAAAATAAACCAACAAAAAATGATATTAACCCACAGCATGATATGCTGTGCTTTGTTGATATCTATAGGAAGCCTGACCTTTCTGAACAGAAACAGCAGGGAGGGGTGGCAGATGGGTAGCAGGGGGGAGGGAATGGGGGAGATGAGGAAGGGGACACTGGAGTCAGGGTCAGCATATAAATTAAGTGAATAAATAAGTAAGTGGATTTGGCTGAAAAATTCCAATAGTATTTAAGCTCCTTGAGATTTTCAGATTAGGAATATTTGCAGACATAGTAGCAATGTTGTAAATTCACCGAGCAGAACCCTCATCAAATATCAGAAATCAGCCACAGAGTTCTGTGGGTCCTAACACATCCCTTGGGGAGTAGGTGGCTTACCATGTGTGTCTTGGATCTGGAGACAGGGAAGGCATGTGTGCTAAAAGCCCCTGGGCATGTGCACTTATTTAAAGGCAGTCAGAGAAACCTGGGTCTCCTTTTTAAATTTTTTTTTCATTTTTTTTATTTGAATTGGAAACAAGATTGATTTACATGTCAATCTCAGTTCCCTCTCCCTCCCCTCCTCCCCTACCATCCCCCACCAACTATAACCCTACCTATCAGGAAGCCTTTCACCAGGGAGGGTAATGCCTTCCATAGGGGGTCATCATATCTGTTCTATCCTTTGGGATAGGGCCTAAGCCCACCCCCATTTGTCTTGGCTCAGGGAGTATCCCTCTATTTGGAATGGGCTCCCAAAGTCCACACCTATGTTAGGGATAAGTGCTGAACTACTACTGGAAGTCTTGTAGATTTTCGAGGTCTCCTCACTGACACCCACGTTCCTGGGGTCTGGATCAGTCTCATGCTGGTTTCCCAGCTATCAGTCTGGGAACCAAACATTCCCCCTTGTTCAGGTCAGCTGCTTCTGTGGGTTTCACAAGCCTGGTCTTGACCCCTTTGCTCATCACTCCTCCTTCTCTGCAATTGGTTTCCAGTTCATTTCAGTGATTAGTTGTGGGTGTTTGCTTCTACTTCCTCCAGCTGCTGGATGAAGGCTATAGGATGACATATAATTCAGTCATCATTCTCATTATCAGGGGAGGGCATTTAAGGTAACCTCTCCCCTCTTGCTTAGATTGTTAGCTGGTGTCATCTTTGTAGATCTCCAGTCATTTCCCTAGTACCTGATTTCTCTTTAAAACTAAAACATCTCCCTCTATTGTGATATCTACTTTCTTCTTTTCTTCAATTCTTCCCTAGACTCAGCCTTTCTCCTCCCTCATGTCTATGGCCATACCAACCTGAACGCACCCGATCTCTGCTGGGTCTCCTTCTATGAGAAACAGTTTTGAAATTCCTTACCCGTGAAAGCCATGGCGCACACAAAGAGCAGCAGCATCAGGGCAGCAATGGTGATGTCAAGAGAGAAGCCCTTATTCATTTTCTCCTGTGGATTCAGTGAAGGGATGGATTCCTAAGGAAACAATGAATAAAACAACAGTGTCAATAAGTAAATGGCAGTAAACACAAGGGGCACCAAGTGAGAGCAATAGAAAACACATGCTTGACCTTAACCTAGACTCTAGTCCTAGAGCTTCATCTTTACCGGCCTGTGGCTAATCTGGTATATGCAGGAAGACCAAGTATCTAAGGTGGTAAAGGCAGCAGAACTCCAAGACAATGTAAAAATCAGTGCCTTTGACCATGGTGGAAACCTGTTCTAAGTGAGTTGAGGTGACTACATGGGTAGCTACCTCAGTCAAAAATCTAACCATATACTCAATGTGGGATCATCCATCATGTGTGTGATTTTGTCTGCTTTAATCACCTTCTGTGGTGCTTTGTATGTGGGAAACAAAGTATCACCGTGTGCTCTACAGAGAATGCTCAATTGGAATGTAAATGAACATTTTGAATTCAAATGTCTTCTGTAAACATCAGCTTCCTTTTTTTATTTTTAAAAGTTCTTATTTGTTACATATTGTGTTCTTCCTGCATGTTTGCCTACACACCAGAAGAGGGCACCAGATCTTATTTTAGATGGTTGTGAGCCACCATGTGGTTGCTGGGTTTCGAACACATGACCTCTAGAAGAGCAGCCAGTGCTCTTAAACTCTAAGCCATCTCTCCAGGCCCAAGGTCAAACTCTTAATTTCTTTATTTTTATATACTTACTAATTTATTTATCTACAGTTTTTGTCACTATGTAACCCATATTGCCTAATGGTCCAGGCTGGCCTCAAATTTCTGATATTTTGAATTAAATTACCGAATCCTGAGAAAAAGGAAGATACCACTATATCTGACTCTTTTTTTTAAACACTAATACCTGTGAATTAATTTTACAAACATCTTTAGCTACAAATTGTATCCGAGAAGATACACAAGGGAGCATGGCTGATTGGGGAAGAATATACTTACAGTGTAATTATCCCAAGAGTTGTTGGAGGATGTCACAGTGTTATTCCAATCTGTCACAGTAGTATTCCAATCTGTTCAACAAGAGGAAAAATTAATTATAAACATATAAATTTAGATTTTTTCCCACATCTGTAAAAGTCACCCACAAAGTCAATGTGTCTTACACCATGTGAGGGTGGGATTTAATAAGGCAGAAGATTCACTGAACACCAAGTTTTGAACACTTACACATTCAAAATATATTTGAAATGTCTATTTTATAGCAGGGAATCTATTGATTCACTCTGTCTATTGTCTGTGAATGAAACACAGAATCCTCTTTCTGCTGATATCAGACGTATGTAAGGGTTGTGACATCCTGACAAGGAGCCCTTCACTGCATTTTACAGATAAAGAAGCTGACATTACATGACTCCATGTTTCCAATTTTAGCAAATGACAGCCATCTCAGCTGGCAATACACACAGTGCCCATGCAACGAGTGGAAATACTACAGGTCCTCAGCCCATGAGCCCATCCCCTGAAACAGGCTGAAAGTAAGCATTGAAAATTTGTGTTAACCCTGAGAGATCCTTGCATTTCTTCAGTGTGTGCAGCTACCTGAAACAAAGTGGTTTTTTTTCACAAATCCTATGCTTGACAAGCCTAGTTATAACCTGGCGGCCTCTGCAAACTCTGCGAGCAGCCCAGTCCTTCAGGGTCCTCCTGCTTGAAATTACCAAAAGGCCATCAAGAGGAGAAAGAATTAAATATCACCCATCAGATTACCCTAACAACAAAAGAACCTATGCGGCTTTTTCTCTTGTCAGAATCCAGCCCTGCCCCTGGGATGGACAAGGTTTAAGAAGCTTTGAGAAACCCTCTAACAGCTATCTGTTAACTCCTAGAAGAAGATTTGAACCTAAACTTGCCTTCAGGATGAAAAACTACTCCCCCTCTGTAAGTCAAGGTACTATCAATTAATATTAATTTTACCTGTAGGCAATTTGAAGTATGAACTTCATGGCATCACTCAAAAAAATGAGCAGGTTAAATCACTTCCTAAAACCTTTGAAATTGGTGTGTGTGTTATCCTTAAAAAGTACATATATTGCAATTTTTACACTACATGAATAAATTGAAAGATCCTTAAAGTAAAGCTTCGCAAAGCATCCATTGTCAGTCTCTCTCTCTCTCTCTCTCTCTCTCTCTCTCTCTCTCTCTCTCTCTGGTTTTTCAA
This sequence comes from Cricetulus griseus, assembly GCF_003668045.3. Lineage (NCBI taxonomy): Eukaryota > Metazoa > Chordata > Mammalia > Rodentia > Cricetidae > Cricetulus > Cricetulus griseus. Next base: position 61,538,358 of record NC_048600.1, read on the forward strand.
GACAGGGTCTCGCTCTGCAGGCTAGCCTCAAATCACAGAGATATGCCTGCTTTTGCCTCCCGAGTGCTGGGATTAAAGGTGTACACCACCAACGCCTAGCTCCGCATCCACTGTCTCTTTAGAGGGTGGTGTCAGGATGCCTTTCCAGTAAGGATGTGAGAACATTACAAACCCTCTCAACATCTGTGCTCAGGGCAGGAGTTCTGACCCTGGAGTCAGAAGAAACAGGTTCCGATTCAAGTGAGCAGGGACACTTTCTGTCTTCATAACTCTACCATGAACATGCTGACTCTGTCAGTTCCTGTCACTATAAAATAGGGACAGACCACAGCTATATAGGACATAATTATCTGAGAATTAATCTCGGCATCATAAAGCATGGGACATGTGCCTGATGCATAGGAAAGGCTAAATCCTAGGTTCACTGAACCATGGCTTCAGCTGTAGTGACCAATTTCAGAAAGATACAAAGGGTCAAGGTCTCCCTGCCCTGACCTTAGTTCTCAGTCAGTCCTTAGTTTCTCACCAGAAAGTCATGCCAAACTGATCAGAGTCCCTCCATCCTCATCAGCTACCCTAGATCAATGATCCACCTATGACTGGCTAGTAGTGAATCCCCTGGTAATTTGATATAGAGAGATGGTGTCTCTGTATCTTCAAGTTCTTACACAGGAGAAGGTGAATGTATCTTAAGCCTGGAAAATTATAGTCTTTGTGAAGCTGTTGTTGGGACCCAGCTAAGAACTCTTTACCCATATATACTTCTGATTTTACTCAGTGTCTGTGTGCCCTACAGCCACTGATAAGAGGGACTCTGGGTCCTGGATCACATTGGCTTTTACCTGTTGTGTGAGTCTCTGTTTGTGCTGGTGTTGTAGGAGTCGAGGTGGAGACTGTGGGTGATGTTGGCAAATGTATGGGTCTTGTTGACATTCTCGTGGGTTTCACTGTAGTTGTAGGTCTTCCTGTTGTGAGTCTTCTGATTGTTGTGAGCCTTCCTGTTGTTGTGGGTCTGCCTGCTGTTGTGGGTCTTCCTGTTGTTGTGGGTCCTGTTATAGTTGTGGGACTTGTTGGAGGACTTGTTGGAATTTCTGGATTTGGAATTCAAGATAAAACAAGAATGAGTCAACAAGAAGGGACAAGAAGTTCTGTTGTAGCACTAGTGAGATGCTGTCCCGAGAGAGGCTCCTCTCCTGAACTGTCCTTTGTCATTGACCAAATAGGACAGGGCAGGAGAGGGCTGTGGGGAAAGCTCACCAATGGCAGGCAGCTGCACTGATGACATGGAGATGAGAACATAGACTGTGCTCCTAAGAACACTTTATAAATGACAGCTGACACTGAGAGGATGTGGGGGCCTGTGATTGCTCTCACTGGCGACTCACTTCATACTCAATTTCCAGGCCCTGCATGTTCACTACAGTGAGTCCCAAGAGGACAGACACACCATATAGCCCTGCATCTTAGCATGCAGATCCCACACAAGCCCCAACACAAATGGGTTTTGAAATTTGGGTGGAGACTGGATATTATCTATTATGGTTTCTTCCTATCTAAGACACACAATGCAAAATAAAACCTCAGCAACAAGGAACAATTGCTCTGAAAACCCTTCTTTATTGGGATGCAGCATAATCCCTTAGTGAAGTTTGTGTTTGCCTTGAAATAAAGAAAAAACAGTAGTGTTCCTACGATGTGTAGGGAAATGGCAGATGCAGAGCAAACCCTTAAATTCTATGCAAGTATTTATTCTTTATTTGTGTGATGTCACAAATGTGGATGGATGTCAGGAGTCTGTTTCTGCTTCCTCCATGTGGGCCCAGGGATTGAATTCAGGTCATCAAGCTTATTAGTCCGCACCTTCTCCCACTGAATCATCTCACTGGCCCTCAAGCCCCTTTCCTATAGAGGGCCAGATAGTTAAGTGTCTTGGGCTCAGGAACCAAAAAACACCATGTACAGGAACAAGCACCCATGTCAGTTTGAAAATCACTGCTGACAACATAGCAAGAGTGGGTGTGGCTGTGATGCAATGAAAGTATTCACACAAGTGATTGGTTATGTTTATAACCTGGCCTGGGTTGCTGCTGACCAGTCCAATATGTGGACAGAGGCCTGAACACAGTACAAACCCTACCTGGAGAGCAGAAATCTCTGAGGTGAGAGATAGCAAGCATTGCACAATCTCGTCAGAAGATCACTATGATAACACAACCAGGAAAGATTCAACAGCTCAGGAGCTTTGCTCATCTTGCTCTGGGACTTTATTCTGCAAGTAGATGGGAAAGTCCAAAGGAGCTGATGAGGGTCTTAGGACCACTGGAGAGGAAGCACGGTGTGTTTAAACCAGGAGAAAATGTTGACTTAGTTGTTAAGGATGAAACAGAGTCACTGGATTACTTATGGAATCACTTTGTAAGCACTGACCTTTTAACAAATTTTTAAGCTTGATAAAACCTTCGATTAATGTATTGAAATTTGTAATTTTATGCTATGATGCCATGCCTATGCCTATTCTAGTGCTAGAGATCTAACCCCAGAGTTTTAGGCAGGAATGTGTGCTAGAAATGTGCCTTCCCAAGTCACACCACAGCATTTACTTGATTAGTGTATTTGCAGTTCTAGGGACAGAAGCAAAGGCTACAGTCAGTCATGCTAGACAAAATTCTACACATCCCCTAAGAGAGTTTTGTGTGTGTGTGTGTGTGTGTGTGTGTGTGTGTGTGTGTGTTTAGTGATCTCGTTCTCTGTCTCTCTGTCTCTATGTCTGTCTCTCTCTCACTCTCTGTGCTGTGTGTGTAAGGTTTATTCTCATGTGAGTGGGTACCCTTGGAGTCCAAAGTTATTTGACTTCAGCCAGGAAAATGTATCATTTCACTCCTCTGATAGGCACTAGGAGCCTATGTCTCTTCCCCAAAGCTGTCTCTATACATCATTCTTTGCACACCCTATGACCATCTTCTTCTGGCTTACCTAAGTTGACTCCCAGCCATAGTTTTGCAAGGCTCCTTGCCCCATCAGAATGGACCTCACCCTAACAAGGTGTGGTCTCGCATTCCTACAATCCCAAATTTAGGAGGTTACCGCATGGGCAAGAAGTTCCAGATCAGCCTGATTTACAAAGGAAGGCCCATTGTCAAAATTCATAAAAATCACTAAACAGGAGCCAGAATAATGGTTCAATGGGTAGAGGCACTTGACTTGGAAGACTGGAAAACTGACTTACATTCCTCGAATTCATGTAAATATATAAAGGGAAAATCAACCCCCCAAGTTTGCACTCTGACAAATTCATCATGGTATGCATACATACCATGTATTTGTATTTGTAAATACAAATCATTCATATATACCAACAGAATAATAATGCAGTTTTAAAAATCAATTTAAACATGAAATGAACAAATGGTTGAATAACAAGGTCTAGAACCTGAGAGATTACAGAAGATGTTCTTAATTTAAATAGGGAGACAGATTATTTCTATTATTGATTTCTGTTGTTCATGTATATCCTTTAGTAAACCTATTAGGAACAGCACCAGAAGTCAGTAAATTTACATGAGTCTACTCTTTTATTTCAATGCAAAGATATCCTTATATCGATAAGGAGAATGTAAAGCCTAGTGGTTGTGCAGCACTCCTTAATCCCATCACTCTGGAGGCAGAGGTAGGCTGGTCTCTGTAAATGCAGGGCCAGCCTTTCTACAGAGCAAGTTCTAGGACAGCCAAGGGTACACAGAGAAACCCTACCTAGGGAAAAAAAATGCAGGAAAGAAGAAAGGAGGGATGGATGGAGGGAGAGAGGAAAGAAGAAGGAAGGACAAAGGAAGGAAGGAAGAAAGAAAAAGAAAGAAAGAAAGAAAGAAAGAAAGGAAGGAAGAAAGAAGAAAATTAATGTATCTAGATTTGGGGTTTTCATTTTGCTCAGCATCTACCGGTTTTCCCTTTTAATTTTTAAGATCTTATGATATTCACTGTATCTCCTTCTAGCCTAAGAAACTGACAAGTCTCAAATATTTTGGATTGGTATGAAATTTTGTATGTGATTCCACTCTGCTTTAAAATATACTCTATATGGTGATAAAAATTTAAGGTTATAAAGATCTATTCAGGCTACGTGGTGGTGGCACATGCCTTTAATCCCAGCACTTGGGAAGCAAAGGCAGGATCTCTGGGTTTGAGGCCAGCTTGGTCTACATAGTGAGTTCCATTACAGCAAATGGTACACAGAGAAACCCTGTCTCAAAAAATAAAATAAAATAAAATAAAAATAAAAAGACTATTCCGATTAACAAAAGGTAACTTAGAGATTTCCACCTAAGTACTTATGTCTTTGCCAAATGTTCAACACCAAGAGTTTAAATAAGTGGCAGCATATGTCTGATAAATTATATAGAATAGATATAGATATAGATATTCTATAATAAAATGACTGGTTCCCAGAGAGGGTCCTTTTCCCAGAGTTGGGTATTTGGACAGAGGGCCCCCCATGGCCTGTCAAGGGAGTGCTGGCCCCTGTGCTCCCTCACTCTCTGCTGCTGGGCCACACCCCAACTCAAAAGCCCCTTTCTCCTGTTGCCATTGGCCCTGGAATCTCTCCCTTATCACTTTTCCTTGCCTTCTCAGGAGACAGTCTCAGTTTGGTGCACACTTGTTCTGTTACTACCCTCAGAATGACTGCCTTGGATTCTTATTTTAATAGTAAAAGACCTTCAATTAAAAAAAATCATTATTTTTAAGGCTAAAACTGACAGAAATGTAAAGTCCTAGTCTTATGGAACCTGCTAACCTATTGCTGACTGTTGAGGGATACAAGGCAAGAGTCATCTTATAGCCGGGCAGTGGTGGTGCACACCTTTAATCCCAGCACTTTGGAGACAGAGGCAGGCAGAACTCTGTGAGTCTGGGGCCAGCCTGGTCTACAAAGAGAGTTCCAGGACAGTCTCCAAAACCCGAGAAACCCTGTCTTGAAAAACCAAAAAAAAAAAAAAGGGGGGGGGGCGGGGAAGTCATCTTATAAATGATCAAGCCCTTTAATTGTGGTCATTCTGGATACTGATGTAATTAATTACAGGGATAAGCCTTACCTAGTCCCCTATAAGTTTTCAGAGTTAAGCTTAAAGCAAAGAACTAGAAACGAAATCCACTCAGATATACCTAATAGACAGTCCTCAAATCCTCAGAGTTCTGCAGACTATGGCATTTAAAATGTTTAATTAAAAACCTTTTTGAAGTAGAGAGAGAAGTGACAGCTCCTGGAAGCACTCCTATTTTCTCCAAAGATGGATGGGCACAGAAGAACCTCCACCAGGAACTGGTTTCAAAAGTGGCAGCACTAGCCAGTGAGCCAACCTGCCTTTCACCTCAACTGCTGCAAAGTCCCTCTTGAGGCACTGAACAAAACAGGACACTGGCGAATTGACAGCCTCCAGTTGCCTAAACAAAGTAACTGACCATGGAGGACCCCAGGGTAGGCAGCCAGCAAGTAAGTCTCTGTCATTTTTAATCATTAACTCAGGTAAATTTTATCCTTCTCAGAACTCTGACACTGTTTGACTACTAGTAGTTTGGCCAGTGTAACAAATATAAATAAAAGACCTAGAGACAGATATTGGGGTTCAAATTTCAAGATGAATATCAGAAAAGCATAGCAGCTCTTAAGAGGCCTCTGGCTTCTTACCTCTACCTCAGACTGAGTAACTGAACCACACACCAGCTCTTCACCAATCTTCAAACTACTGCCTCTCCTTTGGGTGGCTGAAGACTGAATGCCTCATACTGACTATTGAAGACCCTGCTTCCATCTTTTATACCCCTCTAGTGCTGGGAATAACGGCAGGTGATCTGTTATTCCCTGGGTGGCATTGAATTCACAAAGATCCATCTATCTCTGAATCCTGAGTCCAAGGATTAAAGGTGTGTGCCACCACTGCCTGATCTCATAGCTTGAGGATGATCTTGCTTTTCTGAATCCTCAGGCAAGCTTTTTAATAAATCATAAATACCACTACAGGCCAGCTTAACAGCAACAACCAAGGCTTCAGCTGCCTTCTTAGTTCTCTGTAAAATTCAGGTCACAGGCCAAAACCAAGTCTAGACACAGTTCTCAGAATAAAACTCACAAACCATTTTTAATGTAACTTTTATCATTCCTTTGTGTAAAGGACCTTGCTTTACAGTGACTGCTCTCAGTGGTCAGCCACCTGTACCTCCTGGTAAATTAGATAAAAGGTGTTTTAAGGTAAAGCTTAAGAGGTCTAAGAAAGTGACTTAAGTGTGTAAATGCAAATATGATGTCTGAGGATTAAAAAAAAAGGCTTAAATGATGATGAAACATGTCCCTGATCTTTCTCATTATGCTACCGTTATAGTAACTCCAAAAGTTCATAGTCTTAAAAATCATGGATGAAATTCTGGTGACTATTAACCCAGCTCTGTCAGAGTTCTAAACACCATACTATCACTATATGAACATGGCTATAAGACCAGGATTTTAAATTTCCTCTAACTACAGACTTAGAGTGTACTTTTTAGTGTGCTAAAAACATTCTCACAGTTTTCCAGAAGGAAGAAAGAGTTGTCAATGCTTTCAACCAGAATCAATTCTGGCAAGAGTATACTTCGGTTTCTACAGTGTGAGTTTCAGTACAGAGGACAAACAATGTCTAAAACCAACTCTAAACATCAAGTTTTCACAAACTCAAGGAATTCTTGTAAGTTCCAGGAAGTAAACTTGGATTCACAGCAGAACAGGTGAGATGCATCTCTCCCTCAGTTACCAGGACCCAAGCAGCTAAAGCCTCCCCACCTCTCCCTGGTCTTGACGCTCCCTCACTTACCAGGACATAACTCCCTAAACTTAATATTGTCCTCTGTTCTGCTAGCACATCACCAGGCCTGAGACACTGGACAGTTCTAGAGAGCCTGAACAATGATAAGGCAACCAGTGACTCCAGGATGTGGCCTGCTCCCCAGTTCTCAGGTTCCCCCAAATTTCAATACCCCCAGATCAGCAGGAAGTAGTCTGGACAACTTGATGCCTTCATTGTCGTAACCTTCCATGCCTAACTCTTTTTAATAAACAAAAAAGGAGACGCACGCGCACGCGCACGCAGTACCCTGCCTCGATTTCTGTCTGCCTCTCAGTGCCTTCCTCTCCCTCACTTTTCCCCTCCCCTCTCTCCTACTCCCCACTCACCTACTCCCCTCTTTCCCATTCCTTTCCCCCAATAAGACTCTCCACACTAGCACTGTTTGCATGGCTTGTCCAACTCTCTCCCACCATAGTTTGTACCCAACCTGCCAAGGTCTCTCTCATACAAAATATTAACACTGCTGAGAATAGTATTGTGCAGGCTGCTCTCTGAAGAGGATCCTCTGTCTGCCCTGCCATTCCAGTCTTAGCAGCTCTCTCTCTAGTCCCCCCATTTCCATTCTTAATGAATCCCCTGTCCATGTTGTAAGGAATAGGCCCTCCTTCCTTGGAAGACCCTTCATAACCCATCAAGGGATGAACCACATACATTGTATTGTTTCGTTCTAATGCTCTTCCTCCTACCTGGAGGTCTGATCTCCACCTTCTCCTTCTAAAAAAGCTCATTGGAGGGAATTGTGTGTTAGCATCATTCATGGATTAACCCCTGCTGCTCATGTGATCACACTGCAGAGTGACCATGGACTAACTGCTCATGTGACCACACTGCAGAGTGACCATGGACTAACTGCTCATGTGACCACACTGCAGAGTGACCATGGACTAACTGCTCATGTGATCACACTGCAGAGTGACCATGGACTAACTGCTCATGTGATCACACTGCAGAGTGAGTGTCTTGTGAACAGGTGGTGGAGGGAACACAATTCTATCAGGTCATTTCCATTATTCAAGCAACAAATTGTGTGGCGTGATGTGAGACCTACTCCAAAAGCCCAAGGCGGGGCAGACAGGGAATGGAACTCCTCACCTATACACAAACATATTTGTAACAACCTTCAGTTTCCTTCTCAGAGGAAAACAGAAAACATTAGCAAACAGAGGACTCAGTTCACTGGCAAGAAATAAACAAAAGAAGCAAAGAGAGCTTACCTGGCTTAACTTCCAGCGAATATGTCGCATATCTGAAAGATCCAGGGATTTCTACTACACAGCAATATGGACCACTGTCACTCTGAGCAGCATTCTCTATGGTCAAGGACACATTTCCTTCTGAAATAGGCCCCTTTAGCTGGTATCTGCTGCTCCTCTGATAGGTGACTCGATATCCATTGGTCCAGATAAGTGTTCTTGCACAATAAAAAGATTTACACTCGCCAAGGCCCCAGCAAGAGTTACTGATTCCAAGATCTGTTGAGTAAATACATGGCAGTGTGACAGGGTCACCCACCACTGCAGTCACTACTACATCAGAATCCACAGCACCTGCCATATAAAAAAGGTGGGAGGGAGAGGTGAATTAGTACCCAAAATTTTCTTACATAACTGTTTTAATTTTTTCCCAAAAATTCACTGGGGGTGGTATTCTAATGAACCTAATTTAGGATATTATGAGGCAAGTGCTTGCCCATGAACTAGAGCTCTAACCCTTCTCTATCCCTGGAGTTTTAGGGTGTGTGTGTGTGTGTGTGTGTGTGTGTGTGTGTGTGTGTAGTTTGGAGGGAATTACAACTTAATAATATTTGTAGTTGTTGTCATTCAGTTTTCTGAGCCTGGGTCTCAACTTGTAGCCTTGGCTGGCCCTGAACTTGCTGCATAAACCAGGCTGACTTCAAACTCACAGAGCTCAGCTGTCTCAACCTCCTCAATCATATGATTACTTCTTCAGTCTTACAGCTTGAATTTGAAGACTGGAAACATTTTTTTTATTAGCATGTTTTTCCTCAGTGTGATCACTTAATGGATACATTGTGAATTAAACAGGTCATTCTGAGGTGTGATATTCACAAGTTTTTCTTTTCCTTTTTCTTCTTCAGTGTCTACATTTCTTTGGAGACAGGGTCTTTTTATACCTCATCTAGCTCAAAAGCGGGATCCTCCCACCTGACTCCTGGGTGCTGGGATATTAAACACGTGCTACTGAGGCCAGCTCAAATGTTTCATTTCTTAAAATTGAAACTTTCTATTTCAGAAGCTGGGCCTGTGGATAATGCTTATAAACCCAGAACTCACTTGTATTCCCAGCACTTGAAAGGTAGAGAGAGGACCCTGATGAATTCAAGGCCAAGCTTCAGCTAAGGAATGACTTCAAGAGAGGCCTGGGATTTGGAGACTGTTTGAAACAGTCCCTCCTCCTCTCCCACAGTGCTTGGACAACACAATCACTAACTCTTCCCACCTTTCATAATCAGAGAGCTGAGCTAGGGCTCTGGAATAACTTTGTTGACTTCAAGGCAGAACTTTATCAACTTCAAAGTCAATTTTCAGAGGGTTTTGGAAAACCATCAGGAGCAACTAAGGCTCATTCTGAATTTTAGAGTACCCTTAATCCACACGCCCCCCCCCCCCCGCCCCCGCACACACACACAAAGCAAAGTTTGTGACATTCCAGAACTTGAGCAAGACCCATTTACAATGTAAGACACATAGTAAGAAAATATGCAAGCCGGGCGGTGGTGGCACACGCCTTTAATCCCAGCACTCAGGAGGCAGGCAGATCTATGTGAGTTCAAGACCAGCCTGGTCTGCAAGAGCTAGTTCCAGGACGGCCTCTAAAACCACAGAGAAACCCTGTCTTGAAAAACAAACAAACAAAAAAAAAAAAACAAAAAAAAAAAGAGAAAGAAAAAAGAAAGAAAATATGCAATCTGGCCCGGTGGTGATGGTTGTGCTGGTGCATGCCCTTAACCCCAGCACTAGGGAGATGCAAGCGATCTCTGTGAATCCAGACCAGCCTGGTCTACAGAGCTAGTTCCAGGACAAACCATGGAGAAACCCTGCCTCAAACCACCACCACCACCACACCCCTGCAAAAATAAAAAAGAAAATATGCAACCAATAAATTAATGATATAATTTAAAAACTAAAAATTAAATATAATTCTTTTGGGTTGATGGAATAAATACCTAATACCAATATCTTCCACAGTGGCCTTTAAAGGAACTGTAAGGGCTGAGGTCAGAGCTCAATGATACAGTGCTTGGCTAGCCTATGCCAGACCCTTACTGGATCCCAGCACCAGAAACAAAGGCACAAAACAATGGACTGTGATACTCCCTAACTAGTCACCTATATGCAGGCCTAGGCTGTGAGTTCCGGACATGATCAGAAAAAACACATTCATAATTGTATAAAATGAAGTCTATTTCCCCCTGGGACAGCTCATGACTTGATTTAGCCAAATACTGATGTTGGTTCTTTTCTTTCTATTTCAGCTCTTTTGGGGCCTGACACCCAGCTCCCAAACAAATCATACAGGGTCTTACTTATGAATGCCCAGCCTTAGGTTGGCTTATTTCTAGCCAGATCTTAACTGAAATTACCCCATCCAGCTTTTGCCTCTGGGACTTTTCCTTTTCTTGCTTCTGTGCATCTTTCACTCTGACTTGTGGCTGAGTGTGGCTGGGTGGCTGGCCCCTACCTATCTTCCCCCTCTCCTTGTTCTCTTGCTCCTCTTTTTCTCTTTCCTTCTATTCATTCTCTCTACCTGCCAGCTCTACCTTTCCTTTCCCCTCCCTTGTTATTGGCTGTTCACTTCTTTTTAGGCCAATTAGGTATATTAGTCATAGTAGCACAGATTCATAGAGTTAAAAATAAATGCAATATAAAAGACTGCAACACAGCTTTGCATCACTAAAAAAATATTTCACAGCATAAATAAATATAACGCATCTTAAAATACTACTGTACAACAAAATACCTTTAGGATCACAAATAAAGTAAAATACGTGGAATTTCAATTAAATCATAGAAGTATATTTTAGTTCTCACCAGTGATCTCAGTTGTTTTGAGGTAGAAGCAGGATGATCAAAATTTGAGTTGTTCCTCAACAGCCTATGGAGTTTGAGTCCAGCCTGGACTAACTTAGACCCTGTCTCAAAGACAGTTATAGTGTTCCTCTTTCCCCCTTTCATAGAATGCTTTGACTTAGAATGTTTTTTAAGTTAAGCAATTGCAAATGGTTTTAAAAAGCAAAAATACTGAAAGAAATGAAGGCTGACACTGTGTAGCCATCATGCATGGAAAGCTGTTTTAATTCTTTATTAACCTTTGACTATAACTAGCATGCACATGCAATCATACTTACTTGTCCATAGCATCCATGCATGTATGCTCACCCTTCCTTGTCAATGACATGCATGCAAGTGCACTCACCCTTACTTGTCCATCTTGTGAATGAATGCATGCATGTGTTCTTACCTCTTGCCTGACATCTTCTAGGGATCATGTTTATTTAGCCACATGTTTTGAAATTCATGCAGGTTAAGAAATTTTGTTGGAACTACAATTTATTCTGATTCTCTGCTCATTATAAAACCCATAACCAAAAAGGCTCAAGTATTGTCATCACCTCTGCCAACTCTAGACTTCCCAGCATCTGCCAGCCCATCAACCAACTTATCTGGGAGAAGTAGTAAGAGGCCTGATATGAAGACTTGATGAAGCATCATGATGTTGACCTGAAAGACAATGAGAAAACATTCTATTTGCTGTGTCACTCAGCACACTGTATCGGGGCAAACCTTCATTCTATTAAACACATGCTCTCTGCCAGGGATTCCTGTCCTCCTAAACACTGTCATTGTTTCTGGTCCTTTCCTCACATACAGCCATCAATCTCAGTTCTGGTCATGACATCAATAAGGCAGCAAACAGAGAAAACTGAAGTCTGGGACAAGAGTGTGTTCTCTTGGTAGAACTCTAAGCAAAGACCAGCCTTCTAATGGCAAAGATGTGCTTGCCTCCCAGTGAACACCGAGCTTTTTCTGCTTAGAAGCACATTGGTTAGTCCCTGAATTTCATCAAAACAAAAACGAAAACAAAAACAAAAACAAAACACCAACAAGAATGACAGAGAGACACTATCAAGCACCTCTCAGAATTCTTCACACAGTGACTGAGACCACATCTCCCTGGGAGTATCTAGAGACAACCAGAAAAGCACCAGGTATAAATAAAGACCCTCCAAGCCCAGAGCCCCTCCATGCCTAGATATCCTCCTATTTAAATTAGCATTAATGTTTGCTCAGATTTTGGAGAATCTGCTGTGAAGGAGACAATCAATAGGGTATTTACTCACAGGCAACTAATCCTTTCAGAACCCCTAGGACCCATAGTTTTCAGCCATTTATGGGTGATGTTACCTCTCTTCAGATTCCAGTATCTGGATTTCAGCATTTGTTTCTTGATTGGTAAACCATAAAAACATGAGTAAGCCTGCCTAGTAAATCATTAACTCCACTTCTGGTCAGAAGATTCTATGACTTCCTCTCAGAGAGGAGAGTGTGCCCTGGTACCAGTCTTAAAGAAGGAATGGTTTTCATGGAGCCCCCAAGAGCTCAGGATCTTCAACACTGGGGTCCTGCTCTATTACACTAACAGTCCCTGTACTTAGAAGAGATTGAAAATTAATGCTGCAAACTGGTAGTCAACAAAGATTTTAATGAACATCTTAAACATCTTATTTATTAAACTGGACAGTGGTGGCACAATTCTTTAATCCCAGCTCTTGAGAAGCAGGGGCAGGAGGATCTCAGTGAGTTTGAGACCAGCCTGGTAAACAAAGCAAGTTCCTAGACAGCCTGGACTGTTGTACAGAGAAATCCTGTCTTGAAAAACCAAAACAAATTACATTTAAATACATCTCATGCCAGGCAGTGGATTAACATGCCAAGGGACCCACATGGTCAGAGGACAACCATGAGTAGTTGGTTCTGTCCTTTTATAAGGCCAGTTCTAAGGGTTAAACTCAGGATTAGTGGCAAGAGCCTTTATCTGCTAAGGCATCTGGTGGGCTTGCTTGAGGGCTGCATTTTGCCCTGTCAAAAGCTAGGAGAACAAATGCTAAAGTGGCTCACTTGGAATTAAAACTTGCCTCCTTCATTTGAAAAGCAAAATATTTTAATACTAGTTTTACTATGACCTCCAACCAGGCCAAATACCAATGTGCTTATGAAGGAGTTTTGAAAAGATGTTTATTTCAATGCAGTGAATATTAATAAACTAAAGATTGGGGAGTATGATGCAGTAAAATAGGAGTACAAAAAACCCAGCGTTGTGCAAGAAACATACAAGGGAAAGTAATCAACCAATAAATGAATTCACAGACAATGAGACAGATGGTAAGTGTGTAATCAGACTGTGGCAATTCCCTCTTAGAACCCAACCTTGAAGCACAAATTCTAATTGGTTTTAATAATAAAAACCCTAAGTCAGATGTAGGAGTTTATATTAAATATCAGAGGAAACAGAGCAGCCAACCATTAGTTCTTACCTCTATTGAATCCTCAGACAAAAGTTGCGATCCTGTTCCTATGAATCCTCAGACTGAATGTCAAGAGTTCCTGTCTCCTCTTTATATTCCTCTGAGCCCAGCCAAATGACCCCAATCTCCAACTCCTAGTGCTGGGATTAAAGGTGTGTGACTCCCAAATACTTGGATTTAAGGTGTGAGCAACTGCCACCTGGTGGTTTCTCTTTTAGATTGAATCTCATGTATCCTTGGGTGACCTTGAACTCACAGAAGTCTCTGTATCTCTTAGTCCTGAGGCCTAGGATTAAAGGTGTGTGCCACCACTGCCTGCCCTTTATAGCTCACTAGTGGCTAGCTCAGCACTCTCAACTTCAGGCAAGCTTTGTTTGTTAAAGTACAAGTAACAGGGAACTCAATTCCTTACCCAGAGCTTCTGCAGATGTCCAAGTTATCTGGTCCCTGTCTAGGCTCAGATTGCTTTGGAGACCTCCTCTACCTGGCTAGGCAGTATGGAGCACACCTATAATCCCAGGACTTGGGAGGCAGAGGCAGGTAGATCTCTGAGTTCAAGGCCACCATGGTCTATAAAGCAAGGTCAGGCAAGAGAAATCCTGTGTCATAAAACCAAAACAGAAAAGACCTCCTGTCCCACAGCCACTTGGCTTTCTTTCCAATTCATTGCCTAAGATCCTTGTCCAGGTGGGGTTCTATCTTGGTTCTTCTTCCTCAACCTCACAGTTTTAACTTTTCTCCTTTCTTACTGATCTGCTTGAGAGTCTGAGACATCTCCATGGATCACTTACAGCCTTCAGCAGCCATCCTGCCGCTGTCCCAGAACTCAGTTGCTTATGGCTGTCATGTTCTTGTTTCTCTGACATCCACCAGTGTGGGTATGAAGGTCTGGTCCCTGCATCTTTTCTCATGACCAGTGCTATCCAGCAAAGCTAACATAAATTTTAAAAAGAAAAATGAAAAACAGCTCCCAAGAATGAAGGGATCCCAATTGAGGAATACTAGAATATTCTAGAAACCCATTTTGTTTTTTTAAGACAGGTTTTCCTCTTTCTGTCTCTTTGTCTTTCTTCCTGTGTACATGGATGTACACACCCACAGCACACACACACACACACACATACACATACACTATCTATCTATCCACAAATATAATATATATGTATATATACATATACATATACATATATACATATATACAAGATATATGGGATTAAAGAAATATGTACTACACCCAGTTATAATGAGGAAATTTTAGAAGATTTGCTTTTATCATTTCTTAAATTATATATTTCTATGTGTGGCTATGTGTACTTGAAGGCAGGTGCCTGCTGACCCCAAGGGCATCAGGACCCCTAGAACTGGCATTACAGGAAATTCTGAGACCCCTGAGGTGGATGCTGGGAACTGAACACACATCCTCTTAACTGCTGAGTCATCTCACCAGCCTCCAGTTGGGTAGACTTAATTTTATTTTTCCAAATAACTTGATTTTAATTGAGATGTTACACATGACTACAGTGCTGGATAGCACCCATCTCTAGCTTATATATTCCTTTGAGGCAATTAAAGTGTGGATAGAGAGATGAACAAATGGAAATTTCAGGATATAAGAAGAGATGACTCAGCCAGGCTTTGGTGGTGCACGCCTTTAATCCCAGCACTCAGGAGGCAGAGACAGAGGCAGGCAGATCTCTGTGAGTTCGAGGTCAGCCTGGTCTCCAGAGAGAGTACCAGAATAGGCTCCAAACTACAAAGAGGAAACCCTGTCTCGAAAAACCAAAAGAAGAAGAAGAGGAGGAGGAGGAGGAGGAGGAGGAGGAGATGACTCCCTCGATCAGGGTTAACAAGGTAAGAAAATAGGACTCTATCTCTTAAAAGTTGACATGTGAGAGTCAGGAGAGATGGCTCCTATCTGTGATCCCAGCACTCATCAGGCTGAAGCAGGAGGATTGCAGTTTGTTTAAGTCAGCCTGGTCTACACAAAGTTGGCTCACACTTTTAATCCAAGCACTTGGGGGTCAGAGGCAGGCAAATCTCTCTGAGTTCCAGACCAGCCAGTTCTCCGGATTGAGTTCCAGAAAAGCCTGGGCTGTTACACAGAGAAATCCTGTCTCAAAAAACAAACAAGCAAACAAAGAAAAACAAACAAAAATCTATTAATGTAGACAAAGCTATAGAGTAAGACCCTATCAATAAAACAAAAAGCAACACATACGCCAGGCTTGGTGTCATAGTTCTGTAATATCACCATTGAGAGGCTGAGGCATGAGAATTGGCAATCCGGAGCTGCTCTGGGCTACAAAAGAGGAAAAATATAAAGAGGCATAACCGAAGCAAATGAGAGGAGGGGCTAAGATCTCAAGGAAAGACAGGGAAAGAGCAAAAGCCCCCAGAAGTGAAGAAAAGATGAAGATGGAAGCAGAGGAATTGAGGCATTAAATAACCACAAATCCTTAGGGTTCAAGTCCCCACCCTATCCCACAGGCTCCCAAAGGAGACGTCACGGTACTCTAACATTTGAAGAGGACATTACTCACTGGATTATCTTATTATTTTATTTCTTACTGTTTTTTTGTTTGTTTTGTTTTGTTTTGTTTTACAGGATAGGGTTTCTCTGTGGCTTTTTAGGCTGTCCTGGAATTAGCTTTTTTAGACCAGGCTGCTCTTGAACTCACAAAGATCCGCCTGCCTGTGTCTCCCGAGTGCTGGGATTAAAGGCGTGCCCCACCACCACCTGGCCATTTCTTACTCTTATAATAAACTAAATACTACTGTCTGTGAATGTCTGTATGCCTTGGAACTCATGTTAAGGAGAGATAAGTATCAGAAGATGTGTCTCTCCTTCCACCTGTCTTGAGATTCTAGGATCAAACTCGGGTATCAGGTTGGCCAAGAACTTTGATCCCCTTAGCCTTCACATGAACAATGGGATTTTTCTTTGTTAACTTGAGCTTTGCAGTCTTCCTGAGTCACTACATTTTTAGGGTGAACTTTGGCATCCTATGAAGGATGCCATCCTATGAAGGATACTCATCTCTTGCAGGGAGTTCTGTGATGCCAGGACTCAGGTATGAGACCAGAGTTCCTAGTTCATTTGTGGAAAAATGGGGAAAGCACAATGTCCAAAGCTACCTCAGGTAAACCTCTGTTCTTTCTTGCTGCCGCCCTCTCTGAAATAGTTCAACTGCTTGAATTCATGTTATTTTCACAAAAGCCAGACTCCACTGGTCCCTTGCACCACTAGGTACTCACTGGATCTCTCCATTGTACCTCAAACCAACCACTTTTTGTTAGGATTCTTCCCATAACCAGATTCCTGAAATCCCATCCAACTGGTCTCATTATGTCCCACAGCCCTCTGCCAACCCTGCTTACCCTGTAATCCAGCCATTTCCCTTCACTTATAGTTCACACTCAAATGCTAACACTGGGACTGGTGAGCTAGCTCACAGTAATGAGGGTCTTCTTCTCTTGCAGATGAACTTATATGGCCCCAGCACCACCCTCAGGTGGGTCACACCCACCCTTAACTGCAGCTCTAGAGAATCTGACAGTTGAGAAGTCTTCAATATCCATACCCACTTAGCCACACTGTCACAGCACATACACACAATTTACAACAATGATTGTGAAATCAGAAAGGCAGATAGATAAAACTACAAGATATTCATGTTTACCCTAGCAAAAATTACCATAGTAGTAATTTTAACTGATTTCCTATTTATTACATAGCTACAATATATTATACTTAAATCTTGAATTTTTAATATATTAGTAAATACAGGTCCCTAGTCTCATGAAGCTTGTCCTTATGTAGAAAATTACCATGTTGGGGACTGGAGAGATGGCTCTAGGTTGAGAGCAGTGGCTGCTCTTCCAGACGTCTTGAGTTCAGTTCCCAGAAACCACATGGTGGCTCACAACCATCCATTATGAGATCTGGTGCCCTCTTCAGGTGTGCAGATATACATGGAAGCAGAATGTTGTATACATAATAAATAAATAAAATCTACACACAAAAAAGAAAATTACCATGTTAAGGAAAATATTTTAAAATTATAATTCAGGGACTAGAGGGATGGCTCTGAGATTAAAAGCACTGTCTGCTTTTGCAAAGGTCCTGACTTCAATTCACAGCAACCACATGGTGGCTCACAATCATCTCTAATGAGATCTGGAGCCCTTTCTTTTCTTTGTTTCTTTCTTTTTTGTTTTTCAGTGACAGAGTTTCTCTGTGTAGCTTTAGAGGCAGTCCTGCAACTCACTCTTGTAGACCAGGCTGCTCTGGAATTCATAGAGATCCACCTGCCTCTGACTCCTGAGTGATGAGATTAAAGGTATGTGCCACCACTGCACCACTGCTCTGGTGCCCTTTCTTTCATGCAGGAAATATTCAGGCAAAGCACTGAATACATAATAAATAAGTCAAAAAATAAAAATTAATTCAGCAGAAAGCTCAGAGAATTTAAAGTTTTTTGTTTTTGTTTTTGATTTGTTTTGTTTTGGTTTTGTTTTTGGTTTGGTTTTTTTTTTTGAGAGAGGTTTTGTCTGTAGCTTTGGAGCCTGTCCTGGAACTTGATCTGTCTAACATGGTGGCCGCAAAATCAGATATCAGACTGCCTCTGCTCCGGAGTGCTGGGATTAAAGGCATGTGCCACCAACACCCGGCCAAGACTGCAAATATTTTTTGAGACTTTCATAGGGGCTTGAAGAGATGGTTTGGGTATTAAGAGCACTGGCTGCTCTTCCAGAGGACCTGGCTTTAGTTCCCAAAAACCACATGGCAGCTCACAATTCTCTATGACTTCAATTCCAGAGGATCTGGCAAAACATCAATGCACATGAAATAAAAATAAATTATTTTTTAAGTAGACAGCTTTAATAGCTCATCTATGGAAGTCAATTGTTCCATTTAAATAAAGATCCACATTCCAAGAATGCAAAGAAGTCCATTGCATACTAAGTTGCCCTAATGTGTAGAGACTCAACCTGCATTGTCCTACTGTCTTGCACACAATCACTTATCACCCCATATGTCATTTCATATCGTAGAGAAATCCAAGGAGCACTTTCTGATTACTTCACTCCAGCATGAGTCTGCAGAAGACTGTACTCACCAGTTAGGTAGGAGAGCCCCAGCTTCCTGTTATAGTCTCTCCTTCTAGTCCTCTGCTGCTGATGGACTTCCAGAGATGCCCATGGATAAAGACAAGTCCCTCCCAAAATTCCATCCTAATATTCTAGTATCACATTCAAGTATTTTGTTGGAAAATGGAGTCTGTCTGGTTCTACTATCTTTTGCCAGATAGAAACTATCCACCCACTTAAGGAGACCTCAAGTAAACACTCAGTAGCACTCAGGAAGGAAAGGCAGGTTGACTTGTGATTTCAAGGACAGCCTGGTCTATATAAGGAGACCTTGTCTCCAAAACAAACAAAGACAAAAAACAAAATGAAATATCTTGTGGATGTGTCTACAGCCTCAGCAAAGGTCTTCACTTGAGTTCAGATTCCAGGCATGGAGATCACGATGACTTTAACATGGTTCCTAAATAAAGGGAATTCAAAATCCTGAACCAGCTTTCTCAACTTGCAGATGCATCAACTGAAAGGCACACAGAGGCATAGCCTATAACTAGAGCCCAGGGAGGTTCCTGACACAGAGGGAAAAGTGAAAGCTGACTAATAGACCCACTGGTCTGTCATTCAAATACCATCATCCCAATACATGTGGAACCTATGTTAATAGTGGAAGAGTCTAAGAAAATGAAGCTAGACTAGATTGTTTGCTTGCAGAAGTGCAGGCAGAGAGGCTGCCAGCTTCCAAAGCTGAGCTTCTCCATGCCCTGATGCCCCTTTGAGGTGTACTAACTGGCCTATGCAGGCTTCCAGAGCTGGGTAGTTGTGCAAGACAGTGTTGTGGGGTATTCACCAGAGAAGATTGTTTGGACATATGTTTAAGTCAGTAGAAAGTCGGTATTAGCAGGTCTGTTGTTCCAGGTTCTCGGAGCACAAAGACTAACCCAAGGAGTCCACACTCTGATGCAAAAGCCAAAGGTTTCTTTTTATTTCAAGCTGGCCATCTAGGATCTCGCTGCATGGTGGGCAAATGAGATGCCAACCAGCCAAAAAGAGAAGTTTTTAAAGGGTCAGACCATAAGGTTGAAGGCCAAAAATTACAGAGTTTCCATGGTTACTTAAGGTCATATAAAGTACAGAGTTAGTCAGTAACTATACATTTTAAGGGAGATACATTCGACTGAGATAAGACAGGGCATGGGTTTTTGGGGTTACAGGGTAACAGAGTCTGTCAGTTATCCCCTGGGTTGGGGGATATTTATGACCAGCAATTAGCAAAAGAATGTTAACAGGATTGGTAGACAGTTAACTCTCCTTCTCTGAGAGCAGAGGATCAGGCACCAGTCGTGGCACTCCTGATTTAAGGAGTTAAATTTTCCTTTATCATTAGACATTCCTTTTTAGGGCCTAAGTTTTAAATTTTTATTAATTTGAATTTTTGGTCCCTCTCTGTGACTACACTTGGTGATCGGGATCCCAATTTAGCATGGAGCCTTTATCAGTGTGAGGTTTTAAGAATAAAACCATGTTCTGTCTTGACATGTACTTCAGTTAAAAGAATGGTTAACAAGAAGTATAACTACAGAAGCTAAAAAGCAAGGTTAGTACATTTTGAGAATTCCCAGAACTAAATTGATTTTTATGTGTTGGGCCTTTGATTTAATTTTGGCAGGTGTTGTTGTCTACATGATGAGATTTACAGCCTGAATGGCACTTCCATCATGGAGTCAATTGTGTTAAAGTTTGGGGGCTACTAAGGTCTGGGACCCTGTTATATTTCTCACGGGCCTTAGTGCATGAGTCTAACTGTGGACTCATTGTGTTTTAAAGAAACATTGTTGGTTCTGAGGACCAACTTGCAGCCATAGGAGTCAAGAAAATCACCAAATAGAGTCCTTTCCAAGTTAGATTTAATGCTCCTTTTCCCTTCCTGCTTGACCTCAACAATATCACTGGACTGGAACAAAGGGGAGCTGGTGGTGGACTTGGAGGTCAAATGGGTCTCACAGACAGTCTAATGAATAGCTGTTATGGAGGACTAGAGTGCCTGGAGTGACTTAAGAAAGGAATGACTAGACAGCTCTGCTGGTCTTAGAACCTGGGAAGCAGTGGGGGAGCTCTTTCGAACATGATTTCATAGGGGTAACTCCCTCCCTACATGGAGTGCAGCAGTTCAATGCAAAGTAAAGCAAAGAGGCCTAACAATCTCTTGTTAAACTCTAATGGGAGTTTTATTGGAGACTCTGTGTGTCTGTGTGTGTGTGTGTGTGTGTGTGTGTGTGTGTGTGTGTGTGTGTGTGTGTCCTGATTATTCTTTTTACCTGACCAGAAATCTGAGTTTTATATGCACAATGAAGTTTTAAATCTGTGTTTAAACTTTTGTTATTAATTGAAAGATTTAGGCTTTGAAAGCCAGACCAATTTGAGCCCCATTGGTTTAGGGAGG
Source organism: Cricetulus griseus (assembly GCF_003668045.3). Lineage (NCBI taxonomy): Eukaryota > Metazoa > Chordata > Mammalia > Rodentia > Cricetidae > Cricetulus > Cricetulus griseus. Next base: position 61,559,305 of record NC_048600.1, read on the forward strand.
CCAAATCAGTGGACCAGTTCCTCAAGGAGCCTTTCAGCTACTATTGAGCAGTGTCAGTCCAGGTAGGGAATGCTTTTACCCAGGTTTAAAATGTAGCTTTAAAAACGAGTAAATATTCTGGGCAGTGGTGGCTCATGCCTTTAATCTCAGCAGTCAGCAGGCAGAGGCAGATGTTTCTTTGTTGAGTTTGAGGCCATCCTGGTCTACAGAGTGAGTTCTAGCACAGCCAAGGCTACACAGATAAGCCTGTTTGGAAAAATGAACAAAACAAAGACTAGTAAGTACTTTTATCCTCCCCTAGCAGAACAGGTCTTGGTGAAGTCAGTTTTCCCAGAATCCACTGGGTTATTGGTCTTTCAGTCCCACCCCGTCCTGGGTAAGCGCTCTCTGTTTTGGGTTCACTTGAGCATAAACCTGGCATCTGGCTGAGACATCTTGCACTAGGCTGTCCTATATACCTTTGTCTGAGCAACTATTACATTTTTGTGGACATCCCCGCTTACTCCCTCCTCCCAAGCTAAATGTGTAACCTGGTGAAGGTTAGTTACCAACAGTCCTGCTGTTTTTTTCTGGGAGAATGATCTTTCCTTCTGGTGTCTTCCATCAGCCTGTGTGTTTGAATTATCCTGTTTAACTTTAGCACAGAATCTCAGACAGCAACAGAGTCATAAATGTCATCAAAATACCAATAGGCCCCACTGATCTTAGGCCTGTTTGTCAGGCAGCCAGTTGAGAAGCCCATCAGTGAAGGACGGCAATTTGTAGGGGAAACCAAATAGCTTCTAGGAGGGCCAAGATCTTTAAAATACTTTTTCCCAGCAGTGAGAAGCCCTCTTTCTCCATAGAGCATAACATGGACATGCTCAGTAGCCAAAGCATGCCAACTGATGATCCATGTACATGGTTGAGTAATTTCCTTTTGTCCATCTGAGAGCCTCGGTCAGATCAATCAGTTCTGATTTCTGGGCTAAGGTATCTGCATTGAGCTCAAATCACTTTGGTTGAAGGAACAATTACAACTTCCATATACCTGGTTTCATCTCTCAATGCTGACAGTCATGGATGAGTATCTGTGTCTTCAGACACAGATAGCTAATTTTATGTCGGTGGGCTCCTCAAAATGGACTGGAGGGTGAGCCAGGACTAGGGCCTGGCACTGAGTCACACAGGCATTAGATAGCCAGTATTCTGCTTCTCCTCAGAGGAGGGCCTTAACCATGTTGTTGCATGCTGTGAGTTTAAGAGCTTGACCCAGAGTTAACTTGATTGTTTTCATTAAACTAGCAGTAGCTTCCATAGATCCTACAGAGGATAGTCATCCTGTTTGGATAGAGCCCAATATTTTGGACAGGTATGTCACAGAGTGTTTCTATGGCCTCAAAGTTTGGGTTAAAAACACTTTTGTCTTTTGCTTAGTCTCAGTCCAAATTCGGGGCCTAGTACCCAATTTGTGCTAGTGTATAGAGGCCCTGGTATTTCCACAAAAGTCTGGTATCCAGAGTCCGCAATACTCAGCTGCACCTAGAAACTCTTGTACCTGTATCTTAGTCTTTGGAGTGAGGATCTGAAGGATGACAGCAGTCCTATTCTGAGACAATCTCCTTTTGTTTCCTTTCAGCTAGTTGCCAAGATAGGTAGTCTTCTTCAAAGGTGGACTTTCTTAGGCCACTTTTTATAAATAACTCAAGGTCTGTAAATCCTGCAGCAGTCTCCCAGTGGCTCTTTTATTTTCCCAGAAAACCCCAATGGAAGGGCAGGAAGTCTACATTTAGTGTCTTTATATCTTGAAGCAACCTTGTCCAAGGTATGTTTCCCATTATAACTTCCCTCTGGATCTGTCCATTTAAAAGAGAAGATGGTTTGACTCACCTCTGCCAATGGGAGGCTGAAGAACACATCTTTTATGTCCAAGAAAGTGTACCAATTTTTTTCTGGAAGAATCAGACTCAAGAGAATCAGAAGTCCCAGGTTTCTTCACAGGCAGGAGACATGTATTCCAGGGTGACTGGCACGGCACCAGGATGCCTGTCTCTTCAAGCCAGGCAATATGGACTGCAATATTCCCCTTTTGTTTCCAGGGTTATTGGGTACTATTTAATCTGGACAGATATAGCTAAATTGGATAGTTGAATAATAAAATATAGGAGTTTGGTGTTGGGCCAATCCTGGTGGTTTGGTTTCTTCTGAGAGGGTGAGACATCAAAATTTTGCTGGGTATATATAAGTCTATCTCTGTCTCATCATCAGAGAAGATGGCAGTGGCTTTCAGTTCATATAAAAGGTTTTGTCCAAATCAGTTCTCCATTGGTAAATACCCTTTAAGTTACCTCCAGAAACTGGAACCTATTTATATCTTTGTTTTAATAATTAAAACTTCTCTTTTAATATCAGGGGCTGACTGGGTAACAAAGGAAATCTTTTTAGCAGTTGTCTTTAATCCTTTAAAAAAGACCTAACAGTGGTTGTTTAAAGTCTCCTTGGTCAGTGTGGGACACAAGGGAGAATCTATTCTGCCCAGGCTGCATTTTCTGGCATTGTTTTGTTACTTTTTGGCAGAGAATGGTTGATTATATGGATCATTGATTGAAACAAAGACAAAAACTTCAAAAACGAAGGGAATGGAACTTACTCTTTTCCTTTGGGCTCAGTCAAGGGGAACTCCCTGCCTTCTCTGAGGCTGTTTAGGGCAAGCCCAGGGTAGAGCAGAGGGGATGCTCTTCTGGGAGAACTATTTCCCCCATCCGGTGTGTACTCCTCATAGATGGCAGGCAGGTTTGACTGAGAGGCCCAGCACCTACTTCTCCCCAACTCCGCAATGACACCAACCCTCCCTGAGAAAGAATCAAACAAAATAAACAAATAAATAAGTCAGATTGGGAAGGTAGAAGATATCTCTGGTGACTTGGCAGAGCCAAAAGATTTGGGTCCCCATCAGGAGGGGGAACATGTCTTAAACTGATGGGGTAGGTTCTCACGTCAGAAAAAGCACCTGTTCAATACTGCAAAACAAAGCTGACAGAAGCACAAAGTGAGAAAAAGACACACATGACCCATAAACACAACCAGGGGTGGCCAGCATACATCGATACACCTGAACAAACAGAAGGATCCAGTGATGTCTCATACGGATCTTGGACACTGGATCAGCAGCTGTGTCTGACCTCTCTTTTGTGTCCAAACAGAAGGCACATTAACCAGACTTATCTCTGAAGGTGACAGACCAGGTGACTTTCTAATTTGTTTTCTTTTGGGGTAGAGGTGTTTAACCCCTATGAAGCATTAGGCAGTAACTGACCAAAGGGAGCCCTGGTGACCTGAGATATTTGAGCTTGCAAACTCCCTAGGAGTCACCCGACTACCACACCCTTCCTCCCTCCAAGGATGTCTTAGACCCTTACACCCAGTTGAACTGGGTTCTTCAGCCAAATTTCAAAGGTAAAACCCAAACTAAGGGCCCATGCTGGAATAAAATATGGTATTTTGAAAGTTGACTATGTAACCTGATTCAAGGCGTGGGTGTGATTGTTTCACAGTTGGGAAACTATATCTGCTAAGATCTCTGTTCATCTGTCATGCCAGTTTCCTAGTTCCAAATGTCATGATTGGGAAGTCAAGCACTATCACCACATCTTCTCCTAGGAATGAATCAGCAGATTAATGGACTACAATTGATGTCCTTTTACATCTATTGCCTCCCACCCTGCAGCATCTCAGGAACTAGACTTGAAAAGTGGACCCTATTCTATCAACAGCACTGAGAAAAGTACCTAGCACTTGATTAAATCATGCAAAATTTTAACAAATATGCCCATGTCCTGAGAGCCTACATGTAGTAAGGGAAAGATATCTGGCCCAAATAAACTGGTGAGCTTGAAAAATTAAATGTGAAGTCAGTTTTCAAAATGAAGAAACAGCAGGGCAGTGGTGGCACAGTCTTTAATCCCAGCACCAGGGAGGCAGAGGCAAGAGTGTCTCTGTGAGTTCCAGACCAGCCTGGTCTACAAGGTAGACTTCCAGGACAGCCTGCAAAACAACAGAGAAATCCTTCCTCAAAAATAAAACAAAGCAAAACAAAACCAAAAACTAAGTGAAGAAACAGTTTTATTCCTGAAAGTGAAGGGCCTAGCCCCTCACCCAGCCTCCTGCTTTGGCAGCCATGACAGGCTTCAGAAAAGACCCAGCAAGATGTAGGACCCTGACTCAGCAGCATGAGCTTCCCTGATCTTGCCCTAATCATTAGGAAGCAACCACCAGATTCCCTCCATATGGTCAGAAACCAATAAGAAGCTAGTAGGCAGGTTCTGTGTGGGCTTTACTGATAATAGTGGAATGCAGGGCATAGCAACTTTTCTGCAGCTGTAGCTGACCAATCAACTCAGGACAGGTTGCCCAATCCTGAGACTGTTGTTATGGAACTAGTGTACACCCAGAAACTTGCCTTGATCTACCCCAATACATACCCTGCCCCACTGCTATTCAAAGACCTCCAACCCCCTGTGTTGGTCAGATGGAGGATCACAGCTAACTTGTAAATTAAAAAGACTCTGTTTTTGCATCAGATCTGGTCTCTTGGTGGTTTGGGGGGTTCAGAGTCTGGGCAGAACAAAAGCACATGGCTGAAATCAGACAATTTTTCAGAGTCCTATCTGCATTACTCTCAAAGTTTTGCACAGTTCTCAAAGAACTGGTCCTGTTGCTCCATAAGATATCAAAAGATTCATAAAGTTTCAATGTGATGTCAAAATGGGCATACTGACACATGATTTTAATACCAGCACTAAGAGATTTGAAGTTAAAGAATCTCTGAAACATTGAAGCCAGCCTGATCTACATAGGGAGATCTAGAAAAGCTGAGGGTATACAACAGACCCCATCTCAAAAGGAAAAGAATAATTGTTAAGTATTGTGATAAACCAGTCCTTAGCAGGTTATAGATAACAGAATCAATGGTGTCCTGAAAGTTCAAGACTGAAAGAAAATTTAATACAATCTACAAGATTGATATATTGATAGAATTTTTAACAAAATTCATCTTGGATCTTTCTATGGATTATCTCAATTAATGTTTTCTATAGTATAGGATAAACACAGACACCAACTATATCACAGGGGAACATGATTATTTTAAAGATGTATCAGACAACATACAAAACAGAAAATAGATTCCTGGTTGTAATAATATGAAAATCATTGACTCTAACTCAGCATCTGCTCTTACTACAATATCTGCTAGGGTGGGGACATGGGTTCTGGAATGTTTTCACAGCTCAACATCTTCTCATTGGTCACCACTCATTGTGATGTCCACTGTCCACCAAGGTAAGTGTGGACATGATAACAGCTAACAGATGGGTTGAAGAGAGGCGTTATCCTGTTGTTACTATTTATACCTACTATTGGAGCCATATATATGACCTGTTTTTCACTGAGTCCCACATTCACAGAATGTCACCAGTCACCGTGTTCTTGAATTCTAGCATGACTTGGAAATGCTAGGTGGGACAGACAGACAGATATCCAGATCCCTTCATGTCTTTCCTGCATCTCTAGGAAGACTGAATGCCAGAGCAGGCATCACAATCTCAGATTCCTGCAGCCTCCAGGCAGGAATCAGGAAGAAGGCAGGAGAGGCATGCATGGATGGCCCCATCTAGTGGCCTTATCACTCAAGAACACATGCTGATCTTGACAAATCTTTCTAGCAAAGCTACAAATCAGTGTAATCATTGCTAAACCCAAGCTTTGATGTGTAATTGCTGCAAATGTAAGAAACAGGAAACACTGTAGTTTAACACAACCATTTTTAGAGCAGACAAGGGAAGCCCCATTTGGCAAACACAGAATGAAACTTCTTACTTTATGACTTTCCCAAAAAAAAAAAAAAAAAAAAAAAAAAAAAAAACTCCAATGAGACACATACTTATTTCCTAGGACTCTATAGAACATAAGTGGAATGTGGACTGAAATCCAGCATCCCACTCTGATATGGGCTGAGAGGCTTTAATAGTAGTCAGGGTTTATTTAAACTGAAATAGAAATTCTAACCCTCTTGTAACCCCTGTTCTTCTCAACAACTGGGCTGACAATGAAGATACTAACACAACAGCTTTTGTTAACTTATAGCAAAACCAATATTTCATTGATTGTTACAAACTGATCTACTATCAAAATTGCTTTGTCCTTTTGAAATAAATTTAAATATAAATATGATCTGGAGAAAATTGTACATTTAGAACTCTGAATGAACCAGTGAGAGTCCCAAACTCTCTCTCAGCCAGATCCTGTGTCCTGCTTCCTCCTTTCCCCCTTATTTCTACATTGTCTCCTTCTAGCACCTAATCAGGGCCCAGAGGATAATCATGGAAACAATGAACATCAAGTCAGACTGCAGTAGAAATAACACTAATGAACTCAATCCCTTGGTCCACTGTTTTACTCCGTAATGTAGGCCTGTGCCAGACTCACCATGGAAACCTCTCCTGACATGAAATACCCATCCTTACCCTATGATCATCCATATAACAATGTATCATATTTCCAGAGCTATGAGAAAGCTTAACTAACTCTAATGGTGACATTAGAGTCCCTTTTATTTATCTATGTGGGAAATTGACACCTAAAAGTTTTCATGATTTACCCCTTGGGGTGGGAAAGAAAAGTGACATTTCAAAATTCAAACAACAGATAAAACATGAAATAATTGAGAAATACTTCTAAATTCAGGTTGCTCCTCCCACCCACCCTTACTCTAACTATTCAATCCTATTTCTCTCTTAGTGGTTTTAATAACCAAGGCAAGAGTTCTGTTTCCTGTATTAACAATGCCTTTATTGACATAAAGCCCAAAATGCTCATGTTTGATAGAATGTGCTGCAGTGAGTGGAGAAACTGAGGCAGTGGAGATGGAACAAATAGGATGATGTGGACAGTGAGTTTGAGAATATGCAGTTGAGTGTCACCCTCTCCACCACTGACGGATGAACACACATAGAAAATAGTCCTGGAGTTTGTGGGTGGTTGTGCTGTCAAATCCGGTTGTTGTCCTTCCACTAACAGGCAGAAGTTCCCTTAGAGGGCCACTGGTACTCATTTTGTAGGGTAAAGACTGTCTTCAATTATGTAGATATTGTATTCATCTCAAGGCCCCACAACTTCTGTCTTCTGTAAAGGTCCAATTTAAGAGATGTGGAATGCTACCAACCTGCAGAGAGAGAGAGTTCCCTATTATCACATGGGTGAGTCTATATCTGGCAGTCTGAAGGACAGTGATTTTGATTGAAAGAAAAGGCTCTGTGTACAGCCAATCTTCAGACAAATTAAAAAGATTGATAGTTGTAACCACTTGCCACAGAGGAGGTACAGGGGACTTACACTGAGGAGACTAACAGAGCTCCCTAAGTTCAGTAAACAGAGGAGCCAGCAAGGCTAGTGTAGTGAGTGAGTGAGTGAAGTGGACTGGTGTGCAGTGTGGAGACACTAGCTAGACCACAGTGCTGTTACACTCCTGGCACCTTAGAAGTCATCTTCCTCTAAAGCTTCTGCTCCCCTGAGGCTCCTTCAAACAGGTCACCATCTAACCCTGTCATCCCCAGCATACTTCCCTAAAAGCTCCTCAAAGGATCTTCCTACTAGCTTATGTGCTCTGTGTGATTTACTTTTTCAGTTTTTAATAGAATAGATCCTCAATGAAAGAAAACACTGGGTAAAAAAAGAGTGGGTCAGGGCATCTCCTTCAATACCAGCTCCAGGAACAAATCTTAACAACTTAGTTTCTGCTTATGAGAGACTAGAATAAAGGGGCCTCCTGTTCCTGTGCTGCTATAAATGCAGAGAAATTTAGAATGCAGAATGCATCACTGACAAGTAAGGGTAACAAGAAAGGGACTCAGTAAACTTTATACTGTACAGAATGGGGGCCAAGCATTGGGGAACACAGCAGTTATCCCAGAGTAAATGAGTCTGAGGCAGGAGGATTGTGAGTTCAGCCTGGCCTGGGCTACATAGCAGTTTCCAAGCCAGTTTGAACTACACAGTGAACTCTGTTTCAAATCAGCCAACCAGTTGATGAATCAATTGGTAAGGAATGATTTATAACACTCTGTTTCAAATTAACCAAGAATTGATGAATCAATTAGTAAGGAATGATTTATAAGCAAAAGAGCATAGAGAAATCTTCTCAAGATTGTTTGTTCATAAAGAATCAACACAATCCATTCCAGTTTACCTCAGAGACCCTGACTTCTTTTTCATAAGGATGGATCCTAAATTGAGGAGGAAGAGATGGAAGAAATTGAAAGAAAAATTGAACACGACATCAGGCACTCAAGATATATTTTCTCCTAATCAAGGATATTGCTTGTGTTTAGGATTGAAACATCACCAGTAACTTTGGGGAATTCCTTCCTGTACTGTACAGGAAGGTTCTTCTTTCCATTAATTGTCTGCTATATCCATCCACATGGCCTAATTTGCTACAGTGGCATTGGTAAATTGTTGTTCACTGAGACAAACAAAAGACTAGAACTTTTTAATGGGCTGCTAGAGAACAATCCTTGTGAATGAACAAATTTGGACTAAGGAACTGAACACACTTACAGTATTTTAGTAAATCTCCTTTTTAGACACCATCTGATATGTACCCAGGCAAACTAACCACAGACTAGGAATGACACTAGAGAATGACACAGACATGATACTAGAGCCAGATTAAATAATCATTTTGGATGCACAAGTTCTAAGTAACCAGAGCGAAACATCTGAAATCTGACAGGTATATTCTTGTTTTTTTTAAGTGCTACAAGACAGTTTTTCCCTGGTGAGTCTTGGCTAAGCTGGAATTCCCAATGTATGTAGGGCATATTGGCCTCAAACTCAGAAATCCTCCTGTTCCTATCTCCTAAATTCTGGGACTAGAGCCATGTGCCCTCAGAGACAAGAGACAGGCATATCATTATCCCCAGTTTTCTACCCAGCCACACAACACAAGTCAGTAATGGGCTCATGCCTGGTGATTTTAAAGTCCATGACAGAAGTTCTTACACAGAGAATGCATTACACACAGAAAAACCTAGTGTACAGTTGGACAGGACCATGTAGGACAGAGCATCACCCACAAATACTCTGTCCTAGTATTTGTCAGGGGGCTTCTGATGTCTAATTAGATGTCTAATTTGCATCTTCTACTAAATACATACCAGCACATTCCACAGTATGATCATGGGAACAAGTGAGACCCCAAGGGTAGGAAAGTAGAGAACACATCAATGATCTTAAAGTGACCTAAAAATGTCAAGCCTATCAAAAAATCTCTTTGTATTTAATTTTTATGGAAAATACAATGTTTCCTCTTGAATGGAAACAGCTGAAATATAAGAGAGTTAGGAAACCAGTGTTGCCAAGCACTGCAGGCTATTCCTGGAAGTCCAGCACTTGGATGGTGAAGGCAGGAGGAACCTGAGGAAGGTCATCCTGAGCTACCTAGTAAGTGCAATGCCAGCCTGAACTACATGGTCACCAGCAAAACCACAAGAACAAAAACTCAAACTAAAAGCAAAACAAAATGAAAGCACAAAAAATAAACCAACAACAAATGGTATTAAACCACAGAATGATATGCTATGCTTTATTGATATCATAGGAAGCCTGACCTTTCTGAACAGAAACAGCATGGGGGGTGGCAGGGGGAGGGAATGGGGGAGATGAGCGAGGGGAAACTGGAATCAGAGTTAGGATGAAAAATGAATGAATGAATGAATGAATAAATAAATAAATTGTTTAACTGAAAAATTCCAGTAGTATTTAAGCTCCTTGAGATTTTCAGATTAGGAATATTTGCAGACTTAGTAGCAATGGTGTAAGTTCACTGAGAAGAACACTCATCAAATACCAGAAGTCAGCCACAGAGTTTTGTGGGTCCTAACACATCCCTTGGGGATTAGATGGCTTACCATGAGTGTCTTGGATATGGAGATGGGGAAGGCATGTGAGTTAAAAGCCCCTGTGGCATGTGTACATGCTTAAAGACAGTCAGAGAAACCTGGGTCTCCTTCTTTGGGGACAGTTGTGAAATTACTTACCCGTGAAAGCAAGAGTGCACACAAACAGCAGCAACATCAGGGCAGCAATTGTGGTGCCAAGAGTGAAGTCCTTATTCATTTTCTCCTCTGGATTCAGTGATGGGATGGATTCCTAAGAAAACAATGAAGAAAACAACAGTGGCAATAATTAAACAGCAGTAAATTCAAGGGGCACCAACTGAGAGGAACAGAAAACATATGCTTGACCCTATCCTAGACTCTAGTCCTGGAGCTTCATCTTTACTGGCCTGTAGCTAGTGTGGAATATGCAGGAAGACCAAGGACCTGAGGTGGTAAAGGCAGCAGAACTCTAAGACAATGTAAAAATCAGTACCTGTGACCATGGTAGAAACCTGTTCTATGTTAGTTGAGGTGACTACATGGGTAACTACCTCAGTCAATTATATAACCAGATACTTATTGTGGGCTCATACATCATGTGTGAGATTTTGTCTGCTTTAATCACTTTCTGTGGTGGTTTGTGTGTGGGAAACAAATTATCCCTGTGTGCTCTACAGAGAATGCTCAATAGGAATGTAAATGAAGATGTTGAATTCAAATATCTTCTGTAAACATCAGACTCCTTTTTTTATTTTTAAAAGATCTTATTTGTTACATATAGTGTTCTACTTGCATATTTGCCTTCACACCAGAAGAAGGCACCAGATCTTATTTTAGATTATTGTGAGCCACCATGGTGTTGCTGGGAATTGGAGTCATGACCTCTAGAAGAGCAACCAGTACTCTTAAACTCTGAGCCATTTCTCCATGCCCAATGTCAAACTATTATTAATTTCTTTATTTTTATATATTTACTAATTAATTTATCTACAGTTTTTGAGACAGGGTGCCACTATATAGCCCATATTGCCTAATGGTCCAGGCTAACTTCAAATTTCTGATATTTTGTATTAACTTCCTGAGTCCTGAGAATAAAGAATATACCACTATATCTGACTTTTTTTTTTGGCTTTTCAAGACAGGGTTTCTCTGTGGCTTTGGAGGATGTCCTGGAACTAGGTCTTGTCGACTAGGCTGGTCTCGAACTCACAGAGATCCACCTACCTCAGCCTCCTGGGTGCTTGGATTAAAGGCATGTGCCACCAATGCCCGGTATGACTCTTTTTTTTTTTTAACAAACACCTGTGAACTAATTTTACAGATGTCTTTATCTAAAAATGGTATCCTAGAAGATGCAAAGTGAGCATGAATGATTGGGGAAGAACATACTTACAGTGTAATTATTCCAAGAGTTGTTGGAGGATGTCGTAGTGTTATTCCAGTCAGGCACAGTGTTATTCCAATCTGTCACAGTGTTATTCCAATCTGTGCAACAAGAGGAAAAATTAAGTATAAACACAAAAGTTTAGGTTTTTTTCCACATCTGTAAAAGTCTCCCACAAAGTCAATGTGTCTTATACCATGTGATGGTGGGATTTAATAAGGCAGAAGATTCACGGAACAGCTAGTTTTAAACATTTATATATTCATAGTCCATTTGAAATGTCTTTTTTATAGCAAAGAATCTATTATTTTTACTCTGTCTATTGTCTATAAATGAAAGAAAGAATCCTCTTTGTGATGATATCAGACATATGTAAGGGTTGTGACGTCCTGACAAGGAGCCCTTCACTGCATTTTACAGATGAAGTAGCAGACATCACATGTCTCCATGTTTCCAATTTTAGCAAATGACAGACATCTCAGCTTGCAAAGTACACACATGCCCACCCAACGAGTGGAAATGCTATAATTCCTCACCCCTTGAGCCCATACCCTGACACAGGCTGTAATTAAGTATTGAAAAGTTCTGTTAACTCTGAGAGATCCTTTCATTTCTTCAGTGTGTGCAGCTACCTGGAACAAAGTGGTTTTCCTCACAAATCCTATGCTTGACAAGCCTAGTTATAACTGGAGGCCTCTGCAAACTGGGCATATAGCCCAGTCATCAGGGTCCTTCTGCTTGACATTACCAAAAGGCCATCAAGAGGGGAAAGAAATAAATATCACCCATCAGATTACCCTAACAACAAAAGGAGCTATGTGGCTTTTTCTCTCCTCAGAATCCAGCCCTACTTCAGGAGATGTACAAGATTTAAGAAGCTTTGAGAGCCTCTCTAACAGCTATCTGTTAACTCCTAGATCTAGAAGGTTTGGACCTAAAATTGCCTTTGGGATGACAAAATTCTCCCCATCTGTAAGTCAAGGCACCACCCTTTAATATTAAGTTTACCTGTAGGCAATTTGAACTACCCGGCCTCACTCAAAAGAATGAGCATGTTAGATCACTTGCTTGATTTTGGTGTGTGTGTGTGTGTGTGTGTGTGTGTGTGTGTGTGTGTGTGTGTGTGCGCGCGCGCGTGTGCGCGTGCGCGTGTGTGTTATCCCGACAAAGTACATACATTGCATTTATCATGCTACATGAATAACTTGAAAGATCCTTAAAGTAAACCTTCACAAGGCATCCACTGTCTCTTTAGAGGGTGGTGTCAGGATGCCTTTCCAGTGAGGATGTGAGAACATTACAAGCCCTCTCAACATCTGTGCTCAGGTCAGGAGTTCTGACCCTGGAGTCAGAAGAAATAGGTTCCAACTCAAGTGAACAGGGACAGAGTCTGAGCCACTTGTTTTTTTCATAACTCTACCATGTTCTTTCTGACTCTGTCAGTTCCTGTCACTATAAAATAGGGAACGACCACAGCTATAGAGGACATAATTATCTGACAATTAATCTTTCCATCATAAAGCATGCAGCATGTGTCCTGATGTACAGGAAAGGGTAAATGCTAGCTTCACTGAACCATGGCCTCAGCTGTATGGAGCAATTTAAGAATGATGCTAAGGGCCAAGGGTCTCCCTACCCTGACCTTCGTTCTCAGTCAGTCCTTAGTTTCTCAACAGAAAGTCATGCCAAGCTGATCCAGAGTGCCTCCATCCTCATCAGCTATTCTAGATCAATGATCCACCTAAGTATGGCTAGTAGTGAATCCCCTGGGAATCTGGTATAGAGAGATGGTATCTCTACATCTTCAAGTTCTTATAGAGCAGAAGGTGAATGTATTTTAAGACTGGAAAACTACAGTCTTTGTGAAGTTGTTGTACAGTCTTTGTGAAGTTGTTGTTGGGACGCAGCTAAGAACTCTTCACCCATATATACTTCTGATTTTGCTCAGTGTCTGTGTATCTTACAGCTACTGATAAGAGGGTCTCTGGGTCCTGGATCACATTGGCTTTTACCTGGTGTGAGTGCCGGTGTTTGGGCTGGTGATGTAGGTGTTGAGATGGAGACTCTGCGTGATGTTGATACAAGTGTGGGTCTTGTTGACATAGTCCTGGGCTTCACTGTAGTTGTAGGCCTTATTGTAGTTATGTGACTTCCTGTTATTGTGGGTCTTCCTGCTGTTGTGAGTCCTGTTATAGTTGTAGGACTTGTTGGAAGACTTGTTGGAATTTCTGGATTTGGAATTCAAGATGAAACAAGGATGAGTCAACAAGAAGGAACAAGAGCTTCTGTTGTAGCCCCAGTGAGAGGCTGTCCCCAGAGAGGCCCCTCTCCTGAACTTCTGTCCTTTGTCATTGACCAACTAGGACAGGGCAGGACAGGGCTGTGGGGACAGCTCACCAATAGCAGGCAGCTGCACTGATGACATCAAGATGAGAACAGAGCCCTTGCTTCTAAGGACACTTTATAAATGACAGCTGCCAGGTCCTCAGATTTCTAAGTATCTGTGTGACACTGAGAGGGTGTGGGGGCCTGTAACTGCTCTCACTGGTGACTCACTTCATACTCAATTTCCAGACCCTGCATGTTCACTACAGTGAGTCCCAAGAGGACAGACACACCATCTAGCCCTGCATCTTAGCATGCAGATCCCACACAAGCCCCAATCAAAATGGGTTTTGAACATTTGAGTAGAGAGTAGATATTGTCTTTTATGGTTTCTTTCTATCTAAGATACACTATGTGAATACCTGCTATCCAAAATGTTTGGTTTCAGAATTTAAATCTGTCTTAACAATTCAGAATATTTTCATATAAATATTGTCTTATAAATGATGCTCAAACATAAACTTCGTTGATGTAGCATTCATATGCCTGAAATATATGTTAATGGAAAGTTTATAAACTTTTAATAATTCTGCATGTGATAATTCCATTGTGTTGAATTTTCCAGGGGCTTACCTAGTCCATGCTTATAAGGTTCTAGATTTTGAATCTGTGAAGAGGTAAGATTTTTGGATTAGGCAGGTTGAACCTACAATTCACAAATTAACAGCATCCAAGGGGCTGTAAGCATCCACAAAGGTGTTAGTATGTTATGGTCCTAGACAGGTCCTAAGGCAAAATAGTGTGAGGACTCATACTGTCAGTGTCGGCAGGCATGTAAACTCAATCTTACCTGTAGTAACTGCAAAATAAAAGTTCAGCAACAAGGGAATATTGCTCTGAAAACCCTCCTTAATGTGGGATACAGCATAATCCCTTAATGCAGTATGTGTTTACCTTGAAATAGAGAAAAAAACAGTAGTGTTCCCATGATGTGTTGGGGAATGGCAGATGCAGAGCAACCCCTTAAATTCTACGCGTGTATTTATTCATTTATTTTTGTGATGTCACAAATGTGGATGGATGTCAGGAGTCTGTTCTCTGCTTCTTCCATGTGGGCCCAGGGATTGAATTCAGGTCATTATTAGTCCACACCTTCTCCCACTGAATCATCTCACTAGCCCTCAAGCCCCTTTCCTATAGAGGGCCAGATAGTTAAGTGTCTTGGGCTCAGGAACCAAAAAACACTGTGTTCAGGAGCAAGCACCCTTGTCAGTTTGAAAATCACTGCTGACAACTGAGAAAGTTTGGGTGTGGCTGTGATGCAATGAAACTATTCACACAAGTGATTGGTTATGTTTATAACCTGGTGGGTTGTTGCTGCAGAGCAATGTGTGGACAGAGGCCTGAACACAGTGCAAACCCTCCCTGGAGAGCAGAAATCTCTGAGGTGAGAGAAAAGCAAGCACGGGAACAAACTAGTCAGAAGATCACTATGACAGCAAAACCAGGAAAGAATCAGCAGCTCAGGAGCTTTGCTCATCTTGCTCTGGGACTTTATTCTCCAAGTAGATGGGAAAGTCCAAAGGAGCTAATGAGGGGCCTAGGACCACTGGAGAGGAAGCTCGGTTATTTAAACCAGGAGAAAATGTTGACTTGGTTGTTAAGGTTGAAACAGAGTTGCTGGATCACTTATGGAATCACTCTGTAAGCACTGACCTGTTAACAAATTTCTAAGCTTGATAAAACCTTCAATTAATGAATTGAAATTGGTAATTTTATGCTATGATGCCATGCCTATGCCTATTCTAGTGCTGGGGATCTAACTCCAGTGTTTTAGGCAGGAATGTGTGCTAGACAAATGCCTTCCCAATCACACCACAGCATTTACTTGATTAGTGTATTTGAAGTTCTAGGGACAGAAGCCAAGGCTTCAGGCATGTTAGACCAATTTCTACACATCCCCTAAGAGGGTTTTGTTTTTTTTTAGTGACCTCTCTCTCTCTCTCTCTCTCTCTCTCTCTCTCTCTCTCTCTCTCTCTCTCTCTCTGTCTATCTGTTGTGTGTGTAAGGTTTATTCTCATGTGAGTGGGTCCTCTTGGAGTCCAGAGTATGTAACTTCGGCATGGTAAATATATCATTTCACACCTGTGATAGGCACTGCGAGCCTTATGTCTCTTCCCCAAAGCTGTCTCTATATATCATTCTTTGCACACTCTATGACCATCTTCTTCTGGCTTCCCTAAGTTGACTCCCAGCCATAGTTTTGCAAGGCAGCTCCTTGCGCTGTCTGAATGGACCTCACCCTAACAAGGTGTGGTCTCCCATTCCTGCAATCACAAATTTAGGAGGTTACCACATGGGCAAGAAGTTCCAGGTCAGCCTGATTTACAAAGCAAGGCCCAGTGTCAAAATTTATAAAAAATCACTAAACAGGAGCCAGAATAATGGTTCAAAGTGTAGAGGCATTTGACTTGGAAGACTGAACAGCTGACTTACATTCCTAGAACTCATGTAAATATATAAAGAGAGAATCAACCCCACAAGTTTACCCTCTGACAATTCATCATTGTATGAATACACACCATATACACATCATTCACACATAGCCACAGAATAATGATGCAGTTTTAAAAATCAATTTAAACATGAAAATGAACAAATGGATGAATAACAAGGTCTAGAAGCTGAGAGATTACAGAAAATATTCTTAATTTAAAAATAGAGACAGATTATTTCTATTATTGATTTCTGCTGTTTATGTATGCCCTTTAGTAAAACTATTAGAAACAGCAGCAGAAGTCAAGAAATTCTTATAAGCCTACTCTCTTAGTCAATGCAAAGATATCCTTATATCAATAAGGAGAATATAAAGCCTAGTGGTTGTGGAACACTCCTTTAATCCCAGCAGTCTGGAGGCAGAGGTAGGTGGGTCTCTGCAAATTCAAGGCCAGCCTTTTCTACACAGCAAGTTCCAGGACAGCCAAGACTACACAGAGAAATCCTGTCTAGAAAAAAAAGAAAAGAAAAGAAAAAAGGAAGGAAGGAAGGAAGGAAGGAAGCAATGAAGGAAAGAGTGAGGAAGGGAGGGAAGGAGGAAGGGAGGAGGGAAGAAATGGAGGGAGAAAAGAAGGAAACAAGAAGAAAGAAAAAGAAAGAAAGAAAGAAGAAAATGTAATGTATCCAGATTTTCATTTTGCTCAGCATCTACTGTTTTTCCCTTTTAGTTTTTAAGATCTTATGATCTCTCTGTTCATTGTATCTCCTTCTAGAAAAAGAAAGTGGCAAGTCTCAAATATTTTGATTTGGTATGAAATTTTGTATGGCATACTATAAATGTGATTCAACTGTGCTTTAAAATATACTCCGGTGATAAAAATTTAAGGTTATAAAGATCTATTCAGGCCAGGTGGTGGTGGCACATGCCTTTAATCCCAGCACTTGGGAAGCAGAGGGTGGTGGATCTCTGGGTTTTAGGCCAGCTTGGTCTACATAGTGAGTTCCATTACAGCAAATGCTACACAGAGAAACCATGTCTCAAAAATCCAAAACAAAAAAATCTATTCGGATTAACAAAAGGTAACTTAGAGATTTACTCCTAAGTTTAAATAAGTGTCAACATATGCCTGATAAATAAGATATATATATATTCTATAATAAAATGACTTGTCCCCAGAGAGGGTCCTTTTCCCAGAGTTGGGCATTTGTTCAGAGGCCCCCATGGTCTGTCAAGGAAGTGCTGGCCTCTGTGCTCCCTCATTCCCTGCTCCTGGGCCACATGCCAACTCACAAGCCCTCTTTCCCCTGTTCCCATTGGCCCTGGAACCTCCCCCTTTTCACTTTTCCTTGCCTTCTCAGGAGACAGTCTCAGTTTGGTACAAACTTTTTCTGTTGCTACTCTTGGAATGGCTACCTTGGGTTTTTATTTTAATACTCAAAGAGCTTTAATTCAAAAATCATTATTTTTAAGGCTAAAACTGACAGGAATGTAAAGTCCTAGTCTTTTGGAAACTGCCAACCTATTGCTGACTGTTGAGAGATACAAGTTAAGAGTCATCTTATAGCTGGGCAGTGGTGGGGCACACCTTTAATCCCAGCACTTGGGAGACAGAGGCCGGTAGAACTCTGTAGTCCGAGGCCAGCCTGATCTACAAAGAGAGTTCCAGGACAGTCTCCAAAACCTACAGAGAAACCCTTTCTTGAAAAAACAAAAAACAAACAAACAAAAAAAACAACAAAAAAAAAGGAGTCATCTTATAAATGATCAAGCCCTCTAATTGTGGGCATGCTGGATACTGATGTAATTAATTACATGGATAAGCCTTACCTAGTCCCCTTTAAGTTTTCAGATTTAAGCTTAAAACAAAGAACTAGGAATGAAATCTACTCAGATATACCTAATAGACAGTCCTCAAATGCTCAGTTCTGCAGACTATGGCATTTAAAATGTTTAATTAAAAAGCTTTTTCTAAACGGGTGTTGGTGGTACACACCTTTAATCCCAGCACTTGGGAGGCAGAGGCAGGTGGATCTCTGTGAGTTCAAGGCCAGCCTGGTCTCCAGAGCGAGCCAGGATAGGCTCCAAAGCTACACAGAGAACCCCAGTCTCGAAACCCCCCCCCAAAAAAAAACAAAAACGAAAAGCTTTTTCTAATAGAGTGATACATGACAGCTCCTGGAAGCTCTCCTATTTTCTCCAAAGAAGATGGATGGGCATAGAAGAACCTGTGATGAGAGAAAGCACTTTCATAATTGTGTAAAAGGAAGTCTGTTTCTTCCTGGGACAATTCCTGCCTTGATTTAGCCAAATACTGTTGTTGGTTCTTTTCTTAATCTTCCAGCTCTTTTGCTGATTGGGGGCCTGACATCCAGCTCCCAAATAAATCACACAGGGTCTTACTTATGAATGCCCAGCCTTAGCTTGGCTTATTTCTAGTCAGATCTTAACTGAAATTACCCTATCTTTTGCCTCTGGCATTTTTCCTTTTCTTGCTTCTGTGCATCTTTCACTCTGACTCTGTGGCTTGGTATGCCTGGGTGGCTGGCCCCTTCTTATCTTCCCCTTCTCCTTGTTCTCTTGCTCCTCTTTTTCTCTCTTTCCTTCTATTAATTCTCTCTACCTGCCAGCCCTACCGTTCCTTTCCACTGCCTTGCTATTTGCTGTCTTTTTTAGGCCAATCAGGTATATTAGTCAAAGTAGCACAGCATCAAGAGTTTAAAAAATGCAATATAAAAGACTGCAAGAACAACAAAAAGACTGCAACACAGCTTTACATCACTAAAAAAAATTCCACAGCATAAACAAATATAACACATCTGAAAATACTATTGAACCACAAAGTACCTTTAAGATCACAAACAAAATAAAATACGTGGTATTTTAATTAAGTCATAGACGTATATTTTAGTTCTTAACAGTGATCTCAGCTGTTTCGAGCTAGAGGCAGGATGATCAAAGATTGAGGTGTTCCTTAACAGCCTATGGAGTTTGAGGCAACCCTGGACTAACTTAGACCCTGTCTCAAAGGCAATTACAATGTTCCTTCTTTCCCCCTTTCATAGAATGCTTTGACTTAGAATGCTTTTTAAGTTAAGCAATTGAAAATTGTTTTAAAAGCAAAAATAATCAAAAAATGAAGGCTGACTTTGTGTAGCCATCATTCAAGGAAAGCTGTTTTTAATTCTTTATTAACCTTTGGCTATAACTTGCATGCACATGCAATCATACTTACTTGTCCATAGCATCCATGCGTGTGATCTCACCCTTCTTTGTCAATGACACGAATGAATGCATGTGTTCTTAACCCTTGCCTGACATGTTCTAGGGATCATGCTTATTTAGTCATATGATCAAAATTCATACAGGTTAAGACATTTTTTAGAGCTAAAATTAATCGTGATTCTCTGCTCACTACATAACCCATAACCAAAAAGGCTCAAGGATTGTCACCACTTCTGCCAACTCTAGACACCTCAGCATCTGCCAGCTCATCAACCCACTTACCTGGAAGAAGTAGTAAGAGGCCTGAAATGAAGACTTGAGGAAGCATCATGGTGTTGACCTGAGGGACAATGAGAAGACATTCTGTTGGCTGTGGCACTGGGCACATTGTATCGGGGCAAACCTTCATTCTGACTATGAATTACACAGGCCTCTCTGCCAGGGACCCTTGTACTCCCAAACACTGTCTTCTTTCCTGGTCCCTTCCTCACATACAGCCATCAATCTCACTTCTGGTCATGACATCAATATGACAGCAAACAGAGAAAACTGAAGGCTTGGACCAGAGTTCTCTTGGTAGAACACTAAGCAAAGACCAGCCTTCTAATGGCAAAGATGTGCTTGCCTCCCAGTGAACACTGAGCTTTTTCTGCTTAGAACCACACTGGTCCCAGAATCTCAACAACAACAAAACAAAACAACAACAACAACAAAACACCAAGATGATTGACTGAGAGGACTATGAGGCATCTGTCATACTTCCACACACAGTGACTGAGACCACATCTTCCTGGGGATATCTAGAAAAGCACCAGGTGCAAATAAAAACCTTGCATGCCCAGAGCCCCTCCATGCCTAGATTTCCTCCTAGGAAAAATAGCCCTCCTGGGTAAAATAGCGTTAATATTTGCTCAGATTTTGAAGAATCTGCTGTGAAGGAGACAATCAATGTGCTCTTTATGCACAAGCAGCTCATCCTTTCAGAACTTGTAAGGCAGATACTTTTCAGCCATTAATGGGTGATGTTAACTTCCTTCCAATATCTGGATTTCAACACTTGATTCTTGATTGGTAAACCATAAAAACATGAGTAAGCATGCCTTGTGAGTCATTAACTCCACTTCGGGTCAGATGATTCTATGACTTCCCCTCAGAGAGGAGAGTGTGCCCTGTTACCAGTCTTAAAGAAGTAATGGCTTTCATGAAGCCCCCATGAGCTCAGGATCTTCAGCACTGGGGTCCTGCACTATTACACTGACAGCCCTTGTTCTTAGAAGAGATCAGAAAACAAATGAGACAAACTGGTGGCCAAACAATGATTTTAATGAACATCTTAAACATCTTATTTATTAAACCGGAGAGTGGTGGCACAAGTCTTTAATCCCAGCAGTTGAGAAGCAGAGGCAGGAGGATCTCAGTGAGTTCAAGACCAGTATGGTCTGCAGAGTTAGTTCCAGGACAGTTAAGAATGTTTCATCGAGAAATCCTGTCTGGAACAACCAAACCAAAACAAAACAAACAAAACCCATCTCATTTATTATAAAACAACTTCAAAGCTTAAAAAACCAATGTAAGACACAAATATCTCACTTTTTAACATGGCATTAACCATTCTGTGCCTTTAGAGTTCTACTGAGGAAGGATCAGGTACTTGGGAATTCACTGCCTCACACAGTTGGCTACCTCCCTGACACACGCTCACTGTCACAGAGTCATCTCACAGGATGCTCTGTGTCCTACCCACTCGTAAAATGAAGGGAATAGACAGTGATGGTTAATAGCTTTCCAGCTTCCCAAGGGAAACCCTCTCCACATTCTGGAATTCACTGAGGAACTAGGTGAGATCTACCATGGAGTAAGCACCTTGCTGGTAGCTGGAAATGCTTTTATTATCTGTCTTTACCTGATTGAGAAGAACACATTAGAGTTCATCTCAGTCACCAAATTAGGAGTTCTAGTTCCCTTTAGAATCCATACCAGCAAAGATCCTGCTGGGAGACTGAGGAAGATCGGGAAGTGGTAGTTCAAGAGCCATGGATAGTATAAATTCTCTCCAGTCCCTCCATAGCCATTTACTATTAACTTCTGCATATCAGCTAACATCCTTGTGGTGATCAGGGACAACTTATGGAATGTATCATAATACTTTCCAACAGACAGCTTCCACCAACCCTAAAGCTGAGAGTTTTAGAACATCTAAAATCTATGGAAGATTTATGGCCATGGTGTTATAGCTCATACCTTTAATCTTGAGCCTGCAGAGGTAGGCTGATCTCTGAGTTTCAGGATAGCCTATGTACAAATTGAGTTACAGAACAACCAGGGATACACAGAGAAAGCATCTCAGAAACTAAAATGGAGAGAGAGAGAGTTCTGTGTTCTTCTGTGTCCCATCTGCCTGTGGTCCCCAGAATATACTTGGTAAGTACATTGATTATGAATTCCTTTTGTTCTGATACTATAAAAATTCATGTATTCTTTCCTCGTTGGAATATGATATTCCTGATAAAATAACTTATCTATATATGAAATCCTAACCTATGCAAGATAAACTAGCCATGTTCTGAGCCTTGATCACTCCAATTTGGATCACAATAACTCCCTCTTTCCTTTGGAATAAGAGCAGAAGTTTTCTAAATTTTAAAAATTATACTTAAAGCTTGGAGGGGATGGCACATACCTTTAATCCCAGCACTTGGGAGGCAGATACAGGAGGATCTCAATGAGTTTGAGACCAGCCTGTTAAAGAAAGTAAGTTCTAGACAGCCTGGACGGTTGTACAGAGAAATCCTGTCTTGAAAAACCAAAATAAATTACATTTAAATACATCTCATGCTAGGCAGTGGATGAACATGCCAAAGGATCCACATGATCAGAGGACAACCATGAGTAGTTGGTTCTGTCATTCTATAAGGCCAGCCAGTTCTGAAGGTTGAACTCAGGATTGGTGGCAAAAGCCTGTATCTGCCAAGGAATCTGATGGGCTTGCTTGAGGGCTGCATTTTGCCCTGTCAAAAGCTAGGAGAACAAATGCTAAAGTGACTCACTCAGAATTAAAACTTTCCTCCTTCATTTGAAAAGAAAAATGTTTTAATACTAGTTTTACTATGACCTCCAACCAGGCCAAATCCCAATGTCCTTAAGAAGGATTTTTGAAAAGATGTTTATTTCAATGCAGTGAATATTAATAAACTAAGGATGGGGGAGTGTGATTCAGTAAAATAGGGGTATACAAAAACCAGAGTTGTGCAAGCAACTTACAAGGGAAAGTGATCTACCAATAAATGAATTCACAGACAATGAGAAAAATGGTAAATGTGTAATCGGACCATGGTATTTCCCTCTGAGAACCCTACCCTGAAGCACAAAATCTAATTGGTTTTAATAATAAAAACCTGAAGTCAGATGTAGGAGTTAATACTAAAAGATCAGAGAAAAAGAGCAGTCAGCCATGAGTTCTTACCTCTACTGAATCCTCTGACCAAGGGTTCGATCCTGTTACAGAAATTCTCAGACTGAGAGCCATTAGGTCCTGTCTCCTCCTTATATTCCTCTCTGCCCAGCCAAATCACCCCAGTCTCTGCTTCCCTAGTGCTGGGATTAAAGGTGTGTGGCTCCCAAATACTTGGATTTAAGGTGTCAGCAACTGCCACCTGGCTGTTTCTCTTTTAGATTGAATCTCATGTATCCGTGGGTGACCTTGAACTCACAGAAGTCTCTGTATGTCTTAATCCTGAGCCCTAGGATTAAAGGTGTGTGCCACCACTGCCGGGCCTCTATGGCTACTAGTGGCTAGCTCAGCACTCTCAACTTCAGGCAAGCTTTGTTTGTTAAAGCACAAGTAACAGGGAACCCAATTCCTTACCCAGAGCTTCTGCAGATGTCCAAGTTATCTGGTCCCTGCCTAGGCTCAGATTTGCTTTGGAGACCTCCTGTACCTGGCTGTGCAGTGGTGGAGCACACATGTAATCCCAGTACTTGGGATGCAGAGGCAGGTGGATCTCTGAGTTCAAGGCCACAATGATCTATTGTACGAGGTCAGGCAAGGCTACAGAGAGAAATCCTATGTTATAAAACCGAAACAGAAAAGACCTTCTTCTTATCCCACAGCCACTTGGCTTTCTTTCCAATTCATCGCCTAAGATCCTTGTCCAGGTGGGGTTCTGTCTTGGTTCTTCTTCCTTAACCTCACAGTTTTAACTTTTCTCCTTTCTTACTGATTTTCTTGAGAGTCTGGGACATCTCCATGGATCACCTAAAGCCTTCAGCAGCCATCCTGTCGCTGCCCCAGAACTCAGTTGCTCATGGCTGTCATGTTCTCATTTCACTGACATCCACCAGTGTAGGTATTAAGGCCTGGTCCCTGCATCTCTTCTCATGACCAGTGCTACCCAGCAAAGTTAATATGAATTTTAAAAAGAAAAGAGAAAAACAGTTCCCAAGAGTGTAGGGACCCCAATTGAGGAATACTAGAATATTCTAGAACCCCATTTTGTTTTTTTGAGACAGGGTTTCCTCTTTCTGTCCTTCTGTCTTTCTTCCTGGTGTACATAGATATACACACACACAGCACAACACTATCTATCTATTTATCTATCTATCTATCTATCTATCTACAAATATATAGATAGATATAGATATAGATATAGATATATATCTTGCCTCAAACTCACTAAAAGTTCCAGTTAAAGCTCACGACATTCTTCACGCCTCCACCTCAGGAGTGCTTACATTACAGTGTTGGCCACCACTTTCAGTCATCAATAGAACTATCTCTGAAGAGGGTGTCATTACGGATGAGCACTGTGCAGTATTGTAACCACCAGTGACTGATTTAGCACTTGAAACTTGATTAGTAAAAGTGAGTTAAAAAAAAAAAAAGACTTCATTTTCAGACAGGGTTTCTATATGTAGCCCTAACTGTCCTGGAATTCATTTTGTAGACCAGGTTGGCAGGGCTAAACCTCACAAGATGTGTTTCCTCTGCTTCCAAAGTGCTGGAATTAAAGGTACGTGCACCACACCCAGCTATATTGAGTTAATTTTAGAAGCTTTTATCATTTCTTAAATTATATATTTCTATGTGTGGCTATATGTACTTGAAGGCAGGTGCCTGCTGAGCCCAGGGACTTCAGGACCCCTAGAAGTGACATTACAGGAAATTCTGGGACCCCTGAGGTGGATGCTGGGAACTGAACACACATCCTCTTAACTGCTGAGTCATCTCACCAGCCTCCAGTTGAGTAGACTTTATTTTAATTTTCCAAATAACTTGATTTTAATTAAGATGTTACACATGACTACAGTGTTGGATGGGACCCAACTCTAGCTTCTATATTCCTTTGAGGCAATTTACATGTGGACAGAGAGATGAACAAATGGACACTTCAGGGTATAAGAAGAGATTACTTACCTTCTTATCAAGGTAAGAAAATAGGTCTCCATCTCTTAAAAATTGACATGTGAGTGTCAGGAGAGATGGCTTCTATTTGTGATCCCAGCACTCATTAGGCTGAGGCAGGAGAATTTCAAAGAGTTTAGGTCAGCCTGGTCTACATAAAGTTGGCTCACACCTTTAATCCAAGCACTTGGGGGTCAGAGGCAGGCAGATCTCTCTGAGTTCCAGACCAGCCTGGTCTCTGGATTGAGTTCCAGAAAAGCCAGGGTTGTTACACAGAGAAACCCTGTCTCAGAAAACTAACAAGCAAACAAACAAAACCAAAGAAAAACCAAAAAAAATCCATTAATCTAGACAAAGCTATAGAGTAAGACCCAATCAATAAAAGAAAAAGCAACACATAAGCCAAGCTAGGTGTCCTAGTTCTATAATCTCAGCAATGAGAGGCTGAGGCAGGAGAATTGACAATCCGGAGCTGCTCTGGGCTACAAATGAGGAAAAATATAAAGAAGCAAAACTGAAGCAAATGAGAGGAGAGGCTAAGATCTCAAGGAAAGACAGGGAATCGGCAGAAGGCACCAGAAGTGAGGAAATGATGAAGATGGGGGCTGAGCAACTGAGGCATTAAATAACTACAAATCTTTAGGTTTCAATTCCCTACACAATCCCATGGGCTCCCAAAGACAAGATAGTATACCATAACATTTGAAGAGGACATAATTCAGTGGAATTTCTTACTATTTTATTTCTTACTCTTGTTTTGTTTTGTTTTTTTGTTTTTTGAGATAGGGTTTCGCTGTAGCTTTGGATCCTGTCCTGGAACTTGATATGTAGAACAGAGTGGCCACAAACTCACAGAGATCCTCCTGCCTCTGCTTCCGGAGCACTGGCATTTAAGGTATGTGTTACACCTCCCAGTGAGTTTAAAGAATTATCTTGGTCATACAGGAGGACGTCTGCAGATGTACAGAAGTCTTAGTCATCTTACCCTTGGAAGAACAAGAGGGAAAAAGACCCAGAAAGGATACACCAAGCTACAAGAGCTTTAACTGTATGCTAGAGGGGTATGGGTACAATTTTAACTTGGGCTGTCGGGCCTAAATAGACTTTCCAATACTTGCCAGAGAAGATGGGAGTTGAGCAAAGTTGAAGAAGAATTAGGCAACCAGAAATGTGAGGGGAGAAGGAAGAGGGAGGGCAAAGGTGATGCAGGAGAGTGCCTGTGGCCAGGGAGGGACAGCAAAGCAAAGGAGCAAGGGGCAGGCCATGGGACTCAGGAGCTACTGCTTGAGGACTCTCCTTTTAACAAGAACAGTGTCATTGTTAGGGTTAGGACCTGGTGCCATCTGGGGACTGCTCTCACTGCCAGGCTGTCAAGCAAGGACCCCGTAGGGTCTGTGGCAGGAATTCAGTGTGGAAGAGACAACATAAAGTAATATGATCAATGAAACCAAGACACTCATGTTGGTGGTCCCAGAAGGCAAAGCAAACTGGGCTTTCTGTCCACTGGGAGTCTAAAGAGGATGAGTTACTCAGGCCTGAGCTGTGCATGGCAGGAGGGACTGTCAGCAGGGAAGGGAGGAGCAGCTCCCACCACAGGATTTGGAGGGGGTTTTGGTCATATTCAATGTGAGATATATTTGTAACCACAAAGGAGGAAGATTTAGGATAAACATATCCTTTAGGAGTAACTGGCTTAGAAATGGAATTTGAAAGGGAGAAGCCTGAATTAGGGACTTTGGGGGAATGCCTTTACTGAAGCTGTTGAAGTTTTTGTGTGCTGAGGCAAGGCCCAGGTGCCTCCTCAGATTAGACTTCTTTCAAAAGGGCAGCAGAGAAGAGGTGCCCAAACATAGGCAGAATCAGCCCAAGGAGCAAGAAGAGCATGAAGGTGAGGAGGGCCTGAAAGTCAAGGTCAACCCGGTGATGATGGAGCACACATTTCTCCCAGCAGAGGCAGTCAGATCTCTGTGATTTCCAGATTTCCTTGTCTACAGAGTGAGTTCCAGGACTGGCTCCATAGCTACAGAGAAACCCTGTCTCAAAAAAACTAAGAAGGAAAGAAAGAAATAAAGGAAGGAAGAAAGGAAGGAAGGAAGGAAGGAAGGAAGGAAGGAAGGAAGGAAGGGAAGAAGGAAGTCAAGGTCAAACAAAGGCAAAGGCACTAGCAATGATCCCAAGTCAGAGCTGCAGACATCGGGGCTAATGTTGTTCCTGGGGACCTTGCAACTGCAGGTGACTTTCCATGTTGGAGACATCAGTGAAAATGGGTGTAAGGAAGATGAAAACAAGGCAATAGCAGAAAACCCAGAACTAAGGGTCTGTGAACTGAAGCTCTCCGTGCAGCTAGTGTCTAAGCAGCCAGACAAGGGCTCAAGATCCCTAAAACTGTGACCTTGCCGGAGTAGAAGGACATCCTATTGGTAGAGGGATAGAATGCTGATGATCAGAGCCAAAGTTATCTCAAGGTATCTTACAATTTTGAATACTATTAGCTACCAAGTTCAGCTTCTAACAATGTAACTTTTACATAAAACTTGTATGCAGGCTGGGCTAGCTTCACCTACTATGAGGCTGGGAAGGCAATAATTGCAACATCTTATGACCAGAATTCTCTGTGCCTTACTGTAGCCCCTTCCTCCTGACTCTCCAGGGTGGCCATTTGTTTATTTGTTATTATTTTTTTCCTTTATTTAGATATTATTGGAAGTCTTACTGAACCTGGAGCTTGTTCTTTCTCTGGGTGATCTGTCACCTATAGAGACCCTCCTCCTCAGAATGCTGGGAATACAACATGACCCAACCCACCCAGTCTACCTCTGTGCTTTGTATAAACACTGACACTTGGCTCATTTCTGGTAGTGTCAAAAGTCCACATTTGGTCTGGAAGTACAGGGCTGTAGCCCAGCTTCTAGGAGGCTGGGGCCAGAGGATCATGAACTTAAGGCTTATCTAAGCTCCCTGAATAACTTAGTAACACCCTGTCTCAAAATGAAAAGTGGGAAGATGAGTTTGGGAGACTGGAGTTCAAGGTGAATGGCAGAGACACCCTGGTTTCCATCTCTGTCTCACAGAAAATAGTCACAACGACAACAAAAAAAGAGCCAGGTATGGTGGCACATGCCTTTACTCCTACAACCTGGAGGCAGAGGCTCACAGATCTCTGAATGTTCCAGGCCAGCGTGGTCTGCATATTGCTATATACCAGCCAGATACAAATAAACAAATAGATAAATCTGCAAGAGAGAAGGAAGTTCATACAGATTTTCCCATTGTGGAGTACCACTCAGGATGAACTGATGTTGCAAAGCCATGGTCACTCAAATTTGGATCATAACCAACTATTTTAACTATTTTAACATTTTTTAATTTCTTTTTTACATTCCAGTCAACTATTTTACTGCCTTCTTCAACAAGAGCCCATATTTTTTTTTATTTTTTAAATAACTTTTCCAGTAATATTAAATTGAAGAACGGATGCTGTATTCACTAAATTGAAGATTATTGGAAATTTTAAAGACCTCAGATAAATGGTATTTTATGTTAACGTTGGATTGAAATTTTTTTCTTTAAATTAGAAACAGGCTTTTTTTTTTTAGATGTCAATCTAAGTTTGCTCTCCCTCCTCTCCTCCCCTGCCACCCACGGACCCCCTATCCCAATGTCTTTCTGCTCCCCAGGGAGGGTGAGGCCTTCCATGGAAGAGCCCATATTTTTATATAGACAGAGTTGATAATACAGAAGCACAACATGGATGCAGGGAAACATGCATGAACAAACACACATATAAAATGGACACATTTTAAAATGGACACATATATAAAATGGGAAAGATTCATGCACACATGCATATACATACAAAGAAATAGGTACAGTAGTAGGCCATGATGCAAATGGTTTTGATTTTGTTTTTGTTTTTGCTTTGAAACTGGGTCTCTCTATGTAACAGCCCTAGTTCTCCTGGAACTAGCTCTGTAGACCAAGCTGTCCTTGAACTCCCAGAGATTTGCCGGCCTCTGCCTCTCTAGTGCTGTGATGGTTTTTGGGGGGGAGAGAGGGAGTTATACAAATTCTCCAGTAGTCCTCGATGGCTTCTAAATCACACTGCAGCACAGTTGGTTTTGAACCTCAGCTCCTTTCTCTGTCTCCCAGGAGCAGGGATTTGCCAACAGGAAGCAATTAGGGTTTTTGGTTTTGTATTTTTTTCATGATACAATGAAAATTATAGAAGCTGGGAGAATAGTTTCCTTAGCAAGCAGGAAACTCAGACTTTAATCTTCCTCATCAGATGCACTGGACCTGGAGGTGTATACCTGTAATCAGGGGAAGCTCACAAGTTCAAGGTCATCCTCAGCAATGCTTCAATTGTGAGGAAACCTGGGATTCCAAGAGGCCCTGTCTCTCCAGGTAGTGGTAGCCCACACATGAATTCCCTCTGTAAATTCAAGGTCAGCCTGCTCCACAAGCACTCCACAGTACCTAGAAAGTGAAGGAAAATACGAGGTCAGAGAGACAGTCTGAGAAGACAAAGCTCCAAATACAAGAAGCTGCATTTTGGGAAGGAGCGCACCTATTTCAACACAAGTGAATACATTTTTGCTGAGCGGTGGTGGCGCATGCATTTAATCCCAGTCCTTGGGAGGCAGAGGCAGCTGGATCTCAGTGAGTTCGAAACCAGCAAATAAAAAAATAATATGTTTTAGAATATTCTCAAGTTTTTCTCTAAGTATCTCACCAACACTTAAAGAACTCAGTGGCTTCATGGTCATTGAAAAATGAAATCCAGGAGCCAAAGAGATGGTTCAGTGGTTAAGAGCACTGTCAGTTCTTTCAGAGTGCTTGGGTTCAATTCCCAGCACCCACATGGCAGTTCACAACTGCATAACTGCAGTTCTAGGGGACCTGACATCCTCACACAGACATACATGCCCTCAAAACATCAATGCACATTAAGTAAAAATAAATTATTTAAAAATTAAAAAGAGCTGGGCATTGGTGGTACACACCTTTAATTCCAGAACTTGGGAGGCAGAGGCAGGCAGATCTTACGAATTTGAGACCAGCCTGTTCTAAGAAGTGAGTTCCAGAATAGGAACTAGCTAGGATTGTTACACATGAAAAAACAACCCTGTCTTAAAAAAAAATTTAAAAAGAAAAAATGAACATCAAACTCAATAACAGCTGCCCACCAGACCACACTGGCCACCCACTTCCCCTCTCCAATACTCCAATTAAAGTAAGCCTTGTCTTCTTCTGGCCTTGCCAAGCCCCCAGACCTTACACAGAAAACCTCAACTCCCCACAGCTCCTGTGAGGCTCTCCCTTCACAGTTCAAACAAATTATTTCTTACAAATATTTTTACTTTGCAATCCACATAAGTCAAAGAACAAGACTGCAGTTTTTTTTTATTTTTATGTTTTGAGACATGGTTTCTCTGTGACTTTTGCAGGCTGTCCTGGAACTAGCTCTTATAGACCAGGCTGGTCTTAAACTCACAGAGATAGGCCTACCTCTGAAAACCCAGTGCTGGGATTAAAGGCATGCACCACCAACGCCCTGCCAAGACTGCAAATATTTTTTAAGGACTGCAAATATTTCTATGCTCTAATCTACCATGTCCCATTTCCATATTATATATAATATTACATAATATTTAGAGGCACCTGGAATATCAGACTATTTTTATAGCTTTCTTCTTATTTCTAGTGTTAACTTTGATTAAGAAGGACTTTAATAGGGGCTTGAAGAGTCGGTTTTGGTGTTAAGAGCACATGGAAGCTCACAATTGTCTATAACTTCAATTCCAGGGGATGTGGCAAAACACCAATGCACATAAAATAAAAATAAATTATTTTTTAAAAGTGGACATCTTTAATAGCTCATCTATGGAAGTCCATTATTCCATTTCAATGAAGATCCACATTCCAAGAATCCAAAGAACTCCATTGCATGCTAAGTTGCCCTAATGTGTAGAGACTCAACCTGCATTGTCCTACTGTCTTGCACACAATCACTTATCACCCCATATGTCATTTCATATGGTACAGAAATCCAAGGAGCACTTTCTGATTACTTCACTCCAGCAGGAGTCTGCAGAAGACTGTACTCACCAGTTAGGTAGGAGAGCCCCAGGTTCCTGTTAAAGTCTCTCCTTCTAGTCCTCTGCCGTTGATGGACTTCCAAAACTGCCCATGGATAGAGACAAGTCTCTCCCAGAATTCCATCCTTATCTCCTAGTTGCACACCCAAGTATTTTGTTGGGAAATGGAGTCTGTCTTGTTCTACATTTTTTGCCAGATAGCATCTATCCACCCAGTTAAGGAGACCTCAAGAAAATACTTAAAATAGCACTCAGGAAGAAGAGGAAGGTTAGTCTTGTGATTTCAAGGATGCCTGGTCTATATAGGGAGACCTTGTCTCCAAAACAAACAAACAAACACACAAAACAAAAATGAAATATCTTGTGGATATCTCTACAGCATCAGCAAAGTGTCTTCACTTGAATTCACACTCCAGGCCTGGAGATCACGATGACTTTAACCTGGTTCCTAAATAAAGGGAGTTCAAATTCCTGAACCAGCTTTCTCAACTTGCAGATACATCAACTGAAAGTCGCACAAAGGCAGAGACTGTAACTGGAGCCCAGGGAGGTTCCTGATGCAGAGAAAGAAGTGAAAACTACTAATAGACCCACTGGTCTGTCATTCAACTACCATTATCCTAATACATGTTCATTTAGAACCTATGTTAATAATGCAAGAGTCTAAGAAAATGAAGCTAGACAAGAGTGTCTGCTTGCAGAAGTGTAGGCAGAGAAGCTGCCAGCTTCCAAAGCTGAGCTTCTCCAGGCTCTGATGTCCCTTTGAGGTGTACTAACTGGCCTATGCAGGCTTCCAGATTTGGGTAGTTGGGCAAGACAGTGTTGTAGGGTATTCACCAGAGAAGACTGTTCCGACATATGTTTAAGTCAGTAGAAAGTTGGTATTAGCTGGTCTATAACTATATTTGGGTGCTCGGGATTCCAGTGTAGCATGGAGCCTTTATCAATTTGAGGTTTTTAGCATAAAACCATGCTCTGGGTTGACATGTACTCAGTTAACAAGTATGGTTAGCCTGAAGTAGAACACCAGAAGCTAAAATGCAAGGTTAGTACATTTTGAGAATTTCCCAGAAGTATATGGATTTTGATGTATTGAGCCTTAGATTTAGTTTTGGCAGGTGTTGTTGTCCACATGATGAGATTTACAGCCTGGATGGCACTTCCATCATGAATTCAGTGGTGTTAAAGTTTTGGGGTCTACTAAGGTCTGGATCCCTGTTATATTTCTCACTGGTTTTAGTGCATGAGTCTAACTGTGGACTCATTGTGTTTTAAAGAGATGTTGTTGGTTCTGAGAACCAACTTGCAGCCATAGGAGGCAAGAGAATCAACACATAAGAGTCCTTTCCAAGTTAGTTTTAGTGCCCCTTTCACTACCTGATTGAAATCATCAGTATCACTGGACTGGAACAAAGGGGAGCTGGTGGTGGACTTGGAGGTCAAATGGGTCTCTCAGACAGTCTAATGAATAGCTGTTATGGAGGACTAGAGTGCCTGGAGTGACATGAGAAAGGATTGGCTAGACAGTTCTGCTGGGCTTAGAGCCTGGGAAGCAGCAGAGGAGGTCTTTCAAACAGAATCTCATAGGGATAACTCCCTCCCTACATGGTGTACATCAGTTCAATGCAAAGTAAAGCAAAGAGGCCTAACAATTTTTTGTAGGTCTCTAATGGGAGTTTTGTTAGACATGGTGTGTGTGTGTGTGTGTGTGTGTGTGTGTGTGTGTGTGTGTGTGTGTGTCCTGATGATTCTTTTTACCTGGCCAGAACTCTGAGTTCTATATGCACAATGAAGTTTTAAATCTGTGTTTAAAGCTTTTACTATTAATTGAAAGATTTGGCTTTGAAAGCCAGACCATTTTGAACCCTATTGTGACAGGCTGGCCAAATCAGGGGACCAGTTCCTGGAGGAGTTTCTTAATCTACTATTGAACAGTGTCAGTCCAGGTGGGGAATGCTTTTACCCAGTTTGAAAAGTTATCTTTAAAAACTACCAAATATTCTGGGCGGTGGTGGCTCATGCCTTTAATCCCAGCAGTTAGGAGGCAGAGGCAGATGGATCTTGTGAGTTGGAGGCCATCCTGGTCTACAGAGTGAGTTCTAGCACATGTAGGGCTACACAGAGAAACCCTGTCTTGAAAAACTAACAAAACAAAACAAAAACTATTAAGTAATTTTATCCTCCCCTAGCAGGCCAGGTCTTGGTGAAGTCCATTTTCCCAGAATCCACTTGGGTATTGGTCTTTTAGTCCCACCCATTCCTGGGTAAGGGCTTTCTGTTTTGGGTTCACTTGAGTACAACCTGGCAACTGGCTGAGACATCTTGCACTAGGCTGTCCTACATACCTTTGTCTGAGCAACTCTTACATTTTTGTGGACATCGCCACTACCCCCATCCTCCCGGGCCAAGTGTGTAGCCTGGTGAAGGTTAGTTACCAAAAGTCCTGCTGGTTGTTTCTAGGAGAATGATCTTTCCTTCTGGTGTCTTCCATCAGCCTGTGTGTTTGAACTGTCCACTATTCCTTTAGCACAGTGTCTCAGGCAGAGTCATAATATGTCATCAAAATATCAATAGGCTCCACTGGTCTTAGGACTGTTTGTCAAGCAGCCAGGTCAGAAGCCCATCAGTGAAAGACAGCAATTTGCAGGGGAAACCAAATAGCTTCCAGGAGGGCCAAGATCTTTAAAATTCTTTTTCCCAGTAGTGAGAAGCCCTCTTTCTCCATAGATCATAACATGGACATGCCCAGCAGGAAAAGCATGCCAACTGACATTCCATGTATATGATTGTGGACTTTGCTTTTGCCCATCTGAGAGCCTGGGTCAGATCAATCAGTTCTGATTTCTGGGCAAAGGTACCTGGCTTGAGCTCAAATCACTTTGGTTAAAGTAACAACTACAGCTCCCATATACCTGGTTTCATCTTTCATCTCCTGACAGTCATGGATAAGTATCTTCAGAGAAGAGCATAGCTAAATTGATGGTGTTGGGTTCCTCAAACTGGCCTGGAGGATTAGGCAGGAGTAGGGCCTGGCACTGGGTCACACAGGCATTAAACAGCCAGCATTCTGGTTCTTCTCAGAGGAGGGCATTAACCATGTTGTGGCATATTGTGAGTTTAAGAGCTTTACCCAGAGTTAACTTGATTGTTTTCATTAAACTAGCAATAGCTTCCAAAGATCTTAGACAGAAGGGTCATCATGTGGCTATAGGGCCCAATTGTTTGGATAGGTACGTCACAGAGTGTTTCTATGGCCCCAAAGTTTTGGTTAAAACCACTTTTGTATTTTCTTAGTCTCATTCCAAGTTTGAGACTTAGTGCCATCTTTGTGATGGTGTATAGAAGCATTGCTGTTTCCACAAAAGTCTGGTATCCAGAGGCAGCAATACTCAGCTGCACCAAGGAACTCTTGTATTTGAAGTGAGGACCTGAAGGATGGCAGCATTCCTATTCTGAGACAAGCTC
The DNA here is from genome assembly GCF_003668045.3 of Cricetulus griseus. Classification (NCBI taxonomy): domain Eukaryota; kingdom Metazoa; phylum Chordata; class Mammalia; order Rodentia; family Cricetidae; genus Cricetulus; species Cricetulus griseus. The sequence goes on from NC_048600.1 coordinate 61,593,614, forward strand.
GTTTTGCTTCCCTTTAGCTGGTTTCCAAAATAGGTAGCCTTTTACAAAGGGGGGGCTTTCTTAGCCCACATTTTATAGCTCAAAGTCTGTAACTCCTGCAGCAGTCTCCCAGCGGCTATTTTATAATCTATTTTACCAGAAAACCCCAATGGAAGGGTTTTGCATTTAGTATCTTTAAATCCTGGAGCAACCAGGTCCAAGGTATGCTACCCATTGTAGCCTCCCTCTGAGTCTGTCCATTTAAAAGAGAAGATGGGTTGACTCACCTCTGCCAATGGGAGGCTGAAGAACACATCTTTCAGGTCCAAGACAGTGTACACTTGTTTCTCTGGAAGACTCAGACACATGAGAATCAGAGGTCCCAGGATTCTTCACAGGCAGGAGACATATATTCCAGAGTGACTGGCAGGGCACCAGGATGCCTGTCTCTTCAAGCCAGGCAATATGAACTGCAATTTACCCCTTTTGTTTCTAGGGTCATTGGATACTGTTTAATCTGGACAGAGGTAGCTAAACTGGATAGTTGAAAAATTAATTATAGGAGGTTGATGTTGGTCCCGTCCTGGTGGTTTGGTTTCTTCTGACAGGGTGAGACATCAAAATTTTGCTGAGTATTTATAAGTTTAACTCCATGTCAGCATCAGGGAAGGTAGCAGTGACTTTCAGTTTATATAAAAGGTCTTGTCCAGTCAGTTCTTTGTTGATCAACACCCTTTAAGTTACCTACAGCAACTGGAACCTACTTATATCTTTGTTTTAACCTTTAAAACTTTTTTTAATATCTGGGGCTGACTGGGTAAAAAAGGAAATCTTTTTTTCAGTTGTCTTTAATCCTTTAAAAAGGACCTAGCAAAGGTCAGTGCAGGAGAGAAGGGAAAATCCCTTCTGCCCAGGCATCATTGTTTGTCATCAATCTCCTGCCCATCCCAACACTGGTTTTGTTGTTTTGTTTACTTTTTTTCAGAGAATGGTGGGTTGTATGGATCATAGATTGAAACAAAGACATAAACTTCAAAAAAAGAAGGGAATGGAACTTTCCCTTTGCCTTTGGGCTCATTCAGGGGGGAACTTTCTCCCTTCCCTGAGGGTGTCTTGGGTGACTTGGCAGAGCCAAAAGGGTTTGGGTGCCCAACAGGAGATGGCACAGTTCTTAAGTGTCATGGATTAGGTTCTCACACCAGAAAAAGCACCTGTTCAATACTGGAAAACAAAACAGACATGGCACATATCCTGTAAACACAACCAGGGATGGGCAGCATACATTCATATACCTGAAGAAACAGAAAGATACAGTGATGTCTCATATGGATCTTGGACACTGGATCAGCAGCTGTGTCTGACCTCTCTTTTGTGCCCAAACAGAAGGCACATTAACCAGACTTATCTCTGAAGGTGACAGACCTGGTGACTTTCTGATTTGTTTTCTTTTGGGGTAAAGGTGTTAAACCCCTATGAAGCATTAGGGAGTAATTGATCAAAGGGATCTCTGGTGACCTGGGATATTTCAGGTTGCACACTACCTAGGAGTCACCTGACCACCACACTCTTCCTCCATCCAAGGGGGTCCTGGACTCTCACACCCAGTTGAAGTGGATTCTTCAGCCAAATTTTAAAAGTAAAACCCAAACTAAGGGTCCATGCTGGAATAAAATATCATATTCTTGGGGCTGAGGATGTAGCCTGAATCAAGGTCTGGGTGTGATTGGTTCACAGTGGGGAAACTATTTTTTTAAGAGTTTTTTGAATTTTATTTTATGTGCAGTGCCTGAGTTTCACATGTATGTAGGTGTCCACAGAGGTCAAAAGAAGGTGCCAGATCCCCCTGGAACTGGAGTTATGGGAGAACGTGCGTTCAAAGAACCAAACCCAGGTCCTCTACAAGAGCAACAAGAGCTCTTAACCATTGAACTCAAAGCAAAGTTTTTATTTGGATTTCCTTCTTTGTGTACCCATGAGCATGACTGTTGGTGAACCTAATATTATGATTTGAACCTGATGTGTTGCACAGGTTCTACCTTTTAATGCTGTTTGCCCAGCAGATGGAGTGGGGAAACTATTTTTGCTAAGGTCTCTGTTCATCTGTCATGCAGTTTCCTAGTTGCACATGTCAGGTTTGGGAAGTCAAGCACTATCACCACATCCTCTCCTAGGAATGAATCAGCAGATTAATAGACTGAAATTGATGTCCTTTTACATCTATTGCCTCCCACCCTGCAGCATCTCAGGAACTAGACTTGAAAAGTGGACCCTGTTCTATCACCCTGAGAAAAGTGCCTGGCACTTGATGAAATCATGCAAAATTTTAACACAATATGCCCATGTCCTGAGAGCCTACATGTAGTAAGGGAAAGATATCTTGCCCAAATGAACTGGTAAGCTTGAAAAACTAAATGTGAAGTCAATTCTCAAAGTGAAGAAACAGTTTTTATTCCTGAAAGTGAAGGGCCCAGCCCATCACCCAGCCCCCTGCTTTGGCAGCCATGACAGGCTGCAGAAAAGACCCAGCAAGATGTAGACCCCTGACTCAGCAGCATGACCTTGCTTGATCTTGCCATAATCACTAGGAAGCAACCCCCAGATACACTCCATGTTGTAAAGAGACAATAAGAAGGTAGCTGGCAGGCTCTGAATGTGCTTTAGTGATAATAGCGAAATGCAGGACATAGAAACTTTTCTGCAGCTGCAGCTGACCACTCAGCTCAGATTGCCCAAACCTGAGACTGTTGCTATGTAACTAGTGGACACCCAGACACTCCCCTTGCTCTACCCCAATATATATCCTGCCTCACTGCTATTCATGGTCCCTCCATCCTGCCGTGTTGGTCAGACGGAGGACCAGAATTAACCTGTAAATTATAAAGAGTCTTTGCTTTTGCATTAGATCTGGTCTCTTGGTGGTTTGGAGGGTTCAGAGTCTGGGCAAAACAAAAGTACGTGGCTGAAGTCAGACAATTATTCATTGTCTTATCTGCATTACTCTCAAAATTGTGCACACAGTTCTCAAAGAAGAACTGGTCCTGTTGCTCCATAAGATATCAAAAGATTCATAAAGTTTAAACGTGTTGTCAAAATGGGCATGCTGCCACATAATTTTAATTCCAGAACTCAGAATTTGAAGATAGAGAATCTCTGAAACATTGAGGCCAGCATGGTCTACATAGGGAGATCTAGCCAAGCTGAGGGTATACATTGAGACCCTATTTCAAAAGAAAAGAATAATTGCTAAGTATTGTGATGAACCAGTCCTTAGCAGATTATAGATAACAGAATCAATGGTGTCCTGAAAGTTCAAGATTGAAAGAAAATTTAATTAAATCCACAAGACTGATACATTGATGGCATTTTTAACAAAATTCATCTACGGTCTTTGTATCGATTCTCTAAATTGATTTTTTCTATAATATAGGAAAAACATAGACACCAACTATGTCACAGGGGAACATGATTATTTTAAGGATGTATAAGACAACATACAAAATAGATTCCTGGTTGTAATAATATGAAAATCATTGACTCAGCTCTAACTCAGCATCTGCTATTACTACAATATCTGCTAGGGTGGGGACATTAATTCTAGAATATTTTCACTGCTCAAAATCTTCTCACTGGTCACCCTCATTGTGATGTCCACTGCCCACCAAGGTAAGTGTGGACATGATAACAGCAAACAGATGGGGTGAACAGAGAGGTTATCCTATTGTTACTATTTACAGTTAGTATTGGAGCCATCTATATATATGACATGTTTTCCACTGAGTCCCACATACTTTCACAGACTGTCACTAGTCACTGTGTTCTCAAATTCTAGCATGATTTGGAAATGCTAGGTGAGACAGAAAGAAAGATTTCCAGACCCCTTCATGTCTTTCCTGCATCTCTAGGAAGACTGAATGCCAGAGCAGGCATCACAGTCTCAGAGTCCTGTAGCCTCCAGGAAGGAATCAGGAAGGAGACAGGAGAAGCATGCATGGATGGCCCCATCTAGTGGCCTCATCACTCCAGAACACATGCTGATGTTGACAAATATTTCTAGCAAAGCTACAAATCAGTGTAATCATTGCTAAACACAAGCTTTAATGTGTAATTGCTGCAAATGTAAGAAAGAGAAAACATTGTAGTTTAAACACAACCATTTTTAGAGTAGACAAGGGAAGCCCCATTTGGCAAACACAAAATGCAACTTCTTACTTTATGACTTTCCAAAAAAAAATAAAAAAACAAAAAACCCAATGAGACACATACTTATTTCCTATAACTCTGTAGAACAGCAGTGGAATGTGGACTGAGATCCAGCATCCCACTCTGCTATGGGCTGAGAGACTCTAATTGGAGTCAGGGTTCAGTGAAACTGAAATAGAAATTATTACCCTCTTGCAAATGTGTTCTTCTCAACAACTGGCCTGACAATGAAGATACCAACACAACAGCCTTTGTTAACTCTTAGCAAAACCAGTATTTTATTGATTGTGACAAACCGAGCCACTATCAAAAATGTTTTGTCCTTTTGAAATAAATTTAAATATAAATATGACCTGGAGAAAATTGTACATTTAGAACTCTGAATGAACCAGTGATAGTCCCAAACTCTCTCTCAGCCAGATCCTGTGTCCTGCTCCCTCCTTTCCCCCTCATTTCTGCATTGTCTCCTTCTAGACCCTAATTCAAAGCCCAGAGGATAAACATTGAACCACTGAACATCAAGTCAGACTGCAGTAGAAATAACACTAATGACTCAATCTGTTGGTCCACTGTTTTCTTCCCCTAATGTAGGCCTGTGCCAGACTCACCATGGAAAACCTCTCCTGACATGAAACACCCATCCTTACCCTATGATCATCCATATAATAATGTATCATATTTCCAGATCAATGAGAAAGCTTAACCAACTCTAATGGTGACATTAGACTCCCTTCTATTTTTCTATGAGGGAAATTAACACCTGCATATTTTCATGACTTACTCCTTGGTGATGGGAGGAAAAGTGAGATTTCACATTACAATAAAATAAACAAACCATGAAATGATTGAGAAATACTTCTAAATTAGGTTGCTCCTCCCACCCACCCTCCCTTTTTTTTAATCTTTTCACACCTATTCCTCTCTTAATGGTTTTAATAACCAAGCAGGAGCCTATTTCCTGCACTAATATTCATTATGTTGATATAAAGGACACACAGCATTCTAAAATGCTCAAGTTTGAGAGAATATTCTGCAGTGAGTGAAGAAACTGAGGCTATAGTGATATAAAAAATAGGATGATGTGAACAGTGAGTTTGAGTATACAAAGCTGAGTTTTACCCTCTCCACCACTGCTGGATGAACAGACAAAAAAAAATAGTTCTGGAGCTGTAAAGGGTGTTAGCAACATCAAATCCGGTTGCAGTCTTTCCAGTCTCAGGCATAAAGTCCCTCAGGGTGCCCCTGAGACTGATTCTTTAGGGAAAGGACTGTCTTCAATTATGTAGACATTGTGTTCAGCTCGGGACTGAACATCTGCTGTGTTTTCGAAAGCTCTAATCTTAGGGCCACGAAATGGTACCAAGCTGCACAGAAACAGATGTTAAAGAAAGAACAAGAGGTCACCTTTTAGGTCTGAGCAGAACTTTCATTCATGATGTATTCTTAGGACTGCAGGAATCCCACTCACAAAAACTATGACAGTAGACATCATCACACAGGGTCCTCCTATCCCAGGAGGTCATAGAAAACTTTGTCCAATAGGCATCAGACTAAAACTTATTTTTTTAAAGAATAAATATATGTTTTCTGATGGTCTTTTTTAAAACTATACCTTTTTCTTAGATTTTATTTATTTATTATGTATACAACATTCTGCTTCCATTCTATACACCAGAAGAGGGCACCAGAACTCGTAATGGATGGTTGTCAGCCACCATGTGGTTTCTGGGAATTGAACTCAGGACCTCTGGAAGAGCAGTCAGTGCTCTTAACCTCTAAGCCATCTCTCCAGCCCTAAAACTTATTTTTTAAAAGCAGCTAATATTGTAGTCCTTCAAGATACTGATGTAATGAAACACAAAAGTTGGAGATCTAGAGAGACGGAGATCTAGAGAGACAGATATCTAGGCATCAAAGTGAGTTACCCAATTACGATGTGCATTTTGTTTGGTACTGGACTAGGAACTGGATGACCCCTTATTTACTTTGCACTGTAACCCATTAAAAAGACTTAAGAGGGCCTGGCGGTGTGGCACACGCCTTTAATCCCAGCACTCATGAGACAGAGGAAGGTGGATCTATGTCAGTTCCAGACCAGCCTGGTCTACAAGAGCTAGTTCCAGGACAGTTTCCAGAGCCACAGAGAAACCCTGTCTCGAACCCCACCCCTCAAAAAAAAAGCAAGAAAAGAAAAAAAAAAAAAGACTTAAGAGGGCCTGGTGACCTGAGTGAGATCCCTGAAGCTCATGGAAAAGGCAGAAGGAAAGAGCCAGTTCCACAGAGTTCCAGGGCGCTTCACACCACACACACACACACACACACACACACACACACACACACACACACACACACACATGTACACAAAATATGAAGTTTTCTTTCTTGAAAAATAATGAGTTTTGAAACCTGCATAGCATCTACATCCTCTAACATTAAGCCTACAGTAGAAAAACATTTCAACAACAAAGCAGTGTCTTTTCACTTTAGCTCATGGTTTGTTGCACAATTTCAAAGAATACTGGATGACTCACAATCACAGATATCTCATGCACACAAACATCAGGCACTGGACTGAAAGGAATTTGGGGACAACACTGCAGGCCTTTGTGGCTGGCCCATCCCAACAGCTGTGGGAGGGGCTTCACTTGCAGAGTTCATCCTATGCCCATGTTAATCAGGGTAGGCACAGTGGACTCATATTTGAGCTTCTAGAACTCATAGAGGAACAAATCAGAGAAGAAAACAGACTAATCCAGAAGTGTTGTTTTCACATAGTGGACTTTTGTCATTTGTGGCCTTTTCTACACTGAAATGTAGACCCCAAATGAGCATCTGCAGTCAGCCATAAGGAACGCCTGCTGAGAATTTCAGAGAACAAGGGAGATGAAGCTCCACTCTGCATAGCACTGTCACACATGTAGGGAAACAGTGCAGGATCAGTACACTCATGAATCAGTGTGATATAACTGACAGAAAAAGTCATGAGAGAATGCCAGGATGCGTTATGTAGTGGTAGTTTGGTTTTGTGGCTTTCTTTCTTGCAATCCATCCATCCATCCATCCATCCATCCATCCATCCATCCATCCAGTTTGGTTTTGTCAGGGTCTCACTATGTTTCCCTGGCTATCCTGTCCTAGCCTACATAGACCAGACTGGCCTAGACTCAAAGACAACCACCTGCCTCTTAAATTGAAGGTGTTTGACAGCATACCTGGTGTTATTAATTAATTTCAGACAGGGTATTTCTAGAAGTCTGGGCTGGACTTAAAAAAACAGTCCTCCTGCATTAGCTAATTAGGTGTTGAGATAATAGGTGTATGACATCTCACCCAGCTTCTCTTCTCTTCCTTATGTGTTGTGTTTTCTCCAGTATTTCCTTTTAAATTACGTGAGTAAAAAGTAACTTTGGGAACTGAAGAGCTGATCAGCAGTTAAGCATGCTCATTGTACAAACAGGAGAACCAGAGTTCAGATGCCGTCCCCAGGTAACAAGTAGAACATCTCCTGGTTGCCTGTAACCCAGCACTGAGGGAGATAGAGGCAGGAGGATCACTGTGGCTTTCTAGCTGTAGGAAATGCAAGCAATGTGAACTGCAGGTTCAAGGGAGACTCATGGGACAAAGTGAGGGATAGAGAAGGACACTCCTTCCCCTCCCGGGGCCTCCATGCATGCACACTTACAGGCATTCATGCCTGTCCTACTTATGTCCCTGTCCCTGTTCCTGACCCCATTTCTGCCTACCCTACTCCTATCTCTTTCTTACATGCAAAAATAAAATAAATAAATTAATTAAAATTTTGAAAACAGATGCCTTATAAATACAGGTACAAAAATTACAGACTGAAATAATGCTGTATTCTAGCAATTCTAAAGACTAGTTCATTTCTATTTTCAGCAGGTTAGTTCAATTTTTATTATTTTATTTACCTGTTAGATCTGTAAGCATGGGCTCCTGAGGTTGAGGCCAGTGTAGTGTGACCTCATATTTATGAGCCTGTTTTTTAATCTGTAGGATGAGACTAAGAGTAGTTCCTACCTTTAGATTTATTATTGTGAAAGGAATGTGTGACTGACACTTAACAAGAGCCTACTGTATTACATACTTCTAATGGACTGCTCAAGACCCACTCTATAGCTTGTCTCTTATGATTAATATAGACACAGGTAAGTCTGTGGTTGGCAGCCTGAAGGACATGGATTTTTGACAGAAATCCCTGTGTACAGCAACTCTTTAGCCAATTAAAGAAAATTAGATGGCTAATTAGAAAATTAGACTAGGGCAGATAACACTGGAGAGATCCAAGAACTCCCCAAGTACGATAAACTGAGGAGTCTGCAGGGCAGACACCAGTGCAGTGAGTGAAGTGGACAGGTGTGGAGTGTGGAGACACTGGCTAGACCACAGTGCTGTTACACTCCTGGCACCTTAGAAGTCATCTTCCTCTAAAACTTCTCCTCCCCTGAGGCTCCCTCAAACAGCTCACCACCTAACCCTGTCATCCCCAGCATACTTCCCTAAAGGACCTTTCTACTAGCTTATGTGCTCTGTGATTTACTTCTTCCATTTTTAATAGAATAGGTACTCAATGAAATAAAACACTGAGTAAAGCAAGAGTGGGTCAGGGCACTTGACCCTTCCTTCCTTTCTCCCTTTCTTTATTTTTAGATAGGGTCTTACTATGTACAATCTCTAGCTAGGCCAGGCTAACTTACTCTCTATATAGACCAGACTAGCTTCAAACTTACAAGGATCTGCCTCCTCCTGTCTTCCTGGTGCTCCCCAATTTCCTCATGCCAAAGTTGACCACTAGCTCCTTGTCAAACTCTCCTGACCTGGAGTTGACTGAGTTGTGGTGGAAGGAAGGCTCAGTGCAGAGGGTGAGGGGCTTCAAGGCCTGTCTGCTCCAGGCCTCAGTGAAGTTCTCTGCAGTTTTCACTGTTCCTTCCAACAATCACATCAACCATCCTCCTCAGGCTAAAAGTTCCTGATACACACGCAGCAGCCTCCCCACCCTGGGAATCCAGATAAGGACTACAAACTCTGACATTCCACACCCTTTTAGCTGCTTCTTTACAATCAAGGACGCTCTGGGCAGGGCAACCTGATGGAAACTAATTGCTTTACAGTAGTCTGGAAAGATACAGACCTCCTTGAATTATTTATTTCCTTGTTGTTCAACTTTTTATCCTGAAAGAATTTGGGCTTGCAGCAAAATCACTAGATTTCCTGTAGTTACCAAAATTTCCTCTAGTGCCAGAAATGTACATATCATGGAACCTTGACCAAAATGAAGAAACAGATACTGTTGACTGAGCCACGATTCTTTCTGGGAGTCCGGGGATTGGTCCCTCAAGTGTGAATGCTTTAACTAGGTGTGATTGCGCCTAGTTATAGTCCATAAGACTATAATTTTAGCACATGAGTGAAATTCCAGCACTAGGAAGGGATTATGTATGTTGCTTGTATGATGTCAGCCTGATCTACATAGGAAGAACCTGTATCAGAAAAGCTAGTGTTCTAATGTTGCTGGGTGGTAGCATAATTGTCTAGCATACATGCAGGGCCTTCATTTTTATCTCCAGCACTAAAAAAAAATCAGATTGAAAAATATATTATGTAATACAGTCTTTAATAGATGGCTCAGCAGTAAAGATTTCTTGATGAACTTCCAGAGGATCTGAAATTGGTACCCAGCACCTGTCTTGGATACCCAACAATTTGCCATAACCCCACCTTTGAGGGATCCTATGTCTTTTTCTGGTCTTTGTGGGTGTGGGTCTCAGGATTGTACAGCAGGTGAACACACACACACACACACACACACACACACACACACACACACACACACGGAGGGAGAGAGAGAGAGAGAGAGAGAGAGAGAGAGAGAGAGAGAGAAAGAGATGAGCGAGACCCAATTATATATACATCAACAAAAATAAATAAGTAGATAAATAAGATAAAAATTTTGCTACTCTGTGTTGAACTATTGAAAATAAATTTTAATCAAATCTGGTAATCTATACACAGAGGCAGAAAAGTCAAGAGTCCACAGTCAGCCTTGGCTACATTGAGAATCCTAGGATAGCCCAGGCTATAGGAGACTTTGTTCAAAACAAATAAATAACAATGTACTGGCTGGTTTTGTGTGTCAACTTGACACAAACTAGAGTCATCAGAGAGGAAGGAGCATCGGTGGAGGAAATGCCTGTATGAGATCCAGGTGTAAGGCATTTTCTCATTTAGTGATCAGTAAGGTAGGTCCAAGCCCATGGTGGGTGTTACCATCCCTGTGCTGGTGGTCCTGGATTCTATCAGAAAGCAGGCTGAGCAATACACGAGGGGCAGACCAGTAAGCAGCCCCTCTATGGCTTCTGCATCAGCTGCTGCCTCCAGATTCCTGCACAGTTTGAGTTCCCTGTCTTGCCTTCAGTGATGAACAGCAATGTGGAAATATAAGCAAAATAAACCTTTTCCTCCTCAACTGGCTTTTGGGTGATGGTGTTTTGTCACAGTAATAAACCCTAACTAAGACAAACAACAAAAACTCAAGGCAACCAACAGAAATGCCCTAGAGTTTAAGTTTACACTGGTATCCCCCATTTTGTCTTTCCATTTAGCGCTTCCACTACCCAGGGGTCATCCATGTAATTGCTTTCTACTTCTAGACTGGTACTGTCCAATGTTAATACCATGAGAACCACAGAAGTATTTTTAAGTTTTTCTACTACCTATATTTAAAAGAAACATAAGGCTGGAGAGATGGCTCTGTGGTTAAGAACATTAGTTGTTCTTCCTGAGATCCTTGAGTTCCCAGCAACCATATGATGGCTCACAACCTCTGTAATGAAATCTGGTGCCCTCTTCTGGCCTGCAGGGATACATGCAGACAGAATACTGTATACATAATAAATTAATAAATAATTTTTAATGGAAGAAACAGAAGATAAAGCTTGCAAGATGATGTTCAAAGCACACACACACACACACACACACACACACACACACCTGTAACCCCAGCTCAGAGAGCATCAGCTCAGAGAGCATCAGAGACAGAAGGATCATGGGAGCCTGATGCTTCCAACAGAGCTGAGAAAACACGAGTGGTTTGGAAATTTACCGTCTTTTTTTTCTTTGAGACACGTTCTTACTATGTAAAGCCCTGACTGGCCATGAACTCATAAAGATCTAGCTGCCTCTGACTCACAAATGCTCCACCTGTGTGTTTACATTTAGATGTTTGTTAACTTCCTTTGAATCCACTCTGACATAGCTAAATACCTACACAGCTCGGTCAGTGCAGATCAGCTATCTTGCCCTGAACCTGTTCATACAGCTCTTCATTAAAATGGACCTAGTATGAGACTGCCTCCTACATGTTTGTTCTAATGATTGATTTCTGCATCCGATTGGGAAGAGACCAGAGCATGTCTCATGGGAATAGGTAGAGTAATAGAAGAGAACACCAGACTCCCTCTTCTTGACTGCATGAGCATGTACAGGTTCCCATACACACAGACACACAAGTGTATACAAACAACACACTACACACACACACACACACACACACACACACACACACACACACACACACCACAAATAAATGTTTAAAGATACAAATAAGTCCATTGATTTTAAGAATTCATTTTCCTTAAGTCAATGCATTTTAAGTCCTGCAATCTCTACACGGAATATCTTTAAGGAGAGTCCATACTCCTTGTTTGTAAGTCTTCCTGTAACTCACAGTACAGCTCCCATCTGTTATCTACTCCTAAATGATTAGTCAGTGTAACTTGCTTTTTAATTTGTCTTGGATAACACACTTTATATAAGTAGATTTATAGTGTTGGGTGGAACAAACGCATGTGATCTGTTAAGCCATTTTCTATAGACAGATACTTTTTTACTTTTTTGTATTTCAAATATGGCTGCAAGAAGTAGCCTTTATAAAAATAACAACAGCTGGATGTTGGTTGTGAAGGGACCAGCTCCCCATTTCAGCAGCCATAACTGCACAGCACGTGCTTGCCTGACCTTGTCTTTGATCTGCCTCATGGCAAGAAACCAATCAGAAGTTAGCTGTTGGTGCAATGCTTTATGGCTCTGGGTGTGCTTTACAGACAAGTGCACAGGAATGACTCACAGAGCATAGCAACCACCCTGGGAGGGCCTTTGGGCCATAACAACCAGTTGGCCAATCAACACAGGGCAAACCCTCCAAGCCTGGAGGCACACCAATCCTGAGCCTGTGCGTACCCTTAGACACTCCCCTTACGCTGCCCTATAAGATCTCTATGCAGACGCTTCACAGCGTCTTTCCCAGCCACCTGCCATGGTGGGTGGATGAAAGACCCAAGCTAACATGGGGTTAGCTCGTTAAACAACTACAATAAAGCCTCATGCAGTTTGCATCAAGCTTTCACTTCCGCATGGTGATTGGGGTGGCTGCGGTCCTGGACTGAGATCCTGGGGGGCTGAGTCTCCCAGGGTCTTTCATTGGCATACGCCTTTAATCCCAGCACTCAGGAGGCAGAGGCAGGCAGATCTCTATGAGTTTGAGACAAGAGCTAGTTCCAGGACAGCCTCCAAAACCACAGAAAAATCCTGTCTTGAAAAACCAAAAAAAGAAAAAATAATGAAAAACAGGAGGTTGCCTGTTGTACAGACAAGCAGGCTGAGCAAGCCAGTAAGCAGCTTCCCCCTCCCATGTCTTACCTCCACCCTTGACTGAGTTCCTACCCTGGTGTCCCTCAAAAATTGAGTGTGGGGCTAGAGAAATGGCTCAGTGGTTAAGAGCACTGCCTGCTCTTCCAAAGGTCCTGAGTTCAATTCCCAGCAACCACATGGTGGCTCATGACCATCTGTAATGAGATTTGGCGTCCTCTTTTGGCCTGCAGGTATACATGCAAACTGTATTATTTCTACACATAATAAATAAATCTTAAAAAAAAGGCTGGGCAGCTGGGCGTTGGTGGTGCACACCTTTAATCCCAGCACTTGGGAGGCAGAGGCAGGCAGATCTCTGTGAGTTTGAGGCCAGCCTGGTCTCCAGAGTGAGTGCCAGGATAGGCTCCAAAGCTACACAGAGAAACCCTGTCTCGAAAAACAAAACAAAACAAAACAAAACAAAACCAAAAAAACAAACAAACAAACAAAAAAGGCTGGGCATTGGTGATGCACACCTTTAACCCCAGCACTCGGGAGGCAGAGGCAAGGATAAGCTCCAAAGCTACACAGAGAAACCCTGTCTTGAAAAACAAAACAAACAAACAAAAAAAATCTTAAAAAAAAAAAAAAAAAAAAAAAAACTGAGTGTGATCAGGGTTTCAGGAAACCAAACCAACCCATTCAGCCCCAAATTTCTTTTGCCCTAGTGTTTATCACTGCAATAGAAAACAAAGTAGGATAACAACTAAATGTACATTCTCTGTATCAAGGCAATTGATAGAAATTCACAAACAAAAATGCTAAACATTCTTTTCTTTTTTGAGACAGGATCTCATGTAGCTGAGACTGACCTCAAAGTCTCTAAATTGGCAATGCTGACACTTGAACTTACGATACCATCTCCAATTTGTAGCTTTGCAAGTATGTACTTGAACCCAGGCCTTGGTCCAGGCTAACCAAACAACCTACTGAATTACATCCTCGGCTTTGAGAATACTATATTTTTATTCAAACATGGGTCCTTAGTTTGGGTTTTGCTTTTTAAATTTGCCTGAAGAATCCACTTCAACTGGGTGTGAGAGTACACACCCTCAATCCACCCGTCAGGAGGCTGGTGCATGACAAGCAGAGGAGACCAAATAAACAAAACAGAACAGAACCAGATAAAGCAAACACAGACGCTCAAGCAATCCTTATAAGGTTTCTCTTGAAATCCCAGTGATTTTTTTTTTTTTTTTTTTTTTTATGCTCATTCACTTCTCGCTTTTCCTCCCTCTCCCTTCTAGGAATCAGTGACCTACCTGGGATCTCTACTCCACTCTTGCTCTCCTAATAGTGCACAGTCCTCACAGGGTAGTCTAAGAATTCCACTCTCTAAGATTACAGGTAGGATTCCACTGCTCTGTTGTTGGGGACCTGTCAGTCATTGCCTGGGGGGAGGGGGGTCTGCCTCTCTTTTGCCTTTGCCTGCCTCTTCCTGCTTCTCTGTTTGAGCCACACTGGCTTCCTGTCTGCTTCTAGGGCTGCCTGAGTTCTCCTAGTCCCCGCACCTATGCTGTAGCTGTTCCCCTTCTTAGGACACTTCTCTCTGATGGTTTGCAGTGCTGCCTTGTGTCTTTCAGATCCACAATTACATCTGTTGTCCAGAAAACATCCTTCTCATCCCTAGTCAGTTTATTTCCTGGATACTTTATCCCAATCAAACTCTCATCAAGACGGGCTGAAGCCTCAGGGGTTAGGAGTGGTGGCTGCTCTTCCGAAGGACCTGGGTTTACTGCCTGAGGCTTCAGGACTCAGGGATCTCAACCTTGACTCCCTTTTCCTTCTCAAGCACCAGGCATACATGTGATACACAGACATACAGGTAGGCAAAATACCCATACACATTAAAAGAAATAAAATATTTAAAAAGTTTTAAAAGAAAGAAAATGATTCATGAATTTATCCTTCAAGGGAGTCACAGTGTAGTAGGGTAAGTCAATATCCAAACAATGGATTGCAGCAAGACCCAGTGAGCAAGGAGCAGACCTGTTGCCACTACATCCTGAAGACACCGGCAAGGAGTTCTTGACCATGTCTTTTATTTTTCTCCTGCTCTGGAAATACACATTTTTAACATTCCATTTGCTTAACATAGCTCTTTGAAATTCAAGTGACTCCTACCGAAAGAGGTTGGTCCAGTGGAGTAAGTGTTCCATAGCAGGAACTGGTGATTTCATGAACAGGCATGTGTGACAGAATCCAATGTCCATCCCCAGACCCATGGTGACCTAATGTGTTACTTGGTGGAGGGAAACGTGTTTCTAGTGTGACATCTGTATGCTTGTAGCATCTATCTTTCCCCAGTGGGTGTAGGGCCAACATCTTACAGCCATTCAGATGCTGATGGTCCAGGAGAATATTTAGCCCAAGCAGATCTGTGACATTGCCCTCAGTGTGTTTAAGAAGTCTATGTATGGTTTACTTAATTATTTCTTTGGTTTGGGAAGATGAGGAAGCCCTACAAAGTGACAATATCTTCTGGAATCATTTTGCTTTGAGCAATGCAACACCTTCTAGTTGTCATAAAAGAAAAGGGCCACATCCAGTTTCCTGTCTTGCACAACTACCCAGCTCTGGAAGCCTGCATAGGCCAGTTAGTACACCTCAAAGGGACATCAGAGCATGGAGAAGCTCAGCTTTGGAAGCTGGCAGCCTCTCTGCCTACACTTCTGCAAGCAAACACTCTAGTCTAGCTTCATTTTCTTCCACTAGACTCTTCCACTATTAACATAGGTTCCAAATGAACATGTATTTCGATGATAGTAGTTGAATGACAGACCAGTGGGTCTATTAGTCAGCTTTCACTTCTGTCTCTGTGTCAGGAACCTCCCTGGGCTCTAGTTATAGGCTATGCCTCTGTGTGCCTTTCAGTTGATGCATCTGTCATTTGAGAAAGCTGGTTCAGGAATTTGAATTCCCTTTATTTAGGAAGCAAGTGAAAGTCAGCATGAGCTCCAGGCCTGGAGTCTGAACTCAAGGCAAGACCTTTGCTGAGGCTGTAGAGACATCTCAGAAGAATTTGTGTGTGTGCGTGTGTGCGTGCGTGCTTGCGTGTGTGTGTCTTGGAGACAAGGTCTCACTATATTGACCCGGCTGCCTGGAACTCACAAGATCAACCTTCCTCTGCTTCCTGAGTGCTATTTTAAATATTTTCTTGGTTTCCTTAAGTGGATGAATAGATACTATCTGGCAAATTACCGTAGAACCAGAGATTATCAGTTTGCAAACAAAACACTTGAAGGTGTGGCCAGAAGATAAGGATGGAATTACCTCCGAGACTCATCTTTATCCATGGGCATCTCTGGAAGTCCAGCAGCAGCAGAGGTCTAGAAGGAGAGACTGTAACCGGAAGCTGGGAGTCTCCTACCCAACTGGTGAGTACAGTCTTCTGTAGACTCAAGTGCTGGAGAGAAGCAATCAGGATAGTGCTCCTTGGAGTTTCTGTACCATATGGAATTGCATACGTGATGGTGAGTGATTGTGTGCGGGACAGTAGGGCAATGAGGGGTAAGTTTCCAGACATTAGGGCAACTTAGCATCCAATAGAGTTCTTTGGATTCTTGGAAGGTGAAATGAATAATGGACATTCATAGGTGAATTATTAAAATGATCTTAAGTAAAGTTAACATGAGAAAGTAAGAAGAAACCTCTAGAACATAGTCTGGCCCTTTTAGGTCAGCCCTATATATTTAGGTACATTTACATTTAGGCCTGTAAATAATTTGTAATATTATATTTAACATGGAAATGGGACCAGTGAGGTGAGGGCATAGCTATATTTGCAGTCTTGTTCCTTGACTTTTGTGGTTTGCAAAGTAAAAATATTTCTAAGAAATAATGAGTTCAGCTGAAAGCGGGAGTGTCACAAAGCTGCTGGGAGTTGAGGTTTTGTTAGGTTTGGGAGCTTGGACAGAAGTAGCAAAGTTTTGCTTTAGTTGGAGTCTTGGAGAGGGGAAATGGGTCACCTATTGAGAATCGGTGAGCAGGTTTTAGAGTTTGGCATTCAGTTTTCAAAGACTGGGGAGTCACTGAATTCTTTAAATATTTGGAGAGAAATTTAGAGAAAAATCTCTATAAGGTTTTTATAAATGGAAGCATTTATGTTAAGGAGAATTGGGCAGTCTTCCAGCCAGACTGCAGTTTCATACTCTTAGCCCTCTGTCTGTCTGACCTGGTACTTCCTTTACTTCCAGAAGCTGTGGGGTGGTTATGCATTCAATCTCTAATGACCCATCTGGCAATGTCCCCCCACCTCCCCATTTAACCTGTGAACTATTAAAAATAAGCCAAGAGTCAGAAAATATAAGAGATACATCATAATGAGCAGTCATGCTATTTTTACAACAAAACTTTGACATCTCACTGGCCTAGCCTCCACGGCAGTCCTCCACTGCATTCTGGGATTACATGCATAAACTCCCTTGTCCGGTTTATTTGAGACAGGGCCTATTTTACTCCAGGTTTCCTCACTACGGAAGCCTTGCTGAGAATGACCTTGAACTTCAGAGCTTCCCTTTCCCAGGTTCTGGGATTACAGGCCCAGTTCATCTGACCAGGAAGAGCAAACTGAGGGCTTCCCACTCACTAGGCAAGCTGTCTACCTGCTGAATAGTTTGCCCACCTTCTATCCTTTTCCTTTTGTCATTAAAAAAAAAAAAAGGCCCAGCATGTTGTCAAACACTGTAATCATAACACTGCCAATTCCAAGCCTTGGGAGACAGAGGCAGTAGGAGGGGTTCCCGTCCATCTTTGCTATAGTGTAAGTTAGCCCGGCTGATTAAGATTTTGATTAAAAAAAAAAAAATCCAAACCTATTTATCATGTTATCCCTCTTGTCTCTTTCCATGTTTATATATGTATATGTGTGTTGGTTATCAAACTCTGACTACATAATAATACAGATTTTTCTTTAGATGATAATAAAATAGTTTATTATGATACAAATTTGATTGACCTTGGCTTTAGGATGTCAATTCATCCTGAGTAACATTCCACAATGGAAAAAATTATATAAACTTCTTTTTTATTTACAATTACATTTATTGATTGATTGACTGACTGATTTTTTGAACAAGATGTCACTCTATAGCTCTGGGTAGCCTGGAACTTGCTATGCAGACCAGGCTGGCTTGGAACTCACAGAGATCTGTGAGCCTCTGCCTCCAGGTTGTAGGAGTAAAGTCATGTACCACCTGGCTCTTTGCTGCTGCTGTTGTTGCTGTGACTATTTTCCCTGTGCCAGAGATGGAAACCAGGGTCTCTCTGGCACTCACCTCGAACTCCAGTCTCCCAAACACATCTTCCCACTTTTTATTTTGGGACAGGATCTTATAAGTTACTCAGGGAGCCTAGATAGGCCTTAAGTTCATGATCCTCTGGCCTCAGCATCCTAGAAATTGGAGGTTCAGGCTTGTACTTCCAGGCCAAATGTGGACTTTTACAGTCCCAGAAATGAAAGCCAAGTGTCAGTGTTTATACAAAGCACAGAGTGAAGACTGCAAGTGTTGGGTCATGCTGTATTCCCAGCATTCTGAGGAGGAGGGTCTCTATAGGTGACAGACCACCCTGAGAGAGAACAAGCTCCAGGTTCAGTAAGAACTCCAAAAATAACTAAATAAAGGAAAAATTAACAAACAAATGGCCACCCTGGAGGGTCAGGAGGCAGGGGCTACAGTAACGCACAGAGATTTGTGGCCATCAGATGTTGCAGTTATTGCCTCCCCAGTCTCAGAGTAGGTGAAGCTAGCTAAAGCTGACCCAGCCTGCATACAAGTTTTATGTAAAAGTTACATTGTTAGAAGCTGAACTTAGTAGATAATGCTATTCAAAGATGTAAGATACCTTAAGATAACTTTGGCTCTGGCCATCAGCATTCTATCCCTCCACCATCAGGATGTCCTTCTACTCTGGCAAGGTCACAGTCTTAGGAATCTTGAGCCCTTGTCCAGCTGCTTAGACACCAGCTGCACAGAGAGCTTCAGTTCACAGACCCTTAGTTCTGGGTTTCTGCTATTGCCTTGTTTTCATCTTCCTTACACCCATTTTCACTGATGTCTCCAACATGGGAAGTCACTGGCCCTGCAGTTGCAAGGTCTCCTGGACCAACCTTAGCCCAGATGTCTGCAGCCCTGACTTGGGGTCATTGCCAGTGCCTTTGCATTTGACCTTGACTTTCAGGCCCTCCTTGTTTTTGCTGTTCTTGTTCCTTGGACTGATTCTGCCTGTGTGTGGGCTCCTCTTCTCTGCTGCCCTTTTGAAATAAGTCCATCCAGAGGCGGCCCCAGAACCTTACCTCAGTACACAAAAAGCCCTGAGAAGGCATATCCCATGAGCACAGGCATTCCCCACAATTCCTAGTCCAGGCTTCTTCCTTTTAACAAAAGGCAATATGATTAATGTAACCAAATCACCCTGAGTTCAAAAGGCAGAGCACACTGTGCTCCCTTCATTGATCTAGTTGCCTTCTGTTATCTCTTCCACAATGAATTCCTGCAACAGACACTAAGGCAGTGGTTCTCAACCTTTATTTTTCCCCAAGAAATTAATTTTTATTAGTTCAAATTAGAAACAAGCTTGCTTCAGTGCCTCAACATTTTAATACAATTCCTTGTGTTGTAGTGTCCCCCAACCATAAAATTATTTCATTGCTACTTCATAGCTGTAATTTTGCTACTGTTATGAATTGTAGTATAAATATCTGATATGCCACTCCTATGGAAAAGTCCTTTTACCTCTAAAGAGTTGCAACCACAGGTTGAGAACCCCCACACTATGGTATCCTTGCTTGTCATCCTAGCAGTCATAGCAGTCATCAAAGAGCACCGGGTTCTGGCACCTCCACAAACAGCAATGACTCTATATTTCCTTGTGAAAAGAGCAGGCCTCAAAAAGTGATTCCTGAGCCCCCGTTCTTTTGCTTTGGAGTCCCTCCCTGTAGCTCTCCCCTGCCCCAGGCACTCAGCTGCACCTGGACCTTTGCCCTCTAACTTTTTTCTCCTGTGACATCTCTCTCTGGTTGGCTAACTCTTCTTCAGCTTTGCTGAAGTTCCACCTTTTCTGTGAAAGTCCATTTAGGCCTGACAAACCAAGTAAAAACTGCCCTCATAACCCTCAGGCCCTTCCGGCAATGCTCCCTTAGGTTGCTGTATGATTTCTGTGTCTTTCCACCTTTGTTTACTTGTTCTTCCATGAGTGAGATGGTTAAGACTGCTGTCTGTTGGTAGCTCTCCTCCTGCACAACTGGGGATAAACACTTTAATATCTTTGAGCTACCTGGTGAATTAAATTTTTAAAATGTTTTTCTTTGCATATTAATATGCTACGTTAATACAACTTCATGATACTTCGCATCTTTGATTCAGTGTTGTATGCAAAATTCATGCAATCATATATAATATATTGTAGCTATGCAATAAATGTAAAATCAGTAGCAGTTTAGTATTTTAGGAACATTTGCTATGTTAAACATGAATATCTTGTAGTTTTATCTAGCTACCTTTCTGATTTCACAATCATTGTTATAAATTGTGTATATTTGCTGTGACAGTGTGGATAGGTGTGTGTGTATATAGAAGCCTTCTCAACTGTCAGATTCTCTAGAGCTGGAGTTAAGGGTAGGTGTGACCTACCTGAGCTTGGTGCTGGCGCCATACTCAGGTCCTCTGCAAGAGAAAAAGACCCTCTTTATTGTGAGGCAGCTCACCAGTCCCAGTGGTAGCATTTTAGTGTGAGCTGTAAGTGAAGGGAAATGGCTGGCTTACAGGAAAAGCAGGGTTGACACAGGGCTGTGGGACATATGGAGACCAGTTGGAGGGGATTTCAGGAATCTGGTTATGGGAAGAATCCTAACCTAAAGTGGTGGGGTTGAGGTACAATGGAGAGATTCAGTGAGTACCCAGTAGTTCAGGGGTCCAGTGGAGTCTGGCTTTGGTGAAAATAACATGAATTCAAGCTGTTGAACTATTTCAGAGAGGGCGGCAGCAAGAAAGAACAGAGGTTCAGCTGAGGTGGCTTTGGGCAGTGTTATCCTCATTTTTTCACAAACTCTTTAGTAAGGAACTAGGAACTCTAGTCTCATACCTGAGTCCTGGCATCACAGAACTCCCTGCAAGATGAGTAACCTTCATAGGATGCCAAATTTGACTCTAAAATGTAGTGACTCAGGAAGACTGTAAAGCTCAAGTTAACAAATGAAATTCCCATCACCCTGAGAAGGCTCAGGGGATCAAAATGCTTGGCCAACCTAACACCTGAGTTTGATCCTGGAATCCTAAGACTGGTGGAAGGAGAAAAACAACTTCTGATAGTTATCTCCCCTTCACATGAGTTCCATGGCATGCACACATTCACAGACAGTAGTAGTTAGTTTATTATAAGAGTAAGAAATAAAGCAGTAAGAAATTCTACTGGGTTACGTCCTCTTGAAATTTTAGGATACAGTGACTTGTCTTTTGGGAGCCTATAGGATAGTGTGGGGAAATTGAACCCTAAGGATTTGTGGTTATTTAATGCCTCAGTTCCTCAGCTCCCATCTTCATCATTTCCTCACTTCTGGTGCCTTCTGCCCTTTCCCTATATTTCCTTAAGATCTTAACCTCTCCTTTCACTTGTTTCGGTTTCACTTCTTGATGATTTTTTCCTCTTTCATAGCCCAGGCTAGCCCATCATCGCCTATCCTCCTGCCTCAGCCTCTCCAGGGATTATAGAAGTATGCACCAAGTCTGGCTTACATTTTGCTTTTTTCCTTACTCTATAGCCTTTTTCTAGCATGATACTTTCTATGAAGACTAGGCTGTCCTTAAATTCATGGCAATCCTCCTAACTCAGTCTTATGAGTGCTGGGATCACAGATATGAGCCATCACACTTGACTCTCACATGTCAATTTTTTTTAAGAGATCGAGTCCTATTTTCTTACCTTGGTAACCCTGAATGAGGGAGTCATCTCTTCCTATACCCTTAAATTTCCATTTGTTCATCTCTCTATCCACACTTAAATTGCCTCAAAGCAATTTATAACCTATGGGTTGGTGCCTTCCAGCTCTGTAGTCATGTGTAACAACTTAATAATTAAAATCAAATTAGATGGAAAAATAAAGTCTACTCAACTGGAGGCTGGCAAGATGACTCAGCAGTTAAGAGGATGTGTGTTCAGTTCCCAGCATCCACCTCAGGGGTCAGGGGTCTCAGAACTGCTTATAATGCCAGTTGTAGGGGTTCTAATGTCCCTGGGTTCAGTAAGCACCTGCACTCAAGTACACATAGCCACACAGAGAAATATATAACTTAAGAAATAATAAAAGCAGCCAGGTGTTGGTGGTGGACACCTTTAATCCCAGCACTAGGGAGGCAGAGGCAGGCGGATCTCTGTGAGTTCAAGACCAGCCTGGTCTACAAGAGCTAGTTCCAGGACAGCCTCCAAAGCCACAGAGAAACCCTGTCTCGAAAAAAAAAAAAAAAAAAAAAAAAAAGTAATAAAAAAAATCTTATAAAACTTTTCTCAATCTGGTAGGGTTTGACAGCACATACCTTTAATCCCAACACTAAGGAGGCAGAGGCAACACATATCTGTGATTTGAGGCAGCCTGTTCTATAGAGTGAATTCTAGGACAGCCAGGGCTACATAGAGAAGTGCTGTTTAAACAAACTTTTTTTTTACTCACTTGTGTTAGCTACATTTCCAGTGCTAGATCAGTCCCCGATGTCTACAATAATACACAGAGCTCATCCATAATGACACCCTCATCAGAGATAGTTCTATTGATAACTGGACTTGGTGGCCAACACCCTAATTTCAGCTTTCTGGAGATGAAAGAAGAAAGATTGTCATGAATTTTAACTGGAACTTTTAGTAAGTTTCAGACAAGACATACACACACACACACACACACACACACACACACACAGAGAGAGAGAGAGAGAGAGAGAGAGAGAGAGAGAGAGAGAGAGAGAGAGAGGAGAGAGAGAGAGACAGAAACACTGAGAGAGAGTGAGTGAAAGAGGGAAGAAACCCTGCTTCAAAAATGAGGGAGAGTTTATAGTATTCAGGTATACCTCAATTGGGGCTCCTCTAATCTTGGGAGTTACTATTTGCTTTTCATTAATAAACTCATATTAGCTCTGCTAAAACAAAGAGATATAATAATGAAGGTTCTACTTGGTGGCACTGGACTGGAAAGAAAATGCAGAGACCAGGTGATTATACCCACGATGTTGGCTGCTTAGGGAAAGAAGGACATGATAGCCATGATCAACTAAGATCTGGGACAGGGGCTGGATGGCTGTTCAGACTACAGATGATCCAAGGGAAATGTCCCAGACTCTTAAGCAGGGATTACTAAGAAAGGAGAAAAAGTGAAAACTGGGGTTAAGGAAGAAGAGCCAAGACAGAACACCACTTGGACACGGACTTCAGGAGATGAATTGGAAGGAAAGTCCAGGTGACTGTGGGACAAGGGGCCTTGAAAGCAAATCTGAGCCCTAGACAGGGTCCACATAACTGGTACATTTGTAAAATCTCTGGGTAATGAATTGAGTTCCCTACTCCTTGAGAGAGCTGAGGTAGGGTTGTCCATGGGACATGCCATGGTCTGATTACACATTTACCATCTGTCTCATTGTTTGTGAATTTATCTGTCAGTTGGTCACTTTCTCCTGTACATTGCTTACACAACTCTGGATTCTCTACATCCCTATTGTACTGAATCATACTCGCTCATCCTTAGTTTATTAATGATCACAGCATTGAAATAAAAAATCTTTTTAAAAATCCTTCTTATGGACATTGGAATTTGGCCTGATCAGAGGTCACAATAAAACTAGTATTAAAACATTTTGCTTTTCAAATGAAGGAGGCAAGTTTTAATTCTGTGTGAGCCACTTCAGCATTTGTTCTAGTTTTTGACAGTATAAAATGCAGCCCTTGAGACCATGAGATGCCTCAGTAGATGGAGGTGCTTGCAACCAATCCTGAGGACCTGAGTTTAACCCTCAGAACTGGCATTATAGAAGGACAGAACCTACTCCACATAGCTGTTCTCTGACCACATGTGTCCCCTGGCATGTTCATCAATGCATATACCACGGATCCTGGTGGCAACATCAGGCAGTTGGGACATAGCAGAACACAGTAAACTCTTATGTAGATTGCTGATGTTCTATAATTCTTTGCTACAGGGTTGGGAGAAGCTACATGTGTGAAAATGTAACGATATGTTTCAGAAGTTGTTCCTAATTGTCACAAGGATGGTAGGTGAGATACAGAGGGTCATAGTAAATGGCTACTGAGGGACTAGAGAGAATTTATACTATTTGTGTTTCTTGAACTTCAACTTTCCATCCCTCCACAGTCATCCTTCAGGATCTCCACAGGTGTGGATTCTACAGGGAACTGCAGCTCAATTTTAGTAGTTGAGACGGACTCAAGTGTTCTTCTCAAGTTTGTAAAGACAGAAAATAAAAGGATCTCAAGCACGAGCAAGGTGCTTACTCCATGGTAGATCTCACCTAGTTCCTCAGTTGAATTCCAGAATGTGGAGAAGGTTTCCTTTGGGAAGCTGGAAATCTATTAACCATCACTGTCTATTCCCTTCATTTTATGAGTGGGTAGGACACAGGCCATCCTCTGAGATGACTCTGTGACAGTGAGGCTGTGTCAAGAAGGTAGCCAACTGTGTGAGGCAGTGAATTCCCAAGTACCTTATCCTTCCTCAGTAGAACTCTAAAGGGACAGAATGGTTGGTGCCATGTTAATTAGTAAGATAGCTGCGTCTCATGTTGGTTTTATATGTTCTGAAGTTGTCTTATAATAAAGAAATGAGATGTTTAAGAAGTTCATTAAAATCATTGTTTGGCCACCAGTTTGCCACATTAGTTTTCTGATGTCTTCTAAGTACAAGGGCTGTTAGTGTAATAGTGCAGGACCCCAGTGCTGACGATGCTGAGCTCATGGGGGCTCCATGAAAGCCATTACTATCTTTAAGACTGGTAACAGGACACACTCTCCTCCCTGAGAGGAAGTCATGGAATCTTCTGAGCAGAAGTGGAGTTAATGAAGTACTGGGCAGGCTTACTCATGTTTTTATAGTTTACCAATTAAGAAACAAACATTGAAATACAGATGTTGAATTCTGAAGACACATACCTTCCACTATAAATGGCTTAAAAGTAGCTGCATTGGGGGTTCCATGAGGATTCAGTTCTTGTGAGTAAATAGCTCATTGTCTCCTTCATAGCAGATTCTCCAAAAAGCTGAGCAAACATAAGTGCTATTTTACCTAGGAGGAAATTTAGGTGTGGGGAGCCTCTAGGAATAGAAGGTTTTTATCTGTACCAATTAATTTTCTGCATATCTGTAGACATTCTCCAGGAGAATGTGCTCTCAGGCACAGTGTGTGAGCCTTCTGGTTCAGCCCATCTTGCTAATGATTAAGTTGTTTGAGATCCAGGAACTAATCACTGTATTTATTGGACAGAAATAGCTCTGTGTCTACTGGGAGGCAAGTGCATCTTTGCATTAGAAGGCTCATCTTTGCTTAGAGTTCTACCAAGAGAACAGACTCTTGTAACTGCCTTCAGTTTTCTCTGTTTGCTGCCTTATTTATATCATGACCAGGAGTGAGACTGATGGCTGTGTGTGAGGAAGGGATGGTGTTTGGGAGGACATGGGTCCCTGGCAGAGAGGCCTGTGTGATTCATAGTCAAAATGCAGACCTTCTCAGATACAGTGTGCTAAGTGCCACAGCCAACCAGAGTGTCTTCTCACTGTCCTTCAGGTCGACACCATGATGCTTCCTCAAGTCTTCATTTCAGGCCTCTTACTACTTCTCCCAGGTAAGTGAGTCAGTGAGTTTGGGGATGCAGAAGTGATGATAATCTTATTATTTTTTTATTATAGGTTATGATGTGAGCAGAGAACCAGGACAAATTGTAGCTTTAAAGAACTTTCTTAACCTGTATGAATTTCAAAACCTATGGCTAAATAAACAGGATCCCTAGAACATGTCAGGCAAGAGGTGAGAACACAAGATGTATGCTATAGACAAGTAAGAATGAGCACACATGCTTGCCTATGCTAGTCAACACTTAAGAAAAAAATCAGAACCAGAGTTTTCCATGCAGTTTTAATATTTAAACCGTTTTCAATTACTTATCTTAAAAACACTCTAATTCAAAGCATTCTATGGAAGGGGGAAAGAAGGAACACCAGAATTGTCTTTGAGACAGGGTCTAAGTTAGTCCAGGCTGGCCTCTGACTCCACAGCTATCTGAGGAACACCTCAGACTTTTGATCCCCTGCCTCAGTATCTAAGATTCTCCAAAGAGATGAACTCACTGGTGAGAACTGAAATATATTTCTATGACTTGGTGAAACAGCATTTATTTTATATGTGGTCCTAAAAAAGGTATTTGGCAAAATTAAGTAATGAGTGTCCCAGGAAGAAATAGACTCGTTTTATATAATTATGAATGTGCTTTCTCTGATCATGTCCCAAATTCACAGCCTAGGCCTGCATATAGGTGACTAGTTAGGGAGTATCACAGTCCATCGTTTTGTGCCTTTGTTTGTTTGTTTCTGTTGCTGGGACCCAACACAGGGCTTGGCATGGGCTAGCCAAGCACTGTATCATTGAGCTCTGTCTTCAGCCCTCAGAGTTTCCTTTAAAGGCCACTGTGGAAGCAATTGATATTAGGAATTTTATCCCATTATTCTCAGAAGAATTATACTTCATTATTTTAGTTTTTTTTTAATTGAATCATTGAGTTATTGCTTGCATTTTCTCTGGTTATGTGGTCTTCACAAGTAAGTCTTGCTCAAGTTCTGGAATGTTTGGTTGGTTGGTTTGGGGTTTGTTTGTTTGGTTTGGTTGGTTTGTTTTTTGTTCGTAAAGGGCTACTCGCAAAGTTCAGAATAACCCTTAGTTCCTTCTGATGGTTTTCGAAAACCCTTTCTGAAAATTGATTTTGAAGGTACTAACGTTCTGCCTTGAAGCCAACAATGCTATTCAAAAGCCCTGGCTTTGCTCTGATTAGGAGAGGTGGAAAGAGTTAGTGATTGTGCTGTCCAAGCACTGTGGATGAGGACGAAGGATGGTTTGAGACAGGGTCTCTAAATTGTTACAGAGCCAATTCAAAACAGTTTTGAAACTGTTACTTAGCTGAAGTTGGCCTTGAATTCATCTTCCTCCCTCTACCTCCCAGGTTCTGGGGGTACAGTGAATTCTGGGTATAGAAGTTGAGCTCTGAGCATACAAGTGAGTTCTGGGAATACAAGCGAGTTCTGGGTTTACAAGTGTTACCCATGGGCCTGGCTTCTGAAATAAAATTTTAAATGTTTAAAACTGAACTATTGGTCTGGTCTGAGTGGCACAAGCTAATTGCCCAGCACTCAGGAGGCAGAGATGGAAGGATTCTGATTTTCAGTCAGTTTGAAGCATATAACAATGCCCTGTCTCCAAAAGAAACGCACACACTGAGATTGAACTTGGTGGGAAGCCCCATGGTAGGTGAGGGACAAACCATATGTCCATACAGACCCAGCTTATGTGGGGAGTTTTATTGGGGGGATGGAAAGGAGTTGGGAAAGGGAGGGAGAGAGAGAAAGACAGGGAGAGGAGAGAGGGAGAGAGAGGGAGAACAACTGAGTGAGAAAGAGAGGGAGGGAAAGAGGGAGAGGGAGAGAAAGAGGGGGGGAAAGACCTGCTTGTCTTTTCAGAGGAACAGAGGGGCCAAGAGGGGAGGAGTGGGCAGAGCTTGTCTCTTTTTTTATTTTATATTTTATTTATTTATTGTATATAACATTCTGCTTTCATGTATATCTGCACTCCAGAAGAGGGCACCAGATCTCATAACTGATGGTTGTGAGCAACCATGTGGTTGCTGGGAAGTGAACTCAGGACCTCTGGAAGAGCAGTCAGTGCTCTTAACCTCTGAGCCATCTCTCCAGCCCCAGAGCTTGTTTCTTAAAGGGACCTTTTGCTCTTGCTTACAGAGCCAGGGTACTGCTTGCCATGTGCCCCAAGGGGTAGGGCCAAGGTGTGCTTGGATGCAAAAACATGCTGAAGAAGAAAAAAAGAATTGAAAAGTATCTGTGTGAATATCCTACCACAGAATAATTTGTTTTGTTCACAATGTATCCATTAAGTGATCACACTGAAGAAGGATATGCTAACAGTAAAATGTTTCTAGTCTTCAAATTCAAGCTGTAAAACTGGATTTGTAATCATAGGATTGTGGAGGTAGAGGCAGCAGAACTCTAGGAGAAGGAAGTCAGCCTGGTTTATGCAACAAGTTCAGGGCTACAAGGTGAGACCCTGATTCAGAAAACCAAATGATACAAACATTGTCATTCCCTTTTATGACTACCAACAGAAAACCAAAACAATAAAAACAAACAAAACAAAGTAATAAAAAGGAAGGGCTGCAGCTATGGTTCCATTTTAGTCCCCCTTTCCCATATTTTTTCCTAAAAACAACGACAACAAAATTTTAGGAAAATGTTGGTTACTAATTTTACATTTTACCCTCCCCACTTTTTTACATCACAGGTGCTGTAGATTCTTACACAGTAGTGAAGGCAGTGCCGGGTGACCCTGTCACACTGCCATGTACTTACTCAACATTTCGGGGAGTCTATAATATATGCTGGGGCCGAGGGCAATGCCCATCTTTTAATTGTGTAAACACACTTATCTGGACCAATGGAAACAGTGTCGTCTATCAGAGGAGCAGCAGATACCAGCTAAAGGGAAATATTTCAGGAGGAAACGTGTCCCTAACAATAGAGAATGTTATCCAGAGTGACAGTGGTCTGTATTGTTGTCGAGTGGAGGTGCCTGGATGGTTCAATGATCTCAAAGTGACCTTTTCATTGGAAGTTAAACCAGGTAAGCTTTCTTTGTTTCCTTTCCTTATGTCTTGCAAGTCCTCTGTTTGCTAGTAATTTGTTCTTCTTCTAGAACAAGGAAACAGGAAGTTCTTTTGTTTGTTGGTGGTTTTTGTTTTTGTTTTGTCCCTCCCCCGCCCAAGACAAGGTTTCTCTGTGTAGCTTTGGAGCCTGTCCTGGAACTTGCTTTGTAGACCAGGCTGCTGGACTGGCTGCCAACTCATAGAGATCTGCCTGTCTCTGCCTTCCAGGTGTTGGGATCAAAGCCATGCACCAACACCACCCGGCACTGCGTGGCTGTTCCATCGCTGCCTGGCTAGAAAGTTCTTTTAAACATGTTTGTTTAAACACTTGCTTTGAGTCGTTTAAAGATGTAATGCTGTGCATCTCAGGCTGTCCTCTGATAGTCATGCTCTCCTGATCCTCCTGCCTCTAACTCCAGTGCTGAGAATTCAGCCATGTATTCTCAACCAAACAAAACCCAGACTTAAAATGTTCTCTTTTGAGGCACAGAACAACTTTATTTGCTTAGATGAGGTCCTAAAATGAATCTTAATTCAAGACCATCAGAATTCATGTCCTAACTGTACTTTGGACAGTCTTGTTGGTCCATGAATCTGCATCCATTCTTCATCTTGAAATACAGTGGGGATTTAAGCTGTAAGTAAGTGACTTTAAGAATTGCCTCTCCCCAACACTGTTAAAGCACTATAGCTCTAACCTGAAAAGCAGGCAATGCAGGGTGCTGCTGTGCTGATGAGCTGGCTTCAATAATGGTCACTGACCTTGCTGAGCACATGCCACATGTATAGGTGGAGAGTTCTATTCCCTGTCTGCCCTGCCTGGGGCCTTTGATATAGGTCTCACATCACGCCACACAATTTGTTGCTTGAACAATGGAAAGGACCTGATAGTATTGTGTTCCCTCCACCACCTGTTCACAAGACACTCTGCAGTGTGATCACATGAGCAGTGGTTAGTCCATGGTCACTCTGCAGTGTGATCACATGAGCAGTTAGTCCATAGTCCCTCTGCAGTGTAGTCACATGAGCAGTGGTTAGTCCATAGTCACTCTGCAGTGTGATCACATGAGCAGTTAGTCCATAGTCACTCTGCAGTGTGGTCACATGAGCAGTGGTTAGTCCATGGTCACTCTGCAGTGTGATCACATGAGCAGTGTTTAGTCCATGGTCACTCTGCAGTGTGATCACATGAGCAGTTAGTTCATAGTCACTCTGCAGTGTGGTCACATGAGCAGCAGTCATTAGTCTATGAATGATGCTGACACACAATTCCTTCCAATGAGCTTTTTTAGAAGGAGAAGGTGGAGATCAGACCTCTAGGTAGAGCATTAGAAAGAAACAATACAATGTATGAGGTTCATCCCTTGATGGGGTATGAAAGGGCTTCCAGGGAAGGAGGGCCTTCTCTTTACAACTTGGACAGGAGATTTATGAAGAGCAGGAATCTGTGTGTGTGACAGAGAGAGGGAGCACTAGAGCTAGAGAGGACTAGAGAGAGATAGGGGGCACTAAAGATAGTGAGGACTAGACAGAAAAAGCTGCTATGACTAGGATGGCAGGGCAGATAGAGGACCCTCCTCAGAGAGCAGCCTGCACAATAATCTTCTCAGCCTCCAGCCTCACTGAGGAGTCTCAGGCTGGTCCTCAGAGCAAAGGGAAAGACTGGCTTGTTAGAATCTTTTAGTGTTGGAGGTCCTAGAAGCTAGGCCTCTGGAGGAAAGCAAACCATGTTGCTTATTAACATATCAAAGCAGACAGTGGCTGCCATTCTCTCAGCAAGGCCAGTACCTAGCACACCCCACCCCTTTCCTAAATTCTCCAGCCTAGGGACTGGGCTGGGCTGCCCTTCCCCCAGCTGCTCTTTCCTATATAACCCAGTCATTTTGTCTATGCAGGTCCTTTTGGGCTCATGGCCTCTTGGCTCTTTGCTTTCCCCTCTCCTCATAGGACCAGTTCAGTTTGCTGGTCGTGTTCACTCTGGACTCTTCTGGATGCCTCTGTCTGTTTTCTCCCTCATACCTACAATAGATCATCTCCTCCAACATAGGTAGGAGCAGTCATTTCGTCCTTTTATTTCTTTTTTTTCCTTCAAGGGGGAAGTTTCTTATTGTGTGATTTAGTTCATAAGTGACAGAGTTTGGAGCAGCCAGAACTTGCTTAGGTCCATAAATCGGGGGGCTGCTGCTAGGGCAGCTAACAGACAACTTCTTTTTTTTTTTTCAGGTTTATGATAAATTTATTTCAAGTAAAGATAAAATACAAACAATCAGACTCTCCCGTGCCTCTGGACTCAGTGTCCCATGCAACACCTTATTCTCAAGGCTTCATGGTGCCCTAGCAGCTGAAAGTTGTCTCGTTACAGGGTTAAAGTGATTTATGTCTCACACTACACTGAACAGACAACTTCTTAAAGGTCTCACAGAGCAGCTGGGAGGTTGGCCTTGACCTATTCAGACTGTGGGATCTGGCCTAAGATTCAAGCCCATGTTCTAATAGTAAGAAGTTCATGAAACCCCCAAATCTGGACTCATAACATTTTCTTTGTTTCTTTTTCCTTCCCTCGCTCCCTCTTTCCCTCCCTCCTGCCTTTCTTTCTTTCATTTTCTTTTTTTTTTTTTTTTTTTTTTTTCTGAGACAGTGTTTCTCTGTAGCCCTGGCTGTCCTAGAACTTGCTCTTTAGACCAGGCTAGCCTTGAAGTCACAGTGGATACCTGTCTCTGTCTCCTGAATACTGAGATTAAAGGAGTACTCAACTACCACCAGGCTTTACATTTTCCTTCTTGAAGTAGATATCCTGATCTCCTTGCATTGACTATCAGGGTAGG
Source organism: Cricetulus griseus (assembly GCF_003668045.3). Classification (NCBI taxonomy): domain Eukaryota; kingdom Metazoa; phylum Chordata; class Mammalia; order Rodentia; family Cricetidae; genus Cricetulus; species Cricetulus griseus. Next base: position 61,625,232 of record NC_048600.1, read on the forward strand.
CTCATGAAGACTTCCTGGATTCTGGTGCTGTTCCTAATCTCTTTTTCCTTAACGGTTTACATGGACAACAGAAATCAACAGTAGAGGCCTCAAGGTGGTGGCACACTATTTTAATTCCAGCACTTATGAAGGAGAGGCAGGAGAACATCTGTGAATTCGAGGCCAGCCTGATCTACAGAGTGAGTTCCAGGACAGGCTTCAAAATACACAGAGAAATCCTGTCTTGAAAAACCAAAAACAAAAGAGATTCAATAGTAGAAATGATAGAAATAATCTCTCTATCTTCTTAAATTAAGAGCATTACTCTTGCCGGGCATTGGTGGCACATGCCTTTAATGCCCGCACTAGGGAGGCAGAGGCAGGTGGAGCTCTGTGAGTTCGAGGCCAGCCTGGTCTACAGAGCGAGTGCCAGGATAGGCTCCAAAGCTACAGGGAGAAACCCTGTCTTGAAAAAACAAAACCAAAAAAAAAAAAAAAAAAAAAAAAAAAAAAAAAAAAAAAACCAAAGGAAAAAAAGAACATTACTCTTTAGTCTTAGTCTCTGAACTTATAGACTTCGATATTCATTCATCCATGCATTCATTTTTATTTTTAATTGGACTTTTAAAACTGCTTTATTACTCTGTGGCTATGTATGAATGATGTATGTGTGATGGATTTGCATACCATGTTGACTTTGTTAGAGTGCAAAGTTGTGGGGTTGGTACTCTCTTTATGTCTCTATATGAATTCTAGGAATGTAAGTCAGCTGTCCAGTCTTGCAAGTCAAGTGCCTCTACCCATTGAACAATGGTTCAATTCTGGCTTCTTGTTTATTGACTGATTTACTGACTTTGAGACTGGGCCTTGTTTTATAAATCAAGCTGACCTGGAATTTCTTGCCCACTCCTTAGCCTCCGGAGTGTTGGGATTACAGGAAAGTGTGACCACACATAGTTAGGGAAAGTCCATTCTGATGGGGCAAGGAGCTGCCTTGCAAAACTATGGCTGGGAAGTAACTTAGGGAAGCCAGAAGAAGATGGTCATAGAGTGTGCAAAGAACGATATACAGAGACAGCTTTGGGGAAGAGACATAAGGCTCCCAGTGCCTATCACTGGTGTGAAATTATATTATAGACCTGCCTGAAGTTGAATGACTCTGGTCTCCAAGGGTACCCACTCATAGGAGAGTAAACCCTACACAGAACACACACACACACACACACACACACACACACACACACACACACACACACACACGCACACGCGCGCGCGCACACACACACACACACACACACACACACACACACACACACAGATTTAAAAAAAAAATAATAGGCCTTAGGGGATGTGTAGAAATTTTTCTAGCATGCCTGAAGCCTTGGCATCTGTCCTCAGGACTCCAAACACACAGTAACAGAGTAAAGTCTGTGCTTATAGCATGGGAAGGTACTGGTCTAGCACACATTCCTGCCTAAAAGGCTGGGGTTAGAGTCCCAGCACCAAAAGGAGGATAGGCATGGCATCATAGCTTAAAATTAGCAATTTCAATGAATTAATTGAAGATTTTATGAAGCTTAGAAATTTGTTAACAGGTCAGTACTTACAAAGTCACTGTTTGATGACTCGGTGAGTTGGTAAGTGATCCAGCAACTGTTTCATCCTTAACAACCAAGTCAACATTTTCTCCTGCTTTAAACACACAGAGCTTCCTCTCCTGTGGTCCTAGGGCCCTCATTAGTTTCTTTGGACTTTCCCATCTACTTGGAGAATAAAGTCCCAGAGCGAGATTAGCAAAGCTCCTGAGCTGCTGATTCTTTCCTGGTTGTGTTGTCATAGTGGTCTTCTGACTAGATAGTTCCCATGCTTGCTTTTCTCTCCTTCAGACATTTCTACTCTCAAGGGGGTGGTTGTATGGTGCTTAAGCCTCTGCCCACACATTAGACTAGTCAGCAAATTAATCAGGCCAGGTTATAAACATACCCAGTCACTGGTATAAACAGTTTTGCTGTGTAAGACCCCCTCCCCCCACCCAGAAGGAAGATCCTCACTCAAGTGATGACGTGACCCCCCAAGAACTCATGAGAGACCATCCTTGCTGCAATCACACGAGGTTTATTGACAGGAACCAGCGCGCTGGGGCCAAGACTCAAATCCCACGCAAGGGTAGAGGAGTTTCAACGCCGAATGGCTGGGAATAGGGGTTTTTAAAGGAAGAATCCACAACCCAAAATAACAAAAATACCAGTGAGGGAAGAAACCCCAACTCAAAATACCAAGAATACCAGTGAAAGGTCCTGAGGGAAGAAACCCCAACTCAAAATACCAAGAATACCAGTGAAAGGTCCTGAGGGAAGAAACCCCAACTCAAAATACCAAGAATACCAGTGAAAGGTCCCGAGGGAAACACAACGGGGAAACTCCCTGTTCCTTAAGATTGTTTGTAAGATTCTAATCTAACTTTTTATGGCTAGCCTTTTCCTGGAACAGAGTTGCTGAACCAGCTAGCCACCCTATATCCTAGGCCTTATTTTGTCTGCTGAGGGGGTCTTCTTTATCCTGGCCTTTCAGCTGCAGCACAGCTACAGACACTCCTTGCTATGTTGTCAGCAATGACTTTCAAATAATTGACATGAGTGCTTGCTCACGTTTTTATGTTCCTGAAACAAAATACTTTCAGACGATCCTGTACATAAAGGTAACCTGAGGGCCAGCGAGATGGCTGAGTGGGGAAAGGTTCCCACTTCCAAGCTTGATGACCTGAGTTCAATCCCTAGCCGACATGGTAGAAGGAGATAGTGGACTCTGAAGAGTTATCTCCTGGCATCCACATTTGTGACAACATACAAACACAAATAAATGAGCAAACACATGTTTTGAATTTGAAGAGAAGCTCTACATCTGCTGCTTCCCTACACAAAATAGGAACACTACCATTTTTGTTTCCTTTCAGGATAAACACACTGGATTGAGGAATTACACTATATCCCCCATAAGTAAGAGTTTTCAAAGCAAATATTTCTCCTTGCTGGGGAAATATTTTATTTTATAGTTAGCATAGTTAAATTAGAAAGAGCTAACTTATAGGGAACATATGTCTACTGATACAGTGTAGGTCCTGGTTGACTGATTCCAGAACCTCTTTGCATTAGTTTTAGAACTCTGCATACTGAGACCATCAGTAGCTGTTTGGATTCTTTTTTTTTTTTTTCTGCAGATTTTTTTTATTTGAATTAGAAACAAGATTGTTTTACATGACAATCCCAGTTCCCTCTCCCTCCCCTCCTCCCCTACCACCTCCCCCCAACTAAAACCCTACCTATCACATATCCTTTCTGCTCCCCCTGGATGGTGAGGCCTTCCGTAGGGTGTCATCAGAGTCTATCGTATCCTTTGGGATAGGGCCTAGGCCCACCCCCGAGTGTCCTGGCTCAGGGAGTATTCCTCTATGTGGAATGGTCTCCCAAAGTCCACACCTATGCTAGGGATAAGTACTGAACTACTACAGGAGTTCCTGTAGATTTCCGAGGTTTCCTCACTGAAACCCATGTTCCTGGGGTCTGGATCAGTCCCATGCTGGTATCCCAGCTCTCAGTCTGGGGAACAAGAGCTCCGTGTTGTTCAGGTCAGCTGTTTCTGTGGGTTTCACCAGCCTGGTCTGGACCCCTTTGCTCTTCACTCGTCCTTCTCTGCAACTGGATTCCAGTTCAGTTCAGTGATTAGTTGTGGGTGTCTGCTTCTACTTTCACCAGATGCTGGATGAGGGCTATCGGGTCGCATATAAGTCAGTCATCAATCTCATTATCAGGACAGGGCATTTAAGGTAGCCTTTCCTCTGTTGCTTAGATTGTTAGCTAGTGCCATCTTTGTAGATCTCCAGACATTTCCCTAGTGCCTGATTTCTCTGTAAACCTAAAATGTCTCCCTCTATTATGGTATCTCCATTCTTGTTATCTTCTATTCTTCCCCTGACTCAAACTTTCTGCTCCCTCATGTCCTCTGTACCTCTCCTCTTCTCTCCTTCTTGTTCTCCTAGTTCCCTACCCCCGCCTCCCGTGCTCCCAGTTTGCTCAGGAGATCGTGACCCTTTCTCCTTCTCCAGGAGACCATGTATGTCTCTGTTAGGGACCTCCTTGTTTATTAGCTTCTTTGGCAGTGTGGATTGTAGGCTGGTAATCATTTATGTCTAAAATCCACATATGAGTGGATATATGAGTGTTTGTCTTTTTGTGATTGGGTTACCTTGATCAAAATGGTTTCTTCTAGTTCCATCCATTTTCCTGAATTTTCAAGATTTCATTGTTCTTTTCTGCTGAGTAGTACTCCATTGTGTAAATGTACCATATTTTCTCTATCCATTCTTCAGTTGAGGGGCATCTAGGCTGCTTCCAGTTTCTGGCTATTACAAATAGTGCTGCTATGAACATCATGAACAGATGTCCTTGTTGTATGAATGTGCTTCTTTTGGGTATATGCCTAAGAGTGGAATTGCTGGATCTTTTGGTAGACTGATTCCCATTTACTTGAGGAGTCGCCACACTGATTTCCAACGTGGCTGTACAAGTTGGCACTCCGACCAGCAGTGGAGGAGTGTTCCCCTTTCTCCACATCTTTGTCAGCATAAACTGACACCATACCATGTAGAGTAGCTGTTTGGATTCTTAAAGCCCTTTGGATGCTGTTGATTAGTGAATTGCAGTTTGAACCATACTAATCCAAAATCCCAAGTCTATAGGGATCCAAAAACTGGAATCTTTTGAGTATGGACTTGATAAGGCACCTGGAAAATTCAGTGCCACGATAGTATCACATGCAGAATTATCCAGTTTATGAAGTTACTTTTTGAGCTATATTTGTAATGTATAGTTATATGAATGCTACATCAATTCATGTTTATATGGGAGCCCAACCTATAAGATGTTATCTATATGCAAATATTCCAAATTGTTAAGGAAGATTTAAATTCTTAAACTCTGCGTACCAAGCATTTTTAAATAAGGGATATTCGCCCGGCAATGGTGGTGCATGCCTTAAACCCCAGCACTAGAGAGGCAGAGGCAGGCGGATCTCTGTGAGTTTGAGACCAGCCTGGTCTACAAGAGCTAGTTCCAGGACAGCCTCCAAAACCACAGAGAAACTCTGTCTCAAAAAACCAAATAATAATAATAATAATAATAATAATAATAATAAATAAAATAAAAATAAAAAATAAGGGATATTTACCATGTTTCCCTTAGATTGGAAGGAACCATAAAAGACAATGTCCACTCTCTACCCAAATGTTCAAATCCCTTTGTGTTGTGGCTTGTGTGGGATCTGCACACTAAGATGCAGGGCTATATGGTGTGTCTGTCCTCTTGGGACTGACAGAAGTGAACATGCTGGACCTGGAAACTGAGTATAAAATGAGTCACCAGTGAGAGCAGTCACAGGTTCGCACATCCTCTCAGAGTCACACAGATGCTTAGAGATCTGAGGACCTGGCAGCTGTCATTTATAAAGTGTCCTTAGGAGCACAGGCTCTGTTCTCATTTCCATGTCATCAGTGCAGCTGCCTGCTATTGGTGAGCTGTGCCCACAGCCCTGCCCTGTCCTAGTTGGTCAATGACAAAGGACAGAAGTTCAGGAGAGGAGCCTCTCTGGGGACAGCATCTCACTGGTGTTACAACAGAAACTCTTGTCACTTCTTGTTGACTCATCCTTGTTTCATCTTGATTTCCAAACCCAGAAATTCCAACAAGTCTTCCAACAAGTCCCACTACTACAAGACCCACAGCTACAGAAAGACCCACAACTACAGGAAGAGCTACAACTACAGTGAAACCCACGACAATGTCAACAAGACCCACACATGTTCCAACATCACCCACAGTCTCCACCTCAACTTCTACAACACCAGCACAAACACAGACTCACACACCAGGTAAAAGTCAATGTGGTCCAGGACCCAGAGTCCCTCTTATCAGTGGCTGTAGGACACACAGACACTGAGTCAAGTCAGAAGTAAATATGGGTGAAGAGTTCTTAGTTGGGTCCCAACAACAGCTTCACAAAGTAATTTCCCAGTCTTAACTTGCATTCACCTTTGCTGTGTAAGAACTTGAAGGTGGAGGATAGCATCTCTTTATTTGAGATTTCCAGGGGATTCACTACTAGCCAGACTTAGGTGGATCATTGATCTAGATAGCTGATGAGGATGGAGGGATTCTGGATCAGCTTGGCATGACTTTCTGATGAAAAACTAAGGACTGACTGAGAACTAAGGTCAGGGTAGGAGACCCTTGACCCTTTGCATCACTCTGAAATTGGTTCATGCAGCTGAGGCCATAGTTCAGTAAAGCTAGCATTTAGCATTTCTTGTATATCAGGATGCATGCTCTAGACTCCATAATGCAATCTCTAATTCTCAGTCCTATATAGCTGTGATCTGTTCCTATTTTATAGGGACAGCAACTGACAGAGGTTTACTTTAAGGATCTTTCAGTTTATTCATGTAGTGTGAAAAGTGCAATATATGTACTTTGTAGCAATAACACACACACACACACACACACACACACACACACACACACACATACACATCAAATTCAAAGCTTTTAGGAAGTGATTTAACACGCTCATTCTTTTGAGTGAGGCCATGTAGTTCATACTTCAAATTGCCTACAGGTAAAGTTAATATTAATGAATAGTACCTTGACTTACAGATGAGAGAATTTTGTCATCCTGGAGGCAAGTTTAGGTTCAAACCTTCTACATCTAGGAGTGAAAAGATAGCTGTTAGATGGGCTTTCAAAGCTTTCTAAAACTTATCCATCCCTGGGGTAGGGCTGGATTCTGATGAGAGATAAAGCCACATAGCTTTTTGTTGTAGAGTAATCTGGTGGGTGATATTGATTTCCCTGTCCTCTCATTGGCCTTTGGGGACTTTCAAGCAGGAGGACCCCGAAGAACTGGGCCACACCCTACATGTGCAAGAGCCTCTAGGTTATAATTAGTCAATGTGAAGCATAATATTTATGAGAAAATCATTTTGTTCCACACAACCACACAGATGGAGGATCTGTGACCATCTTTCAGGATTAAGAGAATGTTTCATTACTTATTAGTTACAGCCTGCTTCAAGGAATGGGCTCATGGGCTGAATTTGGAGAATATGAATAGGTTATTGACTTCACTGAAAACTGAGATTTAGAAGAGAAGTGTTGGCACATGAGTCCATATGACCTCTTGTGTGTATTAGTGTAATTTTATTTTTTCTATTGTTAGTTTCCTAAGAAATGACAGTAGAGGGTTGAATATTTAGTCCAGGGAGAAGGCTACTTTGGATACTGTAAGATAAGGACACATCTTCACATCTGCTTCTTGTTTTCATCCTCATTGTCCCTGAGACTATTCATGGAATACAGAGTGTGAGGTTGTAAGAACAGGGAAGAATGTGACCCAGGCTGGGGAAGCTAACAAACTCATTATGCCTTTTATCAAGAACTGAATTGGGTAACATGTAACCGACATTTGTGTTGTCCTATGATTAGTTCAGAAGGACAGTCACATCCTCTTAAATGTTTCAGTGCCAGGGTGAGCAGGAAAGTAGTGTAGAACAGGAGGCTGTTGTTCAAATGTAAGGATCAGGTTGTAGTGAGGTAGGGAATAGAGAAAGACTCTGAGGGACCATGAGGAACCCATGTTTAGGAATCCCTTTCTGGCCACAACCAACCTACTCCAAGATCCTCTCTTGTTTGGAAAAGGAAGCATTTAAAGGACTCTGAGAGAGGCAAGTGCTCAGCTCTGCATGGGAAGTGAGGTATTGGTGGGAACAGCCTAGGGACTCCAGAAGAAAAAGGGAAACACTGGAGTTTTCCAAGTGGAAGCCTTTGGACAGCAGTGGAAGATGAGTCAGGAGACACAGAAAACCCCTCTTAGTAAAGGGATGGATGGAGGATGGGAGACCTTGTCTCAGTCAGTCATTCAACCAGTCAATGAAACAATGATGAGAGAGAGAGAGAGAGGAGAGAGAATTCCACAGCACAAGGCAGGCTGCAGGGACTGAACCATCACGAGAGTGATTCGGCTACCTTGAGAAGGACTCCATGTTGAAACGGTCCATCTATTCCATATTGTTCAGTTTCCATCTCCATGGAAACAAGTGTGAAAAATCTGGGGATTGGTTACAGCCTGCAGTGAAGAGGGTTGTGAGAAACACCCAGGCCCCTCCCCTACAAGGTGAAATGACCCTTGCCTTGATGAATCATAATCTTACCTGAGTGTTCAATTCTCAATGTTTTAATATCAACCATTTTTCAGAGGATTTCAGGAGTGTAGAATGGAAAGTTAAAAAAATGCTGAATATCAATAAAGTTGTCCAGGTTATTAGAACACAGATCTCACTTGCTCAGGATAGTGTAACAATGACACACAGTGCCCATCTTTGGATACGTTTTTCAGAGAAGTCATCAGATTCAGAAATGGGTAGGAGGGAGCCATTCCTGCTTAGGAGGCTGGGGGGAGGCACTGGGGTGGTAAGGGAATGTTTTGTTTCTCTTTTCCTTGGTGGGGGCCAATGTCCAAATCTGAAAGAGTGCTTGTATTGTTCTCATTCCAGAACCCACTACATTTGATCCATATCAGACAACAGATGAGGTGACAGAAACCCCATCCTATACTCTCCCAGGTAACTATGTTTCCCTTCCTGATTCCCTTGGATGTCCAGATCTTGATAAAGCTGGTGTTGTAGAGCAGGAGCCCTCTGCAACAATGTAGATCTGACATTGTAATTGATGGCAGTGATAGAGGTTACATTCTACCAGGGATAGAGATTACATTCTACCCACCACAGTATCCTCCAAAGGTCCCTTTTCAAAAGCATCTCCATTCAGGCCAAACTAGGTTGTGTGGCTTCTTTGAAGAAAAGAAAAGTCACTGTGATGGAGTGTTGAAAGTATATCAATATTTAACTCAGATCCTAAGCACAGGAGTCATTAGGAAGAGAGGTGGTTAGGAATGGAGTAGGATACCCTGGGGCACACATGGGTTTCTCCATGAAGAGCACTTAGGTTTCTTTACATTAAGTATACATGTGATGTCAGTTGCTCTCAAGTTGGATCTCTGGAGGTTTCTAAGAAGTTCCTCATCTCTCTTGGTTAGTTGGCTTGTAAACAATGTTCCAAGATGTAGATTACAACAAGCTTATAATTAAATATTTTTCTTCCACAAACAATGTTGTGATATAGATTTCAGAGAGATATTTATTATATTCAGGAATGGGAAAGAAGGCTCGAACCAGGAGTGTCTACATCATTTGACCTTTAGCAAGTATGACTTGTTGTTGCTTGTGCCAACTTGGTTGGAAATGTCTGTGAATGGCATAGATTGTCTCAGGAAGAAATTCTGTCTTTTATCAGGGTTTCTACAGATTTTCTTGTCCCTGTCAACAGAATAAGCAATTCAGCTATCCTCCTGTCTGTCCTGGGACAATCAGCCATTCCCCGCACCCTGCCTTGGGCTTCCCTTCTATGGCTCATTGATTACTCCTATCTTTTTACCTGTTCTATCTCTGTCTTGGCTAACAGTTGTGTGACATACAGAAGCATCCACTCTCTTGAATCTGTTGCATTATCTGTATAATGCAGTTAAGGACTCCTTGTCAGGACGTCACAACCCATATATATATGTCTGATATCAGTAGGAAGGGGATTCTATGTTTCATTCACAGACAATAGACAGAGTGAAAACAATAGATTCCTTATTATTGAATAGACATTTCCAATAGACTTTGAATATCTAAATGTTCAAAACTTTCTGCTCAGTGAATCTCCTGCCATATTAAATCCCACCCTACATAGTATATGACACATTGACCTTGTGGGTAATATTTACATATGTAGAAAATATCTAAATGCTTGTGTTTATAATTGATTTTTCCTTTTGTTGAGCAGATTGTAATGACACTGTGACATCTTCGGACAACTCTTGGAATAATTATACTGTAAGCATAATCCTCCCCAATCTATTAGCCATGTTCATTTGTATATCTTCAGGAAACAATTTGTATTTAAAGATATTGTCTGTAAAATTAGTTCACAGATGTTTGCATCACAACAGAAGAAGATGATTCAGATATAGTGGTATCTTCCTTATTCTTAGAACTCAGGAAGTTAATACAAGATATCAGAGGTTAAAGCCAGCCTGTACCATTAGGCAATATGGGCTATATTGTGCCACCCTGTCTCAAAAATGTAGATAATATGTAGATAAATAAATTAATAAATATAGAAACATAAATAAATTAAGAGTTTGACATTTACAAAGGATCTTTGAGTTCAAGATGTTCATTTAGGGTCCCCCAATATTGCTTTTCTACCCACTGGCCATTCTCTGTAGAGCCCACTGGTGGTATTTTTTTCTACACACAAATCTCCACAGAAGGTATTAATGTATTAAGCATTCTTTATTTTGCATCATTTTTCCTAGAGTTTCTGTATAGTAAGATCTCTGCCAGAGTTCTATCTCTACAATTAGAAGTAAATTCATCAATAGGAATTTTCTCTTTTGGCTGCAGGAAGACACACGGTTTGTTTTAGTATATGTAATTAGCCTTGTAGAAATGGTGATTGAGGTAAGAAAAAAGCCAGATAGGGGGTTGTGAGGATTATTGGCTGTTGGAAGCTGCAGAGCCCTTATTAGCATGTTCAAGACCCCGGATTTGAGCTTTCAAAAACCAATAAGCAACAACATTTTCTCCTACATTCTCCATAGTGTTTGTCAAGAATACCTGAGAATCCCATTCCCGAGAACCCACTATACACATTGTTTGAGGACAGAGTCAGGGCTCACAGAGCTTAACTAAACTTGTCCATGCTCTCCCTGACTAAGCAGAGGAGCTGGGATTGTGACTCCAGTGATGAGGCTCATACACCCGCAAAGACATGGTCTCTGCTCCTCCCTTTCCTTGCAGTTAAACCATCCATGGGTGCTCTTGAGGGTTAGTAGATTAGTGCTAAGCTATTAGAGGGGCCTCACCTGCTGCCCAGACTGTCTCTTGCTTATTCCAGTTTGTACTGATCCCTGATCACCTGCACCAGGGAACTATGGGCGATTCTACATTTCCTTCTGATCACAGGGTGTTAATCAGGCTGCATCCAAGAGCAGTCTTCCTACTATATTTAGAAAGTTATTACATATAATTGTATTGTTTCCTTTCTTCTCAACCCCCTCCAAACCCTTCCACAACTCCTCACCTTGCTTTCTTTCTAACTCATAGTCTCTGTTACTTTAATTGATAATAAATGGATAATATATTAACATATATAATCTATAAATATTAGTATATAACATATGTTTATTAATATACACATATAAAGTGTATATGAATACTATATATTGCATATATTTGTATTTAATACATATATATTCCTAAAAATGTTCATATAACCTGTGCAGGTGTGTGCACATATTTCCATGCTGACCGTGTGGTATCAGATGTTTATAAAGATACATTTACAGGACAAGTAGGATCTGTGACAAGAGACCAGACTAGGAGCTGAGCACCTTGAGAGCAAGTTAGCTTAGATATGAGCTATTCTTTTTTCTCTTTCAATAACCTAAGGTGACGCATTTACAGAGTACCCTACAAATAATTCAAGCAGACATATTCACATACAGGATGTATGAACCCATATTAAGTATGTGGCTAGAATTTTGACTGAGGTATCTATTCATGTAATCACCTCATTCAACATAGAACAGGTTTCCACCATCATCAAAGACACCGAGTTCCACTGCCTTTACCACTTCAGATCCTTGGGTCTTCGAGACTAGCCAGGGTCTTCGAGACTAGTCACAGGCTGGTAAAGATGAAGCTCTAGGACCTAGAGTCTAGGTTAATGTCAAGCATGTGTTTTCTGTTCCTCTTACTTGGTGCCCCTTGTGTTTACTGCGGTTTATTTATTACTACCATTATTTTATTTATTTTTCCTTAGGAATCCATCCCTTCAGGGAAGCAACAGAAGAAAATGACTAAGAGCTTCTATATTGGTATCTCCATTGCTGCCCTGCTGCTGTCGCTGCTTGTGTGCATCGTGGCTATCATCAGTAAGTATTTTCACAACGATCCCAACAAAGGAGATCCAGGGTTCTCTGACTACCTTAAAACAAGTGCACATGCTTCCCTGTCTTCAGATCCAAGACACACATAGTAACCACTCTACTCCCCAAGGGATGTGTTGGCACCCACAAACTCTGTCGGTGATTTCTGGTACTTGGTGTGAGTTCTGTTCAGTGATCTTGAACCACTGCTGTGATGTCTCCAAAGATTCCTAATCTGTGAAACTTGACCTCATGGAGTCCACATTGGTACTAACCTTAGTAGGTAGCTGAGGATGATCTTCTTAGGATCCTCCTGCCTCCAACATCCAAGTGCTGGGCTCATAAGAAAAGGCTGCAGTCCTTGGTGACACTGGTTTCCTAACCCTGCCCTTTGTCTTTCAGTTGTTGCCATCAAAAGGAAACATTATTTACATTATCCATAAAAGAAATGAAATATTATGACATGAGAGATTTAGGAAAGCTCAACATTTTTAGTCACTATAAGACCTTTGATGTGTTCTTTCCTACCGCAGGGTTTTGCTTGTTTTCCATGATCATACTGTGGAATGTTCTGGAATGTATTTCGTAGAAGATGTTAATGAGAGCCCGGTGTTGGTGGCGCATGCCTTTAATCCCAGCACTCAGGAGGCAGAGGCAGGCAGATCACTGTGAGTTCAAGGCCAGCCTGGTCTCCAAAGAGAGTTCCAAGATAGGCTCCAAAGCTACACAGAGAAACCTTGTCTTGAAAAACCAAAAAAAAAAAAAGTTAATGAGACATTGGTGGGAAGCCCCCTGACTAATGTTGGGACAGACTATTTAAAGGTGACATCCAGGCCTACATGACCCTTTCCACAAACTGTACACAGTGTTAACCATGGGCTTTACAAAGCCCCTTACTAACCTGTTTCACAGCAAATGGGGATAAGAATATGCCTGACAGATTTCAGAAGCTCCCTTTTATTATTTAAAAGATATTCATTGAAAAAGATTATTTAAGATGCCTTTGCTGGCATGTGCTTATAATACCAGAATTCTACAAGTTTGTGGCTAGTCTGAGCTGCATATCAGATCATGTCTAAAAGAAAGGGTTAGTTAGAAATTGAGTAAAATACCACAAATGAGTTCCCTTCCTTAGTCCAAAATTGTTTATTTTTCCTTCACGTGTTTGTTCTCCAACAACCTATTAGAAAAAAAAAAAAAAAACCTAGACTTTTTGTTTGTCTCAGTGAACAATAATTTACCAATGCCAATTAGGCCATGTGGACGGATATAGCAGACAATGAATGGAAAGAAGAACCTCCCTGCAAGGTACAAGAAGGAATTCCCCAAAGTTACTGTGGATGTTTCCATCATAAACACAAGCAATATCCTTGATTAGGAGAAAATATCATGAGTGTTTCTGATGACATGTTCGGTTTTCCTTTCAATTTCTCCCATCTCTTTTCACTCCGATTTAGGTTACATCCTTATGAAAAAGAAGTCGGGGTCTCTGAGGTAAACTGCATGGATTGTGTTGATTCTTTTTGAACTAACAATCTGGAGACTGTTGCTCTATGCTCTCTTTTGTCCCCAAATCATTTTTTTACTAATTAATACATTGATTGGCTGGTTGGTTTGAGGCAGGGTTCACTAAGTGGTGCAGACTGGCCTAGAACTTGCTATGTAGCCTAGCCCAGGCTGGAACTCACAATTCTCCTGCCTGCCTCCCTCAGTGGTGGGTTACAGGCATCTAGGAGATGTTCCACCTATTGCTGGGGGACGGCATCTGAACTCTGGTTCTCCTGTTTGTACAATGAGCATGCTTAACTGCTGATCAGCTCTTCAGTCCCCAAAGTTACTTTTTATTCATGTAATTTACAATGAAATACTGGAGAAAACACAACACATAAGGAAGAGGGGAGAAGTTGGGTGAGATGGCACACACCTATTATCTAAACACCTAATCAGATAATGCAGGAGGACTGTTATTTAAGTCCAGCCCAGACTAGAAACACTCTAGTGTTTAAGTAGAAATTAAGTAAACAATGCCAGGTATATTGGCACACACCTTTAATTCCGACTATGGTCACTAGGCACTCCTAAGTCTTTCTAAAGGGTCACAGTGCAAAGTATATGAGTCATCCAGTTCCTAAGCCACTCCTAAAATGCACATCCTCATTAGGTATCTCAGTTGGGAGCCTAGATATTTGTCTCTCTGAATCACCCACTTTTGTGTTTCATTACACCAGTATCTTGAAGGACTCCAAGAGGATCTTCTTTAAAAACAAAAACAAAAACAAAAACAAAAACAAACAATTTTTGGTTAGTCTGATGCCTATGAACAAACTTTTCTACGACCTAATAGAATTGAAGGGCCCTATATGGTGCTGTTTACTGTTACAGTTTTTGTGATTGGGGCTCCTGGAGACCTGAGCATACATCATGAATGAAATGTTCTGCTCCTACATGAAAAATGATCCCTAGATCTTTCTTCAACATCTGCCTCTCTCTGTCTCTCTGCAGCTTGGTAGCATTCCGTATCTCTAAGGTTGGATCTTTGGGAAACACAGCGGATGGGCAGTCCCGAGCTGAAGACAATGTCTACATAATTGAAGACAGTCCTTACCCTCAAGAATCAGTCTCGTGGGCACCCTGAGGGGTCTTCTGCCTGAGACTGGAAAGCCTGCAACCGGATTTTATATTGCAAACACCCTCTACAGCTCCAGGACTATTTTCTGTGTGCATTCATCCAGCGGTGATGGAGAGGGTGACCCCCAGCTGTTTATACTCAAACTCGCTGTTCACATCATCTTAATTATTTTTATTTTTTTATGAGACACATTTTCTCTGTGTAACAGTCCTAGCTGTTTTGGAACTAGCTCCATAGACCAGGCTGGCCTTGAACTCAAAGAGATCAGCCTGCCTCTGTCTCCCAAGTGCTGGGATTAAAGGCATGCGCCACCACCACCTAGCTCCTAATTCTTTTTTCACCACTGATTCAGTCTCTCCACTCACTGCAGTGCATTCTCTCAAACATGAGTATTTTAGAATGCCATGTGTCCTTTAGTCAACATAGTCATTGTTAATACAGGAAATAGACTCTTGTCTTGGTTATTAAAACCATTAAGAGAAGAATAGGATGGAAAAGTTAAAAAGGCGGGGGAGGTGAGGATGCGTGAGCAGGGCATCCTGGATTTAGAAGTATTTCATGATCATGTCTTATCTATTTTGTTGCAATTTGAAATGTTACTATCTCTCCCCTCCCCAAGAGGTACAATCATGGAAACAAGCAGGTGTTAATTTCCCTCATAGATAAATAGAAGGGAGTCTAATGTCACCATTAGAGTTGCTTATGCTTTCTCATGGCTCTGGAAATATGATACATTAATATGAAGTTGATCATAGGGTAAGGATGGGTGTTTCATGTCAGTAGAGGTTTCCATGGTGAGTATGGCCTAGACAGGCATTAGCAAAGGAAAACAGTGGACCAAGGCATTGAGTTCACCAGTGCTATTTCCACTGCAATCTGACTTGATGCTCAGTGTTCTATACTCACCTGCTGGGTTCTGAATTAGGTGCTAGAAGGAGACAATGCAGAAATGAAGGGGAAAGGAGGGATCAGGACACAGGCTCTGCCTGAGAGAAGTCCTATTATAGGTATGACCTAGTTTGGGACTATCACTGGTTCATTCAGAGTTCTAAATGTATAATTGTCTCCAGATCATATTTATATTTAAATTTATTTCAGAAGAAGGACAAAGCATTTTTGATAGTGGATCAGTTTGTCACAATCAATGAAATATTGGTGCTGCTAAGAGTTAACAAAGGCTGTTGTGTTGGTATCTTCATTGACAGCCCTGTTGTTGAGAAGAAAACAGAGTTGCAAGAGGGTAATAATTTCTATTTCAGTTTGAGTAAACCCTGATTCCAGTTAGAGGCCCTCTGCCCATAGCAGAGTGGGATGCTGGATCTCAGTCCACATTCCACTGATGTTCTACAGAGTTCTAGGAAATGAATATGTTTCTGATTGGGGGTTCCTTAGTGAGATCAGATATTAGAAAGTTGCATTCTTGGTTTGCCAAATGGGACTTCCCTTTTATGCTCTAAAAATTACTGTGTTTTTTTCCCTTTTCTTTTTCTTTTCTTTTTGGTTTTGGTATTCAGTGATGCTTCTTAATTTCTTATTTTTCTTTTTTCTTAAATTTGAGGCAACTACATATCAAAACCAGCCTTTAGCAATGACCCCCTGATTTGTAGCTTTTCTAGAAATATTTGTCACGATAGTTCTATAGCGGTGAGGCCACCAGAGGGCGCCATCCACTACTACCCTCCTGCCTCCTTCCTGATTCCTGCCTGGTGACTGCAGGGCCTGCTCTGTTACACAGTCTTCCTAGAGATGCATGATTGATATGAAGGGGTCTGGAAATCTGTCTGGCTGTCCCATGTAGGATTTCCAAATCTTGCTTGAACTCAAGAACGTGGTGACAAGTGGCGTTCTGTGAAAGTATGTGGGACTCAGTGGAAAACAGGTCATATATGTGGCTCCAATGCTAGGTGTCAGTAGTAACAATAGGGTAACCTCTATGTCTGTTTCCCCTTGTGTTTGCTGTTATCATGTCCACACTTATCTTGGTGGACAGTGGTCATCACAATGAGGGGTGACTGGCGAGAAGTCTTTGAGCAGTGAAAACATTCCAGAATGCACATCCCTACCCTAGCAGATGTAGTAATAGGAGATGCTGAGTGAGAGCTGAGTCTAAAATTTCCATATTATTGCAACCAGGAATCTATTTTGTATGTGTCTGACAGGTTTTTAAGATAATCTTGTTTCCCTTTGATATAGTTGGTGTTTGTGTTTTTGTTGTACTATAGAAAAAAATCATCAATTGACAGGATGATAGAAAGTTCAAAGATGAATTTTGTTAATATACCCACAGATAAATCAGTCTTGTTGATTTTGTTGAATTTTCTTTCAATCTTGAATTTTAGGACACCATTAATTCCATTATCTATAACCTTCTGTAAAATAGTTTATTATAATACTTAACAATTATACTTTATTTTTATTTTTTTTAGAATAGGGTCTCACTGTGTAACCCCCGCTTGTCTGGAACCTCCTGTGTAGACTAGGCTGGCCTCAATGTCTAAGAGATCCTTTTGCCTGTGAATCCCAAGAGCTGGGATTAAAGATGTGTGGTATCTTCATGCCCATCTTGACTACACATTTAAACTTACGAAACTGCATACATCTTATGAAGCAATAGAACCAGTCCTGTTCTGAGAGCTGAGTCATAATTTTGAGGGTAATGGAGATCAGGTATGAATGGTTGTCTGACTTTGGCTGTATATACTTTCACTAATAAAGACTATCATTTCCTCACTTTGAAAGCTGGCTCACCAGTTCATTTAACTCAGACACATCCACCTTACTAAATGTAGGTTCATAGGACATTGGAAATTCAGTTAAAATTTGTCACAGTTTAAGGAGGTGCTAAGTGCACTTCTCAGGGGTGGGGCGAGGGTCCATTTCTGAAGTCTGGTTCCTGAGGATAGGAGGGAATAGACGTAAAGAGCCATCAATTCTGGTCCATTACTGATTCCTTCTGAGGAGAGGATGTCGTGACAGCGTTTGGCTTCCCAATCATGACATTTGGGACTAAGAAACTGGCATGAGGGATGACCAGAGACCTTAGCAGAATCTAGTCTCCCCACTGCGAACCAGTCACACCCTGTAGTTTGTGGCTGCTAGAATTGTCTGCTGAGTGACAATGCTGCATAGAATCTCTTTATCAGGGGGAACTGTTTTAGCTCATTCTCAGGGACTGTCCCCAGGACAGAGGCTTATTAGAGATGAAACCAAGACATGTGTAGCCAACTCTGAAAGGTATCTACCAAATACAGAGGCCCCTAGACTGGAAGAAGGTGGAATGTTCAGAAAGGAAGCTGTGTTCCCAGGACTTATGATTCTGTCTGTCTGCCATCAAGGGAGTGAGGAGGATGGGGAGGACTGAGACTGGAGAGGTGGGCAGAGAGTCTCAAGGTGGCTGAATGGCAAGGGACCTAGGATCCTGCAAGTCTGTTTGAGAGGACTCCCACTCTCAGAAAACAGCACTTTAATATATTAAAGGTTTATATCTGCTCCCTAGTACACATTGTGTTAGAATATCAGAATTTGCTTCAGCAATGTGCTTCTAAGGTAGCTAGATCGATTGTGTAATGGGGCAGTAGGGGGAAGTCAATTATTTACATAGCATCTTGTATTAAGGGCTACACTCGGTTTTCAGAAAGGAAGGGAGGGGAAAGGGTAATCTATAAGCTGTGTGGTCATCTGAGCCTAAGCAGGAGCTGGAGGAAGAGATATAAGATAGGAAACTTGGCCCCAGCTGCTTTGGGTCCAGCAGGAGCTGAGACCAAACTTCCAGCTTTAAGGAGGTGATCGTATTGGGGTTGTGATGGTCTATAAGTTTGTTTTAAAAGTTGTATTTCAATCTTTCCACGTGTTTATATTTATAGTTCTCTTTCATCCATCCATCCATCTTTGCTTTTGTGATTAGCTGGGGAGAGTGTAGAAGTTTGGGGACATGTCAAGGGTTCATCAAGCCTCGAGTTTGCAACTACAGTCACCTGGAGTCAACAATGGGTGAGGACAGGTGTACAACCAAGTAGGGGGAAGGGCATGAAGTCCGTGACAGCAGAACTGTCCTATGTCTGGATACCAGGAGGTATCCAGGTAAAGTCTGAGTGCTCCCATGCCATTGTGGGGCTCCTCGGGAGGCTGGGGCACAGCTGTTAGCTGACTCTGTCCCTAGTCCCTCAAAGGATTCAATGTTTCCCCACAAAAAAACATTTTTTAAAAAATGCAAGAAAGAAAATCCCCACTGTGCTGTGAGGAAATGCTCGAAGGTGACCCCTATGCTACACCGCAGAATGCTGAGATGGACTGGCTATCTTCACCAGTTTCTGCACCTGCAGGAGCCTAAAAATACTTTGATGATGACCCAGTCATTTTTCTTAACAGATTTTGTTTTTTAAGAACAGTTTTATGCTCACAGCAAAACTAAGTGGAAAGTACAGAGATTTTTCACAAAACCACCTTCCCCATTCCACACATACATATGAAAGCACACAAGCACGTGCGCGCGCGCGCACACACACACACACACACACACACACACACACACACAACTTACTCATTGAGAGAAAGAGCAAGGGTGACAGAGAAGAGCAGAGCAAGTTGGGACAGGAAGGGGAGGAAAGAGGAGAGGAGAGAGGGGCCTTTTTCACCGATTCTTGTTTTTTGGGGGGGTTGAAATTTTTAAATTTTTTTTATGTGTAAGTGTTGTATGTGTGTGCACCTGCACCTGCCCAAGGAGGCCAAACTGGAGCTGGGAATCACCTACGTGGGGGCTGAGACCGGAATCAGTGTATCTTGGGAGAACAGAAAGTGCCCTTAACTCTGCTGAGTCATCTGTCCAGCCTTGGGCTATTACATTTTTGACACAGCTTCTTCCTATATAGTAGGCTAGCCTCTAGCTTGTGATTCTCCTGCCACAGAGTCTTCAGTGCTGGAATAACAGGTGTGTATGAGCATGCCCAGCACAGCTGACTTTGTAGTAGTCAATTTTATATCCTATATGGCATATACGTCATGATGATGCTGGGCAATGGGGTGGCTCACATTAGTAGGAAGGTTCAAAACAGGATGGCTTTTCATCACCGTCTCCAGAGCAGTGTACAAGCAAAAACTTATGAGTTATTGATTCATGGACTAGTTCATGTAATATTTTTAAATTGTGCTTGACTTTATGTAACTGAAGCCATGGAAAGGGAGCCTGTATACAGGGTGACTGATGTGCAATATAAGAATGTATCTTTTATTTAAAATAAATATCATGACCCCACACCAATACCTTGTATTGTTTCTCTTGTCTTATTCTTGAGTTTCATGACTGACATTGAGCTCTTGGATCCACTTTCAGGTTGCTTGACTTCTTTTTCTTTTAATATAGCATGAGGAACAGAGAGTTTAACCTTTGTGCTTGTGGTAAGTGTTCTGACTTAACTGACATCACAGCACTGGGAAGGTGGAGGCACCATTTGAGAAGCCCATCTTCAGCTGCATAGAGAGTTTGAAGCCAGCCTGATCTATTTGAGAGCTTTTCTAAAAAAAAAAGTTCAATTTTCTATGTATGGATACCCCATTTTCCCACTTCTGTTTAGTGAAGATGCTGGCCTTTCTTCATATATGATTTTTGGCACCTTTGTCAAGCATCAGTTGGCTGTAGATTCATGAAATAATTTCTGGAATCTCTAATACATTCAGTTTACAGTAGTCTTATGCTAATACTGTGTAGTCTTGGTTACTGTAGTATGCCTTGAGATCAGGCATAGTGATGTGTCTAGCTTTGGTCCTTTTAGCTTAAGACATCTTTGTCTTTTTTGTGTGTGTAGTTTTGGAGCCTATCCTGGCACTTGCTCTGGAGACCAGAGCTGGCCTCGAACTCACAGAGATCTACCTGCCTCTGCCTCCCGAGTGCTGGGATTAAAGGCGTGTGCCACCAACGCCCAGCGACATCTTTGTCTGTTAGGAGCTTTAGTGTTTGCATTTTTATTTTAAATTTGTCTGTTTGGTGTTTTTTTTTTTTTTATAGCTCTGAGAGGAGTACATTAGAATTTTGATGAGATTACATCAAACCTGTAAAGCACTTTGGTAGTATGGCCATTTTGATGAGAAGAACTTTGAGAGACACAAGCTGCAATTCAGCTGTGAGGGGCTTCAGCAGCCACAGACCAATGAACAGATAGCATGCTGAGTTCTCCCCCTCCACCCTCCACAAACCCACAAAGGGACATCAGAGTTAAACTAGACTGTCAACCAAATAGAGTTGACATCCAAGAGCATTTTCTTCTGTCACCTAATTGGACAGCCTCCAGGATAGTACATGGATTAAACCACAAAACAAGTTTCAATATGAACAGGAAATTGAAATCCCAGAATATGTATCCTTTACCCATTATGCAATAAAACTAAAGGTACAAATTGTACAAATACATAAAAACTAAGCAACAGGCTATTGAGTGAACCTTGACTCATTGAAGACACTGAAAGGAAAATTTAAGTTAACAGCTCACACATTTTTATTCATTTGTTTCAAGAGACTTGGCAATCATTTAATCAATACTTTTTAAAATGATGACTGTTCAAGAGGGAGAAGTGATGAGCAAAGGGGTCAAGACCAGGCTGAAGAAACCCACAGAAACAGTTGACCTGAACAAGGGGTTGCTCATGGACCCCAGACTGAAAACCAGCATAAGACTGTTCTAGAACCCCTGAACGAGGATGTAAGTTTGAAGGTCTGGACAATCTATGGGGCCACTGCTAGTGGATCAGTATTTACCCCTAGTATACAAATGGACTTTGAGAACCCTCTCCACATAGAGGGATACTCTCTCAGCCTAGACACACTGTGGAGGGTCTAGGCCTGCTCCAAATGATATGACAGGCTTTGAAGATTCCCCCATGGAAGGCCTCCCCCTTCCAGGGGAACATAAAAGGGTTAGGACAGGGGGTCGGTGAAGGGGGGCAGGGGAGGAGGGGAGGGAGAGAGAACTGAGATTGACATGTAAAAGAAGCTTGTTTCTAATAGCACACAAACAAAAAAAAAAATGATGACTGCTCCTCAGCCTTCATTCATAGGTATAGAATCAGTTCCCTGCCCCTTTGCTTTTATTCATGGGTGTAAAATCAGCCCCTGTCCTTCTGCCTTCATGTATGATGTAGATCAGCTCTCTGCTTGGCCTTAAAGGCACCAGGGAATAAGGGTGCAAGCAAAGCAATAACCTCTATATTGTATGTATAAGTGAAGACTAAGCTGTGTGTGGGTGCTGCTGACCCAGGGGGAGGAAGACTGGGTACATTGACTGTCATGTCATCACTGTTGTGTTATGCTGCTTTTCCCTGTTCACATGGCACTTGTTGGGAGGGAGGAGTGGTGAGTAGTCCTGCCTCCCCTCCCCTTGCTCTCTCTCTGAGGGTAGAGGCTAAGGAATGCACTATGCCCCTCTGAATGGGGACAGGTGATGTAAATCAATGGTGGCTACCCTCACTCTTCAGTGTTTTGTGACATTTTGAGACTGCTGGTTGCCATACTTCTACCAGAGATCATTGGAACTGTGATGGTTTGAGGGAGAAATGGCCCCCATGGACTCATACATTTAAATCCTTGGTCTGTAGTTAGTGGAACTGTTTAGAAAGGATTAGGAGGGCTGATACTCTAGGAAGAGGTGAGTCACTAGGGAGGGTTGGGAGGTTTTTAAAAAACCTATGCCATTTCCAATTAGCTCTCTTTGCCTTCTGCTTGTGGATCAGAAGTGAGCTCCCAGCTACTATTCCAGTGTCCTGCCCTCCTGCCTTCTGCCATGCCCCTAACCATGACACTCTAACCCTCTGAAACTCCCCTATAAGTTGCCTTGGTTGACAACTTGACAGCATTGGAATAGTAACTTACTAAGAGGGAAACTCTTCCTGCTTCTACTGGGTAGAAAATGGGTGGTCAGACCTACCATGTCTTCATTAGGAGACTTACTTCCACCATGTGCTTCTGCTGGGCATTGGGTTCATGGCCTGTTTCTACAGGATAATGGGATGGGGAGAAGACCAAACTGTTACCTCTGTTAAGGTTTCTAGCTGTAAGGGAAGCTCTGGTAGGATTGAGCCTACACCATGTTGGTGTGTCTAAAAGTTTCACACTGAGTATTTAGTATCCTAACTTTTTTGTTTGTTTTTTAAGACAGGGTTTCTCAGCATAGCCTTGGCTATCCTGGAATTCTGTAGACCAGGCTGGCCATGAACTCACAGAGATCAGCTTACCTCTGCCTCCTGAATGCTGGGATTAAAGCTGTATGCCACCACTTCCCAGCTTAGTACTTTAACTTTAAAAAAGATTTTGAGTCAAAGAAGTGTGACCTGGCAGAGTTTGGGAAGCAATCTTTCGTCAACACGATTTCGAAAGGATGAACTGAGATGACTTCTAAAGAAATGCTGAACACTAAATCAGTAAGTTTCTCTCCAAGCCTTATCTTAAGACAAATCATAACTATCACATGTAAATGTTTAGAGGCAAGGATGATTGTTCCAATAGTAGTCAATTAATTATTTACTTAAATGCTATCTTATTTACTGTTTTGACTAATGCACTAATGTACATTCATCAAAAAATTTCATACAATATAGAAGTATAGAAAAATAAAAATAATTTGCTATCCATGTAGTTATCCTTGTCCAAAATCTGTTTTAGTAACTCATTCTCCTATGTAAATAATTGTAATCTAAATGAGAGAGTCCTGGGTCATACTGTTTCTTTTTTGTTTATTTGAGACAGGTTCTCAGTATGTGGCCCTGGCTGCCTAGGAACTCAGTGCATATACCAGGCTGCACTTGAACTCACAGAGGTCCCAAGTGCTGGGATTAAAGGTGTGTGTAGACACTCAATCTATGCATGCAGTTTCTTGACTCGAGTTTTCTTTTTTTAAGTTTGAAATAATTTTGTTTTAGTTTAAGAAAAGTAAAACCATTCATCTATAAATATGTTTTATAAACAGCATTGATGTTGCTGATAGTCCAAGAAAGAGGTGGGTAGCAATTTACACAAAATAATGATAATTGTTTGGGAAAGATGAAAAAATTTAAGACTTAGGAGATGACTTGAAGGTATATTGCTTGCTGTGCAAGCATGAGGACCTGTGTTTGCATCCCCAGATCTCACATAAATGCCATGTGCAATGGAATGTTTCTATGCTCCCAGCATTCTCTGGGTGATATGGGAGGAAGGGACAAGAGAATCCCTAGAAGTTCAGGGGCCAGCTAGCCTGCTGTGCACAGCAGCAAATAATAAAAGACTCTGTCTCAAACATGGTGGAAGGTAGTACTGACACTGGAAGCTGTCCCTGATCTCTACATGTATGCCATACTTGCATATGCCTGTACAAACACATATACACACATACATCATAAATAAACACGCAAAAATTTTAAAAAAGGAATTTGGGCTGAAGAGATAACTTAGCAGTTAAATCACCAGCTGCTCTTCCAGAGGACCTGGGTTCTAGTCTAAGTATTCACACAGTGGCTCAAAACTGTCTATAGCTCCAGTTCCAGGATATCTGATACCTTCTGGCCTCTGATAGATACCAGCAATTCAAATGGTACACAGAAATACACAAAAGCAAAATATCCACATGCACACAATAAAATAAAAATTAAAGTTAAGAAAACAATCAAAGTAATATTTTCAGGTAGGGACTAGAGGGCATTGAAATGATGCTAAACTTACTTGTCATCTAGAATCTGTCATTTATCTTTTGGTTAACTATAAAATGTGTACTAAACTTGATTCCAATTTTTTCTGCATTACTGAAAAGCAAGCTGTAGGTATTTTTTTAAGGACTAGGACACTTCTTAAGGTGAAGACCCATTTTCTTTTTAAGTGCTGGGTTATGTATCTCTAAAGTATTAGGACAGTTTTTTGCATAGTCACTGCCACTGCATCTCACTGAAAGTAATCATAAAATGATAATAGTGTTTGTTTGGTGCTGAGGATTGAACTCATGACCTCTCATATGTCCACTGAGCTACAACTCTTTTGGTAATTCTTTAATATGAATTATTACTATGGTTGTTATTATTATCATGGTGTGTGTGAGAGAGAGGGGGAGGAAGAGAGAGAGAAAAAGACAGACAGAGAGAGACAGAGACAGAGACAGAGAGACAGAGAGAGAGACTGTAGGCACATGTATTGCATGGTTTGCATGTGGAAGTCAGAGAACAACTCTTGGAGAGTTAGTTTGGGGATTGAACTCTGGTAGGATTCCAGTGCTTCTACCCATGGTGTCATCTCATGGGCCCACAGTATGGATCCTTATTGAAATTTCCTGTATTCTCTCCCCTCTCCACTTTCCCATCAGGTAACTTTTTGTAGTTCATTCCTTGCCAGTGTGCCAGCAAAACTGATAGGTTGTATTGGGATATTTTCGTTGTTTGTTTTTTGAGACAGGGTTTCTCTGTATAGCTTTGGAGCCTTTCCTGGAACTTGCTTTGTAGACCAGCCTGGGCTCAAACTCATAGAGATCCTCCTACCTCTGCCTCCCGAGTGCTGGGATTAAAGGTGTGTGCCACTACTGCCTGGCCTGTGTTGGGGTGTTTTTAAAATGTTTCTTCTCATTTGTAACAGTGACACCCCTATATTTCCATGGCGCTGGCTTGTTGAAGAAATCAGATGAGTTCTTTAAAATGCCTCCCACTGTGGACTTTTTGAATGGTTTCATTTCCTATAAACTGGAAGTTAGAGCTGAATGCTTGTTAAGATTCCATTCTAATATTTGTATGGAGAATTCTTCATAAATGCTATTATTAAAGTGCCATGTCTAATGGTAGAAAAATTGCAGGGGAAATCTATCTAGTTGAGCAGACTTATTTAAATAACACATCACACACCAGTAGAGTGTGCAAACAACCATATAGACATTCAAGTGTTCAGTAGATAAAAAAGGCTTAAATTAAAATTGTAAGAATATGAAATATAGCCATGGTACAGGAAGTGGGAAAAAATCTGGTTAAAAGCAGATATGTTGACAGATGTGTCTTCTCTTGAGAGGTGGAGGCAGGAAGATCAGAAGATCAAGACCATCCTGGGATACACAGCAAATTCAAGGCTGGCCTTCATTCCCCCTTCCTCAAAGACATTGGGTTTTCTTGATCAAGAGTCTACCATACTCCAGTACAACCTCAGCCCAACAAATTATGTGTGCAGGAACCCCACTGCCAAATAAGGTCATATCAAACCCCACTGCTAAATAAGGTATTTAGGGCTAGGATTCCAGCTTGTCTCTTGAGGTACACAATTCAACTCACTTTTAGATTGTACATCTTTGAGCATAATGAATTAAATATAATGATGGTAACCTTAGAATCCAGACCAGACAGACAAGACCGTACACAGGGTACTGTGTGTCAGTCTTTAGCTAACAGACTTCCATGTGTAAGGATTGCTTACCTGGGGAAGTGAGTTTTTATCAAAGCAGGTATTGGTGGACACATACTCTGTTCCTTTCTTACCTCTTGCTTAGAAATCCATTCTAGACCCACACTGTGAAACCACCCCATTTCCCACGATCTATAAGAAGAGACCCCCTCATTCCTGCCCCTTGAACTCTTATCTATTTTTCTATGATGTTAATAACTCTCCTAATAAACCTGTTACCCCCAGCAGTCCATCTTAGCATCCCACTTGAACCCATATCCTAGAGCTTTCACTCACTGATTGCCCAACAAGTGGATATGTTATGTGCAATTACGACAGCCAGGGGTGGTGTCACAATACAGGTTAGAGCTGGGATATGGACCTGTGGCCCCCTCTCCTCAGTAGAAATGGAGGGAAGAGAGCAGAAGAGTGGTTGCTCATTACTTTATGATGATGCTGACAGAGTAATGGTGGAGGCTATTTGAGAAAAGCATAAATCAGACATCAACAATGCTGCTGCTTTATACCCTCATGGATCTTCGGTTCTCCTATACCTTCTGATTCTGCTTGTTAAAAAGGAGTGCTTGGTAGCTCATGTCTGTACTCTAACACTCAGGAGACTGAAGTAAGAGGGTGGCTGCAAATTTGAGGTCAGCTTAGCCTACATTGTGAGTTTCAGGCCAGCTATGCTATGTACAGAGTAAAGTAAAACAAAACAAAAACAAAAACAAAAACAAAAACAAAAAAAAACAACAAAAAACTCCAAACATGAATACAACAAAGAGTGCCCACTCATGCAGTCAGAGATGGTGGGAGCCAGTGCTCCCTCTTGTTTGAAATAACAGGGGCTCGAGAGATGGCTCAGCAGTTAAGAGCACCATCTGCTCTCACAGAGGTCCTGAGTTCAATTCTCAGCAACCACATGTTGTCTCACAACCATCTGTAATGGGATTGGATTCCCTCTTCTGGCAAGCAGGCATGCTCATATGCATAAAATACACACATAAATAAGTCTTTTGAATTAGAAATAGCATGTAAAGTGGTAGCACACATCTTTAATCCCAGTACTTGGGAGGGAGAGGCAGGTGGAGCTCTGTGAGTTTGAGGCCAGCCTGGTCTACAAAGGGAGTTCCAGGATAGCCAGGGCTATACAGAAAAACCCTATCTCAAAATTCCACCCCCCCCAAAAAAAACCCAAACCAAATAAACAAACAAAGTAACACACACACACACACACACACACACACACACACACACACACACACACACACACACACACACAAGAGAGAGAGAGAGAGAGAGAGAGAGAGAGAGAGAGAGAGAGAGAGAGAGAGAGAGAGAGAATCCAAAATGACAAAGACGAATGTCTGAGTCTAACAACCAGGGCTGCTCCACCCCAACACACACATTCAGGAAGCCCCCAGCATGCTGATTTTCCACCCCATGACAGACACACTGGGCAGTCACCCTAGACACAGTCCAGACTATGTCATGTGGCCACCCCTCCCCCAGTCTGTGGTAAGGAATATCAGAAGCCATCTGGGCAACAGATGTGAAGGAAGGCCCTGGCTTCTGGCACCTTGCCACTTCTCAGGGTTCCTTCTTATGTGGCCACCACACCTTTACCACTTCTTATTTCTAGAGCACTTCCTCCTCCAGCCTCGCTTGCTCATCATCCCACTGGAGATGTGAACTGTAATGTTCTGTGTAGATAATGTCTAAGTCAGGGGGAGGGGGTTCGCTCTGCCATTTTCTAGCACACATCCTCATTCACAATCTCAGCATTCAGTTCATCCAAAATGTCCTTGGTCATATGAAGGGTATATCTGAAAGATTTCTAAATATTTAATATCTATGCTTGTGCCGCCAGGCTTTTCTGGCAGGATTTGAGGCTAAAATGGTAAAAGTTTTTTTCATCTTTCTCTACTTTTCAACTAAGTATCTAGCAGGAAGAGGTATAAAAGTACTTTAGAAGATGTGTGTTCTACAAGCCTAGATAGAATGTGAAGTCAAATTTAGCATAGCTAAAAGAAATGAATGGGACAGAGAGCAATCATGCCTGTGTTTAGCACTGACAAGGGGTGTTGTTAAACGTAATAGGTATTTTCACAGGAAATCATCCCTTGTTTTAGTATTAAGAAAAGAGTGGTGTGTGCACATGCTTAATACTTTAATCTCATATATTTATGTACTCACTTATTTAACTTCTTGACAAAGTCCCATATAGTCCAAACTGGCCTTATTTTTATCACTGAGGATGACCTTGAACTTTTGATCTCCTTGCCTCCACCCCCAGAATGCTGGGTTTACAGGTGTGTGCTATTGTGCCTAGTTTACACAGTGCTGGGGGTTAAATTTATCTTTTGGGGAAGGTGGCTCAGAGGGTAAGAGCAGTAACTGCTCTTGCAGAGGATCTGGGTTTGATTCTCACAGTCCACAGGGTGGTTCACAAGCCTCTGTAACTCTATTCCCAGAGGTGTGAATCACACATAGTTCAGTTACATGCCTGCAGGAAAAACACTCATACACATAAAATAAGTAATTCTCTTATAAAAAAAAATCCAGGGTTTGATGCATGATAGATGTATTCTGTCAACTAAGCTAGATCCCACTTTCTAGAATTTTGTGTGAATATGCTAGTCACAAGGTAGTTTTTCCTGTCTGGGTATTCACTGACACGGTGTTTTTAAACATATAGTTATTTTGATTAACATATGGTATGCACGTGTACTGACATATGTTTATATGTATGAGGTACTGCATGTACCAGCATTTTGTTCTCTTTCATTGGTGAGTGACATATGATTGTATGGACACCTGGGTCATTTCCAGTTTGGGGCTAGTTAGAATAATGTTGCTATGATCATTAAGGTCTAAGTCCTGAGGACATGCTTTCATTTCTCTCAAGGAAATACCAAACAGTGAAATTTCTGAACATCATGCTAAAGTGTGGGTGATGTTTTTTTGTCAAAAACTCTGTGCCAGATGAAGGCAGCTCTCCCTATTTTGTGGATAAACTGAGGCACAAGGAAAATGTGATGCTTACTCAGACTTTTCTGCTAATAAACTTTGGACATGCTGAGACTGGGACAGAGATCTCCAATGCTTACTTCCCTTTTGGTTTACTGCTTTTTTTCTGCTTGAAAATGTGTTTTTCATTTGTATTTCATTCATTTTCATTTGTATTTCATTCAAAAATATAAGTTGAGGGGGCTGGAGAGTTGGCTCAGTGGTTAAGAGCACTGGCTGCTCTTCTAGAGGACCCAGGTTCAATTCCCAGCACCCACATGGTGGTTCACAATTATCAGTAACTCCAGCTCCAGAGGACCCAACACCCTCACACAGATGTACATGCAGGCAAAGCACCAATGCATATAAAATAAAAAAATGAATAATTATAAAAAGAATGTAAGTTAGTTGTTGCATAAGGTTATTAAAGATAGGACCTTGGTATGTTGCTCAGGATGCTCAACAATGAAAACATGATCCTCCTGCCTCAGCTTCCTGACAGGTGGTGTTGCCAATACATGCTACCAAACCTGGATAACCTTATTTGAAATGTCTACTGAGACTTGTGTCTATGCATAAATGTTCTTCTTACATAAATTGATTAAGATTGTACATAACCTTTTGTATCTTGGTCACCATATTTAGCTATAAGGCTCTCCCATTCTGAAGATATTTCTATATTAATAGATGTGCAGCCACAGTGTTGATGTGTGTGTGTGTGTGTGTGTGTGTGTGTGTGTGTGTGTGTGTTGCTATGGATCAACTCAGGCCCTCTTTCATGTTATCCAAGTGCTTTGCTATTGAGTTTCATCCCAAACATATAACATCCTTTTAAATGGTTGCTGACCCTTTATTTGATGCCTCTGCGTGAATCTTTATATTGATGGGTATGACATTTAGGCTACTTTCAACTCTGATCTCAGTATTACATGTATCCATATGCATATATATATACATACATACATATATATATATATATATATATATGTATATAATGTATTTCCAGCTATTATTAATGTACAGTTTCACACTTGAGGGAATCATTTGATCTTGAGATTTGCTGATCTTCAGAAACACAGCCTAAGTTTTCAGGTTCCATAGAGATGCTAGAGAAAGGTGTCTTGATGGGGAAACAGAACTCATTTAAGTAAGGAGCCATGCCCATTATGCAAGATATTCAACTGGAAAGTTGTGAATTTCAGCTCAAATGTATTTTTATTTGAATGTGGATTTTAAAAAGTCCCTTTCCTATTACATAGGAGTGACTGTGAGTAACAATTTGGCAGTGAAAGGTCTGAAGAAATGAATATCTCTTAGCAATGTGACCCTGGAGTTTCACTTCTCCTACTTCTCCTTCCAAGCTAGAAAACACTTACCATACACAAAGTTACAAAGAGTTTCAGTACTAGAGTGGGGCCTGGAGAGATGACAAGAGCCAGTTTGGTATCCCAGAATTCAGTCTCATGTCTGTCTGTTCCTGTGACCAAATACCTGTGTGCTGTCAACATGGAGCTGGAAAGGCTCATGTTGCCGTACAGCTTCAGAAACTTCCTCTATGGTCAATTAGCTTTATCTCTTTGGCACCATGGCGAGGCAGAACATCACAGAGGAGTATAGGGTGGGGGGAAGATACTACAGTGATTCCCTCAGAAGCAACAGAGAGTCAGGAAGGGGCCAGAAGGTGATATTCTGTCCAAGAGCATGGCCTCAATTCCTTCTGTGAGGCCTGTCTCCTAAAATCTCTACTACTTCCCAATTGTGTCATAGACTGACCACCCAGGCTTTTGACACTTAGCCATTGAGAGATATTTCATATCCAAACCAATACGTCTTTTGTGTTCCCTTAAAGAATAAATGTTCTTGATGTCTCTTTGCCTGAAGAAATGATGGGATAGGAATATCATGACTGGAGATCAATCCACACCCATGTTTTTCTATCTCTGCAGTTTCCATTTCGATGAGGACTATTTTCAGACTTGAAGCTGACAGATGCATAGATATCCTTCAGCATAGCCTCTCCTTTGTACAGATGAGGAAGTAGGAGGAGAGCATATCTTTAGATTTCATTCTGATCTCCCCTATTTTCTTTTTGCTCTGAACATCAGTTCCCCAATTCTTAGTTTAATGTGTTTTTGAAAAGGGTTGTTCCCCAGTTAATGCTTAATTTATAATGATTGACAGGTTTTTCCAACTGTGAAGTATTTTCTCTGAGGTTTAACTCTCTCAGCTTGAGGAATAACCTCTTTGATGTCTCTCATATAACCTGTTATATTTTTCTGTGTCTTTAACTTTCTTAGTTTACTCTTTCCTGTTTTAATGGAAGAAATAGCCTGGATCCTTTGTAAATGCATTTTCAATTGCAAAGGACAAAATGGTTTTAAAATAGAAGTGTTGGGGCTGGAGAGATAGGTAACTTAGTGATTAAGAGCACTTGTTGCTCTTGTAGAGAACCTGGGTGTCTTAGGGTTTCTATTGCCAAAGAGACACCATGACCATGACAACTCTTATAAAGGGAAACATTTAATTGTGGCTCAATTACAGTTCAGAGGGGTCAGTCCATTATCATCATGCTGGGAAGCAAGGCAGCATGATGGCTGACATGGTGCTAAAGAAGGAGCTGAAAGTCCTTATATTTTGACTTACAAGCAGCAGGAAGTCATATCTCTCTCTCTCTCTCTCTCTCTCTCTCTCTCTCTCTCTCTCTCTCTGTGTGTGTGTGTGTGTGTGTGTGTGTGTGTGTGTGTGTTCACCTGCTGTACAATCCTGAGACCCACACCCTCAAAGACCAGAAAAAGACATAGGACACATAAAATAAAAATAAACCTTAAAAATTAAAAATAGAAGCATTAAGCTCACCTTATTAACATCAAAGTTTGGAACAAAGCATTAAAATGCTTCAGGGAGCTCTCTAGAGATGACCACTAAGAGATAGTGTACGGGCAACTGAAAGTCATTGCTTTAGCTGCTGGAACCACACCCAAGTGTTCAGGGACATGGGTATTGAAAGGTTCAGGCATTATGCTGGCTTAACCTGGTTACCTGGCAGAATCCACTCAGGCAGAACCCTGGTCAGCCCAGGGTTCCATGGGAACTAAGTCTATATGCAGGTGCAAAGGACCCCTTTAAAAGACAGACCCCTGCCCACTTTCTCTCTCTCTCTCTACTCTTCTCTCTACTCTCTCCTTGTCTGCTCTTCTCTTCTCCCACCTATGCACGCTCTCTCTCTCTCTCTCTCTCTATGGCGACCGGCCATGGCATTCAGCCATTAACTCTGTTTCTCTTCTTTTTTAGTCTCTCCACTCTGCCGGGCCCATAATAAACTGGTTAATATGTCTAATATGTCTCATCTCATGGTTTCTAGAATTGAGTTGGGTAATTTTTTATGAT
Organism: Cricetulus griseus; assembly: GCF_003668045.3. Classification (NCBI taxonomy): domain Eukaryota; kingdom Metazoa; phylum Chordata; class Mammalia; order Rodentia; family Cricetidae; genus Cricetulus; species Cricetulus griseus. Next base: position 61,657,685 of record NC_048600.1, read on the forward strand.
AGTATCTATCAAGTAGATCAGATTCTAATTAAACCTGGAATATCCTTAGCAAGAATACAAGATAGAAGAACCTTGAATTGTCTTGTCCCATTACAATAAAAGCTGTGATACTGTCAGAAGACTGAAACATCCAGTGTAACAAGCAGCATAGAGCTCTCACATTCACAATGTTTAGCTACTTGCCTGATATTCTACATCAAATGCATGGTATTACATATCAATGAAAGAAAGATGGCTTTTTTAGTGGAAAACTAGATTATATATAAAAACAACTGAAGTTGGATGTGGACCTTATACCACAGATTAAAAACAAACATTAGAGAGATTTAAAAACCAAGTTGAAAGTAAAACTATAATGTTTGCAGGAAAAAAGGACAATATTATAATAATTTCAGAGTGAGGAAAAAGTCTCTTAAACAAGATTTCCAAGGAAGAGCACAAAAATGAATCTTGATGAACTTAACCAAAAAATTGCTATGCTGGGAGTCAAACTCGGGCTTTGTACTTGTTAGGTGAGCATTCCACTATGGAATTATATCCCCAGACCTTCACTGATTTTAATATGGCAGCATTAAGGATTTTAATTCAATAAAGTACTCAATGGAAGAAATTGGGAGAGAGATAACGGAAGAACAGGAATTATTATTATTTTTAATTATTTTTTGTTAGTTTAAATTAGAAACAAGCCTGTTTCACTTGTCAATCCCTGCTTCCTCTCCCTCCCCTCCTTCCCCACCTTCACCAATCCCCACCCTATCCCCCCTCTGCTCCTCAGGGAGGGTAAGGCTCTCCATGGGGAATCCCCAAAGTCTGTCATATCATCCTTGGACAGGGCCTAGATCCTCCCCTATGTGTCCAGACTGAGAGAGCATCTCTCCACATAGGATGGGCTCCCAAAGTCCTTTCTTACTCCAGGGATAAATACTGATCTGCTACTGGAGGCCCCATAGAGTGCCGAGGTCTCCTCACTAACATCCACATTCAGGGGTCTGGATCAGTCCCATGCTGGCCTCCCAGACATCAGTCTGGGGTCCATGTGCTCCCCGTTGTTCAGGTCTGCTGTTTCTGCAGAAATTATTTTTATGTCTAGAGAAGATATCTATCACCTGTCATCTATTTATCCATGTATCATCTGTCAATCAATCATCTATAATCTATTTGGATTCTCTCTTAGTTGGGGGAAGAAGAGAAGGAGGAGGAAGAAAATAGTTACTTTTCCTCCAGCTTTGTCCACACACCTGACAGGAAGCAACTCAAGGGAAGAGGGGTTCATTTTGGCTTGTGATTTGGAGGTACAGATCATCATTGTGGTAAGGTTTTTTCCTTAGCTGTGGTGACTAGAACATGAGACTGCTTGTTGATGGTTGAGTAGGTTATGAGGTAGAGAGAGGGTAATTCTGACACTCAACTGTTTCTCTTTTTGCAGTTCTGAATTCCATCCCATAGGATGGCACAACTCACATAGTAGATCTTCTTTCCACAGTTGAGGGCATTGGAACTGTCCTCACAGACATGATCAGAGGTGTATCTCCTAGATGACTCCAATTCCAGTCAAGTTGACAATGAAGATGTCAACAGAAAATTAGGCAAAGATGTGAGAAGTAAAATCATTGAAGGAGAAACAATGAATAGTTTTGTGAAGAGATGAGCAAAATGACTTCTGAACAAAGAAATTCTAATAGATCAGCATGAGAAAGCATATCAGATCCACACACAAGGCAGATGTGACAATAAGCAACTACTATCAGAACTTTTACACATAGCTGTTAGGAATGAAATGGGTCAGAATTTTCTAGGGCAAGATTTGCTAATACTTATTGAAACCAGTATGCAAGTTGCTTATGATTTAATCATTCCCTCTCTGGATACAATCTTCTAACAAACTCTTCCTCAGCTCCTTGATAGACACCTATAACGCTGTTCAATGTCAATGAAAAGTTTATGTTCACCAAACTTTTGTGTTAGTAGGAATTTGGAGAATATGTGGAGATCTATAATTAATAACATGGATGCATATTGCAGGGAATTACCCTAAATAGTATAGTATGTAGCAATGTAAAGCCATAAATGAAGGATATGTGTGTCAGTACAGCTAGGTTATGACAACTTAGAGTTGAGTGAAAAAGAAAACAGGATTGTTGCACACTCTTAAAGTACAATGTGTAGCTGGGAGGTGGCAGTGCACACCTTTAATCCCAGCACACAGGAGGCAGAGGCATGTGGATCTCTGTAAGTTTGAGGCCAGCTTGGCCTACCAAGAGAGTTCCAGGATAGCCAGAGGAACACTCCCCCCTCTCTCTTTCTACACACACACACACACACACACACACACACACACACACACACACTACGCACCTTTCAAAGACATATATGCAATGACCTTTATTTAAACATTAAAGTTCAAATATGTATGGAGGTGTTATATAATATACAAGGACACTTACCAGACCATGATGGTATGCACTGTTATCAGCTTAACTCTGCCCTTGTGAAAAAATACAGACATTCACTCACATGAAGAAAATTGATTCAATCAAAAATGAGCATTGCTGTAGAAGAACACAACCACTACCAAAGCCAACCACCTAGAAATGACATTTAACCTTTGGTATTTTGTGTATCTGTTTCTCTTCTTTCATTTCTGGATTCCTTCTTTAATTTATTTTAGTGGAAACAATTTTCTGATTATTTTATCATCGACCTATATTTTACCTTTAGACAATGTCTTCAAGATTTTGAGGAAGCAAACTTTACTAATCATTTCTCAGTCTAGAATAATTGCAAATTGTTGTCACTCTTTCCTTAAAGCTGATTTCTTAAGTGGTAATTTTTTGCTTAGTAAGTATTTATTGGGTGTATGCCTTGCTATGTAGCCTGATGTGTAGTTCTGTGTTAAGGGTTGAGACTGCAGAGTGATTCTAGTGCAATTTCTGCACTCAGGAGATCATACTGTATTTAGGAAATACATAATGGAAAAGATAATCATTTTAATAGTTCTTTAATTTATCATATGCAAATTATTTCTGCACTGCTACATTTACTGTGTGCTATGTTTTAAATCAACACATAAAGTTATATGTGCAATTTGTGTGTGTTTGTGTGTATGTTTAGTTTATGAATATACATTTATATGCCATCATGCCCATGTAAAAGTCATATGACAACTCTGTGGAGTCAGTTCTCCCCCTCCATCTTTATGTGAGTTCAAATGATCAATTTTAGGTTGCCAGGCTTGCACAGCAAAGGTCCTACTCACTGAGACATCTCACTGTAGGTAGAAGTTTCTGTCTCACCTAGTCCTGACGCTGTTTAGCCTCAAATAAACACACAGGGGCTTATATTAATTATAAACTATTGGGCCGATAGCTCAGGTTTCTTATTCGTTAGTTATCTCTTAATTATTAACCCAGTTCTGTGTTATCTCCATGTAGTCTTGGCTTGCCAGTGATGCCTGGGTTTCTTGCTTCCTCAACAGCTGCATGGCATCTCCCTGACTCTGCCTACTACCTTTCTCTGTCTCTGGATTTCCTGCCTGTATAAATCCTGCCTGTCCATTGGCTGAAACAGTTTTATTCATCAACCAATAAGGGAAATATATATTTACAGCATACAGAAGGACATCCCCCATCATTTCCTCTTTTCTGTCTAAATAAAAAGGAAGGTTTTTAACTTTAACATAGTAAAATTATATATAATAAAAAAGTTATCAACCAAGAATTATAATTACAATATTTAGTCCATTTACATTTGGCAAAATATAAAGAAAAAAAATTTTTTTGTTTTTTTAGGTACAAATGCTGCTTGGCCAATGACTAGGATTTCTCATCTGCTAGTTCAGTCTTAATTGTGAAACACAAACATAAGACTTATCTTGTGAAGATGCCTTCCACTGACACCCTCTGTTACTGGCAGATCACATGGTGACTCCAGAGCAGAGACCATGAGGAAGAGAGAAGGGCCGACTTCCTTCTTGCCCTTGCTTATATATGAGTCTCCCTTCCATGTCACTTCCTGCCTGGATCATCACTTCTTTCCTACATTTCTCAGAATCCTCCTTGACTCCTAGTCCCGCCTAACTTGCTGCCTCATTGGCCAAACAGTACTTTATTTATCACCCAATAAGACAACACATACACAGAAGCACTCCCCCCATCAACTCCTCTTTTCTGTCTAAATAAAAAGTAGGGTAACTTATCTTTTATAATAACTGAAGAAAACTGCAACCATAATTATCTGTCTTCAACTCTATCAAAGACCACAGAAGGATAATACATAAACTCTAGTATTGACAGAGACATCTTACTACCTGGACAGTCATCCAAAGTTCCTCTGTAATGTTGGGGCATCTATCTTCAGCCCATAGGCCACAGTGTGTCTGGCACTCTTCTCCATTTCAGTAGGAACCCTTTAGTACTGTCTTGTTTTGTAAGTTTAGCAGACACTTTCTTGTAGGTCCTGCATGTCCAGTTTATATAGCAACAAACAGTCCAGGCAAGAGCAGTTTCTTGCCCAAATGGCTAATCTTGCCATGTTGAAGACAAACTCCATAATAAGTTTCTTCAATGCCCATCCTCCTTTCTGACGTAATTGGTATGCCAGGAGCAGTTGTGTCTCACTGTCAAGAAAACCCTAAACCATTTAAATGCCATTTTTCTGTAGGTCTTTGAAAGATTTGAAGAATGCCTGTCTATCTCAAATACATCTCTGTATATCTAGAAAACCTAACTAACCTAATTGTAAGTTCTGACTGTTATAGGTGACTATATGATCTATATTTAATTATGCTTTACATTTTAAAAGATCTGTAAACACAATATCTAACAAGAGGATATATATATATATATATATATATATATATATATATCACAAAATTGACCTTAAATTTGTATCAATAAATGAAAAGCTATACTAATGCAAAGTATTCATTCATATATCCTATTCCCCCTTTTTTCCTTTAAAAAGAGATTGACTGTGATCATTACCATTTATAACCAGCCCCATTTAAATGAAAACAAGCATTTATGAACAATATTTGGGAATTTGGGCATCATTCATTCCAAACTGCTTCCTGTTGCTTGGCATCGATGTCTAAATCATGGGGATCATGATAAAACACAGAAATCTGACCAAGTCCTTGTTTTTGTGGTCTGAAAAGTTGCATTGTCTCAGCTGTTTTAGATGTAGGATCAGTTGGGCCACTGCTTCAGGGGGTCTTGCTTGATCAAACCATATTAGTATGGAAGGAATCCATAGCTTTCCATTTTCTGTGGAAACTACTTTTCCCAAGTAGTCTTAGACTTAAAATTTGAAGTCAAAGCATTGTTAAAATGTGTACGTTGGATTGATTTAGCAGCATTGATAATCAAATGTATTGTAGCAGCTTTTGCTCTTTCCTTGGCAATCAAACAATTTAAAGACAACAATATATCATATAGTATCCAGACTCTATGTGTATTTTCTGCCTTTATGTGGCTTTTTATGACTCTATTTCATTTACTTTTATTTTTTTCCTTTTATGAGACAGATTTTCTTTGTGTAACTTTGGCTGCCCTTGAATTCACTCTGTACACCAGGCTGGCCTTGGAGTCACAGAGATCTGTTTGCCTCTGCCTCCCGAATGCTGGGATTAAAGGCGTGTGCCACCATTGCCCAGCTACTCTATTTTTTTATTCCTCTTTTTTGCTCACAGACCTACATGTATTTTTAAACACAGTGTAAACATTTAGAGGTTTTTCTTCATCTGAATCTGTCTTTACTGTATATCTTTACCTTTTTCTGGCCATATAATCTTTTCACTGTTAAACAACAACACCAAAATTAAAGTGGCGCTTTCTTAGCTGCTGTCTTACAAGGAGCATGCCGCTGGCTTGGAGATGTGGTCACTGCCACTGTCAGCTATGTGGGGCACGAACCAACATCAAAAGCCTCATGCTTTATCAACTGAGCTAGCTGGGCCTCTTAAAAGGGAGCCCTGCGTTTTGTTTTGTTTTGTTTTGTTTTGTTTTTTGTTTGTTTGTTTGTTTTTTCCCCCGCTTAGACTGAGTCAGAAAACCTCTTTTAAAGGAACCAAGTCTCTGCTTGTCTCTAGCAAAACAGAGACCACCCGAGAAAATGCTGCTCCCAAGAAGTTGTGCTTGTCTCTGATCTTTTGCCGCTAAAAATTCCTTTTTAAGCTTTTGTGAAGTTTACATGGAAGTTCGTAACACTACCTCCAGCTTCCTGGGCTCTGCCACTGTTTGACTAGTCTCAGGAAGGTGCCTTGTGGCACCTGGCAGCTTGTGCTAGCAGGTTCCCCTCTTCCTCTGTGAAACTCAGGGTGTGGGGTGATCCCATTCACTGACACCATTCTGTAACAATAAGTCTTTCATCTAAGCCTCCGGAGACCTGCCGCCACCTCGGAACTTTCTGCCAGGCTACCCAAGTTCTGCCCGCTGCCACGTTAAGGTCCCAAGTAACACAGAGAGACTTATATTAGGTACAAATGCTGCTTGGCCAATGACTAGGATTCTCATCTGATAGCTCAGTCTTAATTATCATAAATCTATATATTTTATAAGACTTATAGAGGACACCTTCCACTGGTGCCCTCTCTTGCCGTCGGATTACATGGCAACTCCAGATCAGAGACCAGGAGGAAGAGAGAAGGCTAAAGAAAATATTTTATCATCTATCCTATCTTTGTGAGTCTAACATTTTATATGTTTTATCATAACTATGGAAAACCATAACTATCTGTCTTTAACTCCATCAAATACTTCAGAAGAATAATATATAAACTTTAGATTTGACAGCAACATCATTTATTAAAGGTTGCCTGAGGATTCAGAAAGAAAAGTCAGACTCAAGCTATAGAGATCAGACAGTGGTGGCACACACCTTTAATCCCAGGACTCAGGAGACAAAGGCAGATGGATCTCTCTGAGTTCAAGGCCACCCAGGGCTACACAAGATTGAATCAGTCTAAAGAGTAACAGAGCTCATGCCTTTAATCTCAGCACTAGAGAGTTATAAAAAATAGGAACAGGGTCTTTAGTAGTCAGTCTCAGGATTCTCTAGCCGTGTTGAGGAGAACATAGCAGTCTGGGAATGCAATCTGATGTCTTGCGGATTTCAGTCTGAGGTAGAGATAAGAGCTAGTGGCTGGCTGCTTTGCTTTTCTAATATTCAGCTTGAAGCTTGAACCCCAATATCAGTCTCTGGGTCTTTTATTTGTCCTGTTACATCTCACCATCCCCCTTCACATGATATTTTTATATATTTGTGATTAAAGTTCAACATAAGTTTCTCATATTTGTCTCCTTAATCATTTATCATTTCTCTGTGAGGAAAATATTAATATCCCTTTCTTCTAGCTTTTAAAATATCTAGTGCATTATAGTTGGAAATAGGTAATCTTTTGTGTGTGTGAACCAAGTAGTTTGATTGTGGTTATTTATAAGAATATGGGTGGGCTGGGCATTGGTGGCGCACACCTTTAATCCCAGCACGCAGGAGGCAGAGGTAGGCAGATCTCTGTGAGTTCGAGGCCAGCCTGGTCTACAGAGTGAGTTCCAGGACAGGCTCCAAAAAACAATACAGAGAAACCCTGTCTTAAAAAAAAAAAAAAAAAGAATACGGGGAAGGGTTATTTACAGGGGCATGGACAGCTTAACTTCCCTTGGTAACAATCAACTTATCTATAGATCCTCAGGAAGTGGTGGGGCTTTGTCAGCCTGTACTAGAAATGGATGATCTTGATGTGATGGTCTAGTAACAGGTTATACTGGCTGGTTTTGTGTGTCAACTTGATACAAGTTAGAGTCATCAGAGGAAGGAGCCTCAGTTGAGGAAATGTCCCCTTGAGATCCAGATGCAAGGCATTTTCTCAATTAGTGGTCAATAGGGGAGAGCCCAGCCCATGGTGGGTGGTGCCAACCCTGGGCTGCTGGCTCTGGGTTCTATAAGAAGGTGGGCTGAGCAAGCTAGGGGAAGCAAGCTAGTAAGCAGCTCCCCTCCATGGCCTCTGCATCAGCTTCTGCCTCTGGGATCCAGCCCTCTTTGAGTTCCTATTCTAAATTCCTTCTAGTGATGAACAGCAATTCTGAAGTGAAAGTCAAATAAACCCTTTCCTCCCCAACTTGCCTTTTGGTTATGGTGTTTCATCGCAGCAACAGAAATCCTAATTAAGACACAGGGATAAGGTATTCCTGGGTTGTCACTGGATAGCAAGTAGGAACTTAGAATTTAGGAAGGCTTTAGGGGAATGGTACACTCTAAATGGTGAATGATAGATCAAACTAATAAAACTGATTCTAGACAAGGGGTTTCCACCCCTATGTGTATATTTGAGTGTTGGCCCCACACAAGAGTGACAAATGACAGCATCCAGAGGTGAGCCTGCAGTTTCTCTCCTAATGGTAAGGTACATTGTTTCTTAGTCCTGGAGCTCTGAGCAATCAGGAGCAAGAGCTGGGACATATGGATGTAGACAAGCTTGTAAGCCTCAGAGCTTCCCATCTACAATGGGTAACTTCAAAGAGCATTCTTACTTATTCCCCATGACTGTTTCTGCATGGCAGAGATGACGCTAGTTAGGGTATATTATGTATTATAAAGAAAAATGGAGTGGAGATCTTTATGACATTTTTTCCTATAAATATTTTTTTTATTTTGTATGTAGATGTGTGATTGGGTGCATGTGTAATTGGTTTTTTTCTTTCTCCCTTTTCTTTCTTTCCCCAAGCCTAAATTTTCCCCTTCCTACTTACTCTCCCTGCCAGGAAGTTCTGCCTATACCTTTTCCTTTGCTATTGGCCATTCAGATTCTTATTAGACCCATCAGGTCCCTTAGGCAAGCAGTAATATATCTTTACATAATTAAGCAAATGCAACATATCTTTACAGAGTTAAACAAATATTTTGCAACATGTAAGTTCCCTGTGTATGTGCATGGTATTCATGGAGGCCAAAGGAAGGCATTGGATCCCTGGAACTGGAGTTACAGGCAGTTTTGAGGTGACTCATGTGAGTGCTGAGAACAGAAGCTGGGTCCTTGGCAAGAGAGCAGCAGGAGCAAGGGCTCTTAACTGTTGCAGCCCTGTAGTTGATTTTTTTAAAAACTCTTTTACGCTTTTGGGGCCCACCACACAGCTCCCACATAAATAGACAGACTATTCTTACTTATGAATTCCCAGCCTTAGCTTGACTATTTCTAGCCAGCTTTTCTTAACTTATCCCAAATACTTGTTGCCTCTGGGCTTTTACCTTTGTCTATTCTGTATGTCTTTCTTTACTTCTTACTCCATTGCTGGCTGTGTGGCTGGCCCCTGACATCTTCTCTCCCTCTCCTTTTCCCACTCCTCCTTCTTCCTTCTATTTATTCGTTCTTGCTGCCAGCCCTACCTATTTCTCTCTCCTGCCTTGCTATTGGCCATTCAGCTCTTTATTAGACCAATCAGGTGTTTTAAGCAGACAAAGTAACACAGCTTCACAGAGTTAGACAAATGCAACATAAAAGACTGCAACACATCTTTGCATCATTAAACAAATATTCCACAGCATAAATGAATGTAACACATCTTAAAATAATATTCCACAACACAGCCCTGCCTTTGTTTTTCTTGTTTCCCTTAAGGGTTGTGGGAGGGGGAAAAGGTGAGGATGTGGTTGATGCCTTTCACAAATGGGTTTTGGACTCTTCACCATGTAGAATCAAGTTTCTGCCTGGAGAAGTGAAAACAAGTCATTGTATAGAACTCTTAAAGCAGCAGTTTTCAACCCAAAAATGTCGAACGACACTTTCACATGAGTCGCCTAAGACCATTGGAAAACACAGACATTTACATTACTACTCATAACAGTAGCAAAATTATAGTTGTGAAGTAGCAATGAAATGATTTTACGGTTGGGGTCACAACAACATAAGGAACTATATTAAAGGGTCACAGCATCAGGAAGGTTGAGAATCCCTGTCTTAAAGGCTCTCTCTTGCAAGTGACCTGAATGAGAAATGTGACTCTGTGCCCAAAAGAGAACTGAAAAATTTGTAACACACACACAAACACACACACACACACACACACACACACACACACACACACACACACACACACACACAAATAAATAAATAATAAATAAAAACAAAATAACCCTGGGCTGGAGAGATGGCTCAGAGGTTAAGAACATTGACTGTTCTTCCAGAGGTCCTGAGTTCAATTCCCAGCAACCACATGATGGCTCACAACCATCCATTATGAGATCTGGTGCCCTCTTCTTGTGTGCAGATATACATGGAAGCAGAATGTTGCATACATAATAAATAAATAAAATCTAAAAAAAAAACAACAAAATAAACCTCAAACAAACAAAAAACACTGCCACGAACTTAACTAACCCTAATTTATATAAAATCCATTGACTGAAGTTTCCAAAGGCCTCCAGTTTTATATCTGAGGTTTCTCAGTATTGTGTGACATGGGAAGTGATTTCACCATATTTGTACCAACTAGTATCTCACCAAAGGAACTGAATGCCGTACCTTTTCATTCTTACAACTATTCTCCTACTTCCAATTTCCTGAGGCAGTCTAGCATCAGAGTTCAGTTTCTGGTATTTCAGCATTTTCTGGAAACCTTCAAATAGAAACTCCATTTCAGAGAGGAAAATAGATGCAACAATGACTTTTTGAACCATGCAGAACATGGACCCACCCAGGCTCCATTTCTCTTTTTTCAGCTGGTGGCCCCGGCTCTCTGAGGTTGGCTTCAATGCCACATGACTCAAATCTGTTTCCTCACATCTTTGTTTTCTTTGCCTATAAATCAAAACATTTCCCCAGTTTCTTAGGATTTTGAATTTATCCATCAGTAATTTCATCCAATTCTCAAATCGGTTCTCTGGTGAAGAGATTATTCATTTGTATCTTACAGATAAAATAAAGTGAGTTTCAGAAGTGAGATCAAGCCTTACCAAAATTCCTGGCAGCCACTCTTGACTTTCCTGATTTGTCATATCTTCCACCTAGTGGTTCAGAATATGAATCCATTCATCCACTCCTCTGATCCCTCTTTCCATGTAAGTATAACGAAGAAGCCATTGTACCTTTACAAGTTTATTTTGGAAGCTCATATGTAAACAAGATATATTGTTAAGCATATAACCATGGCATAATGAATATGAGATCCCTTTCCATTTTTCTAGCACCTAGGTCTGGGGACGGTAGATCAGATGGCCTTGGGAGGACATCTGCAAGTGGAGGATTGGCTGTAGGTATCCAACTTTAGGATAGATGTTTAAAGTAAATCCTTTAGTTGCATTTGTTTCCCAATATTATACACATATACACAGATGGACACACACACACACACACACACACACACACACACACACACACAAGATAGACATAGAGACACAGAGAAAGAGACAAAGGCAGAAGACAGAGACAGACAGAGACAGAGAGACACCTACAGAAAAAAATTGGAGATGGATCACCTTTGGCTGAGAGATTTATTGAGTGTTATCAGTATTGCAGATAGCATCAGGGTCTCAAGAGAAGGGGTCTTCAGCCCCACCAGACAAAGCAGGGTGCCTACTCTTAAAGGTTTCTGAGGCAGAGAGAGATTGGCCCTTGTACCATGCAGAAGTAGACTAGTTAAACTGAGCTGTAAAATAGGCTCTATGTGATATGGACTATGTGGTAAGAGTCACAAAGACACTGGATAGTTGAATGGGGCTGATAACTGCAGTTATATTGTCTCAAACACCAGACTGCAGAGGTGGTTGGGCATTCCTCTATTCTTTTCTCAGACCCAGGAGGAGAGATGATGGGAGGTGAAAATGATGAGTGGCCTATTCCTCCTTCACAGCAGCATCAAGAGTGGAGGAAGACGGCAGGAGAGTGAGCCCAGACACTACGCAGTGATGCCTGGAAGTCCTGGTGTCTGCTGCAAAGGCCTTTCTGGATCTGAAATTGCAAAGGACAGAATCTATCACAAATTGCCTTAGCTCTAAAGAGAATTTGTTGGCTCATTGAAGTCCTTATTTCAGGAGGCTGAATTAAATCAGACCAGCCATGCTGTATTCACCACCCACTTTCTGCTTGATCAGTTCTCTGTTGAACAGCTTTGCTCATTAGTGGCACAATGGCTAGTGTGTATTTTAGATTCATGTCCTCAGAGATCAAAGATCAAGTGGAAAGTAACAGGGACCCCGACTTCCCAGAAGACTCTCAAATTGTCTCACAATTATTAAGTCAGTTTGGGACACTTGTCTAGCATTGAGCCAATCACCATGGCCACAGTCAAGAACAATTGCACTTGAGCCATGTTTACTGAAAACAGGGAAGGGCCTGTTCTCCATAGACAAATCTTCCGATGCGGAGAAGCGAGGTGGTAAAGACATGAAGTACACAGGGCAGCTGAGGATGGTCAAAATGTGCTTGAATACAAAGTGGCCATGAGATTTTAGGATGCAAATTCCTCAAAGCCTGTCCATGGAACATTTCAGACACCAATTGCTATTAACAAGAAACACTTATTTTTGGAAGAGTGAACATGCCACAATATGAATGTGGCAGTCAGAGGATAACTTGCTGAAGTTGCTGTTCTCCCTCCGCCAGGAGGGCTCTAAGGATTGAACTCATATCATCAGGCTTGACTGAAAGCCCCTATACCTTCTGAGCTATCTTGTTTGATCACATTTGTGTTTCTTAAGTAAAGGAATAAGTGCAATAAACTTTATTTTTAATTTTTTAATTTATTTTTAATTTTTTATTACTTATTTTTTTATTTTTTATGTTTTTGGTTTTTCGAGACAGGGTTTCTCTGTGCCTTTGGAGGCTGTCCTGGAACTAGCTCTTGTAGACCAGGCTGGTCTAGAACTCACAGAGATCTTCCTGCCTCTGCCTCCTGGGTGCTGGGATTAAAGGTATGTGCCACCACTGTAAGAACAAAACACCTGGATGACCCTAACCCCGCCCCCTAACAACCCGGGCACTCACTCACCCGCCATGCCTTTCGACCTTTGCCCTACTGCGCATATGCAACCTTCCCTTTAAAAGGTCCTGCCCCACACCCCTCGATCTCTCTTTCTCTCGGTTCCCCTAGGGTTGGCTGACTGCCCATCCCCCCCTTTCCCCCCTCTCTGGTAAATAAACTCCACGTGGATTGCTTATTCGTTGTTCCTTTCTTTATTAGCAGCTGCAGCTTAAACAAAAGAATAACATTTGGCGCCCTGGACGTGGGAAGGCTCTGCCCTTGATACCCCCTCCACATCCCGCTGGCGGGTACGTGTTGGGTCAAGGGCATCCTTATCACGCGGGATAAACAATCCACATTCCAGATCACCGGTTTGCTGGGATTCTACATACAACACCGGACCCAATTCGGTAAGGCTACCCCTTTCAGTTAGCGTAAACGTCTCTCTGAACCCGAGGGACTGACCGTTGATCGTCCGGCACCCCTCTGGTGTTCTTGGAGGCGGGGAAACACCCGGCCACGACCTTCACGGTTACGGTCGACCCCCTTCGCTGACAATCCCTCTTGGCTTACTTCCTAAGGGTGGTCCCATCAGTAGCTACTTGCTCCCTTGGCGATTAGTCGCTGCGCTGCGGGACTGTGGGATTTTCTGTTTTCTTTTTCTTCTTCGGGACAGCTGAGTCCCTGTTCAGACCCAGGGTCTATCGGGCTAAGGCCCCTCGGTACCCCCCACCCGGGCTGACGAGCATCCGGAGAGGGGCTTTTACCAGTTTTTAACTTGCTCACCCATGGGAAATAAGCCAACTAAGGAAATAAGCCCATCCACACCACTGGGATGTCTTTTAGAGAACTTAAAACCCTTCAACCTAATGCCATTAATTAAGGCATCTAGACTCACATATCTCAGTACTAAAAAATGGCCTAGGTATTCCTTAGAGAACCAGTCTCACTGGCCCCCAAACGGGACATTAGACCCCGAGGTTTTGCAAACCGGAAAATGGAAGGAGTTACCTTATGTACAGGCTTTTTTCTATCTATCTGCTAAACACTCTCTCTCTCCCTCCTCATCCCCAATTCTTCTGGCTATGGAATCTAAGCCTGAATTAAATCTTATAGACTTGGATCCAGCTGATGAACCTCCACCGGTTCGCCTTCACCCTTCAGCTGCGCCTTCTAAAGCTTCTACTAAGATCCTTGAACCTTCTCTCTCTTCTGTCTCAACCTTCCCCGCTCCGGCTTCCTCTGACTCAGCTGCTTCTAAACACTCACCACCTTTGGCTCCTACTTTCACCCCACCTATTACCCGTTCTAGGACCGGATCCAGGGCTACTAAAGCTGATCCGGCCACCATCCTCCCCTTGCGTGAGATAGCTGGTGTGGACGGCGTGGTTAGAGTTCACGTTCCCTTCCCACTATCAGAGCTCTCTCAGATTCAGCACAGATTAGGATCTTATACTTCTAACCCCACTGCCTTTATAAAGGAATTTCAGTATATTTCACAATCTTATAGCCTTACTTTTCATGATGTCTTCATGATTTTAAGTAATAACTTACTACATGAGGAGCGCGAGCGAGTTTGGAATTATGCGAGGGCATGTGCAGATGAGATACATCAGACTCAGCCAACTCACCCTACTGGGAATGATGCTGTCCCGGAGAAGGAACCCCACTGGGATTATAACACCCCGGGTGGTATCCTGGCTAGAGACCAGTTTGTAACCTGCTTAATGTCTGGTCTCCGTAAGGCTGCCCTAAAGCCCATAAATTATGATAAACTCCTAGATATAGTTCAGGACAAATCAGAGAATCCTTCCCAATTCCTACAGCGTCTTAAACAGGCCTTTTTACAGTATACTAACTTAGACCCTGAGACGCTAGAGGGAAGACAACTTCTCATGACATACTTTTTCGCTCAGAGTTGCCCCGACATTAGGGCTAAACTTAAAAATTTGGAGAAAGGACCCCTAACTCCACAGGATGAGGCCCTAAGAGTGGCGTTTAAGGTGTACCATGGGAGAGATGGCCAGACCCTTAAGAACAGATACCAGATGCTAGCTGAAGCCGTCCGACCAGCCTCAGCATCTGCCCGGGATCCCTTGCTCTCCGGGGCCAGAGTGCCGCAGCATCCATGCTTCAAGTGTGGTCAAAAAGGGCACTGGGCCCGGGGTTGCCCGAACCCCCGCGCACCACGAAAGCCATGTCCTAGATGCCAGGAAGTAGGCCATTGGTCAGTGGACTGTCCCCGTGTCCCAGGTGACAAGAGGACATCAAACACAGGCGGCCTTCCAGTCGATCTCTTAGCTCTGGCTATAGATGAGGACTATGAATGACGGGACCCTGGCTCTCTTGACCCGACCACCATCATCTCTGAAAGGGAGCCCCGGGTGGACATTAAAGTATCAGGGCGGTCTATCTCTTTCCTTTTGGACACCGGTGCCACATACTCAGTCCTAAAGGAGTTTTGGGGACCTACCTCTCCTTCTCGTCTTCCTATTGTCGGGGTAGGAGGACAGCCTTACTTACCTCAGCAGACTCCACCGCTTAGCTGTATTTTTAGGGGGATTCCCCTTACTCATTCGTTTTTGGTTATACCGACTTGTCTGGTACCTTTACTAGGGAGGGACCTCCTAGCTAAAGTGGGAGCTTCTATTTCCTTTGCTCCCCACATTCGCCTAACTCCAGACTCACCTGCTGCTCCCCTCCTCCTCCTTCTAGCTACTCACCCTACGGGGTCCAGTACGTCATTTCCTTTACCAGCCTCTCAGGTAGACCCCAAGGTCTGGGACACCCAGAACCCTTCTGTGGCTAGACACCATCCCCCCATTGTCATTCAGTTACAGGATCCCTCTAAGTACGTTGCTCAAGTTCAGTACCCACTCCCACTCCAAAGCCTTAAGGGACTTAAACCTATTATCTCTGACCTCCTAAGGAAAAAGCTACTTCGTCCTACCTCCTCCCCCTTTAACACCCCTATACTGGCAGTAAAAAAACCTAATGGGACTTTTCATCTGGTTCAGGACCTCCGGCTAATTAACTCTGCGGTCGTGCCCCTCCATCCTGTGGTTCCTAACCCTTACACACTCCTCTCTACTATCCCCCCGGGGACATCTCACTTCTCAGTTTTAGACCTTAAGGATGCCTTTTTCTCTATACCCCTCCACACCCGGTCTCAAAATATCTTTGCTTTCACCTGGACTGATCCAGATACTCATGTCTCCACTCAGCTCACCTGGACTGTCCTACCTCAGGGTTTCCGGGACAGCCCACACCTTTTTGGTCAGGCCCTGGCTTCTGACCTGCTCTCTCTGTCTTTCCCTAAATCCAAGTTCATACAGTATGTAGATGATATTTTACTTTGTAGCCCCTCCTTGGAAGTTAACCAGACTGACACTTCCACCCTCCTAAATTTCCTGTCTAGCAGGGGTTACAGAGTCTCACCTTCTAAGGTTCAATTGTCTACTACTCAGGTCACCTATTTGGGACTAACCATTACCCCAACCCACAAAGCTATTACTGTAGACAGGAAAAACTTAATCGGGTCTCTTGCAGTTCCTTCTACTAAAGAGGAGATTTTATCATTTCTGGGAATAGCTGGCTTCTTACGTACCTGGATCCCCTCTTACTCCCTCCTTGCCCGCCCCCTTTATGAGGCAGCTCTCGGACCTCCCCATGAACCCCTCCTTAACCCTGTTACTAAGCCCTTTCAGAGACTTAAACAGGCTCTCCTAAAAGCCCCTGCTCTTCATCTACCAGATTTAACTCGTCCTTTCTCCCTCTATGTAACAGAAAAAGAAGGATTTGCCCTTGGAGTTCTAGGTCACCAGCTAGGACCTTCCTTTGCACCTGTAGCTTATCTGTCGAAGAAGCTAGACCTAACCACCCAAGGATGGGCATCCTGCATACGTGCTTTAGCAGCTGCTGAGCTTCTTATCCGTGAGTCAAAGAAACTAACCTTTGGGTCACCCATCACTGTCTTCTCTCATCACAACCTGTCCCATCTCCTAACCTATAGAGGCTTACAAACTCTACCTCCTTCCTGAGTTCTTTCCCTCCAGGTGGCATTAGTAGAAGATGCCACACTTACTTTCCAATCTTGCCCACCCCTTAATATCTCAAATCTTCTACCTCAACCTAATGCTAACTATTCTCCAACTCATTCCTGCATTGAAACCTTAGAGGAACTATTGCCCCACCCTTCACACATACAGGAGGGCACACTACCTCAGGCCACCTATACCTGGTACACAGATGGCAGCTCCTTTTTACATGAGGGGACCCGTAAAGCGGGCTATGGCATAGTGTCAGACACCAGGGTGGTAGAAGCACTTCCTGCCCACACTACTAACCAACAGGCTGAATTAATAGCCCTCACCCATGCCTTCCAATTGGCACAGGGACACTCTCTAAATGTTTACACAGACTCTAACTATGCTTTTCATATCCTCCTGTCCCACGCAGCTATTTGGAAGGAACGTGGGCTACTTACTACAAGAGGAGGATCCATAACTAACTCAGATTATATTATGGCTATGCTAAGGGCCTCTCACCTCCCCAAAGCTACAGGAATTATTCACTGTCGGTCACACCAGACTGACAGCTCCGTTATCTCTAGGGGCAACAATCGGGCTGATAGATCAGCTAGGGCTGCAGCCCTCCGAGGCCCAGATCTACCTCACCCACCACAGGGAGTTCATACACTACAACCCACATCCTCACAGCCACCTCCTGACATGAGACAAATTCTGTCCTATTTACACCAGCTTTTCCACCCTAACAGTAAGGCTCTTTCTCTGTTTGTCAAGGCTCACCTCAAACCTACTTCTGAGGACTTAAATTTCTTAAAAACTATCACTGCCTCCTGTAAAACCTGTCAGATGTCAAACCCTAACTCCAAGTATCGTAACTCCTCTTTTCCCACCCACCAGGCTAGGGGCTCTCTCCCAGGGACTGACTGGCAACTTGTCTTCACCCACATGCCCACAGTCAGGCGAGTTAAATACCTCCTGGTACTAGTGGATACTTTCTCAGGGTGGGTAGAAGCGTTTCCTACTACTAACAAGAAAGCTCAGTCCGTCTCTAACATCCTTCTCAGGGAAATTATCCCCCGGTTTGGGATTCCAGCCTCTCTTCAGTCAGACAATGGTCCTGAGTTTACCTCTCAGATCTCTCAAACCCTGTCTAAAGCTCTCAATATTCCTTGGCATTTTCATATTCCATACCACCCCCAGTCCTCAGGGAAGGTGGAGAGAACTAACCGTTCTTTAAAGACTGTTCTGGTTAAAATGTCACAGGAACTTCACCTTGACTGGGTAAAGCTTCTGCCTCTGGCCCTTTTCAGGCTTAGGGCTCTCCCTAAACAACCACTTTTCATCTCACCCTTTGAACTCATGTACGGGCGGCCGGCTCTAACACCTGGCCTCTCACCTAAACTCTCGCCTCTCCCTGACCGCTTGCTTACACCTTTACTTCATCATCTCCATTCCCTCCTTTGGGAATTTGCTGACCACTCTCTACCTCGACCGTGTGCTACCCCCTGTACCTCTCCAATTAACATAGGGGATCAAGTACTTCTTTCTCCTCCAGACCAGAGCCCCTCCCCCCTGTCTCCTAAGTGGAAGGGCCCTTTCAAAGTAATTCTTGTCACTCCAACAGCAGCTAAGCTTGAGGGCCTTCCCCACTGGATTCACTTATCCCACCTCAAGCCCTTTACTTCCCCACCTGAGACTCACCCTTCATACACAGTTTCTACAACAGGACCCTGTTCCCTTAGGTTTCAGAGCACACTGAAATCATCCACTTTACCTCCTATTTCAGAAGAATAAGGCTCAATTTTTACAAGGCTGATTTAAACTTTCCTGCTTCTAATTACACTCTGCTCATTAATTTCCAAAGTATCTCACAATAATTTACTTAGCTGTTGTTACAGGAATGCCAGCCTAAAAGCCATGGATCTAAAGATACAAGGACCACCAAGTGTTTGTGCCTTCTGGTCAAAGGTAACCAGAAAGATTTCATACTACCTAGATATGATTTAATATGTCTAATCTTTGTTTTCCCAAACTTTAAGGACTCTTATAAGTTCCAGGGAGCCGAATCAGATCCAAACAGGTCAGATTCACTCCAGGTAATATCCAACCCTTCCCCAGTCCCAATTTCCCTTCCCTCATCTTGGGACTCCTCGGGAACCCCTCCCTCATCTTACAATCTTCCCCTCAAATGACAGGACCTAAGAAAATTTTTTTTTCTAAACTTAACCTTGTCCTCTATTCTACAAACATCTTGCCAGGACTAAAAGGCACCAGAGTGGCCCGGACTACAATGAAACAACAATCAACTCCAGGACGTGGCAGCACCCCCAACCCCCCAAAGACGGTCAACGCCCCAGGCCAGCAGGAAGCAGCCTTAAGACATCTTCGCCCCTACTTCCCTAACCTGCCACGCCCAATTCTCTAACTTTTGCCGGGATTGTAAGAACAAAACACCTGGATGACCCTAACCCCGCCCCCTAACAACCCGGGCACTCACTCACCCACCATGCCTTTCGACCTTTGCCCTACTGCGAATATGCAACCTTCCCTTTAAAAGGTCCTGCCCCACACCCCTCGCTCTCTCTTTCTCTCGGCTCCCCTAGGATTGGCTGACTGCCCATCCCCCCTTTCCCCCCTCTCTGGTAAATAAACTCCACGTGGATTGCTTATTCGTTGTTACTTTCTTTATTAGCAGCTGCAGCTTAAACAAAAGAATAACAACCACCACCCAGAAATGCAATAAACTTTTGTTAAGGTTTATGAACTATACTAGGACAGTTTTAGGTTTACACAAAAATCACAGAGACAGCAAAGGAGAATCTTAAGTACCGAGTATATAGCTTTCTTTATATTAAATTTTTTAGTTAGCATACAGATTAATGGGTTTAATTATGCCATTTTCATATATATGTATCATATTCTCCTTCCAGTTGCTCTTATTGTCACCCTTCCTTCTGTTATTGGTATCCTTTCTCTGCCCAAACAGTTCCCTTTTTTTCAAGTTGTAGACTCACATTCAAGTGTATATTTCAACATATGCATTAAATATATATTTAATAAGGTATTTATATATTAAGTAGAATAGACATTTGTTTGTGAAACATATTTCTAAAAATAGATGCTTAGATCTACACTCTACATATGAGAGGGAATGAGATATTGCTCTTCTTTTTCCTTTTAAAAATGTGGCACAATGGTTGCATAATCTTGTTTTTAAGTTTATTATTTATTTTGTGTATATAGGTATTTTGCTTGCATGTATGTCTGTTCATGTGGATATGTAGTGCCCACAAAGGCCAGAAGAAAACATCCAGAAGGACTGGAGTTACAGATGGTTGTGAGCCACCTGATGTGGGTTCTGGGAATCGAACCCATGTCCTCTAGAAGAGCAGATATCTCAGATAACCACTGAGCCATCTCTTCGGCCCTGCTTTTCTTTTCTTGCCTTTTCTTTCTCTCTCTCTTTTCCTTTCTTTCTTTCTTTCTTTCTTTCTTTCTTTCTTTCTTCCTCCCTTCCTCCCTTCCTTCCTTCCTTCCTTCCTTTCATTCTTTCTTTTTTGGCCATTACCTCACTTGACTTCTTTAGATATCTTCCCTTCCTCTCCATACACAGACCCCATTCTATTTCATATAAACACTCATACACATGAATTCTGTATATTAGGGGAAATATGCATTATGACACAGCTGCTTCCTCCATGACTATTGCTATCATGTTTGTTTTGATGACCTACAAAAGACCTTGTCTTGCAGTCATTAAAAAGAAACAAATTGGCATAGTAATAGCCAGGTGTGAGGTAATGGCCATGGGGCTGTTATCTTTCTTTCATTGAGGTGGAATATCACCAGATCCCACCTGAGATTCCACATTTTCCTGCCTCTGGCCTCTGTGTGCATTTGGAGGATGCTGAGGGGAAGACTCAGTGGTACAACATTAGACACCTCACCTATGCTGGGGTAGGTGTATATATAGATGATGCATCAGCCCACAAGGTCAGACCTATTCTGTAGTAAGAAATCCCTTATCCTTGTTAGTATAGACAACCCCAGTAAATGCATTAGTTTACCAGACTGAATGTGAATGGAATGATTTCTTTGGGGTGTCACTGTACTCTTTCTGGGGTGAATAGAAATGTAATCATGGCTCACCCATAACTGTAATAGCACAAAGCAGTATCTATCAGTCTGGTTTGCCTATTTCACTTGACATGATGATCTCTAGTTCTTACTTTTCCTTCAAATTTCACTTTTCTTTATAGCTGAGTAAAACTCTGTTGTATGTGACTACATCCCCTTTATCCAGTCACCAGTTGTTGGACATCTAGGCTGGTTGCCTATTGTTTCAGTTACCTTTCTATTGTTGTGACAAAGCATCATGACCAGGACAGCTTAGAAAATGTTTAGTTAGGCTTACGGTTTCAGAGGGCTAGAGTAAATGATGGTGGAAGAACAAAGGCAAGGTGGCAGGAACAGCTGAGAGCTCATATCTTGATCTGCAAGCAGGAGGCAAAGAGAGCATACTGGGAATGGCCAGAGAGACTTTGGAACCCACAAATCTGCCCCCAATGACATACCTACTCCAACAATTCCACACCTAATCCTTCCCAAACAGCTCTACTAAGTCGGGACCAAGCATTCAAACATATGAGTGTAGGGGCCCATTCTGATTTAGACCACCTCACCCATCTTGACTATTGTAAATCGTGTTGTAATAAACATGGATGTGCAAGTCTCTCTGTGGTATGCTGACTTGCATTCCTTTGGGTTTATACTTAGAGATAGTTTACTATTAACCATACATTAGGTTGTTATATTTATCATAATTAATAAATCAATAATGAAACATCACAATGGATCAAAGTCCAACTTTATTTAGACTTCTTTCACTAGACTTTTGTTTTCACTTAATGGCCCTTTTCTTATTTTAGTAACAATGTTTTAGTTTTGTTTTATGTATGAGTGTTTGCTTGCCATATATGTATGTGCACCACATGCATACCTGGTACCTAAAGAAGCTAGAGGAGGTTGTTAGGTTCCCTGGAATTGGATTTACAGAGTTATGAGCTGCTATATGGGTGCTGAGAACAGAACCCAGGTCCTCGGCAAGAGCAGCAAGTGCATCTCCAACCTAACAGCTTTTTTCTATTCCAGGACACTATATTTTGTATTAGTTCCTATCTGGTTGGCAGGGATTGGCCTGCTTTTTCCTGTCTGGTTTAGGTAGAGTTGGGTATGTCACTGTGTCTATAGAATCCTAAAGAACTACAAAATCATCTTGTTCAGGCCCTATTATCTGGTTTCCAATTTATCCTTTGTGCTCTTCCTTTTGGGTGGTGATCAGCTGTGGGTATGCTTGCAGGCAGGTCTGTTTTGGAACCACCCTGGTGAGCTTCCTATACTGGAGCTCTTCTTCCCAGTTCTAATAAACTCAGGCAGTGTAGGTAGCAGATCTTCTTTGGTGATTGTTCACGCCTTACTTTTCATTTTCAGTTGTGAAGGCAAGGGGCTGAGAGCTTCATGATGACTAACCAGAAAGGGAGTGGAGCTAAATACTAGATCACCTTTGCTTTGGCCACCATTAGGAGCACTGTGACTTCTGTAGTTGACACACACACACACACACACACACACACACACACACACACACACACAGAGTAGGCACACAGAGATGCTCAGGTGCACACAGGACAAAGGACAGAGAAGCACATCGGCACCCATGCTGTCCCTCTACACATTTGCACACATGCATTGGCCACCATGTGCTCAGCACATTTGATTACATATCCCAGATCGAGGGAGGTCACTCAGGATAAGGGAACAGGAAGATTGTGAGGCAGAAAGGGAAGTGAAAGACCAGTGTCCCACCCTGTCAGCAGTAATTGTGATATAAGGCATGGGTTTTGACAGACATACAGACTCCTGTCAAAATGTCCAAGGAGCTTCTCCTCCTTTGGCTGGTGATGGAGCTCTGGTGGCTTTATCTGAGTAAGTGTTCTGGAGGCTTCCATTTCAGGCCTGGGAAGGGTAGACTGTAGGGTAATGGGGTTCCACTAACGCCCACTTCCTTCTAGATTTGAGCATCATAGGATGTCTTCTTTGCCTTGTTACATGGGGATTTTTTTTCCCTAGGGACTAATTTGGGGGTCCCAGGGGAAGTTTCTCTTTGGCACATTGTTTGCAGGCCTTGACTCACAGAGATGAAAAGTCAGTTGGCATGGATACCATGAAGTGCCCAGCTAGCATTCTGCTTAGGACTGTAGCCTTCCTGGTCACTAAAGGTGACATTGTGAATATGTCTTGCATCATTCTACCTCTCCCTCTTTCTCTCATTTTTGAATAGAGGAGGTCAAGCCAGGTCTCCAGTAAACTCAAGCTTTTTTTCTGTTTGCCTGTAGCTTCCATGACATTTGAGGGGTTTCGGCTGAGTTCTTTTCTTTGAGGTTAGAGAACTTGTCGCCACACTAAGTGTTCATTCTACTGCCTCTATCCCTAGGTCCTCTGTACCACCCAGGAGGTAGGTGAGGACTGCTTCATCTCCTGTAACTTGTCACATGATGCCACGAGTACAGACATTCCAGAAGTAATTCATGGAATGAAAGCAGTCATTATTATTATTATTATTATTATTATTATTATTATTATTATTATTTTCCCTTTTTAATTTAAATGAGAAACAAGCTTAGTTTGCATGTCAATCTCAGTTCCCTCTCCCTCCCCTTCTCTCCTGCCCCCCACTAACCCCCTATTTCAACCACTTTCTGCTCCCCAGGGAGGGTTAGGCCTTCCATGGGGGAATCTTCAAAGTCTGTCATATCATTTGGAGCAGGGCCTAGAACCTCCACAGTGTGTCTAGGCTGAGAGAGTATCCCTCTATGTGGCGAGGGTTCCCAAAGTCCATTCGTATACTAGGGGTAAATACTGATCCACTACCAGTGGCCCCATAGATTGTTCAGACTTCCAAACTGACCTTCTCATTCAGGGGGTCTGGTTTCCCAGCTATCAGTCTGGGGTCCATGAGCAACCCCTTGTTCAGGTCAACTGTTTCTCTGGGTTTCTTCAGCCTGGTCTTGTACCCTTTGCTCATCACTCCTTTCTCTCTACAACTGGATTCCGGAGTTCAGCTTAGTAGCTGTGGGTATCTGCTTCTGCTTGCATCAGCTACTGGATGAAGGCTCTAGGATGGCATATAAGGTAGTCATCAATCTCATTATCCGAGAAGGGCATTTAGGGGAGCCTCTCTACTATTGCTTAGATTGTTAGTTGGGGTCATCTTTGTAGATCTCTGGACATTTCCCTAGTGCCAGATTTCTCTTTAAACCTATAATGGCTCCCTCTATTATGGAATCTCTTTTCTTGCTCTCCTCTATTCTTCCCCTGACTAGATCTTCCTGCTTCCTCATGTTCCCCTCTCCCTTCCACTTCTCCCCCCCTCTTTCTTCTAACTCCCTCTCCCCTGCCCCCCATGCTCCCAATTAGGAAGCAGTCTTTTTTTGTTTTTGCATCTTCTCTTTAAATTTTGCCTGAGCACTTTTTATTTCTTATGTACTTACATTTATTTGAGACAGTGTCTAACAATGTAACCCACATTGGACTTCAACTTGGGACTGTTCTGCCTTACCCTCCTGGATACTGGAATAACAGATACCTGGTCTAAGAAGCTTTTGTTACATAGTAAAACTACAGGAAAAAAAATTGCTGGGGTTTATGTCCTCATGATCTGTCTGTGGCTGGACAGTGACTGATGGGCTGTTCCAGCCTCGCTTGAAGGAGTCAGTGCCTTGTGAACTGATCTCTCTGTTTGCTTATTTCACTGTTGCTTAGTTTTGGCATAGAGTCTTCCTAGGTATCAGGGCCTCCCTTGATCTTGCAAGGCTCCTGTCTCTGCCTACTGAGTATAGGGATTACAGATGTGTATCACTATGTCTGGCTCATTTATTTATTTATTTATTTATTTATTTATTTACTTATTTACTTACTTACTTACTTACTTACTTATTGTCTGTACTTCAATGGTCAACTGTGAAGACAGTGACCACTCAAGAGTTTCCAAGGATCAAAAAGTAGATATGTCAGAAGAGGTGGTCTGTGACATCTTCACTCTGGCAAAACTGACATTTGGATTGGGGAAGGGCCTAAAGGTCACCAGCTGGAGAAGGAGCAGGCTGGCAGTGGCAGGGAGGTCACATTCACACACACCTGTAATCTGGGAGAATTGCACATGAGAAACTGATACGGTTGCTGTGATTTCTTTTCTCCCCAGTACTTCCATATCTGAAGGAAACTGTTATCATTCTGTTTCTGCATCTAATGTGTGTGGTTCCTCATTCTGAAACTGTTAGGGCTTCCATGAGGGTTAATTTCTCTATGTTTCTTGGCATATGAGCCTTGGGCATTCCTTTTGTGGCAAGCACTACCGCCTATGCTTTGCGATAATGAAGAGTGCGGCTTTCTTTCAAGAACCCCAAAGCACACAGTGGGGGAGAGTGACGCCACACCAAATTTCATGCTTCCTTTTTTATTGTAACTTTTATTAGGTGAGTAATATGGAAACTTTTGGGTGAAAAGATTAAAAACAGTACAAAGTTTAAATCCCTTTTGATCTCTGTGCCAAGCTTCAGCCATTTCCTTTCATCTGGCTACCGTAGGTACTGGGCACACATGCAGTGTGCTTACAGCACACAGGCAAAATACTCAAACACATTAAATGAAATCACATAAATCTTTTTAAAAAAGAGTAAATAGGTGAGACAAAATCTGTGACTGCCTGCATAAGACCGGTACCAGATCAAGCCAACAAAATCGTAGCATGACTGTTAAGCTGATCATTAAGTCCCACCCTTAGTAGAGAAACTGGTGGCAATTGATGACTGCCAGGAGAGGGATAGCCCATTGTTTTCAGGGCTGTGGCCCATAAGAGGATACCCATGCTCTCATAGATGACCCTACATGTATGCACATGCTGGCAGCACTAAGTGAACACACTCAGGTTTTTAAACAAGAGAGCACGTGATGTTGGAAGGGTGTGGGGGCAGTTGGGGAGAGATTGGAGGAGAAAGAATAGACAATAGATTTTATCAGAAATACATTATATGCATGAGTGAAATTATTAAACAATTTAAAAAAAGAATGAATACGTAGGGTCAGCAAGATGGCTCAGTGGGTAAAGGTGTATGTGCCAGAGCAGTGGTTCTCAACCTTCCTAAAGCTGAGACCCTTTACTACAGTTCCTCATGTGGCAGTGACTCCTGACCATAAAATTATTTTGTTGTTACTTCATTGTAATTTTGCTACTGTTATGAATTGTAATATAAATATATGATATGCAGGATATGTGATACGGGGCTCCCAAAGGGGTTGTGACCTTCAGGTCGAGAAGCACTGTTCTAAAGCCTAAAGACCTCTGTTCAATCCTCAGAACCAATGTGAATGTGGAAGGAAGGAACCAATTCACAAACACTGTCTGGCCAGCAAACACTCATTGTAGCATGTACACATCTCCCCCCCACACACACACACATACACACACTAATCAAATTTAAAAAACTGTAAAGAAGTGCATATCCACAAATGTTCCCTAACTTCGTATTATCTAGCAGCAAACAGATGATCCAGAGTGACAAGTCCCACTTCCATTTCTGAACATGGTGTAGGATAATAGAGTACACCTCAGCAGCTTTCTTTCCTGTCAGAATCCTGTCTGGGCAGGGTAACCCATTTGAGACAGTCAATCAGGCACTATCTGCTTAGTGAGATGCTGGGGCAGGCACAGTTTTGGGGTGGCTTTAGGTGAAATATGTGACCAAAATGATAGGGTCTGACTCTTCATTGGGGAGTTGTCTTACTCAATGACACTCGAGAGCAAGAGCAGAGCGTTCAGATCAGCAAACAGGTCTTGCTGTGGAGATGTGTTTAGAGATTCCAGACCAGCGGTCACTAATTTTGAGATGGAAGCTTGTGGATTTAGGTGCCCAGGGGAACAGGCAAGCACATTGACATTTGTGCTAAAGGAACGAAGGACTCTCCCTTGTGTGGCTGGAAGCCTCTGATGGTACACAAATGGTGAAGTGTATTCCAAAAATTTTCATCTGCATAGCTAACAGCTCTCTCACTTTTTCCCTTAGCACCAGCTGCCTCTGAGGATAAAGTAATAGGGTTTTTGGGCCAGTCGGTGACTTTGCCTTGTCATTACTCATCCTGGTCCCAGAGCCGCAACAGCATGTGCTGGGGCAAAGGTGCATGTCCCAATTCCAAGTGCAACCAGGAGCTTATCCACACAGATGGAAGGACAATCACCTCCAGGAAGTCGCTAAAATACACACTTTGGGGGAATATTCAGCAGGGCGAGGTGTCCTTGACCATCTCAAATGCCAATCAAGGTGACAGTGGTGTGTACTGCTGCCGTATAGAGGTGCCTGGCTGGTTCAATGATGTCAAGAAGACTGTGCGCCTGGAGCTGAGGAGAGGTGAGGAAACCATGGGGCTCAACCCTGAGAGGGAGTTCTGTGGTTTGTGGTATCAGATTCATTCATCGAATGCTGATGGGAAAGTAGGGCTTACTTGAGCAATGGGTGGGAAGGCTGGGTTTCAAGTGGTAAGCCTCAGAGTGTGAGCAGGGAAATCCACATACTAATCACAGCCAGGACAGCCACAGAAATGAACTAGGGGATCCAGCTGATAAATGGGAGAGTCGGATTGAAGATGGAAGGTACTATCTATCTGGGGGTCTTTTTGACACCTCACAGAAATTCAGTCCAATGATTTTGGGCTTCCCAATTTTTATGTGAATCATATTTTTTTCATATTGACTGATTTCCAAGTAATAAGAAAAAAATTACCGTGCGAACTGTATACTATCCATGGATCAGTTTTAGTCTACAAGCAAATGATTTGTGACTCCTGGCAAAGAGAGGATTGGCATGACATTGGGCACCACCCTTGGCTGTTCTCATGCCCTCTTTCTTCCCATTCCTATCAGATGCTTTGGGTAAAATTTGGGATGTGAAGGTACTCTTAAAGATTGGGGCTGTGTAGAACAGACCACATGGAGCTTATGGCTGACATATGTGAACAATAAACACCTTTAGGACATGGATCTTCTCAGATTGCTTTCATGTGCCCTAAATATGGAACTGGATGATTTTAATTAGTGATCTCCCATGCATAATTGTATATTTTTCTCTTACAGCAACTTTGTGATACCAAAGAGGAAAGAGAAGTTTATTGGCATTAGCTTAGTCCAACAGGAGTCACCTCTTTATTTACATGGTATCTTAACTAGTTACTAGTTTATAAATATTGTTGGCATCAGTACTCTGCAGGATCAATTGCAAGTTGAGTGGAACCCTTTTGCTTCATTAAAGCCTATAGGAATTTGGCATATTCTGGAGACGGTGAGAACCATACAGTAAACTTCAAATAATGAATCCCAAATCTATGTTAGTGAAGCAAGAGAGGTTGGCACAAATCAATCTTTAACATATAGCAAAGTCTACATTCTCACCCAAAGTCACATACATAAGACTGGCTTACTTTGTTTATAGTTGGGATAGAATCTCACTATGTACCCTAGGCTAGCCTTGAACTAGAGATCCTCCTGTCTTAGGCTTCTAAGGATTAGGATTGTGTGTGCGCTCTGTGACTCCTGGCTGTGGGCTCACTTTGATGAATTGATTTATTTGTACAATACCAGACACTGTGATAGGTTTTGGATTCATGGAAGAGAACAGGACAAATGCCTGGTTTCCTTGTGCTGATAGTTTGATGGGAAAAATAGACATTAAGCAATAATAAACAAATAAATGTGTAGTTATAAAAATACAATAGATGCCATTGTGATCAAGTATTAGGACATATGGTAGGGAAGACTTGTTACTGCATAAAAGAGCTTTTAGCTGAGATCTGAGAGCTGGGTGAGGTCTAGCCTACTGAAGGGGATCAGCAGTTGGAGTGAGGATGAGGTAGGGCAGGTGCAGACATTGCTGCGGCTAGAAGGTCATGGGCACAGTGAAAGAAATACAGAAAGGAAGGTTGACTGAGGAAAGTGAGAAGGTTCTCTTCCAGCAACATGTGATTGAAATGACAGAAGCTTGTTGCAGGGCAACAAGCAGGCCTAAGTGGGTTTTATTCTTTTGTTTTTGTTGTTGTTTTGTTTTGTTTTTTTTTAAACCTGATAGAGGAGAACTGCTGAGTTTTAAACAGGGCAATGGCATGTATAATATGTATGTATGTATGTATAAAATTTCTGTAGCCAGAGTGTGACAAATAGACCAGAAAGGACAGAAATATAGGCAAGAAACTTAGCTGTAGTGATTGGTCCAGGCCAATGGAGCAAGAGAGGCCAACAGAAGTGGAAAGATGTTAGATTGTGTTTGTGGTGTTTCCTATTCCCCAGATGTATCTTTTGTTGGTTACAGCCCCAACAACCACAAGACCAACCACAACCACTCGCCCAACCACCACCCCTTACGTGCCCACCACCACAGAGCTTCCAACAGCAGTCTTGACCACACCTGAGCCCATAACTGCAACACCACCTCAGACACTGGCCACCTCTGTCCTCACAACAGCAGCAACCACGTGCCCCTCAACAATGCCCAGCTCCTTCTTGCCAGAAACCACAAGTTTTCCAAACACTGAGATCTTCACCAAGGGGTCTGCCATCACTGCAGGTGAGAATTGTCCATTCTGTCTCCTCTGCTGGTCAGATGTAGTTTCCTTGGAACAGATTCTTCTACAGTGGGCAATCCAGTGCACTCGTGTGTGTGTGTATGTGTGTGTGTGTGTGTGTGTGTGTGAGAGAGAGAGAGAGAGAGAGAGAGAGAGAGAGAGAGAGAGAGAGAGAGAGAGAAAGAGAGAGAGAGAAGAGGATGGGGATTAACAAGATTGGGAAGGACATAAGAGAAAGTAATGGGTGAGTATAATCAAAATATATGCACATATCAAAATGTAATAAATCCATTATGTATAGTTAATATATGTCAATAAAGCCTTCTTAAAAGAATGTAAGATGTATTCCCTAACAGAAATCAGTTATATACTTGTTTCCTAACTTCTTTCTATTTTGTTCTGAATTTTTTTCCTTACCATGAATCTTGTAACTCTGAGTGACCTACTCCAATGCTTGTTAAGGCTCCCACCATGCTTCTGATTATGAAGTAAAAATATCAGAACATCATTGTGAGGTAGCTTGACTGCTTTTCCAGGCAATCCAGCTGCTTCAAAAAGGCCTGGATAATTCAGACAGCTTTCCAAAATTGAGTTGGTCAATTCTGTTACATTCTGAATAGTCACCAAAATCCTTGAGCTCTCAATTAATCAAATTTTGCCTGTTTTTTGTTCCTTTGTATTTTAAAACAAAATCATTATTCAACTTGTTTTTTGACACAAGGTCTCTCACTGAACCTGGGACTCACATTTTCAGCTGGAATACCTGGGAAGCATGTTACAGAGATCTGCCTGTTTTCTGCTCCCCCTGCTGGGGTTACAGGCACATACCAGTATGACCAACTTTTTACATGAATGCCAACAATGCAAACCCAGGTCCTCATGCTTGAGTGGCAAGCACTTTATATTGTCTGAGCCATCTCCCCAACTGAATAATCATCTTAAAACAAAAAGTATAATGTTTTTTTAATTCTAAAAATCACCTTCAATTATTGAGAAAAACTGGAAATGTGTCAATAATAACAAAGATGATAATAAAAATCGTACTGAATTCCATCACCCACCACACTGTTGATACTATTTAATTTTTTTAGCAGTTTAAGAACAATCTTTTTTTCCCTTCAGAATCAGAAACCGTTTCTTCATCCAGCGTGGCGACCACATCTGCAGGCGCAGCCTTGCTCATACCCACAGGTATGCAGAACATACTGCTTGGGTCTTCCCTTCCACCTCAGGCTGGGGAGATGCAAATGCTTAATAAAAGTGATCCAGCGATGGCCCCAGTCCTTTGTGCCGGGATGTCCACCTGAGGCATGATGACATCAGGGCAGTGTGTATGGTTGGTTCCTTCTCATAGCTTGGAGGGAGGAGGGTAGGCAATGTGGGAGGAGGGAGATAACACTCTTTAATTCATGGAATTTGGGGGCCTGCGTATGACACCTCTGTCTTATTTACTATTACACTTCTAACTGGAAATTTAGGAGGACTTTGTTCTCTGTTTTTCCAAGGGTCCGAAGCTTGGATTCTTCCATCAACTTCACAGCAGATGACACAGAATATGGGTGAGTGTGAGACTTCTCAGCATTGAGGTCACAGAGGTCTCTCTGCTTTTTGAGTGGTTTGCCTCTGACCCTGGGAACACTCTGGTGTCTGTCTGTGGCTCTTGGAATCAGCTATTTTGGTTCCACTGTGCCTGTCTCCCACATCCTCTAGTTAGACAGGAGGAAAGTGAAACATTCTTGCCTTCTGCTTTCTCAGGCCCCTCTCTTGTGGCCTTTCTTTTTCCTCCTCATCTTCTGACTCAAAGCCAGGGATAGTTGTAAACAAATCACCTCTCCATTTGTCAACCTGCCATTTATTTATGTTAAACCATATAGACATTATTCCAATGTGCTTTTGTGAAGGGGGACGTGAAACTATGGGAAACAAAAATTCTCTTACTCATTTTATCCTTAATCCCAGCCCCTTCTCCTGACAAAATCTATATTACTAGTTAGAACATTCTAGATAATTTTGTACTACTGCCTTATTTATATGTGTATTTTTTCCCATTGGGAATAACCTTATAAGATTTATCTCCAATATTGATGGCATAAACTTGTTTGTAACTGGTACAAAATCCATTATTTGAGCTCTCTTAATTGATTTTGTTATTTCTTTCTGTTTCCCACAAAACCCTGCTATGTGACCATCCAGTAAACAAACAAACAAACAAACAAAAAACTAACCTGGGACAAAAACTGTACATTCTTATACTCTATACATTCATTTTAAATTTTTTACTTGCTATTAATATGTGTGAGTAGTGACATTTGTGCCATGACATGCACACAAAGGTCAGAGGACATTGTTGTAGAGTCATTTCTCTTCTTCCACCTTTATCTGGGTCCTGGGCAGTTGCACTCATCAAGTTTGTGCTGTAAAGGCCTTTACCCACTAAGTCTTTTCACTGGCCCATGAGATACATTTTTAAAAAGATTTATATTGATTTACATGTATGTGTATGTGTTTGTGTGAGTAAATGCCACACATGTGTGGGTGCTCATAAAAGCATTGGATCTCTTAAAGCTGCAATTTCAGGTGGTTGTGAGCCACCAGTGTGGGACTGAGTTCAAGTCCTCTAGAAGACCAGCAAATGCTCTCAACTGCTAAGCCATTGTCCAGTCCTACAAGATATATTTGTTTGCTTGTTGGGTTTTTTGAGACAGGTTTCTCTGTGTACCCCTGGCTGTCCTAGAACTCTCTCTGTATACCAGGCTGGCCTTCAACTCACAGAGATCTACCTGCCTCTGTCTTCCAAGTACTGGGATCATGGTGCGGGCTACCATACCTGGCTCTACTAGATACATTTTTTTTTTTTTTTTACAAAGGGTCCTTATGAAGATTTTCTGTTGGACTGGGCAGGTTGTCCCTGCTCTTTGCTTGTTTCTATTCATTTCTATCATGAACACCCTCTCCTCAGCACCACACCTGTTCTGTCACCTGTAAAGCAGAATGTAGCTTTTTAGCCTCTTCCTGCCTCACACTCTGTAAACTTGGCTGCCATTGTTCCTTGCTATTTCTCATCTATTCTTTTTCCTTGTGTATGTCTTTAAAAAAAATCCACTAATGCCCCATGAAGCTTTTGCATCTGGTTTTATTTACTTCCTTTGTACATCAGACCACTTTCTTTCTTAGTCTGTGTAGAGACCTGCTGTGTCGTTAAGCTGCTGTGTGCTATTTCATTACCTGTTGACTGGTACTTCAGTTGCCTAGGTTTTAGTATTATACCCAGTGTAACTGTGCACTTCCTTCAGCCCGAGTACTTCCTTAAGTATTTATGCAAGCATTTCTTTAGGAGAGCTGGTAATGAAGTAGAGATGTTATGTTGAAAAATGTGAACTATTAAATTTAATAGCTATTACAAAATTGTCCTTGGAAAAGGCTGAGGCAATTTGTTTGTACTCCCACAGATTATCTGCTTCTCCATATCCTCCCTACACTTGAAATGACCATTTGTTCACTTTCTTCTTTCAGTCCCCCAAGAACATGTCATCTTGTTCCTCTCTTGTTCTCATGAACAGAGTCGGAGCATCTTTGTGTTTATTAGAAAAAACATCTATCCTCCAACTGTGTAGAGAAGGCAATGTGGCATCACTCTCAGAGGCTCAGAAGATGGGATCGGAGGAGGGGACAGACAGTCCTGAGTGGAGGGGAGAGGATGGGTCTTAATGTAGGGCTATAAATTGAGAGGAGATGCGAGGGGGATCTGATGTTGAGAAGCTCTGACTCGCACCAACTCATGGCAGAGGTGAATAGAAATCTGGACTAGGAGTTGACAACTTAGGGGAGGTTGGCTGTCAAGATCCCTCATTCTTTGTTCCCGGATTAGAGTAAAGGTGAGTGCTGTTTTCAAGTCAAAGAAAATGTAGGAAGGAGAAATGTGATGGAGAACAGGCGGAGTTGTTCACAAAACTATTACCTATCATTTCATCCAAATCTTAAAATAGTTTATATTGAATTACAAGAGATCAAGATGTCCTCTGATGCTTTCCCTGCAATACTGTCCCTGATAATTGTTATTTGACTCCTCCATGTCCAAATCTCAGCAGAAAGAATTCTTGCGGCCCTGTCTGTAGGCTAAACTGTGAAAGAGGACTATGTTGTAAGAGGGACTGTCTCTATGTCACATGTCATTATGGAAGAAATTCACTTAGCACATATTAAGTGCTGGGTCAACACTAAGGTATTTTCATGGATGACTTCATTTAGGATCTCTTTGGTAGAAATTCAGGGTCCTATTTTATCTGAATGTCCTGAGGCCACGGAGCTCTCAGAAGCCCTGTCCTGGAAGTCCATCTCTAATAGCTACCTCTTATCTGTTATTTATGTTATAGTTCATCATCAAGTGTTTGGGAGCTCTCCAAAAGTTCATGTGTCAGGGAGCTGTATCCCCAGCTACTGATGCTATTTTATTTACATGTGTCTGTGTCCATGTGTGTGTGTGTGGGGGGGGGGGTCTGTGTGTGGTGTGTGTGTGTGTGTGTGTGTGTGTGTGTGTGATGTATGTGGGTTCTCACAGAGGCCAGAAGAGGGCATCAGATCCCCTGGAGCCAGAGTTATAAGCAGTTGTAAGCCATCCCAGTTGGGTTCTGGGACCTGGGACTCAGGTCCTCTGGAAGAGCAGGAAGTACATTTAACAGAAAGGCTGTCTCCCAGTTCCTAGTGAGGCTAGTTTGGAAAGTTTTGGAATTTTTTTGTGTTTTTTTTATTAATTTATTTTTTTTTTACAGTCCAATCCCCCTCCCTCCTCTCCTCCCATTCTCCCCATCTCCCTACACCTGCCATCTGCTCCTCAGAGAGGGTAAGGCCTCCCCTAGAAAGTCTACTAGGTCTGTCTCATCATCTCATTGAGGCAGGACCAAGGCAACTCTCCACCCCCACATCCCTGTGTCTAGGCTGAGCAAGGAATATCTCCATATAGAATGGGCTTCAGTATTCAGTTTGTGCATTAGTGTTAGATCTGGGACCCACTTCCAGCAGCCTCATATATTGTTCCAGTCACCATTGTCACCTATATTAAGGAAGCCTAGGTTCTGGAAATTTTGAGAGATGAGAAGTAGCTGGAGGAAGTACATGGCAGGACCAGGTCTTTGGAGGTATCCCACCTCTCACCCCTTTGTCTCTCTGCTTACTATCTGCAAGAGATAAATAGCTTCATCTGCCACATTCAACTCTCCAAAACTCCTGCACTGCTTCAAATGGTTAGTAATTACAATTCAACTGAGAATACAACCAAACAACAATAAAAACTCTGAAGAAGGTTGCATGTAAGTTTCCTTTGCCTCTCAGATGTAGCCATTACAGGATTCTCCAACCCTTTATACCTCATAGCAGAAATGTGTGACATGGTCCCCAGTTATCCCTTTGTTTGTGGATTCCTTAAGCCCTTTCCCCAGTGCCCCTCACAGCCTTATGCATAGCCTCCAATAGGGATTGAAAGCGTTCTATGGAAGCCTAATGTCACATGGTTATATCACTATTTCATGGTGATTTTTTTTAATTTTTAATAATTTCAGATGAATTACTTTCCTTGTCCTTTTCTAAATCACAGTTTCCTCAAAATATAAAATGTAGATGATAGTGGTGCTTATATCAGGACTTTAAGAATGGAAATGCATAAGAAAGGCTAGTGTGTAATTATTGACTGGTAAATGATAGTCATCACGAAGGATCCCTTTTTCCTTAATACTTTACATCTCTGCCACAACCCTTCCTTTTAGGCTAGTGCAGAGGGAATGTAATAAGAGTCCATTTACATCAGCTCTTGCCTAACTTGATATTCTTGCTAAGAACATAGATTTTTTTAGATTTATGATATTTTTAAAACTGTTAATTACACTAGGGGAACAGCAGATGAGTGACAAAATTACAAACTCTGGAAGGTTTCAGGAGCTTTTCAAATCTTACAGTAGTAATTCTCCACCATCAGTGAGAGTGAGGTTTTGAAAGCTTTCCCAAACTCCTTTCTAGACAGCTTTGTAGACCTGCCAATCACTGGTTTCATTGCTGGGGGTGGGGTGGGGCATCTTTAGTCCCCTGTTGCCTCTTGGTTGCTTTGTTCTTTTTGTATTTCTCAGTCTGTGGAGATTCCACTTCACAGCTGAGGAGGGGGAATCAATTCATGGCTTTAAAAAGGAGCTGCAGTTCAGTCTTCTATTCAAGGGCCTCTAGATTTCTGCAATTTATTTTGTAAGGCAATTCTGCGTACATCTATCTTCTGGTTCAATGGTCTCTAATCTCCCAATGTTTGGTCTTCAATGGAAGAAGCCTTACCCAGGATGACACATTCTCACCTCCATGCTCTTGATAGGTGACATGTTCTAGGACTTGCCCAAGATCAGACTTTAACAGTGAGCTGGGACTTCTGGCCACATTTCAGGGGTTTTCATTTTTAACCGTAGGTCTAAGAACATGCAATGCATAGAGAAGTGCTATTTGTAGAACAGTGGAAAACTGATCCCAATGAGGGTTGGTCTTTAAAAAACAAACAAACAAACAAACAACAAAAGAAACTTTTTAATGTCTGTCTGTGTATACATGTGTGTGAGAATATGAGCATACAAGTATGTGTTCCTGGGGTGGGGGATGCCTGTGCATGAGAAAGTCAGATGACATCCACAGCTCAGATGTCATCTTCAGGTACACCATCCTCCTCCTTTTTGAGACAGGGTCTCTCACTGGCCTGGAGATCACCAAGTGGAGTAGACTGTTGGCTAATGAGCCTCAGGGATCCTACTGTCTCTGCCTCCCAGTGCTGGAACTGACTATAAGCACCCATCATACATTCCTTTTTACACAGGTGCTGGGGACTGAAGGTCCTTGCACTTGGAAGACAAGTGCTTTCCAGACTGGCCCCTATCCCCATCACTTAGGATTGACCTTTGCTCCAGGTCTGATTGCCATTTTTTTTCTCAACAGAGCTTTCTTGTGGGTAGGATATTGTATTCATTTCTAATGTTTAATTTTATTATTCTTTCAGCCACTAAAGGAATCTTCATATTACTGTCAGTGTACTATGTCATAAACATAGATGACAGCATCCTTCCACAATGTCAGAATTTATTGGATAACAGATTCACAAGATAAATTGGTTTTGTTAGCTATAATTTGCCAAATGCTCCCAAATTCCCATGATAGTTGACAGGCTGTAAGTCCTTTCATTTTAATCTTAAGTACTAATATTAACTTTCAGTTCACACATTATTTATCACGCAGCAAACATATCCACATATATGTACATATGTGTGTTACAGAATGGTTACAAAAGGGCTAGATAGCTGGGCGTTGGTGGCACACACCTTTAATCCCAGCATTCGGGAGGCAGAGGCAGAGGCAGGTGGATCTCTGTGAGTTCCAGGCCAGCCTGGTCTCTAGATCGAGTGCCTGGATAGGCTCCAAAGCTACACAGAGAAACCCTGTCTCGAAAAACCAAAAAAAAAAGGGGGGGGCTAGATAATGGGTTCATGGGCCATTACAACATAATATTAAATGTCCTGTTTATAGGGCCCAGGGACAGCATTGCACTTGTCACACCTGGTGTGCTCAGTAACTTCTCAAGCCTGTTTTCTTTTTCTGATTCCCCACCCCCCAGACAGGGTTTCTCTGTATTGCTTTGGAGGCTGTCTTGGAACTAGCTCTTGTAGACCAGGCTGGTCTCCAACTCACAGAGATCAGCCTGTCTCTGCCTCCTGAGTGTTGGGGTTAAAGTTGTGCGCCACCAACGCCTGGCTTCTGATATGGTTTTAATGGGCCTAATCTCCTTTGGTAAGTTTAGTGTGCTGAACCCTAACCTTTAGTTATTTGTCTGACTGGGCCTCATGAGTTGCCTTAGACATTTTGTGCTGTTTACATGCACAAGGTACAGAGTTAGCCTGCAAGATTGAGTCAAATGCTGCTTGTAAAGTGTAATAATCTCTCAGGGCATGGCACAGGATGAAAAATACTGTTTTACACAATACAAAATAAATCAGACCAGGGCCCAGCTTGATTTCAACGTACACCTATCACCAGGTGAAGTCAAAGCAGTGCATGCTCAGATAGATTGAGAAGTGCGGGGTCAGTGTAGTACAGCTGGCAACAGCAAACACTCTTCTGGTAATAGGGCATCTTTCTTTGCTCGTGATTTTTGTTTTCCTATTCTTGGCTCCAGAGGCCGAGTGTTGGCAAAGTATGGTAAAGGTGTTTGGGGGAAATGTTTCTTCTTTTTCCTTTTCTTACTGTAACTGTCTCAGCAATGCCAGCCAAGCTTCATTTTCCAAAGTGAGCTTGGTTTTCATTAGGTCAACAGATTCTCAGAGGAAGGTATGGCGTCTCAGAGGTAGAATTTCATATCTTCATCTTAAACTTCTACATTTGATTTAGACACATGAAAATCTGTAATATCACCTTTAGCTGCTACTCTGTAAATGACAAAGGGTATGTAAAAAGGAGTAAGTTGAAACTGAGGTTGTGACTCAACCAGTAGAATGTTTGACTAGCATGCACAAAGACCCTGGCTGAGTCTCCATCCCCAGATAAACTGGACGTTGGGACCTATTCTTACGATCTCAACACTCAGAAAGTGGGAACAGGAGGAAGTTCAGTTAATTCTCAGCTACATTGTGAGTTCAAGGCCAGCCTTAGAGATATGAGACCCCGTCTTAAAGCAAAATAAATCAAAACAACTAGTAAGTCATGGTCACTTTAGTTAAAGGTGTCCCATACTTTGGGATGTAGACAGGCTTATGTATCAATAGCCATCATCCATCTTGTCTGGTTTTGTTGCTGTTGCTTTTGTTTTCTGGAAAGAGTATGAAAATTCCCACCGAGGACTAAGAGCATTTTCTGCTCTTCCAGATGCCCCAGCACCTACACTGAGCAATTCACCATTGCCTGTTGGCCTTTCAGGGATGACTCAGGGTGGTCTGAGACAATGGAGGGCAGGAATCACACCTAGACTTAGTTATGCTTATTTCTTGTCTTAGATTAAAACCATCACTTTAGGACCCTGAAGATGAACTTGAAAGAGGAGGAGTCATTGGATTTTTCTCTCTCTCTTCTTAAATGTGGTCATATTTTCTGCTTCTTGTTATTAATTTAGCTCTTGAAATTGACTTCTGAGGGAGGGTGGATGAACTGATCCTGGCTTGGTGAGACACAGGTTTTGACCCATATGTTCAGTAACACTGACTCTGATCATGTGCTCTCTGGAACCCACTCAAGTTTTGGCAACTTTCTCTCTGTCCCCTTGGCTACATTTTCTTCTCTCCCAAATGTTATTTTCTTGACATGAGAGAGGAAGAAGAAGACTTATTTTTGCCTTTCTTCATGATTCTCTTCAACTTCATTCAACTCTTCATCTCACAATATCTGTAGGTGACCCAATAGGAACTTCATTTAGTCCCCACCTCTATCTCATATGCAATACAATAAAATGTTTAAGAGCCCAGGTCCAAAGAATCAAAGAGGCCTATGCTCCAAGCTCTGATAAATTTCTTAGTCTTCCCAAACTCATTTCTTCTCCATAATGGACAGAGTAATCAAATCTTCCCTGTGGACGTAGACAATGCCTTACAATGAAACAATGCATGAGAGCCCTGAGACCAGTTCTGGATATAATAAGTACTTGGTAAGTGTCTTATTAGCATCAACTTCCAAAATTACATCTTGGCCTTGAACTACTCTTAGAAGACAATATACAAGAAAAATTGGCATTCCAGCAAGCTTTTGCTCAATACTTAGCCTGTGAGTCATCACAGTAATTATTTTGATCAGGAAGAAGAGCCAGTGATTAAAGGCACACATTCCTGCCCCACAACTGACACCAAACTAAAAAGCTTGTGTACAACAAAGAAAACAAATGGTAGAAAATTTTGACCCACTATTATATGATGACAGATCAGCATCTAAAGTAAAAGGAATTTAAAAAAAAAAACTCAATAGCAAATATAGGGTGATCTGTGTATATACTTCTTAAAGAAGGGTCTATCCATTTCCACAAGTATGGGAAAATGTTCATTACTATTCAAGGAAACACAGATCCAGACCCAGTAAAATCTTACCTCACTTCAGCTGGGATCAACATACTGTTGGTGGGGCCAGTAACTATGTATCATGGAAAATGCTATAGAGATTTCTTAAAGGATAAAAATAGAATAGCATGTGATCCAGGGATCCACTTGGATATATACAGAAAGAAAACACAATCAGTGTTTCAAAGAGTTACTTATGTTCCCATAGCAGTCAAGAAACAGAGTCAGTCATGGGCAGAAAATTGAAAAAAGTAGTACTGTGATACTAAAGGAGGCCAGCATGCACTTTGGTATGCTAACAGGCACCACAGATAGTCATT
This sequence comes from Cricetulus griseus, assembly GCF_003668045.3. Lineage (NCBI taxonomy): Eukaryota > Metazoa > Chordata > Mammalia > Rodentia > Cricetidae > Cricetulus > Cricetulus griseus. Next base: position 61,697,701 of record NC_048600.1, read on the forward strand.
TGTCCCTCCTGTGTTTTGGAATTTTGGGAAATGGAGTTTCTTTTGGATCTGACACCAGCTCCATCCCAAATGGATGACATGGCTGCATTCACAGGGAAGAAAGTAAGCACTGATCTATATCCTGTTGCTGTTTCCTGAATAGCACAGTGGCCTTTGCAATATGTCCCATGTGTCCTCTCACATTTTATGTAAGTGGGGTGGGACAGGGGTGCTGTTTGATATCATACCCCAGTGCTGGTGTTTGCAAAGTGTCTCTTACGTTAGACCATTCCAATTTGAAAAGATTAGCTCTGATAAAACTGACCCAGGCTGGCTTTCTGTGTGATGGCCTCAATTTCAAGCTGATCCATCATGGATGATTACAGTAAAATAGGATTTGGCAGAACAAACATAGGAGTTTTGAATTCTTACCTGCCGTTTCCAGCTGTGGGAGAGAATAACAGAAAACAAACAGCAACGATAGTCAGTAGTAGCAGTGAAAACACACTGACTTTCCTCCTTGCATTTTTATGCTCCCTGGAATTCAACAACCCAGTTTCCCCAAAAACCTAATAAGCTCTCTGACATCAATTACAAGTGCTACAAACCTTCTCCTTTGGTCTTAAGTGCTGGAAAGTTGGGGAAAGGGGGGTACAAGAGTAATCAATTTCAATAATTTTTTTTAGGCTGATATTTTCCATATCCAGGCCCCCCTCTCCATGTCTTCTGTGGACACACATGTGACTTATGGGTTTAAGTACTTGTGCACTCGTGCCTATGAAGTTCAAAGCAGGAGGATGACTGTTGTTCTGTTGCTCCCCACTTTGTTTCCTTGAGACAGGGTCCCTCACTGGACAGGAAGCCCATTGGCTCTGCCAGGCTGCCTGGTTGGCCAGCTAGCTGTCAGATCTGCCTGTCTCTATTCCTCCTCCAATCCTGGGAGTTACAGCAACTCTTGGAGATTTGAACTCGGGTCCTCATGCTTGCAGAGTAGATGTCCTTATCCACTCAGCCATCTCACTGCTCTCTGCTTGTTTTTTAAATATGTGTTATTTTTATTATAGGATCTTTACTGTGTTCTTCTTGTATGCTCTTCTCTGCTCTGGTTTCTGCACTGCTTTTACTTTTTAGACTGTTTGCTTTTTTTTTTTTTCCTCTTCCACCTCCCCAGCCCACCTCCTATTCCTGATATTTGTCAGGATTTCCCCCCTTTCTCATGGGATATGCATTCTGAAGATGAACTGCTTGCTGGATACTGATGATTCCCCAAGAGTGTAGTATCTCTGGCTGTACTCTTTTTCACAAAATTGATTCAGATTCAGATAGATCAACTGGTTAATGGCACGTACAAGGTGTGTGTGTCCCACTGGTACAGTAAATATAGTGCCTGTGACTGTGTCTCATAACCCGTTTCCCTCTAAAATCCACCTCTGTCCTTCCCTCTTCGGAGTCTTTGTCAATAGTTATCTAGTAGCCGTGTGTCTCCAGTGGGAATTTGGAGTTACTTAAGGCTCTTACTTCTCTGTAGCTCACATTTAATATCCATATTCGATTTTTCCTATCTTCCATCAAACAGTTTTGTAATCTGTCTCTTATCTTTTCTGTCTACCAGCACAGGACTTCAGACCCAGAATCAGAAAAGGTGCCCCTGGGCTGTTCCCTTGTCCTAATTAGGCCCCATCCAGCACAAACATCTCTGTGACTTTTAATGGCCTGAGAAGCCAGTGGAGTTAAAATAAAGCCCTCCACAACTAGGTCAGGCACACAAGGTAATCTCTGGCTACTCCACCCAGTCCCTCACAGTTGTCTGCATGTCAACATGGGCACCATGCTGTTTTGTGTCTCCATGGCTTGGCTGATTGTGTTCCATCTGTCTGAGACACCCCATTGCCATTCCTTGCCCAATTAGTTCTTGCACAGCCATACTTCCTCTGAGCTGTCAATTTGACAAACAGTTATTGAATACCAGGTATATGCTAGGTCATGTTGAACATGCAGAAAGGGACTCTGTAGGGTGTGTTCTCATCGATGAACCTTGACCTTTGAGCTGAGTGTCTTGCCTAGGCCTGCCTTCCCCAGAAGTCTGTACACATCCATCATTGCCATCGGTCTTTTAGGCTAACACAATCTTCTGGCTTCTGGCCTCTGGTCTCTGGCACACATTATCAGTGTCCTAAGGAGCATAAAGTCTATGGTGCAGTCATCTTGGCATTTTAAGCAGTTGGTGCTTAGGGCTTGAGAATTCCTGGAAGAAAGTTCCCTTAGACCTCAGCTATTGGTTATGAATTTTTTTGTTTCAGCTTCAATGTCTCCTTTCACAGAAGCTTTTCTGACCCTTCAGAACAGTCTACATCTTCATGATTCACCCTGAGATATCCTTCATTCATTCTTCATGTAGTTTTATGTGGTTGTTTTTAATCAACCTTCCACATTAATGATGAGGTGCCTTAAAGAGAGCTTGACACTTGTGTGACCATCACAGAGTGGACTTCCAGATTCCTAAACAGTGTAGCTTACTGCATGCATGCCTCAGTTATATGATATGTGCACACACCATGTGCCCATGTAAATGGTACATAAATGATATTTATGTACCTATGGTATGGATATGCATGTGTACGCATGCACATGCTCACGCATGCGAAAATACACACACACACACACACACACACACACACACACACACACACACACCACAGTATAGTCTATGAGAAAGAAAACAGGATATCAAATCAAACACACGATGGTAAGCACAAGATGTATGAGGCTGCTGTTAGAGAAACAGAATGTGTTGTATTAAAGTAAATATATTTTTCTTTTTCTCTCTTTTTTTGTTTTTTGTTTTTTTGTTTTTGTTTTTGTTTTTCGAGACAGGGTTTCTCTGTATTGTTTTGGAGCCTGTCCTGGAACTTGGTTGGTTGACCAGGCTGGCCTCGAACTCACAGAGATCAGCCCACCTCTGCCTCCTGAGTGCTGGGATTAAAGGCATGTGCCACCAACGCCCTCATAAATATATTTTTCTAAGTAGGAAGCCTATACTCTAATGAGAAAAGGTATAGGACAGTGAGTAGCCCATGGCAGCCATCAGCTATCAAGTACAGAATTGCCTTTGCTGTAAACTCTTATGTGTTGCAGTACATTTACAGCAAGCAGGTTAGCATGTGTGCATGTCTACACACACCTCCCATCCTCCCAATTGTACACACACTAAATAAAGTATAACTTTTAAGATGTTTTAAAGGTTGGAGAGATGACTCAGTGGCTAAAACCTCTTGCTGCTCTTGCAGAGAACCCACGTTTAGTTCTCGGAACCCATACCTGACAGCTCAAAATGGCCTGGAACTCCAATTCTAGGGGATATGATGCCTTATTCTGGCTTCCATGAGTTCCAGACACAGATATTATACACACACATACATGAAGGTATTCATACATACATACATGCAGGCATTCACACATAAGATAAAAATAAAACTCTTTTTAAAAAGTTGTAATAATTACAAAAAAAAGAAAAGAAAACTGAAGCCAACTGCTTATTCTCTGGGTCACCTTTGAGCCATCTGCCAAGTGCAGATGTTCTGTTCCTCTGGGGTCATGCTAGAGAACAGTGGGTATTGGAGGAGAGCCATGTCAAAGCAAATCTGCATAGATCATTTATACAAACAGAAAGATGGTGTTGCAGAATTAAATATAACATCTGACTTAGCAGGTGGTTTTGGAGACCTATTTCAGTACGTACTTTTAATTCTCCCACAGCAAGTCTAACTATCTTCCACTCTTTGCCTCCCCAGAATTAAAGACGAGCAAGCCTTCGGCGAGAAGGGTCAAATCAAGTCAGGTAAAAGATCTATGAAGTACTGGAAGCATTTGACTTTGATTTTAGAAATTGCCAATAGAAGTTTTCACAGATGGACTTGGGGAAATAGAATATTGCTAAATGGCAAATGCATAGTAACTATTATGAAGTGGTCAAAGATTTGTGAACTTGTACTCTTGGCAGAAGTACTATTGATTGTTACTTCAACATGCACAGACACTCTGAAAGCAAAAAGAAAAATATTTACGAAAACATGCAAAAATCATTACATGTCCCTTGTTTGAAGCTCAGTGCTATTGATGCAACTACGGCACTAGCATCTGCCTCCACTGTTGCTCTTGTTTTTTTGAGGTTTCCTTTTATTTTTGTTTATTGCAAAAATGGTTAAAGTAGCTTCAAGTAAAAAACATTAGGCATCACAGATGTCTGCGAAGGCAGTCCTTCCTTGGAGACAGTCGTGTCTTTGCTTCTGTTTCTGGCTGATTCTTGTCTTCTGTGTGCTGGAGAATGTGACAGGAAGGAAGGAAGGAAGGAGTTGAGCTGGCCCAAGGGAAGTGGGAGTGTCCTCATAAGATGACTGAATGCCTGGCTCAGAGCAACAGCCCTTTAAATTCCTAAAAGTTTACACTGAGATAGTTTTAAAAATACGTATTAATTTTAAAACCAAAGATAGCAAAGTCACTACATAGCCACACACGTAGTATATGTTTTTATAAAAGCTGACAACATCTTTCCAAGTGAAAACGAAATCAATGGGGAAGATGGTAGTCACATTTTGGCAAATCTAATTTGTGGGGCTTATTGGTGTTTACTCACTCTTGTGTTTGATGTGAATTGTCAAGTTGACAGAATGCAGAATCACCTGTGAGACAGGTCTCTAGGTGTACCTGTCAGGGATTATGTTCCTTATATCAACTGAGGTGGGGAGACGCACCCACTGTGAGTGGCGTCATCCCTATTACAGTCCTGGGCTGTGTAAGTGGAGAAAAGGAGCAGAGAGGCAATGTTTTCTGCTCCCAGGGTGTGGATATGATGCAACCAGCTGCTTCAAGCTTTGGCCACCTTAATTTCCCTGAAACTGAGAGCCAGAAGAAACCCTTTCTCCCTTAAGCTGCTTCTTAAAGATCATTTATTACAGGACCAGGAAAAGAAATGAAGACAGTTAGCTTTGTTGCTGTTGTTGCCCTGCCAGCATGCCAAAAAGAAACAACTTAGAGGATGAAAACGCCTTCCTGCTCAGGGTTGAGATGTTTCCTTTCATAATGGCATAGAGAACATCGTGGAGCTGAACAGCTCATATCATGGCAGCCAAGAGGCAGAGAGAGAGAGAGAGAGAGAGATAGAGAGAGAGAGAGAGAGAGAGAGAGAGAGAGAGAGAGAGAGAGAGAGAGAGAGAGGAGGGGGAATGGAGAGGGAAAAAGAGAGGGGGAAGAAGAGAGATTGTCTGTCTTCTTGGTTTCTTTCCCTCTTCCTCATCTAGCTCCCCAGTCAGGGCAGGTTTTCCCAGTTTAGTTAATCCTGTTTGGAAACATTCTCAGGGACACACCCAGAGGTGTGCTTCTCAAATCTCCTAGGTGCCCTTCACTACGATGAAGTTCCTAAGATTAACTATCACAAGGAGACAGAGATGGCTCTCGTGCCTGCTCTCATGATCTGTGTGATGAGCAATGAGTGAGGCTGCCTGGTGGCATCATGTATGTCTCCCTTGGGAAATGGCACTGCAAGTGCTCATGAAAGAACAAGGATGGAAGGGGCCAATCAAGTCTCCTGGAAACATTTTGATGTGCTAGTCTCCCAGGCCAAACCTTCAGAACCACCCTGATAGAAAATTTGAAACTGAGCTTCCTCTTCCCTTTTATTTTGTTGTCTAGAAGCTTGAGTCAGCCACGAAAAGAAGTACACAGGGAGAGCCAAAAGGCTTTAAGCTGTGCCCAGCAAAGAGATTTGACAGTGGAAAACACAGCTCACAACTAGTTATTATTATTTTTTTTAATCTCCTAATGTTTGAGTGCAATAACCCAAGATGCCTGACGTCTAAGATGTAGACTAATATGGGGGTAAAAATGCTTTGGGTTTTTAATGGGAAAGTTGCACCTATTTAGAACTTTGAGTTTGTTTTGACTTGGAGACACATCAGGCAGAATATCATGAGCAGTAATGAAATCTTTGGTGACTGGAAGGCATCCTTGGGGTGAGAGGTGTCCCATGGTACCCTCCAGAGATGATGGCATTCAGCAGTGAGGGATCAATCACCTTGCTTGTATCTTGACAGACCAACAGACAGACCAACATCTTGATCATTGCTTGCTGCGTGGGGTTTGTGCTGATGGTGTCACTGTTTCTGGTATTTCTTCTTCGAGGTAAGGTGGGCAGGGCCAGATGTGATAGACCTGCAGGGAGGGATATTTTCGGGTAGAATGCAGAGCTGCGGTGGCTCAGGGGTGTCAAGGGAGGAGGGATATTTCCGTTTCCTCCTCTTTCCTTTTATGCTCACAAAGGATCAGTTTCTCACTGTCCTCACCCCAGCCATGGGGGTGACAGGTAAACTTATCACCATCGAATGGCTTTGTGTATTGTCCTCATGGTAAAGCTGACACTTTTGATAATGAAAAAATGAGACCAAGAGCACTTCATTAATAGGACAGATACCATACACAAGTTGTGCCTAATTTGTTCTGTCTTTGTTATCGACTTGTGTTGAAAGGACTGTTGTACTGTTGTTACATCTCTCTCTCTCTCTCTCTCTCCACTCTCTCTCAGTTCTTTTGAGACAAGGTTTCTCTTTATAGACCAGGCTGGCCTCCAACTCAGAAATCCTCCTGCCTCTGTCTCCTGAGTACTGGAATAAAGGGATGTGTTTTCACTGCCCAGCTATTCTTTCTGTGAAATCAATTATTTATTTTTATATGTGGAGGTGTTTTACTTGCATATATATCTGCATACCATATTGTGCCTGGTACCCATGGAAACAGGAAGAGGGCAGCAGATCCCATGAAACAGGAGTTACAAACAATTGTGTACTGCCATGTCTGTGCTGGGAATTGAACCTGGATCCTCTGGAAGAATATTCTGTGCTCCTAACCACTGACCCATCTTTCTAGCCCTGATACTCCTTTCTTACAGTTGGAGACACCCCTGGATCCCTGTCTTATATTTTCAAGGAGTGTCACAGGAGTAGCCTTTAAAGCAGGCTTGCTTAGGGACCACAGATAGCCTTTGGGAGAGAAAAGCCTTGGAAATGGTTTGCAAATACATTCATGTGTTCAAGCCTACATTTTTTTTTTTCAGGGAACAGGACCCAACGTTTTCATAAAATTCTGAAGTTGACCTATGATTTATACCTTCCCTACCTCAAAAGGAAAAACTATAAATCCTGCAAAAGGAAGCTATGAAATAAGCATTATGGTTTTCATATAAAGTACAGACACACAGCACCCAATACTGATATAAAACAGAGTAAAATTAATGCTTCATTGCTGCCAGCTATAGATGAGATTATTCACCATTGAATCTGTCCTCAGAGAGTGCTGTAAAAACTATCTAGAACTTCTTAGATGCTTGCTGTTAGCACTTACATGAAGCCATAGCTGCTGTTTTGGATGATTCTTGCTATATCTCATAAAAGTGCATTTAAACAGAAATGAGGTGCTGGGGATATAGGTTAATCAGTAAAGTTCTTGCCACTCAAGCATGAGGACCCAAGTTTGATTCTCAGAATCCATGCAAAAAGGCCAAGAATTATAGCTTTTGCTTGTAATCACAGTGCTGGGGAGGCTGGCATAGCTGGATCTCTGAGGCTCTCTAGCCAGCCAGCCTAGATCACCAGCAAAGTCTGGGCCAGGAACAGACTCTTTCTCAAAGACAAGGTGGGCAATGTCTGAGGAACAAAAAAATTGAGGTATATGGCTTCCACATGCATGTACGTAGATGTGTACAGATGTCCACATACAAATATAAGCCTGCACATGTATGAATATTCACAGACATGCACACACACACACACACCAAATCAGATGAGTCCTTATAATGTGGGGTACTAAATAACTCAAAAATGCAATAGCTTATACCCTTAGAGAAGGGCATTGCTCAGCCCTCATCAGAGAAGCTTCTTCATGCAGTAGATGGCAAATAACAAAGAGATCAACTGGACAATGTGCAGAAGTGACAGACTTTGGAGTACTCAGTCCAAAGAGAGATGGCTATCAAACCCCTCCTCTCAGGGCTCAGGGCTCCATTTGGAAGAGGAGGCAGGAAGATTACAAGAGCCAGAGGTGGTGGATGACTCCATGGAAACAGAGTCTTCCAGACTCAACAGAACTTATGCACATACAAAGTTACAGGGACTGTGACAGTGTGCACAGAGCCTATGACAACATCCCAACACTGAGAAGGCAAGTAGAACGAAGCTCCATTCTTAACCCAGAAGCTTTTGCAATTGATACCTGCTGGGAAAATCCATTTTCTCCAATGGAGTGTCACTGGATATATCAACCACACTCTAAGACAGGCCCCATGCCCAGGAATAGCTGCCCAACACAAATGAATTCCATGCTTGCCTTCCTTCCTTCCTTCCTTCCTTCCTTCCTTCCTTCCTTCCTTCCTTCCTTCCTTTCTTCCTTTCTCTCTCTCTCTCTCTCTCTCTCTTCTCTCTCTCTCTCTCTCCCTCTCTCTCTCTCTCTCTCTCTCTCTCTCTCTCTCTCTTCTCTTCTTTCTTTTGTGTGTGCACTTTCTGTTTTATATTTCTTGTCTTATTGCATATTGGTTTTCTTTCTTTTAGTATGTTTGTTTTGATTTTCAGTTTTGTTATTGTGTTCAAGGTTTATTTTTAATGTTTTGAGAGAGAGGGGAGAGAGGGAGGAAGAGAAGGAGGGAGGAAGGAAAGGGGGAGGGAGAGAGACAGAGACAGAGCAGGGGGGAGTATGAATATGAAGTTGGATGGGTGGGGAGGTGAGGAGGATCTGGGAGGAGCTGGGGAAGGAAAAGAAAAATGATCAAAATATGTTTTATGAAAAAAAAAATTTAAATGCAAATTTACTTAAAATGTAACAACACCATAGCAACAGTGTAGGAGCAGTTTTGAGATGAACAGTTAGACTGAAGGCCAGAAGCAGCAAACATCAAGCTGGGGAAGGAGAGGCATCCCTGCCAATGCTGGTCTATTTGGAAGGGGGTGAGCTTCTTCCAGCAGTTCACAAAGCAGCTCTGCTCACATCCTGGCCTTGTCTTTTCAGGGAGAGTCACAGAAGCCAATTGTTTGCAGAGACACAAGAGGTAATTCATCTTGCGTGGCCGATTGTTGCGATGATTATACAGGCTGTTACACATGATTAGATACTACTCAGTGGTTTAATGACTTGTGCTTATGTTCTGATTAAACACAGGGCTGGAGAGACATTGCATTAGAGGCAGAAAAGGCTGTGGAGTTTTAACTCACATTAACATCTGTCTCAGTTAACATTACAGGTGTGTCCAAATAGGACTAAGGAAATCAGGGAGCGTTAAGGGAAGTATAGTGTGTGAAAGATGAGGCATGCTATGGTATTCTCTGCTTGAAGTTATTTCAGCACTGAGTAATTCATTTTAAAAGCACATTGTATGTACGGAGTCACTGAGAAGAGGGTTAGCAATATGGAAATCAGGTAACATGTTTGCAACATTATTCCTGGGATTTGGTTCCTTTGCCCCGTAGACCAGCATGTGTCAGTACTTGCTTTATTTTTGAAGAGTATGTGAAGAGTCTCTGGGATCAGATTCTGGATATCTGTTCTATTTATAGCTTTTAGGGTGAAATAAATGAAATAATTTGTTGTAAATCATTTTAATCATTAATTGCATCAGCACCACAACATTTATTAACAATGACACCTTATTAGATGGGGGATCTGAGGCCCTGCAAGGTGACTTTCTGAGTTCAAAGCTGAGCATCCCTTGGGATATCAATGCATTTAGGTCATGATTTTATACTTTTGAAAGCAAGTTGTATACTCTTTATTGTAACAGGTTGGCAAAAGTCCTCTGTGCTCCACAGCCTCAGTTTTCCCACCTGTAAAATAGGAGGCTTGGGCAGGATGGAGTCTGCTGTCCTCAGCCTGGATTTAGGGTGCTACAGCTAAACAGGTCCTTTGAGCTTGCTTCTTCTTTCTTTCTTTCTTTCTTTCTTTCTTTCTTTCTTTCTTTCTTTCTTTCTTTTTTGTTTTGGTTTGGTTTGGTTTGGTTTTTCGAGACAAGGTTTCTCTGTGGCTTTGGAGGCTGTCCTGGAACTAGCTACTGTAGACCAGGCTGGTCTCGAACTCATAGAGATCCGCCTGCCTCTGCCTCCCGAGTGCTGGGATTAAAGGCATGTGCCACCACCACTCGGCCGCTTCTTCTGGTTCCTAATCATCCTTTTCCTCTCTTTACAGGCCAGATAACATTGAAGATTGTAAAAGTGTCCTCAATGACATGTCACATGGAAGGGATGATGAAGATGGAATCTTTACTCTCTAATTTACCACCTTCTCTTAGGATTGAGCATGGGGGATGATATTTGTATTGTCAAAATAAGTTTGGGGACATTGCAATTTTCTTTTAAAGCCTCACTTTTTTTCCACTGATGCTATGGGTCCAGTCTCATTTTATATTCCCACATGAAGGTGCCTTAGAGACACATCTTTCCTGCCTAGTGCTTTAGCCATCTCTGTAGTTTTGTGACTAGGTGATCCTTTTCCACTGGGCTTGTTACTGTCAGTCATAGTGAACACATTGCCATAGTGGTGGGAGTCCCTTCAGTCATCCAACAGTAGAGGGAGTTAAAAATACCCAAAGCAAAAAATCTTTTTGCAGATAGCATCTGCCTGTTGGTGATAGCTGAACTCCATTTACACAGCGAGCATTTAATCTGGCTGGCTGTTTCCTGGTATCTACATTGCCTTTCCTCTAAGACTCAAGTTCAGGTCCCTTGCTACCTCAGTTGCTTTCCTCTTACCTGTGCCTGTGTCTCCCTTTTTCTGCCAGCTTTCTGAGTTCAGTGCCCACATTGGGTATAGTATGAGCACCCTAATGCTTTATTTGGGATGCAGGTAATACCTCAGAATCACATAGAAAGTTTGACTCTCTGCTAAAATTCCTGATTTCTTTTATGATATGACTTTCTTTTCATATCTGAGTGTCTTTAAAGCTGACCATAGTGCCATCTGAACTCTTGCCAGAGAAATTGGGTTTTGGAAGCAGCCAAGTGCTATCAGAGCGAGAGTATCAGATAACAAGGATTTTTGTACAGACCAAAGCTGTCCAAGTAAATTCCTCTAAGTATAATTCATTGTAATTGCAGCCCAGGAAGAACAGATTTGTCTTAAAACTGTAGTAATTACTAGTATGAGGAACCCTGAGAGAGAAATAAAAGAAGATAATTGTTGAATGGATTTTAAGAAAAGGTATGTCTGAACGAAGATGCTTCTGGCTGGCTACTATGGAAAGCTAGCTAGAAGTAAAAGACATTTCTCAGACGTTCCTCATGCTCAGGGCAGCAGTATCATTAAAGGAATAAGCTCGTGGTCCTCTATCTAATGCACCTTTGCATTTCTGCCTCCTTAACATTACCTTTAAGGGGCAAACAGAGACTGAGATGGATCAACTGGGAAAGGAGCTTACCGCCAAGCTCAATGACTTACGTTTGATCTCTAGGACCCATATGGTGGAAGAAGAAGGCCTATTCCTGCAAGTTATCCTCTGATGTCCACACATGTGTCATAGCATGCACCATTCACCCCCCCCATATTATACACATGAACACACAAATAATAAATTAAAAGGCACAAGGCAAACAAAATTAGCCTCATGGTGAAGACTATAGATCTGCTACCCTGTAACTTACTTGACATGGCATAATCCAGTTGATAAGAACCCATGCCCAACCCTCTCACCGGGGTATTTGTTCATCCCAGATCATCCTGTTGTATGGAGCAGAAGAGATAGGAGCCATCACTGTTTCCTTTTATTCATCTTGAGGCTACCTTAAGCTGCTGAAGTCTGTCTGTTTAGAAACTAAGGTGTGAAATAGTCCTAAAGTCAAGTTCAGGGACTCAGTGTTGTCACAAGGAAAGTAGAGTTTGACCACATGACTTAATATAGGTAATCAGTTTTAAAACTGTGTGAGTCAATGGTACCCCTCCTCCCATCTTAGCTCCCCGCTCCCTATCCATCTCCTAAAACCACTCCCACCATCAGTCATCAGCTTAAGTCTGACTAGAAAGAAGACAGGAGGGCACTCCAAAACAGCATTTAACTCTGCTCAATGCCTTAACCATTCCCCAGTAGTGGTTTTAAGATTCCTGGCTCAGACTGAGTCATGCTTCCATGTATACACATGGCATTTTAGATGTAGTAATGGCCTTTGGGAGTCTCGGCCCTAGGAATCCCCAACCTCAGGAGAATCTTGCAGTCAAGAAGGGAGTTTTCCAAGTGGGAATCTCTGGGTCCTGGTCCTGAAGAGATTCTTTTGTGGTTAGCCCAGAGTGTGAGTTGAGCATCTGATTTTTTTTTTTTAAGGACCCAAAGAAATTCTAATATACATCTAGTGCTTTTACCAGTATTTTGGGGGTGATCTCCCTAGAGTTGCCACATGTTACTTGGGAAATTAGGGTCTCAGAGTTTTTAGTCTAGTTAATAAAAGAATTTAAGAATGGACACAAAAGAAAGCTTGAAGACAATTTATATATATATATATATATATATATATGAAAAACTAAGGGTGGTGACACACATTTTTAATCCCAGCATTGGAGAGGCAGAGACAGGTGGATGGATCTCTGTGAGTTCAAGGCCAGCCTGTTCTACAGAATGAGTTCTAGGACAGTCAGGGCTACATGGAGAAACCTTGTCTTCAAACAAACAAAAAAGCCCCAAGCTCTAAAACTGGAAAGCTGTGACTCTCCATGGCTACCTGGAGGAAGGAGACAGAGGATGAAGAGACAAGGAGGATGAAAAGCCTTTGATTTAGGCCAGCATGCAGACCAGGCACTTAATGGGCAGATAGCCACATGATAGACAGACAGCCTCATAGGGAGATACACGTTAAAGAAAGAGAGGAGGCTAAAGTGATCGGGAAATGGTACTTAGGACAGAGATAGAAAGAAGCAAAGGGAAAGGTATTTTGAGTAATTCAGAGAAGTGAACAGACTGTGTACATAGAAGTGTACAGACTGTAAGTGAGACAGAGGAATTCTGGGAAGGAAAAGAAAAATCCCATTAAAGAGATCACTTTTCCTCCCTTCTCTTTAGCATGGCTTACTGTGAACCTGTCTTTCTAAAGGGTGGTCCCTTGGCCAGATAACTGACCAGCCCAACAGGATTCACTCTCAAGGGAGCAAAGGCATGTCTCCACCAGTGGTTGGTTCCATTTTTTAAGGTGAGAGCACCACCCACCCCTGTATCAGCCTGGCTGTTTTCAAGCTATGTGCTTCATTCAACCCAGCAGCCACAATGCACCTGAGCTTGTTAGGAATGTGAATTCCTGCCCTCATCCTGTACCTGCTGAACCAGAAACTGTGCAGGGAGGGCCTGGAGACCTGGGGTTTAACAAACTCTTATAGAGTCATAGCTCCAAACAGGTGCAGTCTCCCTCTCTCAGACTATGTGGTGGCAACCCTGGAGAACAGAGGTTAGGAGCTTCCTGAGTTAGCAGGACACTGTAGATTCAACTCTCAGATGATCTGCCTGACCTTTGAAGAGTCTACCAGCTACACCCTTTTCCCTGCTAACATTTTCTCCATGTTTCTCCTCAGCACAAGCCATAGGTTCCTGGTTTCTGACTTTCAGCTCTTAAATCCACAGAGAAGTTCTTCCTGGGGCAGATTTCAGCATCCAGGCAGTCAATGCAGTGAGTGGAGGAATTGAAGGCAGTTGTGAACAATGAGAATGTCCCTATGTCTAGCTAAAGACATAAAAATTTATGTCCCACGGAAGCAAACATATGGCTGCTGGTGAGGACAAGGAGGCCAGCTTTAGATTGGGCTTATAAAACGATAAGCTAATTTAAAAAACAAACTGGGGATGTAGCTCAGTGGTAGAGCACTTGACTAGCACGGGCAAGGCCCCGAGTTCGATATCTAGCACTGCTTAAGTATCTAAGACTCCTTGACTAAAGGTGGCTTTTGGTGTAGTTGTTTATTTCATTCTCTTTGTGTAGTCAGCATGAACTGGTAGCTGTGTGCAAACAACCTTCTAGTATCTATTTTATGCTAGGAGAGTGGAGGGTTGTTACTAAGGAGTTTAAAATCTAAATGAGACAAAACACACCTAGTAAAAGTGATGGACTGGAGTCCTGTTGTTTCACGTTGCCATAACATGCGAAGACTGATTCACAGTACTCTTACAGCTGATGTGTATAGAGGAAGGCCACAATTTAACCCTAAGGATTTATAGCTGTTAGACCCCCGAAAACTCAAGTATCCGGGGTCCCAGGCGACTTTCGCGGTCACCCCAATCACCAGGCAGATTCGAGAGCTTGCTGCAAACTGCACGAGGCTTTATTGTAATTTAACGAGCTAACCCCATGTTAGCTCGGGTCTTTGACCCACCCACCATGGCGGATGGCTAGCAAATACAGCTCGAACCCGCTGCGTACAGATCTTGTAGGGCAGCATATGGGGAGTGTCTAAGGGTATGCACAGGCTCACGATTGGTGTGCCTCCAGGCTTGGAGGGCTTGCCCTGTGTTAATTGGTCAACTGGTTGTTATGGCCCATAGGCCCTCCCAGGGTGGTTGCTATACTTTGTGCATCATTGCTGTGTACTTGTCCGTAAAGCACACCCAGGGTCATAAAGCATAGCGCCACCAGCTACCTTCTGATTGGTTCCTTGTCACGAGGCAGGCATCTGACTTTCTAGTGTCTAGGACAAGGTCATAGAAGCACATGTTCGGCCGTTATGGCTGCCAAAAGGGAAGCTGGTCCCTTCAACAGCAACCTAGTTTTTCAACCTTGACCTTGAAATGAATAGGTAACACAATCATCAGTGGTCTAAACTGCATTCTGGGCACTCAACTAAGGGTTTCAAGGCAAGCACCAAATCTGGAAGCTCAGCCACCACACTGGCTTGTTACCCCTTATTTGAGCTCAGAAAACCGAAGCACAGAAAAGAACTCACTCAAGGTCATGTATTCCAACCCCCTGCAGCAGAGCCAGGCCTTGAACCAAGCTTGAAGGAACCCCATTTTCTTTTTGGTTTTGCTTTGCTTTTTTCCAGATAGATTCATGTGTGTCCCATGCTGGCTTTGAACTTGCTATGAAGATAACTTTGAAGTCCTGGCTTCCCCTGCGTCCATTCCCCAAGTGCTGGGGTTAACCGATGCTCTAGTCTCTATCTACCCTGAGCTTTCCAGTGAGGGGTTTAGCTTATGGCTTCATGCACTGCTCCTCCAGACTTGACCTTCATTGGACCCAAATGGAATTCAGTTTACTGGGATCACTGGCAATTTGAATATGTTGACTGTTCTCTAACTGCACCCCCTTTGCAACTCAGTCTTCCTTGTCCCTGTGTTACTGACTCAGTACCCAATTTGCATTTGTAGAGAAAGCAGCAGCAGAGTGGAGAACCTGGCAGGAGCCTTAATGAAGCCAGGTGGGACACATTTAAATGGGAATGTGTGGAAGTAACTCACAAAGAGCCGAAGCCAGCTGTCAGCAGGCTTAATGAAAGGTTAACAGGAATTCTGCAATGGCTGACTGGGGAGGCTCTTTGTCTCTCTAAAGAAAACAGAAAGTTGAGAAGTGGGCTCCCTGGGTGGAGACAAGAGCAGAAGGAGGAAGCCACTTGAAACCACAGGACGCAATCTGTAAATAGAGTTTCATTTAGCCTTGTAAACATGCCGCAGTCTTTAAAGAGAAAAAGAAAATGCCTTGAGTTCTTGTTGCTCTGAGCACCAGAGGACAGCAGGGGGAAGTGTTCCCCAATAAAAGGAATGCTAGTGCTGTATTGAAGAAGCCTGGGGAGCCCCCGAGAAGATTACTCATGGAACAGAAGGTTGGTGGGAGCAAAAAGGCTCTGTTCTGAAGCGGTGCACATTATCCACATTGGAAATGGGATAGCTGGGCCCCCTACACTGCTTTCTTCTCAAGCCCTGTTACTCAGCTGAAGAAACTGCAGGCACTTCCAGACCTTACACTTTACTTTCTGATAGTGATTGTTTTTTCCTGTGCATTTGCAGTTGATGAGAATCCGTGTCTGAATGAACCACTACCAGCTCTAGATTCCAGAACCTTCCAGTTTAAAAAACTGGGGCTCAAGGGAATTGGAATTGACATGTAAAACAATCTTGTTTCTAATTCAAATAAAAACGTTAAAAACAAAACAAAACAAAAACTTGTGGGTCTCAAATCACCTCCCTAGAATGCAGAATCATTCTTTAACCCGGGCTCCACTTTAACCCGTTTGGATTAGAACCTTTAGTATAACTTGTAAGATCTTCAGCTGACTTACACAAATCAGTTCTAGGAGTTCTGGCTGAAGGCATTGATTTTCAAACTTGGCCACAGTCATCTGGGGGTCTGAAAGGAGTACCCTCATGTGGCTTTTTCTCTGAGGTCCAGATTTGATTGGCTTGGGGAAACCTGGCTGTCAGGCGTTCTGAAAGTAGCAGTGCTTGCAGACCACTGTTCAGACAAAGATAGCTTTACCCCAGACAGTAATGCCCATTAATCAGCATAAGGCTTGCCTGAAGTTACAAGGTTTTGTGTTTTTAGTGCTCCCAAATGATTTTGCTCAAAGAAATGATCAATAAAATGCTCAGAGAAAAATGTGAGAGGCAAGATAATGACCAATTATTATGAAAGATTCCCATTAAAGTAAGAAAAGCTGAGCTGGAGAGATGGTTCCATGCATGAAATACTTCCTGCACAATCATGAGGACCAGAGTTCAAATCCTAGCAACCATATAAGAGCTGCCTCTAATCTTAGTGCTCTGCAAGCAGAAGAGGTGGGGTACTGGCTAGTCAAGATGAGTCAGTAATCTCTGGGTTCAGGGAGAGACCCTACTTCCAAAAATAAGGTCTCGAGTTCAAGAAAGAGACCTAGTATCAACCTCTGGCCTCCATACACACGTGTACACATGTGTCCACCTACATGCAAACATTCATACACACATAAACATACACACAAGTTAAAGTCAAGACCAAATTATATATATATATATATTGTTAGACCCCCGGAAAACTCAGGTATCCGGGGTCCCAAGCCATGACTGCGGTCACCCCAATCACCAGGCAGATTCGAGAGCTTGCTGCAAACTGCACGAGGCTTTATTGTAATTTAACGAGCTAACCCCATGTTAGCTCAGGTCTTTGACCCACCCACCATGGCGGATGGCTAGCAAAGACAGCTCGAACCTGCTGCGTACAGATCTTGTAGGGCAGCATATGGGGAGTGTCTAGGGGTACACACAGGCTCACGATTGGTGTGCCTCCAGGCTTGGAGGGCTTGCCCTGTGTTGATTGGTCAACTGGTTGTTATGGCCCATAGGCCCTCCCAGGGTAGTTGCTATGCTTTGTGCATCATTGCTGTGCGCTTGTCTGTCAAGCACACCCAGGGTTGTAAAGCATAGCGCCACCAGCTACCTTCTGATTGGTTCCTTGTCTCGAGGCAGGCATCTGACCTCTAAGTGACCAAGGCAAGTTTATGGCAAGCACGTGTTTGGCTGTTATGGCTGATGAAAGGGGAGCTGGTCCCTTCATATATATGTTCTAATATATAAGATCTACCCTCTTATATATAAATATTGTGGAAGACTCTCATTGATGAGCAAATATTGTCTTCATGAGATTTATTCAACTGCAAGGAAGAGAGCACAAAATTAGTGACTAGTTAGCTTAGACTAGATAGATTTCATGTAACTAGAAGTTTGAGAATAGGGCGGTTCCAGGTTTGGTTTAACAGCTTCATTGAGTCATGACTCTGAGTTTCTTGGCTCTTGCCTCATGGTTGCAGGATGGCTGCCATAGCTCAGATATGCTTTCATACAAATGCATCACAAGGAAGGAGGTGGCTAATGGGGATTTCCCTCAGATGTGACTCTATGTAAAAGAGAACTCTCTCACATAAGTTACTATGTGAGAGTCCCATATGTCTCATTGTCCAGAGCTGGGTAATGTACCCAGTCCTTGGCAAAGTGGTTGACACTGTACAGGTGTCGAAGGCCAAAAGGGGCCTCATACTGAATCAAGAGTTAATCATTGTTAGATGACCAGAATCGCTGCAACTACAAGATGTTTTTTCCGGTTAAGCTGCACAATACATGTTGCAAAATGTTCTCCCTTTTCTCAGAAATAGCTGCGGTTCGCTAACAATGGGACCATGGGCTAAGATTTACCTTGCCTCTATTTCCTCTTGAAAATTTTCCATTCCTCCTGCTCCCTTACCCCGCCCTGAGTAAAAATCCCCTGCATATAAGCAAGCTTTACCTTTCAATAAACGAGACCTTGACATTGCACAGACGGACTCTTGTCCTTTCTTGCGCCGCAAGGTCTCTCTCCTCTCTCGCCCTCATGACCCCTTTAGGTGACAACCCCCTCGAGACCCGCGAATAACCTGGCCTGCTGGACGGGTCAAGTGGCGCCCAACGTGGGGCTCGAGGTACGGTGGTCTCCGGACAGCGCTAAGAGAAGAAGAGGCTAGCCGACCCAAAGTGGAGACGCCCTGCATCGCTCGTGCACCGGTCTGTCTCGAGGTAAGTACTGCTGTCCCATTATCGTCATGGGCAATTCAGCCTCTAAGGAGGCCCTCTTTATCAGAGAAATAAAGAGTAGTCTTAGGGAGAGAGGAAGTAGAGTTAAGAAAAAGGATCTCTTTAATTTTTTTTTTGTTTGTTTGTTTTGTGGAGGAGAAATGTCCTTGGCTGGTGATTCATGGGCCTGGCATTCATCCACTAAGTTGGAATAAAGTGGGAAAGGATATTAATGGTCTCCTCAAAAAGGGAGAGGAGATCCCAGATTCCTTCTTTAGTTTTTATGGAGTTATTAGAGATATTCTTAAGGAATCTGAGACAGAAGGAAAGGTTTCTCACCTGCTTGCTCTAGCAGAAGATTTCCTGAATGGCTTGTCTGAAAACTATGAGACAAAAGGGAGTCAGACTGATGGCACAAAAACAAAAGCTAAAGGCCCTCCCTCGGAGTCATGCACACCTTCTCTCATGGATGAGGATATTCAGGAAAAAAATTTAAGTCCCCCATTGATTAAGTCTCCTCCGTTATTAATTAAATCCCCCCCCCAAAAAAAATGTTCCTGAAGTTATTCTTAATTATTGGGCTCTTCTCAGGGACGTCATTCAGAGCCCTGAACTCGTTGGTGAGAGGTCTCGCCTCTTGCTGACTGTTAAAGACTTCCTTCAGAAGTCACGACCATTGTCATGTACAGAAGCCAATGACTGACCTTCCCCTATTCCCTCAGCCTGTGCTCTCACCCTCCTGGGGCTCTGCATACTTGCAAGCCACGGAGGACTCACTGGTCTGCTCATTGCTGGCAGCATTTCTTAGAGGCGGTCAAGCTTGGAGGCTGCAACTTACAGCCTTGGGAGATGCCAACACGGTTGATGGCTAATTTTGATACAGCCAGACAGAAACTGTTTTTGAGAATTACAGACAAGAAAAGGAAACATATTTAAGCTTAGAATTGTTCAAATTTTGGATGCTCATATTTCAATGATTGACTATAAGCTACTATGTTAAAAATTTCAATTAGGATTTTTCTTTTCTACAAGCTGATCATGACCTAGGCAAAAGGAGAAATGTGAGACGTATGCAAGTTATGAATGAACGGTGTGGCCACACCTGGATGCGTGATGTGATTGTGAATTTATGAATGCGGATGAATGGAAATGCCTAAATTGCCTTGGATATGATTAGAGATATTTACATTGCCTTGGATATTGTTTAAAAAATATCAAAATCACTTTAATAGAGTCAAAAGAGCATCCAGTTAATGAGTCAATGTCTTAACAGGAAAAATTATGATTTGAGCCCTAGGAGATAGTCAATTAAAAAGTTAGCAAAAGTTTATAGCATTAGCTTGGAGATATGAGAATCCATGATACTATAAAATTTGGCAGATGAGAGGATGTAGGTCTTACTAAAATTTTATGGTCAAAAAAGGACATCTAGAAAATAAGGGTTGATACATGATTTTGAGAAGGATTTATGAGAAGCCTCAAAAAAGAGCCAACCTGTTAGATTCACAGCTTGGCAGGTCAGCTAACATGCAGGTGAGGTCTTATCAGCTTGTCAGCCTCAAAGATTAGATTAGAAAAGGCTACTCAAAAACTCTAAATAAATCTAGAGAACTGTTAAAGACATATGTTATATTCTAAAGAAATTGGGGCTTAATAGATAACAATTAAAAAAGATAATTTAAAAATCTTTTAAATGAGTTTTTTAGAAATTGTTATGAAATATTCATTGGTTAAGTATTTTTTTGGATATCTAATGATGATTTAAATCCTTTAAGTAATATTCTATAAGAAGATAATGATCCAGATATACCTAAACAACTAACTAGAAAGGTAGACAAGTTCATATCTCTCACTCCCTGATGGGGACGCTGGAGAGACAACAATTCCATGATTACTCTATGCTGCCCTAAAAGAGGAGTGCTGTTTCTATGTTAACCATTCTGGAGTTATTAGGGATTCCATGGCCAAGCTCAGAGAAAGACTCAACCAATGGTGAAAGGAACGGGAGTTCCAACAAGGCTGGTTTAAAGGAATCTCCACCCTCTTAGGACCCCTACTTATTCTTTTACTGCTGCTTACTTTTGGGCTATATATTCTTAATCACCTACTCCGATTTATTAAAGAATGCTTATCCATAACCCAAGCCCTAGTTCTTAATCAGCAATATCAGGCTCTCAGGCAATAAGCAGGACCATGGGTTTTAGGATTAAAACCTCACAAAAAAAGATGGGGGAATGAAATATTTTAGTTTGCTGAGAGAAAAAGTTTTAAAAGATTTTAGTTCACAGAGAGAAAAAGTTTCCCACAGGCCTTGGCCCATTACAAGGGGGTTGGCCCCAACCCTGGGCACGTCCTATGGTTTAGACGGGGGCAATCGCCAAAACAATCCTCTTTGGGTCACACCTGGCTGGCCAACAGACAATCAAGGACTTTCCAGGGTATGTTCTATGGTTTTTCCTTTGTAGAAAAGCAAGTCACACCTGGGTGACCACTCTAACATGAGATCATACTTTGTAATCAATCACTTTATGCCCCTTGCCTGTATGCTGATCTGTGTTTTTTTTTCTGTATAAGGAGCCTGTAACCCTTGCTGGGGTGTGCAGCTTCCCCGAATTGCTGACACCCAAATGCGCATTTGTTCAATGTTTTAGAAAGTATTTTAAAAGAGAACAAAGTATGATACATGTCTCCTACTCTAAGCAACAGTTTAATTGATGGTTTCAGAACAATGATTTATGGGTGATTGTCTTTGCTCAGTTTTCAGGAAGAATTAATAATCAGTTTCTAGCTCATGAACTGTTACAGTTTGCACTAATGCATTTTTGTATTTCCAAAATTGTAAAAAGCAGTCCTATAAAAATATGCTATGTTAATTTTTACCAATGGTTCTATTGGGAGAGTCACTTATATAGGTTATTAATACAAAGAAATAGATAGAGCAGACAGCTCTGACTTCAGCTCAAATAATTAAATTGCAAGCTGTTATAATGGTCTTTTAAATCCTGGTAAATAATTCATTTAATTTATATTCTGACAGTCACTATGTCTTCAAGGATCTTATGGCAATAGAGACAATTCCATACATAGGATCCAATATTAGATTAATTTGAGCAAATTCAAAATGTTATTCACCTAAGAGAATTATCATGTTTATGGGTCACATTGGGAACCTATTAAATAGGCCTTTCACTGATTACTGGCCAAATGGAATGAATTAACTGATTAACAAAATCAGTTGATTTGCCTCAAATAGAAAAAGCTTGACAGGCTTGTAACTTTCTTCATAATAGCAAAAGTCTAAGTAAGAAATTTGGCTTAACCAGAGAGACTGCTGGTCAAATCATCAAACAATGTAAAATAGGTCCACAATATGGCTATGGCTAATTTAAGGATGAATCCTCAAGGCCTGCTCCCCAACCATTTATGGCAAATGGATGTGACTCACATTACAGAGTTTGGCAAGTTAAAAATGTGCCACTCCACAAACAGGAGAAGCCATCAGGCATGTTATAAGTCACTGTTTAAGATGTTTTGCTTACATGGGAATGACAAAAGTTATAAAAACAGATAATGGGTCTGGATATACTAACAAAGCTTTCCAGCAATTTTGTGCTTAATTCCTGAGACCAGTGCTACCGGGACAGCTCTTGTGGCCTAGTCCCGCCCAGCGTGCATGGACCTGCCTGCCAAGCCTGTAGCAGCTTGGGATGGCTGGGCCTTTGGGGACGCAGCATGCCGCTGACTTGGGGGAATGAAACGCCTGCCTCCATGCTTCTATAGCAGTGGCCAGATATGAGGCTAGCCCACAAGCCAGGCAGTGGTGGGGCATGCCTTAATCAGCCGAGGATAGCCTCTGGCATCCATCAATGGCTCAAAATTATACTCAAGCCTTATGGAAAAATCCCCTAACTTACAAATGGCACAGACCAGATCCAGTCCTCATTTGGGGAAAAGGACATGCATGGATTTTTGATACTCAGGCCAATAATGCTAGATGGTTGCCTAAATGCCTTTTAAAAATAAATAATCCACCCAGGGGAAGCCCCTGAGAAGTCTTTTAATTCTGCTTAATTCTAGATAAAAGATGCTGTCTTTTTGGCTACTTGTGTTTCCCCCCTTCAACTGCCATTGCCGCTGGAAGCCCTTATCAGATCTACAACTACACCTGGATGATCCTCAACCAAGCCAGTGATGCTGCCAATGTTTCCACAACTATTACAACCACCCCCTCCTATTCCCCCCTGATAGTTGATTTATGTGCTTTAGCCTTAGGCGCCTCTCCAGACTAGAGGAACCCCTGACCATTTTCCCCCCAGGACCTCCCTCCTCCGATGACCTTATTCTCTCCTTAATTAACCCTACTGTTCAGGCCCTTCATCAAGCCAACCACTCCCTTGTGAAGGACTGTTGGGTCTGTTATTCTTCCACCCCTCCCCTTTATCAGGGAATTGCAGGCACTTACTAATTCCTACCTTGCCTGTTCTACTAGATTAACTACTTAAATTGTCACCTTTACCTTTTCAAAAACTAACCAGATTCATTAAGTCTCAGATTTACGCCATCCTCAAAAAACTGGTTTTGGTCCTCTACCATCTCCTAGAGGCATTAGATTCTGAGCTGCCTGACAACTATAAAAACCCCCACAGTCCTAAAGGACTGGAATTCTCAGGCCTTAAATCCATGGTAAATGCTTCTGCTTTAGCCTTACAGTCCCTTAATAATTCTCACCATCAGGAATGCTGGATTTGCTTTTCCCCTAAGCCACCCTTCTATGAGGACATGCTAACTTTCAAAAATCTTCTCTTCACTAATGAGACTTCCTCACTAAGATGGCATTCCGTGAATCATGAGGGCTTGACCTTAAGTCAGGTCTCAGGCAAAGGCCTCCGTATTAGAGGACCGGAACTCCATTTCCCAGAACCCTTACAGCCAATGTACAGCCAAACTATCATTATTAGCCAGTCATCTACATATGTAGCTGCACCTGATGGAACTTATTTTGCTTGCTCTCAGGGACTCACTGCCTTTTTTCCATCTTTCAGTTTCTAGAGAATAAAGATTATTGCGTTTTGGTACAGCTTTTGCCTCAAATCAAATACTATTCAGGGGAGATCCTGGTCTCACAGGCACAGCGCAGAGTGCTGAGAGAGCCTGTCTCTATGACCATTGCCCTTATGCTGGGGATTGGTGGCCTTGTTGCCGGTATAGGAACCGGAACAGCTGCCCTTGTACAAAACAATCAACTGTTGCAATTACAAATAGCTATGAACACGGATCTTGAGGCCATAGAAAGATCCATCAGTGCTCTGGAAAAATCGCTGACCTCTCTATCCGAGGTGGTTTTGCAAAATAGAAGAGGGCTGGATCTCCTGTTCCTTAAGGAAGGTGGCCTTTGCGCTGCTTTAAGGGAAGAATGTTGTTTCTATGCTGACCATACTGGCATTGTCAAAGAGTCTATGGAAATCCTGAGAGAACGGTTGGCTAAAAGAAAGAGAGAGTTTGAGAACCAAAAAGGATGGTTCTCAAATTTGCTACAGGGATCCCCCTGGTTGTCTACTTTACTCCCAACTATTATAGTCCCCTTAATTGTTTTCCTATTGCTTCTTTCTTTTGGCCCATGGGCCCTTCAACGGCTAACCCAGCTTATTAAAAGACAAATTGATTCGGCCTTACCTAAAAGTATTTCGGTCCATTACCACAAATTAGTAGCAGCTGACCCGGGGGAGGAGCGAGGGTCGCAGCAAGAGCTCAGGTTCAGTAATCAAGGACTCAGGTTTAATAACTCAAGATTGATGCAGCAAGGGAGTACTCAATGACGGGAGTATGCATAGGTCCTGGAACAGGGGGCAACAACGTACAGAGGTCGTCAAGACCGGCTCAACAAGGCACGTTGCCTGTCCAGGGGCGCAGCCTATGCGGCCTAAGACAGGGGCTCTCTTGATAATAAGATTCATCATCCCTTTTTGTATACAGAAGGGGGAGATGTCGAAGGCCAAAAGGGGCCTCATACTGAATCAAGAGTTAATCATTGTTAGATGACCAGAATCGCTGCGACTACAAGATGTTTTTTCCGGTTAAGCTGCACAATACATGTTGCAAAATGTTCTCCCTTTTCTCAGAAATAGCTGCGGTTCGCTAACAATGGGACCATGGGCTAAGATTTACCTTGCCTCTATTTCCTCTTGAAAATTTTCCATTCCTCCTGCTCCCTTACCCCGCCCTGAGTAAAAATCCCCTGCATATAAGCAAGCTTTACCTTTCAATAAACGAGACCTTGACATTGCACAGACGGACTCTTGTCCTTTCTTGCGCCGCAAGGTCTCTCTCCTCTCTCGCCCTCATGACCCCTTTAGGTGACAACCCCCTCGAGACCCGCGAATAACCTGGCCTGCTGGACGGGTCATACAGGCTCATTTACAGGTTGATACGCGGTCTCTTTCTCGAACTCCATCAACCTTTTATCTTCCAGGATTTGCACATGGCTATTCGAAACGTAGTCTGGTTAGTATGGGTAAAACTAGGAGGCTGTTAGATAACCTTGACTTAGCTATATTGTAAGACCCCCAGAAATTCAGGCTTCCAGGATCTCAGCCCAGGACCTCGGCCACCCCAATCACCAAGTGGAGTTGCAAACTTGCAAAGCACCAAGCTTGATGCAAACTGCACTAGGCTTTATTGTTGTTTAACAAGCTAACCCCATGTTAGCTCGGGTCTTTCATCTATCCACCATGGCGGATGGCTAGAGATCTTATAGGGCAGTGTAAGGGGAGTGTCTAGGGGTATGCACAGGCTCACGATTGGTGTGCCTCCAGGCTTGGAGGTTTTGCCCTGTGTTGATTGGTCAACTGGTTGTTATGGCCCATAGGCCCTCCCAGGGTGGTTGCTATGCTCTGCGAGTTATTGCTGTGCGCTTGTCCGTAAAGCACACCCAGAGCCATAAAGCATAGCACCACCAGCTAACTTCTGATTGGTTCCTTGCCATGAGGCAGGCATCTGACTTCCTAGTGACCAAGGGAAGGTCAGACAAGCACGTGTTCAGCAGTTATGGCTGCCGAAAGGGTCGCTGGTCCCTTCAATATGCATTCATCCACCAAGAGTGCACTGGCTGGCTCCTATGTGCCAAAGAGCCATGCAGGGCTTTGGGGATGTAACAAGAGCAGGAAAGCTCCAGGCCCAGTTCCTAGGCAGATTGAAGGCAACAAGACCTTTTTTTTTTTTTTACTTCCTGATTCCAAATTGTTGGAACATTGGGTGATGTCCTGAAGGGACAATGAGAGAAATAGATAAAAGTTCAGAATTCTGTGTATAAATTTATATGAAACCTTTGATATGGGAACATTGGGGTGTTTTTGAGAATGGAACCGTTCTAGGATAGCTCGGACTCCAGAGACTCAACAGCCTTCTAAACTGCCCAGACCCAGTGACTTTCAGGTTCTCATCTCTTGGATTCCAAGAATGAAATTCACAGCAGACCACAAAGAGCATATTTAAGAAAGAAGTTTATTATAGTTAAAAGGAGAGAGAGAGAGAGAGAGAGAGAGAGAGAGAGAGAGAGAGAGAGAGAGAGAAAAGTGCAGAAGCACAGGTATATCAGGAAGTGTCCCTGGAAATATGGTATCATCAAGTCACTAGTCTGGGATTTTTAAAAGCACTTAGGACAGAAAGTAAAGTAAGGAATAGGGAGGCAAATGACCCTCAGTCCATTTGGCCCAGTCAGGTGTCTAGGTGCCTCTTCTGGGTTTCAGCACTTTAGAAAGAAGGCTCACTTAGGAAGTAACAAAGAAACAGGAACAGAATGCTCTTCTGGTATTTCTCTTCTCCAGCAAGGACAGGGCATTCTTGGAACAGCTACTTTTGAGTCTCTGTGACCAGTTTCCATGTCCTGCTCTCATTACTTTGAAATCATAATTTTGATGTGTCATAAGTCATTGGCTGAATGGGCTAAAAATTTAGACCTAGGAGGGCAAGGAGAATTCCAGCAAGAATTCTCAGCCATGCTGGAACATTGGAAGCTCGGCAGAGAGTAGGTGGTTTCATCAAATTGCAAAGTTGGAAGACTAGAAATGCCTCTCTCCCTGCTTCTATTGCTGTGCTTCGTGGTGTCTAAGTATTTTAAACCTGTCATACTCTGTGTCAGAGGAGGGATGGGGCCTCATTTAATTTGGGGTGGGGTGGGAGGGATGGAAACATGCCATTGAAGCAAAGCAACTAACTGTGGTTCAACAAAAGCAAATATCAAGCATCTTGAGTCCTACTTGGTCCAATAGAGCAATATCACCTCTGTGGGGAGCTTGTGTGTCTAGCTGTGTGCTTACTAATCGCAATACTGTCAAGCACCATCACCAGTATTATTCGAGCACTTAAAGTAAACCAGACACTTCTCTAAGCTGGGGAGGGTCTCTGAACACTGCCGCCAGCAGAATGTCAGTCTGCCATGGGCAAGAAGGAAGTCCCACTCAACATGACTCAGTAGCCAGTGTTGGTTCAAACTTTGAGAGTCTGATTTGGGAGAGTTTATTTCATGCATGTTTAAGCACAGCACAATTTGAAAAAAAGTTTCCTGGTGATAATTAACTCAATCTCATGTGTACAACACAGCTTAAGACATGATTACATTGAAACTCTTTGTAAAATACATGAGACAGACCACTTCCATGAAGATGGGTTCTATAGATTGACTGTTGGTGACATTTAATGGTCTGGGGTGGAATCTTGTGTGGTTTTGGTCATACAGATAGCACAAAGGTCATCAGGCTATTACCACCTGCATTCCCAACCTTCTGGGCCAGGAACTAGATCTTCCTTTGAAGAGACAACCCTGCATGTTTATCATTCCTGCTTTCCCTAGTGCTTATCTGTCAGCACAAGGACCTCATGTCACCTACATTACTATTTTCTTTTTGTAGTGGTGGATAGCAAACCCAGGGCCTGGCACATTCGAGGCATCATAATGGCTACACTTGTACTCCATAATTACATTTACTACTTTGAAGTAGTTGGTGGTTTCATTCTATTTATTTGACAAATGAAGAACTAGGAGCTGAGACAGATGCCTAGTTGGCCCACAGCCAAGCTGGAATTCAAACTCTAGTGCTGTGCCATCACACAAGGCTTTACTCTTGAGCCTTTTCAGTCATGTAAATGTTCCTCTGTGCCAGCTGCAGCAGAAAGTGCCTGCCACCCTCGCTGCTTGGAGCCTGAGATAGGAGGCTCACAAGTTCTAGGCCAGCCAGGAAAACTTGGTAGACATGGTCTCAAACTAAAATTAAAAACAAAACAAAACATGGGTATACATACAGTCCTATAGTAATTGAGTGCTTATGGAGGAGAGGCCCTGGGTTTAACCTCCAATAAAACAGAATGAAGGAAAGGAAGGAAGGAAGGAAGGAAGGAAGGAAGGAAGGAAGGAAGGAAGGGTAAACAGAAAGAAAAAACAGAGAAACTTTGGTAATCTCTTGATGATTCCATTCATGTCCTGCAGAAGGCAGGAATGACCACTCAACCATGAGTTTTAGGGTTCTTCACTCCTCTTTTGTCATCTAAATAAGATGACTTGATTTTCTTTATCACTGGTTTTTCTTTCTTTTTCTTTTTTTTTTTAAATTTTAATTAGAAAGATTATTTTACATGGCAATCCCAGGTCCCTCTCTCTCCCCTCCTCCCCTGCCCCCCACTAACACCCTACCTATCCCATATGCTTTCTGCTCCCCAGGGAGGGTGATGCCTTCCATTGGGAGTCTTTAGAGTCTGTTGCATCCTTTGGGATAGGGCCTAGGCCCACCCCCTTTTGTCTTGGCTCATAGTATCCCTCTATGAGAAATGGGCTCCCAAAGTCCATTCCTATGCTAGGGATAAGTACTGATCCACTACAAGGGGCCCCATAAATTTCTGAGGTCTCCTCACTGATACCCACATTCAGGGGGTCTGGATCAGCCCCATGCTGGTTTCCCAGCTATCAGTCTGGGGACCAAGAGCTCTCCCGTGTTCAGGACAGCTGTTTCTGTGCGTTTCACTAGCCTGGTATGGACCCCTATGGTCATCAGTCCTCTTTCTCTGCAACTGGATTTCAGTTCAGTTCAAGGTTTAGCTGTGGGTGTCTGCTTCTACTTCCACCAACTGCTAGATGAAGGCTATATGATGTCATATGAATTAGTCATCAATCTTATTATCAGTAGAGGGCATTTAAGGTAACCTCTCCTCTGTTGATTAGATTGTTGGTTGGTGTCATCTTTGTAGCTCTCCAGACATTTCCCTGGTGCCTGATTTCTCTTTAAACCTATAATGTCTCCTTCTATTATAGCATCTCTTATCTTGCTCTCTTCTGTTCTTCCCCCAACTCAATCTCCGTGCCCCATCATGGCCTCCTCACCCCTCCTCTTCTCCCCTTCTCATTCTCCGAGTTCCCTCTCCCCTCCCCCATGCTCCCAATTTGCTCAGGAGATCTTGTCCCTTTCCCCTTCTCCAGGGGACCATGTATGTCTCTCTTAGGGTCCTTCTTGTTTCCTAGCTTCACTGGCAGTGTGGACTGTAGGCTGGTAATCCTTTACTGTGTCTAAAATCCACATATGAGTGAGTACATACCATGTTTGTCTTTTTGTGACTGGGTTACCTCACTCAGAATGGTTTCTTCTAGTTGCATCCATTTGGAATTTCAAGATGCCATTTTTTCCCCCACTGAGTAGTACTCCATTTTCTCTATCCATTCTTCAGTTGAGGGGCATCTAGATTGCTTCCAAGTTCTGGCTATTACAAATAATGCTTCGATGAACATTGTTGAACAGATGTCCTTGTTGTATCAATGTGCTTCTTTTGGGTATATGCTTAAGAGTGGAATTGCTGGATCTTGTGGTAGACTGATCCCATTTTCCTTAAGAATCGCCATACTGATTTCCAAAGTGGCTGTACAAGTTGGCACTCCCACCAGCAGTGGAGGAGTGTTCCCCTTTCTCTACATCCTCTCCAGCATAAACTGTCATATCCCTGGTTTTTCTGAATCCTTCCAATGAAGGGACTGGGAGAGTGGTGAAGAATACAATGCTAGGAAAATCTAGGGGCTGCTGGGTCTTACATTCTTGAGGAGAGTCAAGCTTTCACTTACTTCCAAGTGAGGCAGTAGATTTGAGTACAGAGAAGGGATGGTAAAATTGAATATTTAAATTTTAATAGAAACTTAGCCACCTTTGGCTTTGAAAATTATACCTTGAAAGCCTTCACAGGAAAAGGAGGCTGGGATGGAGTAGTTGGTAAAGCACATCTCTTTGCAGGGTTTGGTGACTGAAACTGTCCCCTGTGGGATCATGGAGAAGGTCTTGGGCTTTGTGGGTGAGATGACGCAGGGGAGGGTCCTGAACTAAAGTTTTCACTTCTCACAAGCAGGGTAGCCATGTTGAGGTCAGACACCTGGGAAGGGGTCACCCATGTGAACTCTTCCCAACCCTTCCTGCATCTGCTCCCAAGGCTTTCGTGCCTGCCACACCATCCTCTATTGACTCTCCTTTATGACTGGTATCAACCACCTAAAACTGGGCGGACTTCCAATACAGAGGAAAATCTCGGAAGACGACCGAGTGTGCCATTCTGTAGAATATAGACAATATGTTGAGAGTTCATTATCTCTATAATATATTCTAAGTCGGGCAGTATTGGCACATGAATTTAATCCTAGCACTTGGGAAGCAGAGGCAAGCAGATATCTGTGAGTTCAAGGTCAGTCTGGTCTACAGAGCTAGTTCCAGGATAGATAGGGCTGTTACACAGAGAAATCCTGTCTCGAAAAACAAACAAACAAACAAACAAAAGACCCCAAATAAACAAACAAAAAAGATATATTCTAGAAGTTATTTTAATAAAGATTTATTTTAATTTTGTATGTATTACTATTTTGCTTACATATGTGTAGGTGTACCATGTCTGTGTTTGGTGTCAGAGGAGGGTGCTGGATCACCTGGACCTGGATTTATGGAGTTGTGAGCTGTCATGTGGGTGAACTGATGACAGGTCCTCTGTAATAGCAACAAGTGTAATAGCAACAAGCTCTGCCTCCTCTCTAGGTCCTTAAGGTTATTTTTTACATTTCAATATTTTAGATTTAGTTTAGTTTATATGTGTGTTTTCCTGAATGTATGTTTGTGCATGCTTGGTGGCCACAGAGGTCAGGTGAGGATGCCAGATCCTCTGGAAATGGAGTTACAGGAGATTGTGAGCCAGCACATACAAGCTGGGAACCAAACCTGGATCCTCTATAAAAGCAATAAGTCCTCTCAACTGCCAAGCCATCTCTCTGACTCCATATTTCAATTTTAAATCCATCTTATACTTCGGTTCACTGTGGAGTTTCCCATTCCTACTAAAGGATGAGGACTAGAAGATAAATGCTCCAGGTTCTGTCTGGAGTCTAGTTATTTTAGGTTCTATTGTGTGTTGAATCAGATATCATGCCATTATTTAAACCTACATTTCCCTGGAGACCTGAACAGTGGAAAATCGCACATAGGAAATATCCCACTTTAAAAAGACACACGCTGGGCATAGGGGCTCAGGCCTTTAGTCCCAGCACTGGGGAAGCAGAGGTTAGCTGGGTCTACATAGTAAGTTCCAGGAGCCAGTGCCACATAGAGAGGCCCTTTCTATGGACAACAAACAAACGGACAAACAAACAAACAAACAAAAACAACAAAAATACAAAGACAAGCATTTCAAGGGCTGGAGAAATCAGCCCCCTTACACACTGTTAGTGAGAGTGTAAGGTGGTACAAATTCTTGAGTGTATGTATACGGCAATATTGGGCTTTTATTACTATTATAACCACCATCAAGTAGAAACAATCCCATCGTCTGTGAGCTGATGATTGAAGACAATAGATCTGTGCAAGCAAGCAAGAAAATTCCATTCAGTATTAAAAAGAACAACTGGGCTGGGCGTTGGTGGCGCACGTCTTTAATCCCTGCACTCGGGAGGCAGAGGCAGGTGGATCTCTGTGAGTTCAAGGCCAGCCTGGTCTCCAGAGCGAGTGCCTGGATAGGCTCCAAAGCTACACAGAGAAACCCTGTCTTGAAAAACCAAAATAAAATAAATAAATAAATAAATAAATAAATAAATAAATAAATAAAAATAAATAAGTAAAAAATAGAAAGAACAACTGCAAGAAGGATGAATCTGAAGACATGCTAAAGAAAGAAGCCAGACTGAAAGTTGACCAGTGTGGCTTCATTTACATGAAAGATCTGCATATGTAAATCTGTAGCATCAGGCTGAGCTGGGGGTGAATGCAGGAAGTGGGTATGATTACCAAGGGGACTAGGGTTTTTTTTTGGGGGGGAGGAATGTTCTAAACTTAGCTTACTATGATGCTTACATAATTCTAAAAACATGAGAAAACCATTGGTCATATTCTTAAAGTGGCAATTTATAGTATGTACCCTATAGCCTATAGCTCAGTAAAGTTTTTGAACATGTTGTTAGATTAAGTGACTGTGGGACCATGCCCACCTTAGAACACACTTGCAACTAGAGACTGTGATAATTTAAAACAGCAATGTCTTACCCGATTGCTTCATACTGAATTTGTGTTGGTTAATGTTTTCCTGTTATATATTTCTGCATATTGTTATAATTATGACTAAGAGTACTTAGAAAATATTCGGAGGAGTCAGCCTCCGAGTGTGTGTGGTGTGTGTGTGTGTGTGTGTGTGTGTGTGTGTGTGTGTGTGTGTGTGTGTGTGTGTGTGTGTGGTGTGTCCCTGTGCCTGTGTGTGCACATGCCACACAGGGAGGAAGGAGAACAGGAAGGCAAAGGAAGATTGCTGTGAGTTTGGGGCCAACCTGGTCTCTGCAGTGAGTTCCATACAGGCAAGTGCTATATTGTGAAGACCTGTTTCAAAACAAATGGGGCTGGAGAGATGGCACAATGGTTATGAGCATTGACTGCTCTTCCAGAGGACCTGGGTTCAATTCCCAGCATCCCAGCATTCTCACAACTGCCTGTAACTCCATTTTCAGGGGCTCTGACACCTTCACACCAAAGCACATGAAATAAAGTTAAATAAATTTAAACCAACGCCACCTTCCTAAACCCCAGGCAAACAAACAAGCAAAAAAACACCAACAAAAAACAAAATCCCAACAATCAAACAAACAAAAACAAAATAAATCAAAGACAAAGTGACAAATGAAAAACCTAAAATCAGTGTTAGTGGGCTTATATAAAAATAAAACACAGCATTTTTGTAGGAAGTTGTTGGGCTTTCTCTGAAGGGTCTTCTCTGTTTCGAGATTCAGGTCTTTGTGGGGCTAGTGTGTTGCACAGCAATTCAATTTAGATTAAAACATCCCCCAAGAAGGAGAGGGTAGTCTTGTGAGACACAGGAAATAACAAACACATGTCTGGGAAAGATGACCTTAGAAGATTCCCGAGGGCCCCTCTCTAAGGTGATGGAAGCTGCAGCAAACAGTATAAGCTAAGGAGCTTAAGTTCTTCTGAGCAGCTAAGCCCCTATAAGGAGCCACTCTCACACCGGTGAGCTGCCTGCATGTCTTGCAGAGAGCCATGGGCTTGCAGCTTTTGAGTCATCTCCATTGTGGCTCGTGGGTGACTCAGCTGTATGCCAGTCATCCCTGTGTCTGTCAGTAACCCCTTGTCAAATTGAACTTGGATAGAATCATTACGTTGGTCTCTCATGGGCCCTGCAGGGGTGAGTAGATGAGTGTGTGCCTGTGTCTACCCAGAAAGAACTGAAACAATATTGCATTTGCCGAGTTACTGGTAGCATAAACCTGGGAGTCAAGCCTGGTGAGACCAACAGTGAAGAAACCCTGCCCTGGGCTAAGAGATTAGTTAATCAGACACACTTGAGGAGAAAGACCACCAACCCAAATCATCATGGCCAAACTAATTAGTTAGAAGCAACCTTGGCTATTCATGTACACGAGCTGCCTCTCCCTAAAGGCAGGGCTTGAGAGATCAGCATTGGACATGGGGAAGATAAGGGTTTTTGTAATTTAGGAGTAGAGAGTTTCCAAATGGGGGATTCGGTGGGCAAGTAGGCAGGGTTACAGAAACAGAACCTAAGCATAGTAACCTCCTGAAACAAAGACATGGGGGAAAGGTGGTCTAATAATCTTTGAAACAAAGGCATAGTTGCCCCATCCTGGAACAGGCATTACAGAACCATACGTAGTTAATGTTACAGGTGGGGCATAGCCCAATCCTTGAGAAATAGATTTAATCATAGACAGGAATGAATCTAATTTGTCTTTACTATAAGATGGTTTTCAAGCCTAAGATGGAGGAAGGCTGGTTTATAAGATCTACATGTGTCTTCCTTTTGGGAAGCAAGAAAGCCTTCGCTGACACTTTCCACTCTAAATCAAATTTAGGAGGCTGAGAGCCTGTGCAGTTTTGTATTAACTGCAGTGAGTTCTTGTCACTTGAAGTCTCTGTTTAGTGACAAGTATTAGATTTAATTTCCAGACTTTTGGTTATTTAAATAATTGTTGAAAACAATTTAATAAAGCATTTGAATACAGAGTTAAATATTTGTATTTTTTATTTTAAGTATTTGGGTTTTTTTCAAGACAGGGTTTCTCTGTGTAGTCCTGGTTGTCTTGAGACTCACTCTGTAGGCCAGGCTGCTCTTGAATTTACAGAGATCCACCCTGCCTCTGCTTCCCGAGTGCTGGGATTAAAGGTATATGCCATCACTGCCTGGTTTAAATATTTTTAATATTTTATCCTTTTATTTCCTCTTGTCCAGAGAAAACTATCCTTGACTTTTGGGGAATTGTGGGTCTAGTTTAATTCACAAGCAAGCAAAATGTATACATTAATTTTTTCTATTATTCACAAAGGGCTACATTGTGCAAATTGCTGGGTATCTTGTTCTATTCTCCAATACCATATATGTTGGAGATCTATCTATCTATCTATCTATCTATCTATCTATCTATCTATCTATCTATCTACCTACCTATGTATTTATTTTATTTTCAAGCTTAAGGAGCATTTTGTTAGAGTATGAGAGAACAAACGACAGGGCAATCTGGAAATCCTAGCAGTTGCGGAGGAGGGGGTTGGATAACAGCCAGAGAGACAGCTATGCCTATAGAGTTGTGTTTATAGGCGATCTTATGAGGTCAGCACATTAAAATACATTTCATTCATTTATTATTGTTAAATAATGTGTCATTATATATATTAACATTTAACCATTGAACTACCGAGATCAGTTCTTCGAGACTACAGTCTATACTACAAAGAATATTATGTAGATTTTTTTTACTGTGTGTGTGTGTGTGTGTGTGTGTGTGTGTGTGAGAGAGAGAGAGAGAGAGAGAGAGAGAGAGAGAGAGAGAGAGAGAGAGAGGAGAGAGAGAGAGAGAGAGAGAGAGAGAGAGAGAGAGAGAGAGAGAGACTACACTGCACATGAATGTCATGGCATTAATCTGGCGATCAGAAGACAATGTATGGGAGTTAGTGCTCTACTTTCAGCATGTATGTCTTAGAATTGAACTCAGCTTGTCAGGCTTGGTAGCAAGAGCCTTTAACTCCTGTGAGTTAAAGATACTTGCTGGCCCCAGTGTCTTTTAAAAAGAAAATTATTTATTATGTGTATGCAGGTGGGTGTGTGGGTGCAACCTGCCTCAACATGCATGTGCAGATAGGAGAATGACTCACAGGAATAAGTTTTCTCCTTCCACCGAGTGGGTTCTAGGGATTGAACTCAAGTTATGGGCCTTGGCAACAAGAGCCTTCCCAGCTGAGGCATCATCTCATTGGCCCTGAGTATAGATACAAGGGGTGGGAGTGTGGTAAATTCCTAGAAGTAGAATTTCCGGCTCAAAGTGTATGGTTACTTAAAATTTTGATAGATTATTATTGGTTTTGTCTTAGATTGTACTAGACAGTGTACACTGTCTCACACTGATGGATCCTAGGCTTCTATCACTTTGCTTACAGCTCCATGATACAGCCAAAACAGTTTAATTGTACAGATATTCCTTCTAGATTGGAAAACACTTACAAGACAAGTGTTCTAGGGTTCTAGACTTAACTTTGTTGTTTAGCATTTTTTTTAGTTCTGGGTATAGTAATTTTTAATTATCTTGTTAATCCATTGACTTGTTAATAATAGCTTGATTACAGGAGCCAGGGGACATGGAGTATTGCCACAGAACAGTATTTTCTGAACACAACTGGGATGTTACAGTCAGAGCCTCAATAGCTGTGGTTGCCTGTATAAGCTCTGTACATGGTCACACAGACAGCGGCATTCTAGCGTAGGTGGAGGAAGTGCTCACAAAGTCCCATCACTAGGTGAGGAGCTACAAGCTGTGGATGGTTGCTGAGGGATGGAGAGTCAGGTTCCCTCAGGAACTGCCCGTGCTCCAGTGGTCAGTCCTATGCCCATGTGTTTGTGGGTAACACTAACTGGACTCAGTTGGTTAAATAACAATGATGATAATGATAACAATGATAACAAATATAGTAGAAGAGGACATGCGTTTGAGAGGGAGACTTGGAAGGGAGGAAGGGGTAGATAGGGTGAAATTGCATTGTACTCATGTAGGAAATCCTCAAAAAAAAAAAAAAGTCTGGTGTTTTATTTCAGCAATAGGCTCTTGGGCCCAGATTACCCAGTTGGCATCAGCAGAACTGCTTACCCTTGACAGCGCACGTTTCCTAAGGAGCTTTGTTTGTTAAAGCTAACCCTTATCAAATTTATAAAGGAAACTATTTTCTTCAAAGCAGAGATAAGTAGGACAAACAGCAATGTGATGCATTTGTCCCTCATTATCTGTGGGGAATGGCTCCAGTATCCCTGAGGACACTAGAACAGAAGATACTCAAGTCCCTTATAGAAAATGGTGTTGTATTTACATATAAACACTTTGTGTCTTGAAATACCTTAAGCCTTCCGCAGGCCACATGGAAGAGAAAGGTAGGCTGTCTGAAGGGCTGGGCTTGAAGACATCCAAATATATATTCTTTGCTTCCCGGAAGCTCTTAAACTGTTTCGAGCCTTGAGGCACCCAACACATTGTACATGCTACAAAAGTTCCCATTCCCTCCCAAGTCCTTTTATGAACTAGACATAAATTCATGCAGATTATTAGGTAGACTCCAGTGGATTTGGTAACTGCAAAAAGACTCTTAAAATACTAGATTGTCTATCCTTCAGGGTCAAGTGAGACAGAAGTGATTCATACCCAGGCAGGAAAGGCCTTATAAATACAGACATTCATAATGCTTAATCTTGGAATGAAATACTTATAGTGAAAGACCCCCGAAGAGGTACTTTCGTAGAAGGAGACCCGCACCCAGGAATCAGCGAGGCCACGAACTTGGATGCAAAAGCAAGAGGCTTTATTGGAGACGCGGGTACCCGGGGCGACTTAGCTTCTGTGTGGCTAAGCGCCCCGAGCCAAGGGAAAGGGGTCCTTATATAGGGAAAAAGGCGCAAGCTAGGAGCAGGGATTCTATTGGATAATTCTAATGAGGCATTGTACAGAGCTATTCCCATTGGTCAATGTATATGAGGCGCTATACAGGGTTATTCAAATGAGGCAAAGTACAGAGTTATTCAAATGAGGTGAAACATAGAGTCTTTCAAATGAGGCGAAATACAGAATCATTTCCATTGGATGGTTCAAATGAGACACAGAGCCATTCCAGATCAGCATATTCTCAAGGTCTGGTGTCTGGTACAACAGACTCAATTCCCCCTCCCTCCGAGTCCAGATGGCTGACCTTGGGGGCGGAGACCTTGGGACGGAGTGTTTCTCATCGGGCGGGGCTCAGGGGCAGGGCTCCAGGCCGGCTCACTTGGTGTTCGTTCTCGTGCCGGCCCACCTGGTGCTCGCCCTCGTGCCGGCCCACCTGGTGCTCGTTGCTCGGCCCCAGCCCCGGGGCGCGGCGCCAGGCGGGCGGGCCTGGGTCGCCCCGCCTGGGTGAACCTGCTTGGGAGGGAGCCAGCCGCCAGGCGTGTGGGTGCGCGCGCGTACGGGAGTGTCACCGAGAGAGAGAACAAGCCAAGGGGCGGGGTCTTTCAATAGAAAGTTGGATTATTCACTTTGAACTAAATTAAGTTATCTCATTTACACAAAACAAGGCTCCCTGACAAATGCGCAGCCCAGCCTGAGCTGATTAATGAGTTCCTTTGTCGGGGATGCATTATCGATTAGACCTTTGTATCAACAGCCTGGGAGACGATGGGAAGTGATTTGATTTAAAAGATTTTTAAGCATTCAGACATCTGCATAAAAGAAGTTTTGAGTACTATACTTTTAGAACTCCATACTTAATCATCCCGTGAATATTTATGAAAACTCAATCTGAGTTTGTATCATGGTGTTGAACTATTTTTAGGTCAAAATAAGTAATATTCTCCATCTGTGGATTGAAATGTTTTTCTCCTTTGGTAGTTCTAATTATATATGGTTTAGGTCCAGATGTTTATTTTTTAAAGAAGGAAAATTTCCTTTCAAATCACCTGAAATGCCAAGTACTTAACCATGATGACTTACATTTCTATGAGGTGTTTAATTCTGCAAAATGTTTCCACCCCAGTTTCCGCAGTGCATAATAGTTAATTAGCATTTAGGATGTGCTGAGTACCATGCTGGGGATGTTTTTTAGCTGTATCATTCAATTCTTACAGAATGTTACAAACTAGCTACTATTAATATCCCTGTTTTAATGAATGAAGAAGCTGAAGTGCTGGAGTGGATAGCTAGCTTTCCCAGAGCCACAAGAAGCCAGAGCTTAAAAATACATTTTACCTGGAACCCAAGCCTTTGACCTATATTCTAAACAACCTCTGCAAACCTCATGGCATTACAGTTTTTAATACAGCTACCTGCATAGCATTGTGGGATTCTAGCTGTGGTTTTAAGAAGTCACCGTAATATTGTCTCCATTCTTCAGGAGACGAAAGTAAGGCATAGACGTAAAAATGACACGACAGGGGTCATACTGCTTTATATTGGTTGTAAAATCATTTTATCACCACAGGACACTAAAGTCTTATCTCCAATTAGAAAGCTTTCACTAATGCAAAGAAGCCTTTGAGTTCCTTTACAGTACTTCACAGGTCTAATGGAAATGGCAAAAAAAATTTAACATTAAATAGTATTAAAAAAAAGAAAAAAGTACTTATTTTATTTTCTCTAAATCAGATTCTAAACCTACAAATGGTGGACTAGGGGGAAATAACTTTTACTCAATTTGGGAGGCATTATCCCCTTCCCCGGTTTTAGTAGCCAGGAAGTAGGGGAAAACATGTTCATTACTAGTCCTTCACAGAAGTCTCTACCAAACCTCAGTCATGGAGGAGTTTAGTGAAGATATCTGGTACTTATGCAGAAAGATTGTATCATAAATATTTATACAGATGGAACACTTGATCACTAGAGGCAAGGCCCACTGGTTGCTGAAGCAGAAGTTCTCTCTAAGATCTGAATGTCTCTGCTTTTTTCTCACTATGTCTGTCTGTCTGTCTCTCCATGTGTTCGAGTGTGTGTGTGTGTGTGTGTGTGTGTGTATGTGTGTGTGTGTGTGTGTGTCCGTAGAGACCATGGGAGGCATCACATATCCTGCTTTGAACTCAGGTCCTCATGCTTGAACAGCAAGCTCTCCTACCCACTGAGCCTTCTCTTCAGCCCTCAGGAGAAGGCCCAGATAGCTTCAATTCATTCACTCTTGAGCTAACTGCTCTTTTGTTCCCCCTTTCTTCTGGCTTCAAAGGCACTCCTCTTTCTGCTCTTCCTGTCACACCCTGTCCCCACCCCAAGTTTCTCCCAAAGATAAGGTTCTAGAACATAAGTGAAGAACAAAGAAGATGTGGTGATGTCATGCCCTTGACTTTGAATCAAGAATTCCAAGGGGAATGGGAGGGAAAATATTCTACTACCTGGTTTAGGGTCACAGTCAGTCAGGAAGAAAATAGCATGTGCTCACATATCAAGACATCACCTTGCCTCTTGCCTCTTAGTGCTTTCTCTTCTGAGAAGGGAGCCAGCACTACAGTTACAACCAAGCTCTCTTCTTGCCTGGACCAGGGATATTTAAGTTCAAGAGATGTTCTCTCAAAGGATGCCAACCCACCAATGAGACATTGAACAGAGTTACTGGGTCTGGTGAATGCCAAAAAACCACAAAACCTCGCTGTAGAAGAGGGGGTGCTGTGGGGCTTAAAGACAAGTGTCTAGAACAGAGCTTGCTGTTCAAGCATGAGGACCTGAGTTCAAAGCAGGATATGTGATGCCTCCCATGGTCTCTACGGACACACACACACACACACACACACACACACACTCGAACACATGGAGAGACAGACAGACAGACATAGTGAGAAAAAAGCAGAGATATCCTAAAATTGAGAGAATTTTCTAGCGATCAGTTGCAATGTATGAGTTGCCGTGGAAGAAACTGTTTTTCCTGGTGGAGGTTTTCAAATGCAGATGGAGAGCTGTCCTGTCAGTATGTTGTAATTTATATTTAAGCATAATTTGGGACACTTGATCTTGATTTTGTGTATGACTCTGGGGTTCGAACATATGCATGCTAGATAGATGCTCTGCCACTGAGTCACACTCCCCAGCTATGATACCTGACATTTAAGGAGAATTTTTATCCTGGGATTCCTGAGTGTGTGAATAAGTAGGTCTCTGTCTATATATGTTCCTTGTACCTTTTCTTAGACTCTCTTCCTTCTGTTTGTTTTATACTGTTCTGATTTGTTTTTGTTTTACATTATTATGTTCTATTTTATTTTTTATCATTTTTTATTTGAATTAGAAACAAGATTGATTTACATGACAATCCCAGTTCCCTTCACCCTCCCTTCCTCCCCTACCCCCCCAACTAAAACCCTACCTATCACATACCCTTTCTTCTATTCTTCACCTGACTCAAACTTTCTGCTCCCTCATGACCTCTGCATCCTTCCTCTTCTTCCCTTCTCATTCTCTTAGCTCCCTCCCCACTCTTCCCATGTTCTCAATTTGCTCAGGGGATGGTGACCCTTTCCCCTTCTCCAGGGGACAATGTTTGTCTCATTTAGGGTCCTCCTTGTTTACTAGTTTCTCTGACAGTGTGGATTGTAAGCTAGTAGTCCTTTACTCTATGTCTAAAATCCACATATGAGTGAGTACATATCATGTTTGTCTTTTTGTGATTGGGTTACCTTGCTCAGAATGGTTTCTTCGAGTTCCATCCATTTTCTTGCAAATTTCAAGATTCCATTGTTTTTTTTTCTGCTGAGTAGTACTCCATTGTGTAAATGTACCACAATTTCTCTATCCATTCTTCAGTATAGGGGCATCTAGGCTGCTTCCAGTTTCTGGCTATTACAAATAGTGCTGCTATGAACATCGATGAACAGATGTCCTTGTTGTATGAATGTGCTTCTTCTGGGTATATGCCTAGGAGTGGAATTGCTGAATCTTGTGGTAGACTGATTCCCAATTTCTTGAGGAGTCGCCATACTGATTTCCAAAGTGGCTGTACAATTTGGCACTCCCACCAGCAGTGGAGGAGTGTTCCCCTTTCTCCACATCCTCTCCAGCATAATGTTTGCATCTAACTTGGGGTACCCTTTTGTAACTTAATTTTCATGGTAGGTAGGTAGGTAGTAGAACACAATCAGTAGTGGGGTTTTGATTATCCTTTGTTGGTTTGGGGAGGGAGCACTCGGAAATTGATTAAAACTTTCTAATGGGGGTTAGTACATGCCTGCCTTTTGGGAAATGTGTAATAGATGCCAACACTATAGTATGTGTTTACTCTGTTGTGTGTGGTGATCTATTTAGTAACCATCCGACTAGATAAAAAGCAAAACAATGCATATATTTTATAAGCAGAAGTATGTAACATTTTGAATCTTAACTGGTCAAATATATCTAGGTTTGTTGTTTTTGAGAGAAGGATAAAGACAGAGAGGGTGGGTGAGAATAATCAGATGGCCTAATAGCCTACAGAGATTGTGAACAATTACGATGGTTAATTCTACATGATGACAGCAGATAAGCCATTTGTCCTGACACTCTGAGTTTATTATCTTTCCTTCTGAGAAGGAACTTGACTGAATGCTGAAAGCTCAGAAGTCCCAGGCAGCTGTTTCTTTAGAGTTGCTTGGTAGATTCACTTAGGAATGTCCAGGGGGAAAATAGCCTGCTGTCTTCAAGGTAAACAAGAGGTCTTTTGAAGAGAGGTCTAAACTAATCGAGTGTTTAGCAGAAAGGTAAGACTGTAGGACAGTGGTTCTCAACCCGTGGGTCATAACCCCCTTGGGATCCACATATCAGATATCCTGAATAACAGATAATTGCATTACAATTCATAACAGTAGCAAAATTACAATTATGATGTAGCAACGAAAATAATTTTCTGGTTGGTGGTCACCATAACAGGAGGAACTGTGTTGAAGAGTCACAGCACTAGGAAGGTTGCGAGCCACTGCTGTAGGGTATTTTAATCTGTGATCTGGAGACATCACAGAAGATTCCATTCTTCTAACAGATGGAACTGCAAACTGTCATGGCTAACCAGGAGGGCTCTCACATGAAAGTCTAGTTCTAAAGTCCCTGGATGACATGGGGAAAGTGTGGTCTGAAATGGACCAGCAACTAGCCATCTATATGAAGGCTTGGCACCTCAGCCTGGAGCCGAGCCTTCCTGTTGCCCACAGTGAACCCAGATGTCATGCCTTTCTGCAGGGATGTTTTCTCTGTTGGGTTTGATGCCACCATTTCAGAAAATGATGATTCTCAAACACTTTGTAAGGTAAATCAAAAAGGGTGACTTTTCCCTCGTTGTTTGTACCTGGTGCAGCAAATAAGTCCAATCACTGCTACTCAAAATCATAAGTACTCAAATTGTATATGCCTGTGAACCGGCCCCGCCCCACCCCACCCAGGGCACTCTTGTTAAAACAGATCCACCATCCTGCATCTCTAATGAGCTCACAAGTGATACTACAGGACTAGACTCCTTAGTGCTATTAGGGGAAGGGGAGCTGTAGTCACAGCGTAAGTTCTGTTGTTTCTAGCTTTCCCTGGCCACTCCTAGGCCGCATTGTCTCTGCCTTTCAATGACCTGATAGACTCATCTGAGGCAGGCCCGTGCAGATCTCATTACAGGGAGAAGGTGGCCAGTGAAGCCACTTCCAGGCCTCTTTCTTTCCAGCCCAGAGATTGTGACTCTGGTCAGAGTTTGGCACTAAGTCTGGAGGACCCAGTTAAGGTTATTTGGTGACTGCTGTCATCACAGATGATTCCTACTGCATTTAACTTCAAGTCTCCCCAACACCAAGGCTTACCGATGATGCCCAGCCCGAGGAATTAGGGTAAGTTCCAAGAGAGAGACTTTCGGGTCTTCCCCACTGCTTCTGAAATCCAAATTAAGTCTCTCAGACTTTAACACTATGAATGTTTTGCCTTCCTCTCCCTGCCCTCCACAGTCTCCAAAGAAACCCCATTTGCATCTTAGAGAAGCTATTATCCATTGCAATTCATAATTCATTATTTCACCTTGGTGGAAGGCAGGGAATGCAGTTTTGAACAGTCCTGCTGGAATAAGAATCATAGGGTTAATAATATCTGCTCTTTGTAAGTAATTGGATAAATGGTATCCTGGTAACGAGACATGAGCTGAAATGAGGTGTCTTTTTTTTTTTATCAATTTCTATAGGATATAAAATGGTAAGGAGTGACTAGAATAATGCCATCATGAGTCTCTTTTCCTTTGATTCACACAACATGGAGATGAGCAACGGCTTTCTGGGGTTGACCTTTTATAATTTGAGAATCTAGGTTTCTTTACTAGAGCTGTTGGTAACAATACCAGCATATAGAGCAGGCCCCTGGGCTCCCCAGCTGGACTGTGGTGATCTGTACTGCACCATGCCTGGCTGCTTCTGTTAACAGTGGGCAGCGGCTGTACCTGGTTAATGTCTGTGGGTCTGCCTTGCTGGTTTCAGGTGTCAGATGAAGCTCAGCTGTGTGGAGAATCTGCACGTCCTGAATTGGTCAATGATAGAGATTTTGTGTGTTTCCCCATCTCTGTAATTCTGGGGTTCTAAGGATAGGGGGAAGGGGAAGGAAGCTCTGGGTCCTTGGAGCTACATGTGTCAGGGTGTCAGAGAAAGTGAGCCAAAGGTGAGCATCGGTATTTCTTGTTAACTTTTTTAGAACTATTTATTGGGAGGAAGATAGTTCTCTGGAGGACAAGAGAGAACTAGGCAATAATCTTGACAGGGGAATGAACAACCAGTGCACAAGTGTGAGACTGGCCCAGAGGGAGGAGAGAGTGCAAATGATTAGGAATGAAGGAGAGCTCCCTCCCATCTCAGCAGTGGTGTTCAAGAGAGCACAATTCTTGTATCTAGTGCCAGACGCCACAGGGTGGCAGGCTACCCCAGCAACTGGCTAGGCGGCACTGCTGCTGAGGAACTCAAGTGTAAAAAGATTCCACTAACTGAAGAGTAGAGAGCTGTTTCTAGACATGGTTGATTGACCAGGGCAGGTTCAAAGAGTCATTTTCTCTTGCTTCTTCTCCCCTCCCCCAGCTTGATTGTATATATGCATTAATACTTTTCTCATTTCCATGCTAAAATACCTGAAAGAAGCAAGACTCTAGGGTAGAAGAATTTCTTTTGTCTCATAGTTGGAGAATGTATAGTTCATCCTGGCAGGAAAGTATGGTGGGGTTTGTGACTATTGGAATGTGTGGGGAGGACTCCTCAGATCTTGGGAGATGAGGAAGGGTGGTAGAGTCAGATATTGCTGGGGCCTGAGGATAAACCTTAAGATTCACCCCCTGATGACCCACTTCCAGTAAAACTTTCACCCTAAAGTTTTCACAGCCTCCTTAAGCAAATGGTGCTTGCTTAAGGGGACCAAGCTTCCAAACACAGATGTCCATGTGGGATACTTTACAACCACAGCAGTGTGTTTGGTTGAATAACTGAATCCACTGTATTTTCAATACTGCTATATTTTTTTTGTTTCCTATCTAATCAAAAGTAGTGTGAGCCTAGAGGAAATTTGATGAATTTTACCCAGTTCTCAGAATATTTGCAACTGCTTGGTAGCCATTTCCTCTCT
The DNA here is from genome assembly GCF_003668045.3 of Cricetulus griseus. Taxonomy (NCBI): domain Eukaryota; kingdom Metazoa; phylum Chordata; class Mammalia; order Rodentia; family Cricetidae; genus Cricetulus; species Cricetulus griseus. The sequence goes on from NC_048600.1 coordinate 61,742,292, forward strand.
TGTGTTTTGATGGCTTTTGGAAGTCATTGTGTTCAAGCAAGAGTTGTTTGTACTTTACTGTTTGTCCTCACAGGGCTTTGCTGCATCTTATATCATGGTTGCCTGGCCTGCTTTAGGCCCTCATAAACACCTGCCTGTACTATTGCAGTGATTGTTCAGTCCAGGACATTTCCCACTGTGGTATCGGTAGTGACCAGTAGTTCCAGAGAACTTTCTAAATCAAAACTCCAAGTAAAGCCCATACTTGTTCTAAAACTCAATGGTTCATAACGCCTGGAGGACAACACCCTTACTGGGGCTTAGTTGGGCTCTGAGAGTATGGTTCCTCCACCGCCCCCACAGCCCCGCCTAGCCTTTTTCCAGGCTTACTTCTCATCATTTCCCTGAGCAGCTTCTATGCTGACAAATGGTTTCAAATGCAAATTGTTCACAATGCCCTCCCACTGTTGTGAACACGTCTTCATCCTGTTTGATTTATTCATTTATTTTTATGTTTAATCTCTCTCTCACTGTGTGTGTGAGAGGGGGGAAGAGGGAGAGGGACAATCTTGGGTGTTGGTTCTCACTTTCCATCCTGTTGGAGACTGAGTCTCTCTTATTATTCCTAGCTGGGTGTGGGAGCCTAGGCCATACTTGAACTCCTGAGCCTTCTCCTGCCTACCTCCTGCCACCCAGTATGAATTCTGGGATTACAGACATGAGTGTCTGTCTGCCTTTATGTGGGTTCTGGGGATCTCAAATCAGGTCATCAGGTTCCCAAGGCAAATGATTTTCCCACTGAACCATATGCCCAATTCCTCTTCATCCTTAATGTAAAATAGCTTAAAAACCAACCCCCCACTTCCTTCTCAAACCAGATGACAGCATGTTCAAGCAAACTATTGATGTACCAAGAGTGTATTCACGAACACTGCTCGGCCTCAGAGGGGAAGTAATTGAGTTGAGTATGAGTTGCATTGATTTTTGTCTGTGCACTTCTTTGATTTGCTGCCAAGTTTGGTTTTGTCGTTTTCTTTTCCACCAGCAGAGCCTTTCACTTTGCTATTGTGTCTTGTAGGCAGAAGGGAGGGTAGATTGGAAGGGTAGGGAAGGGATTCTATGTTTCTCCACCGAATGACTGTACCAACGATAAAACCAGATTTATAATTCAATCACATCTAGACCTTTCTTTCTGTGTGTTTTACATTTTCCCATTGGAGCAACTGATATTTATATGCAGAGTAATTTAAAATAGTTATGACTAGCTTTAAGGCGTACTGGGTAATTTTATTTTCAGGATCTTTTTTTCCCCCTTTACCTTTTGTGATTGATTGCTATTTTTACTCTTCTTGTTAACAGTAAATTTCACTATGCTATTTTCTTGTTTGCAACAAATAGTCGTTGAAAAATGAACTTAGTTAAACATTTTAGGTAGCTCTTAGCCTTACAGAAGGAAGGGGGGTCCGGTCTGGTAGCATACATTTATAATCTCAGGGTTCAGAGAGCTCCAGCCAGGGGAATCATGATTGTGAAGCCAGCAGGAGAGGGAGAGGAGGAGGGAGAGGAGAGATTGGGGGGAGCTGGGGAAAGCACTTTTGTATATATACACCAACATTTAAAGAACACATGGAAGTTATTCTGTTTGCAGGGGGATTCTGAATGGGAAAGCTCCTGGAACTGGAAGCACATATTGACCTACCTTTGACAGGGAAACAGGTGAAGGGCAGAACGTTGGTTTTCTTTAAGTGACTGATGTGATAAGAAGAAACACACACACACACACACACACACACACACACACACACACACACACACACACATATATATATATATATATATATATATATATATACTATATATATTCCTGGACAACAAAACCATAACTGAGAGGAGGCCTCAGAAATATATGGAGCCTCTTGTAGTAGATCAGTAATTATTCCTAGTGTAGGAATGGACTTTGGGAGCCCATTTCACATAGAGGAATACTCCCTCAGCCTAGACACATGGGGGAGGGCCTAGGCCCTATCCCAAAGGATATGACAGACTTTAAGATTCCCCCATGGAAGACCTCACTCTCCCTGGGGAGGCAGAAATGGTATTGGATAGGTAGAATGTTAGTGAGGGGAAAGGGAACTGGGATTGACATGTAAAACAATTTTGTTTCTAATTTAAATAAAAAATTTAAAAAATCATAATTGAGTATACAGATAAATTCAGTGGCTCCTAACGAGCTCCTAGTATCACTACTGAAAATATGAAAAAAACAACAAACAAACAAACAAACAAACAAAAAACCTGCTCTCCCATTGCCATGGATTCTCTTAAGGGTGCGCATAGTTTTTCTTTCCCCTGATAACTGTCAGGGAGTTGTATTTATTGTTTCAAAAATATATGGCTAAGGAGTATCCCAATTCATTTAGCTTTGACTTCTGTTCATATTGTGTTACACTTCTGAGCCAACCATTCATCCTGTCTTTAATATCCTTATGCAGAAAGAGTTTCTTTGGGGCCTTGCTATTAAAATGCAGTTCTAGAACCACTGGTGTTCCAGAACTCTGAGAGAGGCTGAGCACCACTCATTTATTGACCATGTGGCTTGTCTGGAGTGAATCGTGGAAGAAGCAGATGTGTGAATTGCTCCGAACATGCCCAAGAGCACAAAGTCCCGAAGGTTCTGTCCTTTTTCACTTTTGGAAAAAAACTGATGGGTCAGGCATGTGTGAGCATGAGATGGTGTCACCACAGTTTTGTTCCTTGTTCCCTGTGACTTTGCTGTCTCAGGACAGACAGTTCGACACAGACAAAACCCTGAATGGATAATCATACCTGTTTATCTTTTCCACTAGCACTTAATAGTAGACACTATCTAGGGAGCTACAATGGGGGAAGATATGAGCAGAATTAGCCACAGCATTTTATTACTGCTACAGACAGGCTCACCTCCTGTTAAGTAGTAGTATCATGGGAGAGGAGCAATGGGTGAGAAGACACACATTGACCAACCAGGGCTATAAATGCCACAAAGGACAGGATTTTATGGGCTAAGTGGTTTCCTGGGCAGCTGCAAATACTTGATCTCTGTCTTCTAGGTATATTCCCACTAACTCATCTCTGCTCCTGGAGAAGCAATAGATGCATGACACCATTGGATTCAGTTAGGCTGTTTCCTATCTAGTAACAAATACAAATGTGGTGTTATTTATAATGAAGACCCCCGTGAATCTGAAGGAAGCTGCTCATTAGAGTGAAGAACTCTATGTGTGTAATTAAATTATAGTTGGTAGTGTTGGTCTTCATGTTTATAACTTGGTCCTAGTTTTATAACAGTGCTAAGTTATAGAATTGAAACACATAGATCAGGGCTGGAGAGATGGCTCAGAAGTTAAGAGCACTTGCTGCTCTTCCAGTGGTCCTGAGTTCAATTCCCAGCACCCACATGGTGGCTCACAACCATCCATATGAGATCTTGTGCCCTCTTCTTGCCTGTAGGGATACATGCAGGAGGAATGATGTATATATAATAAATCTTTAAAAAAAAATGAAACACATATCTCTCAGAGATGAAGTAAGGTAATAGAAAGGTCACTAGAACTAAATGCTACCAACACACAAAACTCTTGCTTCAGAGCCATCTTTCGCCCTGATTTGCTTATATGATCTTGGGAAATTGTGCCACATGTCTAAACCTCAGTAAAGCCATGATTAAAAGAAGCTCAATTCCAAGCCAGTATTGGACCTCTTCATGTGACAACAGAAATGCCTGCTACAGTGATGGTAGACCATACTGCTGACAGTTAATAGACAGTAAATGCTGTCAGTGCAGTGGGCATTCAGGTCCTTGGAATTATTGAATAGACTAATAGCACCAAGCTGAGAAACACGGATGTTCTTGGCATGCATTGTAGTTGCAATGAATAAAAGTGTTCATGAGAAATGTACTGAAGGGGACAAAACAAGAAGCTATTGCTAGTGAATTTCTGGTACTAGTTTTAATTATTAAATTAATTAAGGCAGGATCTTGAGTAGCCCAGGCTGGTCTCAAATGTGTTATGTAGCCAAGGATGACTTTGGCCTTCTGATCTTCCTGCCTTAACCTCTGACATACTGAGATTATAAATGTGAACAACCACTCCCACTTTCTCTGGTGCTGGGGATGGAACTCAGGACTTTGTGCTACTAGAAGACCGAACTATGTCCTCTACTCTTTATTTTCATTTTAGTATGTTGTTTTTATAGGTTAGGAGGAAATACTATTTTGAATCAGCTCTGGAGTTCCTGGCAGCCTGTTCTGGCTTCTGAGACATTTAGATATGTTCTTTTCCCATTTTCTTATTTCACGAAGCACCTGGACATGTAGCTGTGGTACAAGGCAAAACATCCCTCTCCTATGGCATGTTCATGCCTGGACAGCAGAGGTTGCCTAATAAGTGGGGCTAATGAGAACACAGTGTAAATAGCAGATTTCTGCTCTGCATGTGGCTGAGGGATTAATGTTCCCAGAACAAAATCAAATGCCCTGTGAAAACAGACACATTGGCCCCAGAGTAGCAGACTCAAAAAATGTCCCTTCTCCCTCTCATTCCCCCCCCATGTGTGTGTTGTATAAGAATTGAACAGAAACTTTAGCACAGGGATCAGAGAGTGGAGAAAGACTGTTGGGAAAAGCCTATTTCTGCAATTCACAGACAGGAAGACAGAGGACCTGCTGGAAATCACATGATATGTTTGTAGCTGAGCCATGCATGCTACAGTTACCAGGGTGTAGAGTGCCCTTGTTATATATTAGATCTATCTCAGGATTCTCCTGGGCAGAAACCAGTTACAAGTACAAGGCTCACATGTTTACCAGCCAGCAGGTATTAGGAATTTCCTTGGTGCAGACTGAAGAATAAACCGTATTGCTTTTTAATGGTAATGAAGCCCTAATGCACCAGGCAGCCAAACAAGAAGAAAACAAACAAGTCTATTATCATGTGGAAGGGAGAGTTCCTGAAAAAGAATAGTTCTCAATAAGCCTTTGAATTCAAGTTTATGTGGCATATTTTTTGGTTTGTTTGTTTTTGAAACAGGGTCTGTCTATGTAGCACTTGCTGTCCTAGAACTAACTATATAGACCAGACTGGCCCCAAACTCATATCGCTCTGCCTGCCTCTGTCCCCAACTGACGGGACAGCATCTCTAACACAGAGTGGTGTGCTTTCGAGTGGTGACAGGACAAAGGAAAAGGACCTGGAAGTCTGTAGGATCAGGGATTGGTAGAGGGCAGCAAGTGGCAGAGAAAGCTTAGACAGGAAAGTTCTGCAGTGTTGATATCCCAGGTGCTGTCCCCAGAGCTATCTACAGTGGTTAACCTTGGTTTTCCCCTGCCAAAGTGAAGAAGCCTAGGATAGTTCCTGTCTTTGCAAATTTGTGTTCTAGAGATGACTAGAGAAGAAAGGAAGGAAATTATTTCTAGACTAGGGAAGGAAGCTAGGGAACTGTTTTTTCTTGTATTCCTCCAAACAACCCCTCCTATTTGGGGAATGATTCAGTACATTTTTTCACACTGGTTACCTACTATGGGTTGTTGAATTATCAACCCTCTGTGGTTGCTCAGTTGAAGGCTATTATATATCTCAGGACTCTTGCTTATAGATGGCAGAAGCTTAAGCACTAAGGTTTATTGGCGTAGGAAAGGTGAGAGCTACATGGGTCTCAGGACCGAGAGCAGGCCATCAAGACTCGCAACTCTCATTTGTCTTCACACTGTCTCTCCGCTAGCTACAGGGAAGCTTCTTAAGGCTCTGCATGAGCACACTTGGCAAGAATGTTGTTGATGCAGATGGGTAGCCTTCTAGTGCTGTTCAGTAGAGATCATACACATGTATGCAGCATCTTACTGCTTAGGGTCCTATGCCATCTCTTATTGGACCTTTCTTTAGCAAGATTTTTCTCCCAGGGCAAGCTTGAATGGTTCCTTAGAGGTTAGTGGACAGCCTGGGAGGGCATTTTTTTCATATCCATGATCATCCCAAGACACAAAGTTTTATATATGTACACACACACACACACACACACACACACACGATATGTTCATATGTTTGAAAAGGTCTTAATGGGTACAAACAGTGGACAGATGAGACTCAAACTAAAGACGAAGTTTAGCAAGGCATTTCTGAGGTACTGTGAGAATAGGATTTTATAAGAATATGTGAGAGACATTTAGGGGGATTAAGCCTCATGGAGCGTAGAACCTGCTATAACATGATATTCGTCATTTTAAGGGTTTTGTTCTTCTCTTAGGAACATAGCAAGCTCTCAATAATTTTAGTTAGAAAATTACTAATCAGTCATAATCATCTTGGCTAATGTGACATTTTAGCAAAGGGGTTGGTATACTTTTTTTAAATGTTTTTTTAAAGGACCAGATAATACTTTTAGATTTTTAAGCCAGAGAACTCCTTGGGGGTAACCACAGATGGTCCTGACTTATGAGGATTTTGTCCCAGCAAACCTGTGGTGAGTTGATAAATGCATTTCTGAATTTGATGTTAATGTATTCCACCTACTTAACACAACTCATCAACTCTATGTACTGTAGAATATGGGTCATTTCTGATTGGGGGGCTGCCTGGCAGCCTGTTCTGTTCAGCATCATGGGCTGGGGAATCAGACTGTGGTCACTGGCTCAGAAAAGGACTCAAATGCAAAAACTGCAAGTATGGTTTCTACTAGATTTGTGGCTTTCCCACCATCAAGAAGTTGAGTCCTTAACAAGTTGGGTACTTTCTAAAACAAAACCTACTGCTATATTGTGAGGCCAGCCATAGCATGTAAACAAATTACTATGCAGTATCAAAATAAAACTCTAGTCATGAAGACAGGTGATGCCTTTGAACACGGCTCACAGTCTGAGGTTTGGTGACTCTTGTCCCCCGACTCCTTTCCTTGCTTCCAGTCTTAACAAACCTCCAGGCCATTTGGTACACAAGAGCCAGAGTGGCTCCTTTTCAGTTCTTTCAGAACATGTCCCTTGCACTAGACATTTACCTCCATGTCTGTTTTAGAGAAATTGCCAGCTCTAAATCAGCATGCAGGGCCTTGGATGGCCTGTCCTTTGTCTACCTCTTGCATTTATGTGGCTCTCCTCAGTGGTGCATGTCAACTGCTTCTCTTAGGACTTTCACAACTCTGTCCTTCCTGAGGACAATACACCTCAGTCTTGAATGTTCCCCCTTCCTTTGTTCCTTTCCTTCAGTTATGAGCTAAGTAGGGCTTTCTTACAGAAGACATCCATAATGAGCCTAAATTGGGCAAGGTCCCTTCAACAGGGTCTCTATTAACATCTTTTTTTTTTTTTCATCTTGGGACATTTACCATAATGTCCCAACATACTATTATGTTTCTTCTTTGTCTTTTTATTAGTTTACAACTACAGCAGAGCAGAACTCATGTATGCCTGGATCACCAGTTTGTTCTAGAGGCCTACAAGAATATGAATTAATTGCACATACTCAAGATTGGAAAAAAGAGTATTGTTCTGTAGTTTGACTTCAGATTCAAATCAGGGACTGTTCCTCTGATAAGAACTGGGGTCTCTTTGGATGCATAGGGTTGCTCACTCTCATCTGGTAGGTCTCTGCAATTTGGGTTTACTTTTAGAATTATTTTAAATATACAGGAAAAGACAGCTATGTGTCCACCATCCAGATATTTGCTATCAGATTCTTCCCATGATATAAATGTTGTAAGTTAAAACATTTTAAGCATTTATATGTTAAAAAAATTAAAGTTGTGGTGGGACTGGGTATGCATAGACCAGTTGCTGGCATGCTGACCTAGCATGCATGAGTTCTGGATTTGATCCCCAGCATTGCATCAATTGAGTGTGGTGTTGTGTGCCTTGTAATCCTAGGTCCTGGAAGTAGAGGCAGGAGGTTCAGAAGTACAAGGTCATTCTCAGCTACCTAGTGAGTTTGAGTCCAGCCAGAATTATGAAACCTTATCTAACAACAGCAGCAAATGAATACCCTCTCACCTCCATACAAATAAACAAAAATGAAGCTATTTTCTTCTCAGGCATTGTTTTCTGAAGTTGAACTGTGTCTGAGAAAATCCTGGTAGAGAAAAATCACATCTTCTCTAGCATGTGTTTCCCAAGGTTGCACTCTCTCCCCCCATCATCTTTGCATCATAATTATGTGAGTTAACTTCTGTCCATTTCTCAAAAAGCATATGAAGCCAGACCACAGCCGGGCACTGCTGCCTCATTTTGGGTGGGTGTCAATGGTATTGTAAGGAAGGAGTAGTTTGCTCCAAATCAAATCTGAGGAGATAGACTGAAATCTAACATAAAATTTAACTGAGTTTTCTTATAGGCAAGGTAGAAGAAAAAAACCATGGCTACCTTTCATGGTCTCATAAAAACAAACACGCTGCTTTAGGAGACAAACTGTTTTCATCTTCCATATAAAAGTGAGCACTCATTTATCTTCTGTGTTTGCTCAGCATTTCTCCATCATCTCTGCGAGCAGCCCCCAGCCTCCTTGCCTAACTCAGCCCCACTTTTTCTCTCTCCATCCTCACAGTGTCAGGATAAAGCTCTCTGATTGGCTCCTGTCTGTCGTTAGCCCTGGATACCTGAGATCTGTAGGAGGGTTACTATGTGTTCCTGATATATTGAGGTGATTTTTAAAACATCGGATCCTTAAGCCTCACAAAGCCTTCCTGAGCTGTAGGAGGTCAATATTTAATATTCTCCTCATTTTAGGAGATAGCAGAGTAAACTACCCAGCAGATGTGGCCCTCGCAACTCAGAAGCGACAGTCAGAGATTTCAATAAGTCTTCAGCTGTCAGTCCTAAGGTTTCTGTCTGTGGCTGGGGAACCTTAGATAAACTCTATAAACAGTCTGGTGTGTACTGGGAGAACATCCTTTTATCACCAGTGGTCTCTTTTGTTAGTATGTGTGTGTAGGTATGTGTGGGGTACAAATGTGTATACTGGTGCACATGCACATGTGTGCGCATGCCTAGAGAGGGTATGAGCTGTCCTCTTTTTCAACTCTGGGATTACAAGTGTACACCAATATGCCCAGCCCTTAAATACATTTTGCATGGATGCTGTGGCCTAACACAAGTCCTTATGCTGGCACAGCATGCACTTTACTAACTGAGCCATCTACTTAGTCTTATCATCAGAGGGAGCCTTAAGAGGATCCTGCCTCTTTGTCTAACATCTTAGTGGGACTGCAGGGGTTGTCACTGCTCTCAGAGCTTCAGCATGCCACCCAAGCATGACAAAAAGAAAAAGACCCAGTAAACAACTCTTGTAACAAGGCCTTGAAGTGGCCTGAAGGCAAAGTTCAGGACAAGCTTCACCACCTAGCCCTGTTTGACGAGGTTGTACATAACCAACTCTGCTAGGATGGTCCCAGCTATGAGCTGTGATCTCTGGGAGACTGAAGATTCGTGGTTCCTTGGCCAGGGAAGCCCTTCTGGAGATCCTTTGTAAGAGACTTAATAAGGTGGTCTCAAAGCAAGAAGCCAAGGAACACAAAGGAGGGAGATGCCCCAGCTCCTGGCAAAGAAGATGCACAAACAGGTTCAACTACACCTTTAGAAAACTAAAACTTTTATTGAATTAAAAAAAAGAGGACCCCACTATAACACAGTGACAGATAGCTATGTTTAAGTCTCATCTACCCATGACCAGCTGCATGACCCTGGGCTGGTTATTTGACTTCTCCATGCTTCAGCTTTCTGGTCTTTGACACTAGGGATTTTGATAGCATCACCTCAATCAGTTTGGAGAAGTAAGCACAAAAGCACACCTAAATGCAATGCACAGGTCTGGCATAGTGAAAGTCTGCATAAATGTTAGCTGTTACTTGAAACCCTTGGAGGAAGCAAAGCTCCTTTGCTTCCTGATATTTATCTTTGTCCCTTGAAACCAAGCCAGTCATGTTCCATATTACTTACTTTCCTATTGCTGTGATAAAACACTGACTAAAAGTTTATATAGATGAATTTATTGGAGCTTACGATTCCAGGGGTTAAGAGTTCATCATGGCAGTGGGGGTTATGGTAGAATGCAGTGAGGATGGCAGTTGAAGCAGGAAGCCAAGAGCTTATGTCATGAACCACAAGGATGAAGTAGAGAAAGCAAACTAGAAGCCTACCAACAGTGACATGCTTCCTCCAGCAGGACCACACCTTCTAAACATACCCATATAGCAGCATCAACTGCCTGAGACTATGGGAGATAGCTCGTTTATATCCACATACCCCAGAGCATTTTCATAGAACACCCAGAAGTTAAATATAGAATCATTAGCTCTAGTTTCTCTCTTAGGTTTTCAGGTTCCTTGAATTCTGGGGACTTGCAGGCTTGTCTTTCACAATAAATTGTAAATGACTTGACCAAGAAATTGCCTGCCCAGTCTAAGGAATCCCAACAATGACTTTTCTCACAATCCCCCTTTTTGGGTAGTGGGGTTCTCACAGGACCAAGATCCCAACCACTTTATTGCTGTTCAGCTTGTGAGACTATGCCTCAGGGGTACCTTGTCTTCTAGAGCTATACTTCCTAACCACTGCACTGTCTGCACGTTTTGAGTAAAGGGCAGCTTGGGGCTGAGATGGGGCTTCTTGTGGCCAGACATCCTTTTGCCAGTAGAGGTCTTTGTCCCCTGAAAGTGAGGAAAGAACTTTCTGCAAACTAATCATTGCTGTGACTTCAGATGTCCCAGATTTCCTCCTGGGTGTCCTTGAAGCTGCTGGAAAAGCTCATCTTCCATCTCCCCAGGGTTTGTTGTTATTCTTCAGTCTTCCCAAAAGTCCGACATCCTGTGGCAACCTCTGGCAAGCTGACAGCAACATTGAACTTCTTGCTTCACACTCTTGGTTCACTGTCTTCTTGACAGTCTGGCTTCAATTGTGGGTAGCCTTGGAGGGCCCAATTCATCATACCCTGCTCCACCAAGAACCAGGAGATTCTCCATGGCACTGGGCTCTTGGGTTCTGTAGGACTGACTTCGTCTTTTCCATCTCAAAGTTTTTAATCACATGTCAGTGTTGTAGCCCTAAGTCACCTTGGATTGTTGATATTCCTGAGGCATCCTTCAAGAAGGACAAGACATCTTGTATTGATGAAAGTTAATTTGCATCAGCAGGTTTAGTAGGGATGCTGGACCTGCTGGAGTTCCTAGGGAATTCTATTAAGTTGATCTGGTGGAGTATTTCCTATGAAGCAACCTGCCTCTCTACCCGACATGCCGCCTGTTGGTTGAAAGTTGGTCCTAAGGCTTCTGCGGTTTATAACTGTATCTTACTGTGTCTGTGAAGGAAATCCAGGGAAATATTTGGCAGCTTTTCTTCATGCATGAATCTGTGTCACAACTGGTGCTTTACCCTTGGCACACAATAAAGGACAGAGACACTGGACTGGGAGAATAATAGGATACATTTTTGAACAGAGGGGACGTCTCAGCTCCACCACCACCACTATTCTTAATTTAAAATTAGATTGCAAAACAATATGTTTCCATGTGGGGTTTTGATACATACTTCATTCTGGTTGAATCTTCCCAGCTCACCCCTTATCTCCCTCCCTCTCCTTCCCTGTTAAACCCTTTCACCTCTATCATTACCTTCCTCCAGTCTCATCCATTATCTTCTCCATCCCTTTCGTTGCGGCCTCTCTTTCTTTTAAGCAGAGAGAGTCCCTTTTTAGTTTCCTGGCCTTTATCTATATTTTCTCCATCCAGAATATGCATACTTAGTCTTCCTGGCTTCACCAGGAGGAGATTCACTTCACAGAGGTTCCTTCTCTGGGCTTGGTTTATCATCCATAGAATGGGAGGTACTAACTGGAAAGTGGGTAGAAAGGGCTGATCAGGTAACACACTTAGCTCTGCAGCCTATATTAGAAAGTGTTCAATCAATACCAGTTCCTCAGGGTTCTATATGTATTCAGAGAGAGAGAGAGAAAGAGAGAGAATGGAATACAAGGCTCATTTTAGAGAAAAAAATGTATAACAAAAATAACATTTAAAAAGTTGTTTTCTCATCAATGAGATTGTCTTGATAATTAATACTCTAACATCTATCCCCTATAAAATGACCTACATGCGTGATTATGCTGATATCTGCATTTGAGAACAGTGCTTTTCATTTAGAGATCAAGTGATTTAATCTTGGCCATTAAGACATCAAGAGAAGTTTCTAGTATTAGTCAGGGTGCCCTAAAGGAACCGAACTGAATCAATGGATATATACATTTCAGGAATGCAGTCTGGGTTCTCCATCAATGGTGCTGAGAGGGCCCAAGGATCTGGTAGCTGTCCAGCGAAGTTATCAGAAGGGAGAGCAGGAACCTGTGAGTTTGTAAGCAACAGGCTCAAAGTGTAGCTGGCTTGGGAAGCCCAGAACTTATTTGTTGTGGTCAGCTTTCTGGGGTGAGGGCAGGCTATTCAAGGACTATACTCCAAGCCTGAAAAATGTGACCTACCTTTTGGTAGTCATATTTTTGCTGGTGTCTCTTACCTGGATTCATTTGTTGTTAGCACCTGGCCCTATTTGAACTTGTCTCTGTGGTCCCCCTGCAACTCCTCCATCTAAACATTCCAGTGGTAATAATGAAGTTTGAACAGTACAGGTTGCTTACATAGCCATAGTATAGTTACCAACTGTGCAAGTGAAATTACTGTTATAAAAGTCCTCTTTCAGTGTTGTTATGATAGGTATCTTTTGTTGACGTTTATCCACCAGCACAGGATCTGGTCAAGGTCAGGCATTGGATTTCGCTGCCCTGTCTCCTTAGCCAACTTTAATCAGCAACATTTTCATAAATTTTGTCTTCTTTCAACTAACAGTTTCATTTATTTTTATTTTGAAATAATTTTAGATTTATGGGGTAGTTCTAAAGGTAGTGTAAAATATTTTAGCACATCACTTACCCAGTTTACTATAATGCAAATGTAATTCATGGCTATGGTACATTTGTCAAAGCTAAGAAGTTAATTTCCATGCAATACTATTAGCTGAGCTAAAGACTTCATTCACGTTCACCATTACTTTATTCCTACCCTTTACAAGATCCAGGATGTCATTGTGCTTGAAGAATCCCTTTCCCCATACACACTTGTTTGTTTGTTTTTTGAGACAAGGTCTCTTTATATACTCCTGGAATATCTGGAGCTACCTATGTAGACCAGATTGGTCTCAAACTTATAGAGATCCTTTTGTCTCTGCCCCCAGAGTGCTAGGACTAAGGCATGTGCTACCACTCCTGACTCATATACACATTTTAAAGCAGTGTTTCTGTGTTTGGATATAAACTGGTTCCTTGTGATTATATTGTGATTACGCATTCTTGACTGGAACCTTAATAGTAGTCCAGTGTGATGGTTAACATTAATTGTCAACTTGACACAACCTAGGGTCACGTAGGAAGAAAGTCTTAGTGAGGAACTATCTACATTGGGTTTGCCTGTGGCAATATCGATGGGGGATTATCTTAATACAGTTAATTGATATGGCAGGACCCAGCCCAGCATAGGCAGTACCATTCCCTAGTCAGGGGACTGTGAATTCTTTCAGAGCAGAGAAATTGAGCTGAGCACAAGCAAACCAGCTGCCGAGTATGTATGCATTCATCACTATCTGTTCTTGATTGGATGTGTTGTGACTAACTGTAGTTTCTTCCTTGACTTCCTGACAATGATGCACTGTAACTTGGAATTGTAAGCTGAAATAAATTCCTTGCCCCCATAAGTTCATAGGTTTAGTTTTTGTCGAGATATTTTGTCACAGCAAAAGACATGAAACAAGAACACCTTTTCAGAGTAATTCAAAAGAAACTGTGTGACACTTCGTGAGGATGTCACACCCTGAAGCATGTGATGTCCTGATGTCCTTCTGTCCATTCTTCATGACCCGTGTGTGTGTGTGTGTGTGTGTGTGTGTGTGTGTGTGTGTGTGTGTGATGTGCATATATTTTCATATGTATATATGTGCCTGTACATGTACAGGGCTGGAGTTCAACATTAGGTGTCCATCAGTCTCCATCTTACTTTTTTTTTTTTTTTTGACAAGGTCTTTTACTGAGCTTGCTGTTTTGGTTGAACTGTCTGGCCACTGATGCCCAGAGAACCCCCATACAGTTCGGGGGTTATGGATGTACACTGCTGTGCCCAGTTTTTATGAGATGCTAGGATCTGAATTGAGGTACTCATGCTTACACAGCACTTAACTAGTAAGCCACCTCTGCAGCCCTCTTTTTTTTTTTTAAGTACTTATTTAAACCCAGATAGCAGTTTCCCCTCCTTCCTAGTCTCTCAGTCCCTTACTGGCTCATCCCCTATGGCGGCCCATCCACTCCTCCATTTCTATTCAGAAAAGGACAGGCTTCTCATGGCTATCAACAAAACATGGCATATGAAGTTTCAGTAAGACAAAGCACCTTCCCTTGTATTAAGACTGAGCAAGGCAACCCAGAATGACAGTAGAGTTCCAAAAGCCAGCCAAAGAGTCAGAGACAGCCTGTGTTTTCATTGTTAGGAGTCCCAAAAGAGGACCAAGCTACACGACTGTCACATATGCAGAGGGATACATGAGTCCCATGCAGGTTCCCTAGTTACTGGTTCAGTCTCCGTTAGCTCCTATGAGCCCAGGATAGTTGTTCTCTGTGGATTTTCTTGTGATGTCCTTGACCACTCTGGCTCCTACAATCCTTCCTCCCTCTCTTTAGTAGGACTCCCTGAGCTCAACCTAATGTTTGGTTGTAAGTCTCTGCGTCTCTTTCCATCAGTTTCTGGTTGAAGCCTCTCTGAAGACAATTGGGCTGGGCACCAATCTATGAGTATAGCAGAATTAGGCATCATTATATTTCCTTCAGTCATGTTTGGTTCTATCCTAGGTCTCTGGGCTATCCAGCCTTCAGGTCCTGGCACTCTAGGCAGTGTCCAGGGGTGGGCTAAATCTCCTGGCTTGGAACTTACCCAACCCTCCTTGTTGGATTTTTCTGTTTGTTCTTACTATATTTCTTAAAGATTATTTATGTGTGTGGCATTTTGCTTGCATTGTATATGTACCATGCTCATGTAGTGTCTGTGGAGGCCAGAAGATGATGTTGGATCCCCTGGAACTGGAGTTGTAGTGGGTTGTGAGCCTACATGTAGGTGATGAGAATCAAACCCAAGCCCTCTAGAAGAACAGCCAGTACTTTTAACCAATGAGCCATCTTATGTAGCACAGGTTGACCTGAAATGTATTATGTAGCTGAGGATGACCTTGAATATTTGACCCTCCTGCTTCTACCTCACAAGTGTTCTGATGCTCTGGCAGTTCACTCTTTCTACCATGTGGATCTTTGGAATCAAACTTAGGTCATCAAGCTTGGTGGCCTGTCTGGCCATTAAAGTTGATTCTGAGAATGTCCCATTGATGATGTATGCTAATGGCAGTGGACTGGGTCATATCCTTCACTGCAAAAGAGGAAGAAATACTGAATATTTAATATAACTATTGTTATACCAAATGAAGTTACGGTTCTATTTGAAAAGTGGGTAATGAACATTGGACAGAAAAAAAGCATATATATATATATATATATATATATGTGTGTATGTATATATACATATATGTGTATATATATGTAAATTTTGTTAAGTACAAAAGAAATTAAATTTGAGCAGCTCAAAGATACATGGAATAAAAGAACTTTCTGGAAGATGGATATCAGGGAATTCTGGGAGGTTCAATTACAAGAATCAAAGAACCCTCACTTTAGGGAACTGGTGTTTATTAGAATTAGTAGTAAAATAGGCTTCCTGTGACTTTAATCTGAACTTTGGTTCTGGAAATAAAGAATTTGGCCGTGTATGATCTGTCTTGTTTAACTGAGGCCAGTTGGTTTCCCTTGATAGCCTCACAAGGCATGGGCATGGCTTTTATATTCTAGCCTGCTCTAGCCATTGCAGTTTCTTCTTTTTTGGGGTGGGGTGGGGTGGGATTTAAAGACAGGGTTTCTCTGTGTAACAGCCATGGCTGTCCTGGAACTCAACTTTGTAGATGAGGCTGGCCTCTGTCTCACAGACATTTGCTTGCTTCTGCCTCCCAAGTGTTGGGATTAAAGGCGTGCGCTGCCGCCGTTGCCCCCCGCTATCACCACCCAGATATAGTTTCTTCTTAAAGAAAATTAAATTCCTGAGGCTTTGTCACAGAGTGGCTTCACACAAAGGAAGGATGCAGTTTTTGTAGTCTTTCTGCTGCAGATTTCAGTGCTCACCTGGGAATCTCGATTCCTTCCGAGTGGGTTGGCAATGAGTGGTGGAATGTTCATGGCTGGCTCAATTCTTCTCTAACACACAATGCTTTCAGACAAGTTGGGGACTCATACAAGCCCTAAGTCTATTAGAATTTAATTCAAGCCTATGAGGGAAACAGTGTGTTTCACCTATAGCCAGATGCTAAAACTTCCAGGCAGTAGATTTTATATGGATCAGAAAAGTTCTAAATGTTGACACGGTCTGTCTGTGTGGATTATCTCTGGATGAAAATGCAACTACACATTGTTTCTTCCATAGCAGCCTTTTCCATTCAAGGAATTAAAGACCAATGTGGCTTTCTGTTGTAAAATTCCATTGCTTCATTGTAGATCTTTCTTTTTTACACCTGGTTGTTTGAAAAGCAGGAATCGAAATGTCTTGTCATTTGCTGTCTTGCTACTTTTATCATCTTGACATCATTTGGTGGGAAGAAGTGTCAGGGATCATGGTATGAACTTGGACATCTGTCACATATGGGATTGAGTCCACACTTTGCTTCCCATTTGCAATATAACCACAGACTAATACAATAGATAGATTTTGGGCACATTGGGTATGACAGATACTTACCATGGTTGTTCTTTGATAGTATATTCTTTTGGGTGGAGACATCACATATAATATCTGTAATACTCTTGTACTGCTTTTATTATGTAGCACTATGTCATAGAAGTTTGTTTTTATCAGCCCATATAAGTTAACCTTAGTCTTTTGAATGTCCGTCCAATATTACAGCAGTAAGATTGTGTTGTTTCTTCATTCTTCTTTAGTGTGTGCTCAAGTAGCTAGAATCTTACAGACTCAGACTTGTCTCTTTACACATGTATGTAACTGCACTTATGAGGACAGCCTTCTTGAACTATAATTGTAAGGGAAGGATGACATTTAGACTATTAAAGATACAGCCACATCATCCTTCTCAAAGGTTGTACTGATGTTTCCATCAGTAATTGCACAGGAAAGCCTGTTTTCTATACCTCATCAACAGTTTCCTAACTTTTTAGTGTTCTTAATATGTTTTCAAATATTTATTTATTGTATATATAGTGTTTTGTCTGCATGTATGCCTGCATGCCAGAAGAGGGCACCAGATCTCATTATAGATGTTTGTGAGTTCCCATATGGTTACTGGGAATTGAACTCAAGATCTCTAGAAGAGCAGTCAATGCTCTTAACCTCTAAGCCATCTCTCTATCCCCCCTTAATATGGCTTTATATTACATCTCTTTACTTCCTAGTGTCTTCTTGAGCCTGTTTTAAAAACTGTTTATACTTCTTTTTAAGTGTCTTTGAGGAGTGGGGGGTAATTTGTCTCCCAAAACTTATTTGTCCTAATATTTCATGAAGCAAGAAACTTGCTTTTGTATTTTGGTTTATGTTTCTACAAAACATGCCTCCTTATGGCTTTATGGTCTTGAAGTTTTTATGTAGTTGTAGTTATCTATTTTCTCCTTTGGGATTTTTTTTTTTTAGTTTAAATATTTCACTTAAGCTTAAAATGAAAGGTTTATTTTAGCTAACAGTTCAATGTACAGTCTGTCATGGCAGAGAAGTCAAAGCCACAGGAACTTGAATTGGCTGGTCACCTGTAGCCCAAAGCCAGAAGGAATGAGCAATGGATGCATGTGCCCAGTTGGCTTTCTCTCTTTAATTCAGTCCAGTATCCCATGCCTAGAGAATGGTGTGGCCCACTTTTAAATATATGTATTTATTGATACATATTTTACACTTTAAATAATTTTGTTTTATCCCCTAGAGTTTATTTTGGTATCAAAGTGGTCATACATTTTTATTGCCATCTCAATGTCTAGCCAGGTGTTCTGCCACCATTTGTTGAATAATCTATAACCCCCCACTGCTTTCAGATGCAACATGTGTAAGAAATTCATCCCCCACTCCATCCCATGATGGTTGCCCCTTTTAGGCCAGTCTTGGACTTACAGATCTTTTCCATCAATCTGTTCATAAGTCAAGAGTTATATGCACTGGCTAATCTCAGTCCTGAGTTTGCAACCAGAATGTTTAAAACGTCACTAATGCTTTTTATTTGATTTAGACTACTCTCCTTTATTTTGTCACCTTTTTTTTTCTTTCTCAAGATAGGGTCTCACTCTGTAGCCCTGGCTGTCATGGAACTCACTATGTAGACCAGGCTGGCCTCCAACTCAGAGATCCACCTGCCTCTGCCTCTGCCTCCTGAGTGGGATTAAAGGTGTGCATTACCACTGCCCGGCATGCTTTGTTATTTTCTGCTAGGTTCTGGTCACTATGCATTACACTGGGAAGTAATATGCATGTGTGACAAATTGAATGTGGTACCTGTCAGGTGCAGTAAGGTTGGGAGATGGGAAAAGAAAAGAACCTTTACTTCCTAATAACCATTGTGTACTTTCTAATAAGAAATTACCTTGGAGCCTTGATGAAAAATGATGAGGCACATAGACACTGAAGGCCAGTGGAGTGCTGGAGAGTTCCAGCAGAACTCTATCATTCACGGAGTACTCTGCCTGCACACATCATGGCTTGCTTCCACTTTCTGTATGGCATTGTCTCCTTCTCTTCGAGACTGTTTTGTTGACAATGTCATCCCTTGGGGCCTCTCTTAGATACTTTCCTATTGCTGTGGTAAGATACCATTGTGGAGGCAACATATAGAAGAAAGCATCAATGGGGGGGTTACAGTTTCAGATAGGAGTCTAGGATCATCATAGTGGGGAGCATGGTGGCAGGCAGGTAGGCATGGCACTGGGACAGTAGCTGAGAGCTTACATCCTGATCACAAGCAGAAGACTGAGAGAAAGCTGACTTGAAAGGGTGTGAGGTTTAGAAACCTCAAAGGCCAAATGTAGTGACACTTCTTCAACAAGATCACACCTCCTAATCTTTCCCCACTGGGAATAAGACATTCAAATACATGAGCCTAAGGGGGTCATTCTCATGCAAACTACCCCAGTACTAAACTACAAAGCTTGGAGGGCCATGGCCCCTACCAGGAGTTGTAATGTCAGCAAGTACAGTTGGTTCTTGGTGTTTATGTGTGAAATGTCCAAAATGATGCATTCAGAAGCTGACTTGCTTCCCTTAAGCTATGAGGGCACCTACATCACCAGACCCCAGTCTTTTGTCTGTTTGAATGGTCAGCCATTTGTTGTATCTCCATCAATATGATGTAGAAGAATGAGAAGTAAAAAAACAAGCCTTACTGGGCATACTTGGAGATTGCCTTCAATTGAGCCAGAGTACATGCTGTCATGGGTATTTCTAAGTTTTAAGAGGTGAGGTTAACATCTGTCGAAGGCTCTCTCACTGCAAAATGCAGACTTTATTTCCAAACTACCTTCTGTCTCTGGCTCTCAGCTGGGAGGTCTTGGAGCAAGGGGAATACATAAAAGGGGCATGTATTCCTCCCAGGAAGGGAGTTGACAGTGCCAAGAGCCTAGAGTCACTTCAGTGTGAAATTCTCTTGAGATCTCAGGGTCTAAATGTCATGCTCCCCTGACCCTTGTACATACTCTGCATGTTCTTCTGTGGTAATTGCCTTAGTTGTGTTTCTTCATTTTGGAAAAATTCTTCAGACTTGCTGAAGAAAGTAAGACATTCTGTGGCCAATGTCAGGTCTATGTCCTGAAACCCAGTGGGAGGGACCTATTAATATGATATGGAAGATATAACAAGTGTACATATGTATGTCTGGAAATCACCATCATCTTGCTATCCCTGTGGATTCTTATTAACTCTTATCTGGGGACACCTGAGACTGAACCTAGGGTTTTGTGCATGCTGGGTAAGTGTTCCACCCAAGCTATTTTGCTAGCTCTACTGATTCCATTGTTACTTCTCTGCACAGCCTCAGGTTCACTCCACAGATCAGTGTTGCATTGCTTCTCACTTGTGTGTGCTAGAAATGAGCATCTCCACAGTCCCCAAGCTTACCTGTCTCCCCTGGCTACCATTAGCAAATCCCAGACTTGTTCGAGAAGGAATCTGATAGGACCATCTTATTTCTGTTTATCCTAGTAGAATTAGCTATGGTTAGAGGTCTGAGGGGAAGTGGGAGACATGTAGGTAGGTCTGTAATTACATCTTTGTTAGAATCATCCCAGAGAAGTTTTATGGGATGGAACAGGGAGGTAGCTGACAGATCTATGTTACAAACAATATTTTCAACCACTCTCACACAGTGTCTAAATTTTCACTCTGTGGAAGATACTAGGTCTGAGAAAGAAACTAAGAGTTTTCACTAGTCCATCTCAGCATGCGGCAGCACACCACTTTTTGTTTGTTTGTTTAAGACTGGGTCTCAGCAGGGCAGTGGTGGTGGACACCTTTAATGCCAGCACTTGGGAGTCAGAGGCAGGTGGATCTCTGTGAGTTTGAGACTAGCCTGGTTTACAGAGCAAGTTCCAGGACATGCTCCAAAACTACACAAAGAAACCCTATCTTGAAAAACAACAAAAGACTGGGTCTCATGTAACTCAGGTTGACCTTAGACCCCCTGTGTAACTGAGGATGATTTTGGATTCCTGATCCTCTTACCTCCACCTCCTTAGTGCTTGGGATTCTAGGCACAGACCACTACTTTGAATTGATATAGTGCTGAGTATGAAACCCAGGACCAAAATGCATGCTAGGCAAAGCACTCGGCCAATTTAGCTACATCCCAAGCCTGAGTAGTATTTTTAATGTAAAAACAACCAGTTTTACATTTCTCAGCATCATGTAGTTGGCTGTACAGAGGGGCAGGACCAAGGTGGTACCTAGTACTTCTGTGTGAGTTACAAAGGACAGAGACGTACACACTTGTCATACATGCTTGTGTTACCCTTTGGCACACATATCATTACATAAAACCCAGCCTTGCTTCTGGCTGTTGTGGGTCATCACTTTCTCTGCCTGCATACTTTGTTTTTGACAGTATCACCATTTCCAAATTTGCCTCTTCTCCTCCCCCACAAACCCCACCCACTGCCACAAAGTAACTCTATCTGTCTCTACTGCCAACAATTTTTCCAGGGACAACAGAGATTAAATTTCAGTTTGCCTGCCCAGAACTTTCTTGCACTTGAGCATACAGATATGTTGGAAGATTGATAATTCATTTTTTATCTTCCACATAATGATAGTGTACTTTATCCAACAATTTAATATGAAAAGGGTACAAAAAAAGCTAAAGAAACTTTAGCCACAACACAGATTCTATTGTTAAGGCTTTGCTGTACATCTGTTATCTGTTTTGCTATTCAAGGCTCTATTCAGTCCCAGGCTATCCTTCTGCCCTGATCCCTTCAAGTTAAGCACAGGTGTTGGTGGTGAGCTTGTCCTCTCCTGTGCTTGTCATTTACTAGAGTTCAGCACTTGGATGCTTTCTCTTTCCCTTTGTGCTGGTGCACCTGGTGAGCAATACAATCCACAAAGGATAATTGTAGTACCTGGTGACTTCATAAACACATCTACCTATGTATCTCAAATTTCTATCCAGAAATAGGCAATTATTACTGTCTCGCAAACCATGAACTCTTCTCTGTAAGTCTTCTTTTGCTAAAGGTAATGCTTTTGTGGGTCATCCATGTTGGTGTATGTGCACACCAGTTGTATGTTCTTTCTTACTACCAACTAAACTTCCATTATGTAGCTGTACTCCAATTTGTTTAGCCATTTCTCCTGTTCATGGTCACCTAACCTGCTTAAGGAACTTAAGCATAAAGCTCCCATGAATGTTCTTACATGAGTCTTTCTGTGGGCCTATTTCATTTCTCTTGTGGAATGAGATAAGCAGAACTGGAGGTCCTGGGTCACAGGAATAAGCATGAGTAGCAGTCTTGAAAAAGAGATGAGCATTGCCTTGTATAGATAAACCATAATTTATGTGACGATTCTCTTGTCAGTGAACATTAGTTCGCTCCTTCTTTTAAAGTGTTCTTCCCAGTTTGCTCTGGAGACTCCCTGCCAACCCCCACACACATTTGTCTTCTTGAGATGTAAATTCACTGGTAAATTACCAGTGCTGCCATGATTAACACATTTTTTAATTTTATTTTATTTTTGGTTTTTTGAGACAGGTTTATCTGTGTAGCTTTGGAGCCTATCCTGGCTTGCTTGCTCTGGAGACCAGGCTGGCCTCAAACTCACAGAGATCCACCTGCCTCTGCCTCCTGAGTGCTGAGATATTAAAGGTGTTCGACACCAATGCCTGGCCCATGATTAACAGTTTTAACTCTTAATTTTAAACCATAGCCTGCTGGATCAGAGAGTTTGGGATTAGAAATGTGATCCTAGGACCATCAGCCTCAGAGTCATCTGGGTGTATTGTAATCTCTAGAGCCCCAATCTAGGTCTAATGGGTCAGAATCTGTGTTTTAACAAGATTCTCAGGTCTTTTTTATGCAGGTGCTATAAGCAATAAACTAGAGAAATAGGAACTTCACTGTTCAACTCAAAAGATCCAATTAATTGTCTAGTAACTTTTTCTTGGAAGCTGTAGACTTTCAGGTAGTTGAAGCTAATCATCTATGCAAAGGCAAACTGATCACATAATGATCAACTCGTGCAATGGATTAAGAAGCATAACATTGCTGATATGCAGAAAGGGGTTAGACCCATAAAGCAATCTACTGTAGTGGTTTTCTAACCCTGTTTATCATAGGGCTTCATTCCCAGATTCCCTTGGCCCATCAAGGGGATTTTGATGCACCCCTTCTACTTTGATTGTATTTGAAAAAATTTCTCTTTCTATGCTAAGAATCTCAGCTATGGGAAATTTTAAAATGTAATCATTGGGGTAGAAAAGTTTAAAATATGCAGAATAGTTGGCAATTTTGATCTATATAATGGCATCTACAATTACATCATCTCTATAGAGCAATAGAGCAAACATTCATGTACCTTTCATAGACATTTGTAAATTGCTTGTGTTTGGCCGCCTCGCCTTCTGGATATATGCACATCCACATGAAAACACTCACCATCTGTACCTAGCCAAATTGGTTTTTGTTTGTTGAATGACTTGAAAGTGAATCACAGCTACTCTTCCATCTTACTTTGAATCTTTCAGCATGTTTTCTTACATAACCCTGCTAATATTTGCTATCTAAGAGATTTCACATCAATACTACATTATCTAATGCATATTCAAAATTTTCTGACCATCTCAGTAATACATTCTGTTTTTTCCCTCGGATTTAGAAGAATCACAATTACATTCATGGTATTGTTTATTTATTGCTACGTGGCATATTACCCCAAAATGTAGTACTTTAAACCAACATTGAACACCTCAAACTTTGTGTGGCTTAGGAGACTTAGGCATGGTTGAGCTGACCTCTAGCTATAGGGTCTTTTGCAGGCTGTAGTCACCTCAGGGTCCATTTTATTTACATGGTTGTTGGTAGGATTCAGTGCCCCAACTGGTTGTTGAATAGAGGTTGGGATTGTATATGCACACCTGTCCCCAGCCTTGTATGGCCATCTTACCTGTTCAGTGTCATAGAATCTGCACCTCATCTCTAACCAGAGGAATAGAGGTGGGAGAGTCATGCCCCTTAAGGTGCCCTGTGTAAGATTCTGCCCTGTCAGGCTGTATCTCTACACCCTCCTGGAGGGATACAGCAGTTTGTGATTGGGCTTCTAGAAGGGGTCATAGGCAATAGAATGCAAGGACTTCTTGGAAATAGGAGTGGCTGCAGGTTACAAGCCAGTCAAACCTTGGTGGTACACACAGAAACTCCTTGGCCCCCACTATACCTACTTCCTTGCTTAATAAGAAAACATTAGAGGAATTCCCAGTAACATTTGAGGGAAACAGTAATGGTCTCTGTTTCCACTTTCAGCAAATAGGAGGAACTAGTAAATACAATAGGTAAAAGAAAATAATCAGGGACTAGCAAGATGACTCAGTAGTTAAAGGCACTTGTTGCCAAGCCTGACAATGTGAGTTCCATCTCCTGTCACATGGTGGCAGGAAAGAAGCGACTCCCTTAAGTCCATATGTATGCAGTGCCATGTGTACCACCCTACCCCTACACACTAAGTAAATCTAATAAAATATTTTTTAAAAGAAAATAATCAGAAGTAGATCTTTTTTAAAAGTATATATTTGCAGCTGCTGGCATCTTATATAATCACTTTTTCTGAACATTTGCTTTTCATTAGACAATATTATTTACTTCTATGCCCTTCATCCTCCCACTTTTAAGATATGATATTTCTACTATGACAAATATTTATCTTCCACCATTGTTTTGGTCATTAGTGCTTAAAACTTTTTTATATATAAATAAAAGGAGCTTTCATCTTTTTACCAAAGTTTCCACACCTATTTTTTTTTTTTTTTTTTTTTTTTGCAGTCAGATAAAGGTTGTTTTACAGTGCGGGATTTGCCTACAAACCATCATATACACAAATAAAATCTAAAAAATCATTTAAAATTTTTGAGGTTGCCATAATTTTTGTGGACACTAAGAAATGAAGGTTTTATTTTCAACATGGACTTCTACGATGAAGATTTGGAAAGTGAGCTTGACATAAGTCTCATTTTTCTTTCTGGCCATTGAATCTGGGACCTTGTGTTTTGCAAGTGAGCTATGCCCCATTCCTCTGCTTGAGGAACTAGTGAAATATTAGTGGCTTGCTCTTGTATAAGTCCACTGACAAGAACACCAATGACCTGTATTATATTCCATTTCAAAATTAGAGAGCTTATAAGAGAAATAATCACCTCAATTGCTTTTTTATAATATTCTCCCTGTAGCCAGCCCCCTATTCCTTATATTTATAATTTAGGGCACTACATAGATTGAGTATAAATTCTTTTTCCATGTAATGATTTTATTGTATTTTCTTAAAGTTCATGACCTCATTTTCTTTTCAGAATGGTTCTCAGTTACTGTGGGATTATTGCTTCTAGATTTAGAGATACAGCTTAATATAGAATTATAAGAATAACCTTTTGTGCTTGTTGCATTAATTGTACTTAAAACTTCTCTCTCTCCCTCCCTCCCCCACTCTCCTTCCTTCCCTCCCTCCATCTCTTTCTCTCTTTCTCTCTGTCTCTCTCTGTCTCTCTCTGTCTCTCTCTGTCTCTCTCTCTCTCTCTCTCTCTCTTTCTCTCTGTGTGGCACATGGGTGGAGGCCAGAGACAACCCCAGTTATGGCTGCTTACTTTCCACCTTATTTCAGACAAGGTTTCTCTTATTGATTGCTTGCTTCATGTGCCAAACTAGTTGACTTTTGACCTTCAGGAGATTTTCTCGTTTCTGCCTCCTATCTCATAGTAAGAACTCTAGGATCACATACATATGCTGCTTCCTTCAGCTCTATGTGGGTTCTAGAGATCTGAACTGGCACCCTCATGCTTGCTTCCAGGCATTAGTTGTACTTTTTAAAACCAGGTGTTTATCTCCTGAAAGAGCAGACTGGGAAACATCACTTCATTAATTTAAGATGCCTATTTTCTTTATTGACCAACATTTAGACAAATATTGTAAATAACCTGTATGCTTTTTAGGATTCTACTTGTGTGTGTTTGGTATACTCCAAGGTGAGTCAGTAAATTTATAACTTTGTAAGCTTAGCAATTGAATGTAGTTGTGCCTCTTCATCTTCATAATGTTTCTGTTTGAACATTTTACTGGGTGGTCCCAACTAAGAAGGTATTGATGACTGTGGAAACAGTGCAATAGTAATGACTTACAGTCGGGAGGCAGTCAATAAACACACTAGATTTTTATATTTGCCCAAGAGATTAATGGAAGTCTAGACATTCACTTTAATTTCATCCAGCTTTCTTTTTCTTTCTTTTTTGCTTTTTATGAGTTTTCCAATCACTTTATTTCTCTGCTATTGGAAGCTCTTATTTGCTGATATAGGTGGTTATCCAGTTTTAAAGTTGGAGAAATAAAAATACTATTACTACTATTACAAACAAGGTTATATGCTTTCCTCCTGGGCTAAACTATTCTTGTCTTTGGTAAAGTCAGTGATGACAGAGCATTAATTGTACTTAAAACTTCTTGAGGTACTGGGAATCAGGCTTGGGTTCCCTGTGAGTGCATCAAGTACTCATAACCACCGAGTCATGGCTTCATCACACGAGATAATTTGTGAGAAACACAAACATTAACACATAGCTAATGTGAATCAATCTATTGTTTTAGCCTTATGACCCTAGAGGAAGCTAATGGCTTGTATATGGCATGATCTCCTTCTTGCTTTATTGCTGTGAGTTAATTCTTCCGACTAGGCCTTTATCTTTATATTTACAATGTGAGCCCTGCTACCCGCTCTATCAGCTGTCATCCCTGCTGCCTTTGTAATTCTCTTGCTGTGCTTCTCTAGGACAGAGGCTGGCTGTTCAGCCTCAGAAGAGGAGTGACTACTCTTCTGACTTACTGTGGGCTTACACCCTTCTTACTTCCCCTCAGTACAGCTGCGTAAAGCTTCTGCAGGATGTTCTTTAGCAGGAACAGGAGGAAGTTATAAAATGCTCAGATGAAATCAACGGATGATTTTTGCCAGGCTCAACTCCGAACCAGTTTGTTTTCACTATCAAACTCACTGCTTCAGAAGAAAGGTGGTGATGAGATGTTTTTCGAGACAGGGTTTCTCTGTGTAGCTTTGGAGCCTATCCTGGCACTCTCTCTGGAGACCAGGCTGGCCTGGAACTCACAGAGATCCACCTGCCTCTGCCTCCCGTGTGCTGGGATTAAAGGCGTGTGCCACCAATGCCCAGCCCAAGAGGGCTGTTCTTATACTCAAGGCCATTCAGATCATCCTGTAGGTTCTAGGAAGAACTATGTCAGCTTCTTTTCAGCTTACTTCACCATTCAAATGTCACCTTTAGTGACCTTATAGCATGGCCAGGCATGGTAATGTGCACCTGTAACCCCAGCACTTATGGAAGCTGTTAGCAAGTTCAAGCCCGGTCTTTATAGCAAGGCCCTGTCTTGAAACTAAAGGTCCAACAAACATAGTGGCAAGAGTGTAACTTTCAATTCTTATTTACTTTTCATCTTTATTTCAAACTTATATCCATTTTAGCCATTCATACCTCCTTCTTTTTTGTTTGTTTGTAAATTATAGTCATTTTTCTTCTATCAAATTATGTTGTAGACGTAAGGGCAATGTAAATTATATGTGAATATTCCTCCCCATGGGCTATAATGTGTATAATATAAAAATAAAAGGCTTCTTTTCCCTTTAATTTTATTTTTGGCATTATTACAAACCAAGTTAATCTCTTCTATATATAACTCCCTCAAGTCATGCTGTGAATATTATCTTCTCCTGCTTAAAAACATGTAAACAGATAATTTGTAAGCAATTTAATTTATATCTCAGTGGAATTAATTTAGAGATAATATAGGAATAGTTAATTAACAACACTGTCAACATAAAACAAAAGCATTCACTAAGAAATGACCAAGAAACAAAGCAAATATTAGGTTTAAATTTTTGCTTCTGCTTACATATTATTTATCAAGGCTTATTTGAGACTCTGAGGAGTTAGCAATTTAAAAGCATTTGAAAACACTACTTCCATGATGTATAAAAAAACAAAATCAGTGGAATTTGTATAAATAATACTAGGAAAATATAGATATGTATTTTAAGGCAGAAATGAATACTTTGGTAATGAAAAACATGTTTTTTTCCCACATTCTAAGGGACATTGCCACTATCACCACAGTAATATTAAACTATTTCCACTATGATTGGCACTTGTGCTGAGATGGCAAAGCAAGGGTAGATAAAACTGCTGATGTTTTAGAAGACTTGAAAGCAGTAGCCCCAAATCCCATCAATAATCATAACTCTTTCCCACCATGCACAATTATGTGCATGTAATATATATTACCTATACATACATATGGATAAATCTACATATAGTTGAGACCTGTAATTGTCATCATTGTATTCTATAAAGATACTAGAAGCACAAATTAGTGGGCAATGAATCATTGATCCTAGAAGGAATATAGGAGTAGCTTCCTAAAAGCCACTAAATATAAGGATTAGTGGTTTCCACCCACTAATCAACTTTAAGCATGCAACTATTTAAAGAAATCCTACTATCATTGGTCTGTTCACATTGAACTTGGGGCCAATAGCATCCTAAGTCATGAGCCAGATGGAAGTTTTTCTAATACCCAATTGCTCTGTAAAGCCAGGTGTGTGTGTGTGTGTGTGTGTGTGTGTGTGTGTGTGTGTGTGTGTGTGTGTGTGTGTGTGTTGTTTTTATTTTTGGTTTGTGCTTGGGAACACTACATAGCACTTCGATACTGCATTTAGAGTCAGTTTCATGAAGTAATACCACTATCAAAATCACAGAGATGCAAAATGAGGCACTGAAGACTGAATAGGCTGCTCAGTGGACACTTTGTTATAGTAGGATATGAAACAAAGTGGCAGAGTATCCTTGCTCAATGTTGTCTAATGGTTTCAGATGTTTGCTGCCCTGTATATGTTTAAGTATGTCTACCAAAGTGTAACAAGTTGATGTATGGGATACATATCACACACACACACACACACACACACACACACACACACACACACACACACACACACACTTATCTCAATAGAACAGACTCACTTCAAATGGTCTTGATGAGGCATAAATATATTAATTAATGGTCTTGTTCTTTAAAGCATTCTGGGTGGCAAAATGGCAATGCTACCCAAAGTGTCCTACTGGATACTAAAGCATTTGAGGAACTGCTGTAGGTGGTTTGGGCCAATGTTTTCATGGCATACCATTTTCACTTAAAAAAGGTATCTGACAGCTATTCATTTTTTCACACTTAGGTTTTTGTTTTGTAAATATTGTATTGATAATAAGAAAAAAAAATCTATGTTTGGTGGTATATGCCTGAAACCCTACCTCCTCAGCATGTTGACAACAGGATGGCGAGTTCAAGCCCATCCTGGGTTGCAGTATGAGTTGAGCCTACCTAGGTTACACAATAAGACATTGTTTCATGATTTTAAAAGGCAATTCTGTACTTCAACAGATTAGAAAATGTAAAGATGGACAGTAACTGTTACTTGTTGTCAATGATAATGTTTGGAGAAATCTGTTTTTATTACCATAAATTTGATAATCTCTCAAAAATTAGACTTTTTGATCAGGACAGTGGTGATATTGACAAATGTGTTTTAAAAAGATTTTATAGTGGGAAAAATTTAACAGTTAAAAGATGTATATAACTGTCAACCAGTATTTTCCAGATGGCTAGTGTATGATATTACAACTATTTGATTCATGAAACACTCACTTCAATCATAAGATAGACCACTGTATTTAAATTTAACACAGCCACAATGCTCATGAATTTGATGCAAGGTTCCTTGTTTCAATCATGCTTGGAGAAAGTATAGCTTCTTGAGTGTAGGTGTAGTGTCCTAGGAACAATTCCATAATTATAAGGAAATACATAGTCCTCTTCCAGTGGAGCATGCGTGTGAGGCTTCCAAGATATTAGACAGCAGCAGACTGAATGCAGAAGTTGGTGGCAGAGTCTGACCCTCTTCTACTTAGCTAAACATTACAGAGATTTTTAAAATTATGAAAAACAGTGCCATCCATTCATCAGTTGTTTTAAGGGAAATTAAGGTTATTTTTTAAAAATGACATTACTTGTTTGTATTACTAAAATGAATAATAATTTAACTTAAAAATTGAAACATTTCTTAGCAGTTTAGCTTTACTTTTTAATATGGTAAATGTTAATAGACCTAGCCCATCTAAATAGAGGCTCTTATAGGGTCTCCAGTAGACAATTAATGGGCTGGAGGAATGGGCTCAGTGGTTAAAAACACTGCTTTTCCAAAGGACATGGGTTTGATTCCCATTCCTCAAATAGTAACTTAGAACTATCTTTGACTCCAGCTCCAGGGGATCTGATACACTCTTTTGTCCTCCCTAGGAACAAACTATGCATGTGTCACACATACGCATACACATGCAAGAACTCACGTTTAAAAATAAAAATAAAATCTAATTAAAAACATTTTTGAAGTTACCATAATTTTTGTGAAAGGAAAAAAAAAAAAAACCTATTTTCAACATGGAGTTCTAGTGAAAAGCCAATCAAAATGAGCTTGAAGTGAAACACTCTTTAACATAAGATAATAAAACATTTACAAGAAAAAAATTGGTTATGGTAGCAGACACCTTTAATGTTGGGGAGGCAGAGACAGGGATATCCCTCAGGCTCTCTGACTGGCTGCTCCAGGCCAGGAGGGGACATCCTAGAAATCAAGAAAAGGTGCATGGAACATGAGAAATTGTACCCAAGGTTGTCCTCTGACCTCCACATGCATGTGAACCCATGTACATGACCTCTGCACACACATTTGCACATGTGTGCCTACATACACATGGATGTGTATGCACAGAGATAATTGAGGTTAAGGGGGTTTGAACTTACGCTCATCAAAATACAGAGGCTCTCTGAAAGGACCAAGGGATTGCCAAGTCAGCCAGGAACTGAGAAGTTGAGATCCCAAGGAATAAGTTGCCTGGCTGGGGTCTGCTTTTCTGTGGTTCCCCACCTCCCTCAAGGCTGAGAAACTGGGAAGAGTTGTTAGCAACCTTATGCATCTGGAAAACAAAATCACAGTGTGAAGCCAAATCAGTTAGGACTTGTTGTGGTAGGGTAGTTTCTTAGATAAAGAAAATGATTAGGAATCCAGTCTTTTCCGAGCATTTCTCCTGGAGGCGCTGTCTGTCCAGTTCATGAACTGGGGGAGCCCAGCCCCTTCTGAAATCAGCTGTGATGGAACTGGGAAGAAGACAGAATATCAATATTCTCACTTAGCTGGAGAGAGAAATTCAGTAGGAAACTCATACTGAAGTGTGTGTTGAGGGTGAGGTGCCTTGACTTTTGAGGTCCTTATGGGACACTTACAGGACTATACCCTAGGGACCAGGCAGAGTAATGTGTGAGACGCAACAGGCTAGAATACACCCCTAATCCACATCAGTGGATTAACATGAACTTGTTTGTATTTTAATGGCCTGCTAGAATGTAAAGTGTGACACTATATGTTTTATGATGGACTGTTTGTGTGGAGAACAACTAGTTTCTACTGATCTGGTTATTTGTAAGATGGGTAGAATTTTATTGAACAGTAACCTTTCCATGTGTGTTTTTTTTGGGGGGGAGGGGAGAAGGCTAGCAGCTTTAATAAGTAGGATATAAATTTTATTAATGTGAGATAAAGATAAAATATTTATAAGTTCACCTCTTAAGGGAGCTAAGACATAGTAGAAATTAATACTTTTATTTTCCCCTAGATCAAACAGTAGTGGGTATAGAATTTTAGATGCTTCAGCCATGATGAAATTTAGCTTATGTCTGACTACAGCAGGTTTCTAGGGCTCCGATCCTCTACCTTACAGTCTTTACAACAGAATGATGCTGCTGCTGCTGACTCCATGCTAGCTAACACAAACTGAGAATGTATGTCAGGCTCCATGCTAAACATTTCAAGAGTCCCCTCTCCTTAGGTCCTCACAACATTTCTGTTGAAGCAGGATGCTTATGGGGGATGTCCTTCTGAATGCTGTGAATATATACTTCTTCTATTGATTGATGAATAAAGCTGTTTTGGCCAATAGACAGGCAGGATTTAGCCAGGTACGAAATCTAAACAGAGATAGAGAAAGGTATTAGGCAAAGTCAGGGAGATGCCATGTAGCTGGCGAGGAAGCAAGAGACCTGGGCATCACCGGTAAGCCAGGACCATGTGGAGATAACACAGATTAAATAGAAATGGGTAAATAATTAAGAGAGAGCTAGCCAGTAAGAAGCCTGAGGCATCGGCCAAACTGTTTATAATTAACATAATCCTCTGTGTGTTCATTTGGGACTGAATGGCTGTAGAACCAGGCAGAATAGAAACTTCCTGCTACAGGATGCAAAAGCCCACACGGGCTCAACAGTCTTCTATGCTAGTGTCAGGTCTATGATCCAAGCCTGGACTGCTAGCTCCTATGCCCAGATGATCACTTCTGTACCACATGACCAACTCTCATCCTATCGCAGCCACCTACTTTTCCAGCTTTTGTCAGCTGGAAAATGAGTGTCATGAAAAATGTCATGAGTAAGTGTGCAGAATGAGGACATGTATTTTTGTGGAAGTGCTGGCTTCCACATGTTTTATCCAGCGTGAGTGGAGATGCATTGAGGTATGTAGGATATTAAAGTTGTATTTATTTTTCAGTGTGTCAGTGTCTGGTATATAAACACATTTTTATGATTTTTTTTTTTTTTAATCTCCTGACACAACTCAAGTTGTGACAGGAATCTGTTTCTGTGTATCTCACCCAATCAACTTCAAGGCATCAGTGCCTCTGGCTGTTCTCTATTATCTCACTGAAACACATCTATTAGCTTTGGAGGGGCTGTGCAGTGTGAGGAGTCCTTGTTTCTTTCTTAGACTTGTTTTCCCATTTTGCCGTGAGAGCCTTGGTTGGGGTTAAGGCATCTTTCACAGCTTTCAGCCTTGGGAACATATTTTATGCTTGGTGTGCGGTCTATTAACCAGCATTAGTAGAGACAGGAAAATCCAATAAGTCTGCAACCCCATTCTGTGCCTACTGCACACATTATACCACAGCCCAGAGGGAAAGCTGGCTTCTGTGAAGGGCTGTGTGCTTTGGAATTTTACTGCTAAACTTCACAATGCAAGTGACTGTTTCTACCCTCCCCCAATCAGCCTCTTCCTACAATTCTGTACAAACTAAAACAAGCTTTTTTTCAAAGGTTATATGCACCATTGAGAATCTAAGTTGCTTCGATCTATTTAAAACCCTGTACATATGCCAGAGGTCCACAAAGTTTTTTTTTTTTTTTCCCAACAAAGTGCCAGATGGTCAGTATTTTAGGATTAGCATGCTAGATGATATCTTCTGTAACTCCTCTGTTATGTAATTGTAATGGGAAAGAAGCCATAGACAAAATTTGATCAAACGATATTGTGTGTTCCAATAAAACTTTATTCCTGAAAACAGGTGAACACAAACAGCTTATGGTCTGTGTTCACTTCCATATACCCTCTCTTATTTTAGTTCTTACAATAACCCAGCAAGATATATATCACTGTTATCTACACTTTTCAGACAGAAAAGAAATTTCCTCAAATTCATGACTTTCAGGCAGGGGAAACAGGGATTTGGATGTAATCAGGTTAACCTGAGAGAATTCATGCTTCCTATCCCCTGAGTAGATAAAATGAAAAAAAAAAAAAAAAGGCGTATCTCTGTAACTGTTCGACATTTGAAGTTAGAGGTTTAATTTTATGGTTTTATCATTCATAATAAACCAAGCATGTCCAACCTATGGTCTTGGATGGCTACATATGTGTAGCCCAATACAAAATAATAGTTATGTTGTTCTCTTTTTTTTTTTTTTTGAGATAGGGTTTCTCTGTGTAGCTTTGGAGCCTATCCTGGCACTCGCTCTAGAGACCCGCCTGCCTCTGCCTCCCGAGTGCTGGGATTAAAGGCGTGTGCCACCAACGCCCGGCAGTTATGTTGTTCTCAACATTGAATTTGTAGATGGTGACATCAAGTCACAGTGTCAAAAGGTGGGTTGTGATTTAAACCCTGTTTGATTTTATAAAGACGTAGTATTTAGATATGAGCATATGTTTATTTGTGGGTTGAAATGTGCTTGTGTACGTGTAGGTTGCAGATGCTTAAGGAGTCCAGAAGAGGGCAGCCTAGAGTTGATGTTACCAGCGGCTCTGAGCTGCCTCACATGGGTGCTGGGAACCAAACTCTTATCTTAGCAGCTTAGCATCATGCGGTCTTTTTAAGCCTGATTTTTCTTCTCAAGGATCCATCTCCAAAAGCCATAAAATTGGGATTTCCAGTTTCAACATATGCACTGAGGGGCACATCTTAGCCCACAGCACTGAGTTAAGGTAGTGGGTGAGATTAAGACATGCACAAGTTACACACAGAATCCCTAACAGCCTTCTGTGCTTTACCCTCCCCCTCTACCACCATTCCTGAATTTCTGCCAATCACATTTTGTTTCCTCTTAAAATTTGTAATGAAGCTGTGTGAAGCATGGTGTCATGGTGATGCCGGTGTCCAGTAGCCTGTGCAGAAGCTCTCGTCACTTGACAGCTCACTTTCCTTCTAATGTCTCCATTCTTGGTGCTGCTTTGAGGTCAGAGGCCACATATAAGGAAACCATCTTCCCCATCTAGTCTAATTAGGGAACAGCAGGGGACAGACTCAGAGATTCAGGGGCCTTTGGACGATGGACTTGGAACAAGTCTCTTTTCCTGGCCACCACTTTTCAGATTCGATGGTGTGTGCTTTCTTTATTTAGTTGTGACTGGTTTACTTTTTATTTTTCTGTTTTTATCTCACTCTTTATGAGCCTTTGGGCTATGGCACCATAGCAATATTTATTTTTTCTTTGTCATACAGACTAAAGAAAAGCATGATCCCTACATGTTTTATCAGAGTTCTTATGCTCTCCTTAGGTCCCCCCATTGTCTCTCCCCAACGCCATTGTTCCAAGGCTCAATTTGATTGTTGTTTGACTATGTCATTCATGTTAGGATTGGAATACCAGGCTATTAGAGACATTTCATGCAAAATCAAAATCGTCAATGTGAAAGAATATATTATTAAAATATATTCCCCACTCCTTTATTTTCCTGAAATCAACAATCAGAATAAATATCACCCAAAGTTTTATTTTAAGTCTTGCTTGTTTGTTACTCTTAGGCCACCAGAAGTGAAAGCCACTTTTTTTAAGATTTATTTATTTATTATGTATACAGTGTTCTGCCTGCATGTATGCCTGCAAGTCAGAAGAGGGCACCAGATCTTATTACAGATGGTTGTGAGTCATCATGTGGTTGCTAGGAATTGAACTCAGGACCTTTAGAAGAGCAGGCAGTGCCCTTAACTGCTGAACCATCTCTCCAGCCCATGAAAGCCGCTTTCAAAGGTGTATTCCTGTCACAGCTGCCTCTGCCCTCACCCCTGCAGGAGTTTCATTATCCCACATGTAAGGATTACAGGATATGCTGGAGAGCCACAGAACAGTTCAAACACAGTCTCTGCCCTCATGGTTTCAGATGTTTCTCATTTGTTCTTCAGAGCTTAGAAGTTTAATCACCAAATCAAAGAAATTACTACAACAGTGGGGTGGGGGCACGGTTAGGATTTTATCTCCTGAGAAAGAACTCTTGCATTTTATTTTCAAAGGTATAATTGTTCCCATGATGTAAGATACATACCTACTGAATACAAATGCCTTGCTGTAATGCCTGAATTCAAGCCAAACCAAGGTATAACCAGAACCTTATCAGAATATGAGAAAGCATGCCAGTGTACCATAGCTTTGTTTTATACACCACTGACTAATAATGACCTTTTGTTTGCTGAATATTCACAATTGGGAGGAGACTGTCTGGGCATCCTTGTATTCTTCAGGAGCTACAGGGCATCAGATGGGAGCTGGTCAATGGACCACTGGGTGTCAGTATTGTCTTTTCTTACCCTAGCAGGACCTGGAAAGAATTGTTTGATTCTTTTCAGAAACTGGGGCTTTGGGGGGTTCATGATCTTGGACTTTCTGTCTGGGGCACAGAGAAGGAACAGCCAATCCCTCTCAGGATGGTTCTATCTCCCCAGGCTTCACACATTTCTGAGCACTTTATCTGCTCACGCTGGACAGGGCCCTGATGGCAGACCAAAGAAGTGACTCCATGAAAGTCCTGCTTGGTGAGCCAAGGAGTTTATTGGGGTTACTCAAAGGAGCATGGGAAACTCTCAGGCAAAGCTGCACCACTGAGAAGCCCAGCCCAGCATGGGTCATCCTGTGTAATATTAGAAAGTCCCCTGTGCCCCCTAATGTTTACTGCTTATCTGCCACCTGCTTTCTTGGACTTCTTAAGTTTCATAAGGATCCTAGTTTAGGTTTATAAGAGTCCCTCTTTACTACTTACAGGAGAGGATGTATCATTTCAGAGGCAATAGCTAATACAGGTCAGGGCCTCAAACTCAGATGCCCACTGAGAGACACAGATGCATGGGTCATATTGTATTTACATAGTTAACAGCAGGAGTTGTCCCCTGTGCTCCATCATTACTCAGTTGGTACATCTTTTCTTTTCCCAGTAGTGATTCTGTTAAAGAAAAATAGGAAAATATGCTGACAAAATCCTTGTCAAATGCTTGGAGATCATACGGGATATGTGAAGGGCCAGTAGTGCCCCACAGGCAAGAGGGTTGCAGTCCTACCGTTGATAGATTTATCTCCTATATTTAATCTAGTTCAAACTCAAAAATCATTTAAAACTCAATCTTGGGCCAGATGTAGTACTACTAGGACAGTGAGCTATAACCACTGTCCTATTGCCTCAAACTTTCTCTCCTGGCTTGCCTTATTTCATCTAAATCTCAGGATTGAGCTAGTTGATTGGCTCCAATAAGGTAAGAGATGGGTCCCTCTGGCAACATTATGTGTCTTTGTGTGTGTCACATTTTTTTTTTATTTAAAGGGAGGATGTGTTTACATGCAGCTGTTCATAAAGGGGGTGGTAATCTAGAAAGTTTAAGTAACCCAACCTGATGATTGCTGAATTTTCAGTGGTGGTTCATTTTCTGTTAAGCATATACTAGGAAGGGAGTCACACTGGGGAGCATCTTGGAGCCTCTCTACATCCTAAGCATTGGCCTCTTTCAGGCAGGAGAGGTGAAGTATGGTGGAACACACCTGTAAGTTTAGCACGTGGAGGCTGGGAGATCAGAAGTTCAAGGTTCTTAGCTACATAACTAGTCTGAGGCCAGCTACATGAGATCTTGTTTCAAAACAAAATTAAGAAAGCGATTTTAAGAACTCAAAATCAAGTGGGAGAGGTTAGCCAGAAAGTGTAGTGACGAGGCAGGCTTAAAAGGAAGCATATTCTAGAAACTTCCATCGGATGCACAGGAAGGACAGTCAGGTAGGATGCAGGCAAGGGCCGTCATCTGTCTATTCCTTCAATAATAGTTGATAACAAAGGACTTCTGAATCCAGCTCTCCTAATATCCTACTACACAGGGAGGTGGTGAGAGAACACATGACATTTAGCTGGTAGGCATCACATTTAATGGGATGAGAATATTCATGACTGATAGTTGCAATGGTAAGTCTCCATTATCAACTCAACAAGGTCTAGAATTACCTAGGAGACAAACTTTTATTACGTGACTCCAGAGACAATCCGTAATCTGTAAGATTGAGATATCTTTATTAAGATAAATACCAGCCAAACACAAGCCAGAGCGTGCCCAGGGCAGCCGAGCAGTGAGGTCAGGGAAAAGGGGCAGGAGAAGGGGCTTCCCTGTGCTTGCTGTACCTTAAGAACCTATGCCACGTCATTCTGACCTCAACTTGACCATGCCTTGACAGAAGTGGTCAGGCACACCTGTAGCCAGCCTCTAACAGGCGTGGCTTACTGTCCCCTACAAACCTTTGTGCATATCTTTGAGGGGGTTCCCAGTTAAGGTTAACTGGGATTTGAAGACGCACCCTAAATGTGGGTTGCATCATCCTATGTGTTGGGATCTCTGACTGAATAAAAACAAAAGCAAGCTTTCATCCAGCTCTGCTTCCTGCTTTGAGGAAATGTGACCATCTGAAAGACCCCCGAAGAGGCACTTTCGTAGAGGGAGACCCACACACCCAGGAATCAGCGAGGCCACGAACTGGATGCAAAAAACAAGAGGCTTTATTGGAGACGCAGGTACCTGGGGCGACTTAGCTTCTGTGTGGCTAAGCGCCCCGAGCCAAGGGAAAAGGGGTCCTTATATAGGAAAAAAGGCGCAAGCTAGGAGCAAGGATTCTATTGGATAATTCTAATGAGGCATTATACAGAGCTATTCCCATTGGTCAATGTATATGAGGCGCTATACAGGGTTATTCAAATGAGGCAAAGTACAGAGTTATTCAAATGAGGTGAAACACAGAGTCTTTCAAATGAGGCGAAATACAGAATCATTTCCATTGGATGGTTCAAATGAGACACAGAGCCATTCCAGATCAGCATATTCTCAAGGTCTGGTGTCTGGTACAGCAGACTCAATTCCCCCCCTTTTCCTGATGGCTGACCTTGGGGGCGGAGACCTTGGGACGGAGTGTTTCTCTTCGGGCGGGGCGGGGGCTCAGGGGCAGAGCTCCAGGCCGGCTCACTCGGTGTTTGTCCTCGTGCTGACCCACCTGGTGCTCGCCCTCGTGCCAGCCCACCCGGTGCTCGTTCTCGGGCTGGCCCACCTGGTGCTCATTCTCGGGCCGGCCCCACCCGGTGCTTGTTCTCGGGCCGGCCCCACCCGGTGCTTGTTCTCGGGCCGGCCCCACCCGGTGCTTGTTCTCGGGCCGGGCGGGGAAAGGCCACCGGGGGTGGGGATCGGGGAAGCCGCCGACAGGAGGAAGAGGAGACAAACTTGAGAAAGAAAGGGCTAAGGGAGAGGGGTCTTTCATTCCCCCATTTCTCTTGTAACTGAATGGAATCTTTCATTCAGAGGTCTCTAGATACTCTGGATCTATTTGCTTTAGCTGATGATATTGTTGAGTTAAGACTAAAGCCTGTACAACAGATAGTCGTTCTCTGATGAATTGAGTCAGTTTGTTCAGAATGCAGGGACCAAATATGAGGATCAAAAATAGAATAACCAGAGGTCCCATGAGCGTGGATATAAGGGTAGTCAACCAGGGGGATTTAGCGAACCATCCCTCGAACCATCCTTGTTGAGACTCAAATAGCTGTTGCCTCTGTTTTAGCCTCTCCCTAAGTTTGGCCATGCTATCCCTAACTATTCCTGTATGATCTGCATAAAAGCAGCATTCTTCCTTGAGGGCAGCACATAGCCCCCCTTCCTGTAAAAATAATAAATCTAATCCCCGTCTGTTTTGCAGGACCACCTCAGAGAGTGATGTTAAGGATTTCTCGAGTGCACTGACTGACTCTTCTAGGACCTGGATATCCGTGTGCATGGCTTGTTGTAGAAGCTTAAAATGATTAATTCCCTGTAGGGCAACGGTTCCGGTCCCTATG